>NW_006921589.1:25268778-25389078 GCF_000298275.1 Orycteropus afer afer
TCGTCTCACCTATTTTGGTCATGTTGTCAAAAGGGACCATTCCCTGGAGAAGGATGTCATGCTTGGTAGGGTGGAGGGTCGACGAAACAGGGGGAATCCTTCAACGAGATGGATTGACCTGGTGGCTGTGATGATGGGCTCAAGTATAGCAGGGATTGTGGGACTGGCGCGGGATCGGGCAGTGTTTTGTTCTGCTGTGCATGGGGTTGCTATGAGTCAGAAATGACTCGATGGCACTTAACAGCAACAGCAATAATATCATAAGTAGCTTGTTCATTTGTAAGGTATACAGTAGTAAAATAACATGAACCCTCTTTATGTGACAAGTGCTATGAAGGTTAATTACAGGAAGCAGTGATAGGAAGTAGCATGATAGTCATGGCAGGCTCCCCAGAGGTGGTGACATTTATACTGAGACTAAGTAAGACAGGAAGGAATCATTGATCGTGGAGTGAGTGGAAGAACGCTCAGACCCAGATGGAAGAAACAGAATGCAAAAGGCCCTAAGGTAGAAAACAACTTGTCAGGCTCAAGAACCTGGAAAGCCAGTGTGGCTCAAGCATGCAGGTAAGGAAAGATGATAGCAAGAAATGAGGTTAAAGAGGAAGCAGGGCCCAAGTCAGCAGGTCTTGGCCTGAGACAGAAGTATAAATTAAAGTGTCATAGAATGCCACTGGAGCCTTGCAAGTCGTGTTGTATTTTGTTTGATTATAAACTGAATATCCAGAAGGGCTGTTGAAGAAAGACCTAGTGATCTGCTCCTTTATAGATTACGATTTAGAAAACATAATGAGGCAGTTCTACTCCGTAACATGCAGTCACCGTGAGTTGAAATTGACTTGACGGCATCAAACAACAGTATGTTGAATACAGTTTTAAGAACTTGAGGGGCCTAGACACCTTGTTCCCATGGAACAGTTTCCACAGAGTGGCATGGAGGGATCTTGCAGGCTTGGGGAATGCTTGGGCAGGAGTCCAAGACCTGTCAGGAATGGAGCTGAGTATCCAAACAGCTCCTTTTCAGGCCACATGGTCAGACATGGGTTCTGCAGCCTGAGCAGGAGCTGGTGAATCCTGCTTCAGGCATGACCTAAAGCTGAGCACCGTGAGTTGAGCTGCAATTTGAGCCAGAAAGCCAAGGGTCAAGCCCCAGAAAGACCAAGTCCCAACAACATGTTGTAAGGTCAGCGTCAGCTAGAGTTCACAGTGAGGGAGAGGAAGTTGGCAACAAAGAGCCCCAGGGAGCTACGGCTTTCTTGGGGTAGAGGGAGGTGTAGTGGCAGGTATGTGGTATGGGAGAACTCACCTCCTCCTTTCCCAGGAGCAGTGGCAGGGAACACAGTGACTCAGGGTTTGTTTCACTCTCTTGTCGGTAGCAGATAATTCCTTATAATACCAAAAAAACAAAACCAAATTCACTGCTGTCGAGTCGATCCCAACTCATAGCCACCCCTCCTTGGGTTTCCGAGGCAATATCTCTACAGAAGTAGATTGCCCAGTCTTCCTTCCGAGGAGTGGCTAGTGGGTTTGAACTGCCAGCCTTCTGGTTAGCAGTCAAATGCCTTAGGCACTATGCCACTAGAGGTCCTATATATTATAATACAGATTTTTATACTAACGTAATGAGAAGGCTTATCTCTATGAGGTAAGGGCCAGATCTGTGTGATTGCTACTATGTCCTTACAGCCTAGCAGGCTGCCTAGCACCTACTTTACAATCAGTACGTAGCTGCTGAGTGGACAAGTCTGTTGAGAAACTGGAGTGAAATTATATATGGAAAGGACTTAGCCAAAACTGAATCACATATATTGAGAAACTGGCTTAAACGAACTAATTACCTAATTGGTGAAGGGATCTAGCTTGAAATTCTACCTCTATCTCTCAACAAGTGGCAACATTTCTGCTACAATGTGATATATGTACTTTCTGAAAAAACCTTGTGTATTCAAAATTCCATACAAAAACAACAGCCCTTTTGGGAAAAAAGAATATTGAGGCAGACCAATTAACGCTTCTGCAATGTTACAAACAGAACATCAATAAACAATAATTTCAATATTTTATAAATCAAAGACATATTAAACTCCCATTAAATACACACTATAATAAATATAAGACGTACAAAAATGAAGGTTGCTAGATAAAAGAGATTTTTAAGAAGAAATTGAGTCTTCAGAGTTATGAAGACAATGGTGAATTAGACCAAGATTGAGGACAACTGTGTAAGAAGCATTTCTAAGACAGAGTGGGGTGAATGGGACAATCCTGTTCTGCCCTGTGCTTTGCTGCAACGAGCTGTGCTAATGTACTTTGCATCTAGCTGCCATTACTGTATGACACAAACATAAATGTACTGGGGGGAAACTCCGTGTGAACCAATGTCTTTTAAGTTCTAGTAACACAATCCCTTTATTTACCAACCATATATGAGCTATTCTGGAAATATTTTTGAAGCAGAATAGACTAGATTTACAAATGTTGAATAAAGAGGGTCTGGAGAATGATCCTTCTTTAATGATATGTATTTTATACCAAGGTAGGCCTACAATGGCACACAGAAGTTTTTTGTGGAGCTCTGGTAGCATAGTGCCTAAGACACTTGACTGGTAACCAAAAGGCTGGCGTTTCAAACCCACTAGCCACTCTTCAGAAGGAAGATGGGGCAATTTACTTCTGTAGTGATACTGCCTCCAAAACCCAAGGAGGGGTTGCTATAGTCAGGTCCAACTTCACGGCAAACAACAACAACATTTTGGAATTCCTGAGTGGTGCAAATGGTTAACACACAGTTAACCAGAAGGCAGGCGGTTCAAACCCACCAGCCACTCCTCAGAAAGAAGATGGGACCATCTACTTCCGTAGTGATACCGTCTCGGAAACCCAAGGAGGGGTCGCTATGAGTCAGGTCCAACTTGACGGCACACAACAACAACAACAACAACAACACAGTATTATGGAATTCCTGAGTGGTGCAAATGGTTAACACACAGTTAACCAGAAGGCTGGCAGTTCAATCCCACCAGCCACTCCTCGGAAAGAAGGTTGAGTAATCTACTTCTGTAGAGATACACCTCAGAAACCCAAGGAGGGGCTGCCATGAGTCAAGATGTACTCAACAGTAGTGAATTTGGGTTTTTTTGGTACTGTTAACTAAAAAGTTGGAGGTTCAAATCCACGAGTGGCACTTCAGAAAAAGGCTAGCTGTCTACTTCCAAAAGATTAGCCATTGAAAACACTAAGAAACACTGTTCACCTCTGATACACATG
Source organism: Orycteropus afer afer (assembly GCF_000298275.1). Taxonomy (NCBI): domain Eukaryota; kingdom Metazoa; phylum Chordata; class Mammalia; order Tubulidentata; family Orycteropodidae; genus Orycteropus; species Orycteropus afer. The sequence goes on from NW_006921589.1 coordinate 25,272,046, forward strand.
GGGTCACCATGAATTAGAATCAACTTGACAGAAACTGGCTTTTTAAAGTTTTGAATTAGAGTACCAGATATCTTATTTTAAAATTTGGACTTGCTGTACTTTATTCCCACATGACAACAATGTGGTGGCCTGGGGAGTGCTATTTTCATTCAGATGATGGTTTTATCCACGTATGTTACATGCCTGATCCTGCAGACATTAGGGTTTGCAAGACTGGTTGTACTTCTCATTCTCTAGGGCTCTGTTCATATGTATGTGTATTTATAAGTTGGATATTTGTAATCTAGGGAATGCCTGTATTTTATTTATATCCACAGTCCTTTCATGGGCTTCTCATTTCCCCAAAACGCATAGTCTTTAATTTAAAAGTGACCCAGATCCATACTAAACAGGTCACAGGTAAGTGAGATAAATGAATGCCAGAAATAGAAAAAGAAATAATGAGTTTTATGGGCAAATCAAACATTACCTTCCTAATTATCACAGCTAGATGCTTAAGGAAGATCTGTTGATCACCTTTGGGTAGTGAGCATTTTAGTGCATTCTTTTAAATTTAATTTGATTTGAGTGCTGTGGTTCTTGTGGAAAGACAAGTGTAGAGAATGTCAATGCAATTTTATTAGCTGCCTCCCACATAATTGCTTTAAAATAAGCTAACTTGTCCTCACTACACCTTGGGGTTCTATTATTATTATTATTATTATTATTGTAAACATAAACAGAACACAAAGCCTTTAATTTTTGTGTCACAATTATCTAATTACGATTTTTACTGTTGATCTTGTTATTGAGATGAAATCAATATACATTTACGTATTTTGCTTTTATCTTTGAAACAAGATGTTGATCTTGTTTTATTAATCCAGAAAGTATATTAATCTAGAAAACAAAATTGTACTAGGCTACCCGCCCCCCCAATACAATGCTCCAGTCTAACAAGTTTTGCTTTGGGATTTGGCACTTCTTCACGTGTGATTGCCAAGTCATGGCAGAAGCCCTCCCCAGCATTGCCCCATTAGACAGAATAACCAAGAGCTCTGCGCTTGACTATGGGAGGTTCTGCACGATGTTTAAAACTCATCTCAGTTCTTATTCTTTGACTTGCAATTGATGGATGTATGTTCACTGCATCCAATTCACCCTGTCCTCCTCCAACAATGATCGACAGCCCTTGATTTAAGAGCAGTTAGTGAAAGGCAGATTGTTCTAAGAATGGCCACCATTCTCTACCAGGAAAAGATGTACTGTAGCAGATATAAAATCCACAAATTGACTATAGCTTTTTCAAACAAAGACTGGAAAATAGATCATGAGTATATATATATAAAATGTTACTGCTATAGGTTATTTTCTCCTTACAATTTTACTGGGTTAAAAGATTTATCGCTGCACAACTTGAAAAATATAATCAATGTCACTGAACTGTACATGTTGAAATGGTGTATCTTTGGCTGTGTACTTTCACCAAAAAAAAATTGTGAAGAGATTATTGACAATAATCACGAACATTTAGCATAAGCTAATTTAGTGATTATAACTGAATATTAAAGAGTTATTGTTCATTTAATATCCTACCAGGTCCAAAAGCTCAACTTACTGTTTCTTCTGGTGTTGTTGCTAATTAGCTGTTTATTTAAGTCAGAGAGCTATCATGCACTTTTGCCCCCTGTGCCCTCAAGCACTCCAGTGTTAGGTACATTTTTCTGGATTTTAGTTGTTGCTTCTCTAGTCAGTCAAAGACCTAGTGATTTTCCACATCTCTGTCTTTCTGATATCACAGTGTATTTCCATGGAAAGTAAAGTGATGTCAGGAATAGAAGAGCAAGCATTTTCCCCAGAAAACCGTCTCTCTCACCTGTTAAGCATCATTCATTCTCTATTGCTGTTGTTGTCTCAAACCATTCTTTACAAATGTTTCTTTTTTTTTTAGCTGTTATCTGTGATTTCTCAAGTAAATTGAAAACTACTTTAACACAAATTTCCCTCCTGCCAAATAGACACTCATTTTATACATTTCAAAGCTCCAAATTTTAATCATTTCTAATGAGGATTTCTCTTTTCACCTGGAATAATTTTATTCACCATTATTAAATAAGTTATTGTACAAATACATGAATGGCCTTTAAGTTTACCTGCAAAAACACTTTTAAGAAATCATTTTCAAGGTATTTCCACTTAGAAAAGAGATCTGCAAGTGTGTACAGTGTGCAGTCCCTGACTAAATGTCCTCATAGCCCATGGACACAGTGGATATTGTCAGGGGTAGTGAAGTAACAATGAGGCCACCATGCTTCTGACAGTCTGCCCTCTCAGGCACCAGCTTGGAAGTTAGGACAGTTTTCCTGACCTTTAAATACAAAATGTCTCCTACCTCTTAGTACCAATGGTGTGAGACTACTTACAATAATATTACAACAATGTTCTGGTTGTTAGGTGTCGCTGAGTTGGCTCTGACTCTTGGTGACCTTCAGTGCCTGTCCTGCACCCTCTTCATGATCATGTTTGAGTCCATAGTTGTGACTATTGTGACCATCTATCTCACTGAGTTGTTGTTGTTGTTGTTATGTGCCGTCAAGTCGGACCAGACTCATAGCGACCCCTCCTTGGGTTTCCGAGGCGGTATCACTATGGAAGTAGATTGCCCCAGTCTTCCTTCCGAGGAGTGGCTGGTGAGTTTGAACACCAGCCTCCTGGTTAGCAATCAAGTGCCTTAGGCACTATGTTACCAGAGGGTTTTCCTCATTTTTGCTGACTTTATCAGTCATGATGTCCTTTTCTAGGATTGCTCTTACTTGATGATGTGTCCAAAGTCATAAAGCCATTTATTAAAGTTGTAATCCAGGACAAACAAAATGAGAACCAGACATGTACTAAACCTAGGGTCAAGATATTGTTGTTGTTGTTATGTGTCACTGAGTCAGACTCGATTCATAGCGACCCCTCCTTAGGTTTTGGAGGGGTCGACATAGTTACTTGTATTGAGTTAAAGTCCAGAGGATGGACTTACAGTACACATATATGTGTATATAGTATATCGTAACATGTTGGTGACCTTGGGCAAGACACATTATCTCTCTGGACTGTTATTTCCTCAGCTGCAATATGCTGGGATTGCATTATTGAATGATTTCTGAGTTTTCAAATTCCAAGTTTGTATGATGTGACGCTTTTATGAAACATCTAAATATAAGGAAATATTTTGTTTCAGAGCTAAGTCAAGGTCGTGCAAATCTAGCGAGTTATTGTGCTGATGGTTACTGTTGATCAGGATGTCAATAGTGCAAGAGAGCATAGTGTTGGCATGTGTAACCTGTCTACACCATGGGAGCTGAGAGACCTCCACAGTGGCTATGCTTTCATTCTCACAGAGACTGCATATTCAATTAAACCCCAAAGAATAATATCTTTTGCTTTGCTTTGATCTGCAAAGTTCCTTTTAACATTAGAAACAACCAATTTTTCATGTATTTATTTATTTACTTAGATGTGAATATTCGACATTTCTTTTAAAGGAAAATTACTTTGTTTTTATTCAATATACATATTTGCATTACAAAAATACTTTCAGCAAAACAGAAGGATAAAGGCAGGAAGTAAAAGCAAAATAAAGCAAGCAAACAAAACCAAAAACAAACTTAGTGCTGTCGAGTCGGATCCGATTCATACCAACCCTCCTTGGGTTTCCGATGCGGTATCACTACGGAAGTAGATTGTCCAACCTTCCTTCTGAGGAGTGGCTGGTGGGTTTGAACCACCAGCCTTTGGGTTAGCAGTCAAATGCCTTAGGCACTACACCACCACAGCTCCCAAGCAAACAAAGCCATGCCAAATTCCATAGTTAGAAATTATCATCATTGATTGCGCAGGTAAAGCTTCTTTAAGACAGGAGAGTGTTGTTCGGTGCCGTTGAGTTGGTTTCACAGTCCTCATATTCCTTGCTCTGCTTGAGCCCACTGTGCAGCCACCGTGTCAATCCATCTCATTGACGTCTTGCCCTTTTATGCTGACCCTCCATTTTTCCAAGCATGATATCCTTCTCCAGGGATTGGTCCTTTCTGAGAACATGACCAAACTATGAGGGACAAAGTCTGGCCATTCTTGCTTCTTAGGAACATTCTAACTGTACTTCCTCTAAGACAAATTTGTTCATTCTTACAGCAGTGCAAGGTACATTCAATACTCTTCTCCAATACCACAATTCAACTGCATCAATTCTTCTGTGGTCTTTCTTATTCATTGTCCAGCTCTGACATGCATAGGAGGATATTGAAAACAGCACAGCTTGGGTCAGGCATACCTTAGCCTTCAAAGTGACATTAAACATTTTAAAGAGGTCTTTTGTAGCAGATTTGCCCAATGCAGTATGTTGTTTGATTTCTTGACTGCTGCTTCCATGGGTGTTCTTATGAGAAAAATAGGTCAATGGAAATGTTTAATAATATGAGTCATATTGTTGTTGTTGTTGTTGTTATGTGCCGTCAAGTCGGACCCGACTCATAGCGTCCCCTCCTTGGGTTTCCGAGGCAGTATCACTACGGAAGTAGATTGCCCCATTTTCCTTCCGAGGAGTGGCTGGTGGGTATGAACTGCCAGCCTTCTGGTTAGCTGTCAAGTGCCTTTAGGCACTACGCTACCAGAGCTCCTATGAGTCATATTACGTTTACTATTTATTTTTTAAATAATACTTTATTATGTTTTTGGTGAAAGTTTACACAGAAAATTAAGTTCTCATTTGACAATTTCTGTATAAATCGTCCAGTGATATGTTACATTTTTCACAATATGTCAACATTCTCCTTAGTTGCATTCTGGTGGTTTACTATTTGAGATAATAAGAATTTATTTTAATTCAAATGTAATAAAAAATAAAATAAGTAAACTAAAGTGAAACAAAAGGAATTGCCAAGCTTAAAATAAATGCTTACTCCCAAACACCTATTTCTGGAGGAGACCTTTGCCCTATGTGATCTCACACATTCATGTTCACATAACTGAACTTCAGAGACCAAAAATGTAATAGTGAGCCCATTCTTATCCCTCTATTATTTCCTTTTATTGTGATGTTTAACTTCCATAGGATAATTCCAGTTAAGTTAGAATATTTGAACCAATAGTACCACAGGTATAGATACTGCCTAGCAAGGAAAAAAAAATTATATAGTCACAATCAACTCGATGGCAATGAGTTTGGTATGTTTTTTTTATATATATATATCTCCATATACTTGTGTTTGTGTGACCCTCTGGGAGCTAGAAAGATGATATTATGGTTCTGAGTACTGCACAGTATATGCCCCTTTGTGCACACAAAATTACATTTTAAAACAGGAAGGGAGCAGGATGGTCAACTAGATCTGCCCCTACTCTCACACCGCACTCCATGATTCAGTAGCTTCCAAAGCAGAGTATGCACATGGGTAACATGGGATAATCTGAGAGAAGAAAACGAAGTTTAAATTTACCCCTACAAAATCTCTAATTTTGCTGTTTACATTACAACATTAATAATGTATTAGTGTTGCAAAACAAGTACATCAGGGTCTCTGGGTGACACGAATGGTTAAGCATTTGACTACCAGCAGAAAGGCAGGTGGTTCGAAACTCTCCCAGGGGTGCTTTGGAAGACAGGCCTGGCAATCTGCTTCAAAAAGGTAAAAAAACAAAACAAAACAAAAAACTTGTTGCCATCGAGTTGATTCTGACTTATAGCAACCCTATAGGAGTAGAATTGTTCCATGGGGCTTCCAAGGATATAATCTTTACAGAAGCAGACTGCCACATCTTTTCCCCTGGGGTGGCTGGGGGGTTTGAACTGCTGACCTTTTGGTTAGCAGCCAAGCACTTAACCACTGTGCCACCAGGGCTTGAAAACCCTATGAAGTAGTGCTACTCTGCAAATGTGGGTCATCTTGAGTTGGAATGAAATCACGCCAACTAACAACAAACAAGCATATCATTTATAAAGGGACTCTGCCTGTCCGTGCTTAAGATTTTATTAGCAATAGAAATGTCCAGTTAAGGCATGGAGACAGCCAGTCTGTGACTTTCTTGGAGCCTTTGCTTCTCTCTTGAAAATGGAGGCTCTTTGCTGGGGATTGAATTTTGTCTCTCAAAGAGAAACAATAAAGGCCTAAACCTTGTACCTGTGAATGTGACCCTGTGTGGAGATAGGGTCTCTGAAGATGTTATCAGCTAGGTTAACATGAAGTTGTACTGGAATAGGGTGGGTCCTAATCCTATAATATGACCAAACCAAACCAAAAACCAAACCCACTGCCATCGAGTTGAATCCAACTCATAGCGACCCCTCCTTGGGTTTCCGAGGCAGTATTACTACAGAAGTAGATTGCCTAATTTTTCTTCCCTGGAGTGGCTGGTGTTTGAACTGCCAGCCTTCTGGTTAGTAGTCAAATGCCTTAGGCACTAATCCACCAGAGCTCCTATAATATGAGCAGTGTCTTTATAAAAGGGGAGAAGAGACACAGAGACAGGAAGACAGAGGAAGGAAGCTATGTGATGCAGCAGCGGCAAGCCTGGAACGCCTGGAACTACTAGAAGCTAACAAACAGGCATGGGACAGATCCTCCTTCAAAGCCTCAGAAGGAGTCAACACAGCCAACACCCTGATCTCAGATTCCCAGCCTCCAGAACTATGAGACAATGGAGTTTTGTTGTTTAAAACCACCCACATTGTGGTATTTTGTTATGGCCTCCCTAAAAATCTAACACTCTCTTTCCTCTTCTCTGTCTGCCCTGTCCCTCCCAGAGAAATCTGGAAGTCCAGAGAGAACACTGTTGCCCTAAAGAGCAAAAATTTCATAAACATTATGCATTAACTGGGGTAATTTAATTCAGATTAAAAAATAGTTTTACAGCACTTATTTTAGTTCATATGTTAATGGCCTCCATTTGCTGTGTTTAATTCATGTTTGTGGGCATACTCCCAAATACATATTCTGAATTAAATTAAGACATCTAAAACAAATGTCCAGGAGAGGATTTTCAGTATACCTGACAGATTCTTATTAAATCCCTGTGTCTTAATATATGACTGAAGGGGAATAACATAAATGGACTCTGAATTTTTCCCATGTAGCTCATTTGTAAGAGTACTTTGGCTTGCTAAGAATTTGCCTCTTGTTGGCCATTACAACACTTACCGGCATATTTATTAGTTATTAACACAGAAAGTGTATTTGCGTGTGTGTGTGCGTATGTGTGTGCACCTGCTGAAAGAAATGTGACTCTCCAGCTACTTACTATTGAAGTTAGTTTAGACTGTAAGATGCTATACATGGATTAAAAAACAATTAAATCTAAGCGTGGATTTAGGTAAAACTCAAAAGGAGAAAGCTGATGGACCGATGGGGCAAAAGAGGAGAGAGCCCTATTGCCTAATGCACCTTGGGTTTCTGGAATTCAGAGACTTAATACATCTGCAGCAGAGTTATTTATGGGTACTACTGGGGCTCTGGTAGCATAGTGCCTAAGGCACTTGACTGCTAACCAGAAGGCTGGTGGTTCAAAGCCACCAGCCACTCCTCGGAAGGAAGGTTGGGCAATCCTACTTCCGTAGTGATACTGCCTCGGAAACCCAAGGAGGGGTCGCTATGAGTCGGGGCCGACTCGACGGCAGACAACAACAACAACAACAACAACTGGGGCATTGTCCTTACAACGATAGCTACACAGTCATCTCAACAGCATTCCAAGCCACACAACAATTAAATTCACAGTGGACAGCAGCTTTTCCTTGGCCCCGGCTATCTTTATGTATTATTGTGGAATGTTTTATTGCATAGCTGTGACATAAAGTTTGTTACTTTGCATGCCAGAGGTGGCTATATTGTAGAAATAAGTGAAATATGTCCTGTGCCTTTTTTGTAAATTTTCTAATGCCTCCATGTGTGTGCATGTGTCCATGCATGTACATGTAGCTGCATGCATATATGCTGAGGGAGGGAAAGGGAAGAAAATTGGGGAGATTGCAGTCAATGATTATTATAAGGTGTTCAGAAGTATGCTTTTGAGTTGTGGTGTTGGCGAAGAATACTGAACATACCATAGACTGCCAAAAGACTGAATAAATCTGTCCTGGAAGAAGTGCAGCCAGAATGCTCCTTGGAATCGAGAATGGCCAGACCTCATCTCACCTACTTTGGTCATGTTGTCAGAAAGGACCATTCACTGGAGAAGGATATCATGCTTGGTAAAGTAGAGAGTCGGTGAAAATGGGGAAGACTTTCATCGAGATGGATTGACACAGTGGCTGCAGTGACGGGCTCAGGTATAGGAAGGACTGTGAGGCTGGCGCAGGACTGGGCAGTGTTTCGTTCTGTTGTACATAAGGTCACTATGAGTCAGAGTAAACTCGACAGCACCTAACAACAATAACAACATTCAGAAGTGTAAGTTATAATCCTATTTGTAGATTTCATTTGATTGGAAAGAAGTTTGATTTATATAATAACTTAAATTTTGTTTGTTTTCCTTCAGATTCAAACTCCTGAAGGGATTTGAAGTTGAACTCGTTTAAATATAAAGAAGAGAGTGAAATACAATTGGTTTATTAAACTGTTACATACGATTCTCATGCTAACATTTGTAGTATGTTCCTTGGCTGACCAGGCACTTTTCTTCCCGGAAGGTAACAGCAAACAGCTGTCTATGAAATAGGTCAGAGCAAATATATTTGACCAGGTGCAGGATAAATAGATCATAGAGTGACTAAAATAGTCCTAAACAAAACAAAACAAATCTACAAGCCACACAGACTCAACCTGGAGGCTTTCAAAAGCATAAAACAAACAAATATTTAATCTATACATGACTTGTTCATATTTCCATTAAAGGTACATTTCCTAAAGCTTTATTCTCACAACTACAGATGACCAAAGCACCAAACAACCAGCCATAAAACCTGGTTCTACAGAATTTCTACAAACTGTGATTCCTGTGATATCATAGACCACAGAGGCCAGGAAGATTCTGGGATCTTCAAAATCATAGAGAAGATAAAGAAATGATTATTGCCTCCAGAGATGTGAGGAGAATGCAGTAGGTTAATAACCAAATACCATATTTCAGATCATAATCAGTCTTCTTTTAATGATCAGAAAAGAATCGGAGGAAAAAGACAATGTATATAGAGAGACAATATGTAACTTGAGAAGCAAAACAAAAGCCATCACCTCCACCAGAAACAAATGAACTCTCCATTCTCCGGTTGCCAAAACAAGGAGAAATGTTAACTAACTCAGTGTGTACTGACTTTCAAAGATGTTTGGCTTCTGCCTGTTAGCTCTGGTGACGTAGTGCCTAAAGCATTTGACTGGTAACTCGAAGGCTGGTGGTTTAAACCCATCAGCCACCAGCCACTCCTTGGAAGGAAGGTTGGGCGATCTATTTCTGTAGTGATACTGCCTCAGAAACCTAAGGAGGGGTCGCTATGAGTTGAATTCAACTCGACGGTAGTGTGTTTGGTTATATCAACTGTGTCAGTCCCTTAGAAAAACTGCAATGTCCTCACAAGACTCAGATTTTAAACATCATGACTGAAGAGAGAAAGTAGTAAGAGGAGGTTACCTTTATTGCATAATGACAATAATCTTTCGTGCTTCCGTATTTCTGTTTATATTCTTGAACCCTTTCGTACATGCATTATCTTATTTGCTCTTCACAAGGCTGCACATTAGTTCAGCCAGTATTAATGGCAATATAACAGATAGATAAATGAGACCATGAACCAGTTAGTAGATAATTTGATTGAAAGTGTGACAGAGGACCCAACTCAAACTGGCTTAAAAAATGGGAATGTATTGACTCATGTAACTAAAAGCCCAGGAAGAGGTACAGCTGCAGGTCAGTGTGACTGCGAGCTCCACAAGGCCCCTACGGTCCATGTCTTGGCTCTGCTCATTGTTTCCTTTATATGGTGTGCCTCAGTGGCTTTGGGCATCTGGCATGACAACACCTAGCACTTCGATCTTTAAGAGCTGGAGCAAGTTTCCTCAGGTAGCTTCTAGGAAAGGCCTGAGGGTCTCTGTGATCAGCTGACTATCACTGCACCGACCACATCATCTAGAGAAACAGGAATACCGACTAGCCAGGCGTAGTTCACATGTGTCAGCCCTGGGGCTGAGGAAGAAGGAATTCAATACTGAAGCTCGTTGGAGAAAGGGAATTTTCAGAGGAATCAGAATAGAGCCACTACAGGAGATAGCTCAGGATGCTAGATGAGCAAAACTCAATAGCTGTTGGTTGCAAATATTATATGTAAAGGCTTAGCACATGTGCCTGCTCATAGTCGTTAGCAAGAAAAAAGAAGTGTTAGGTCTAAATGTGGAAACTGAGGCAAAGAAAGTGCCTAGGTTAGAACTGGAACCCAGGCTGCCTGAGTATTAGATTGGTGCCACTGCTGAGGTGAGACAGTGAATGGTTTCACACCCACCTCTACCCCCATCCACCTTCTCATTTCACGCCTGGGCTGAATCATCCTGTTATCCTAAACCATGACAGTAGAGGTCCCGGCCATGGCCATAAATTATTGTCTCTGAGCTTCCTGTAACTGAAAGAACTCTGAGACTTGCACAACAGGACCAGAGCTGGGGGTGGCCAGGAGGTTACCTGCTGTGAGCTAAGAGACAAGAAACAGCTCCACCCTAGGCTGTTGTTGTTGTTGTTATGTGCAATCCAGTCACACTGACTTATAGCAGACCCCTCCTTGTGTTTCCGAGGCAGTATCACTGCAGAAGTAGATTGCCCCCATCTTCCTTCTGAGGAGTAGCTGGTGGGTTTGAACCACCACCCTTCTGGTTAGCTGTCAAGTGCCTTAGGCACTATGCTACCAGAGCTCCTATTGAAACTAGGCAGTGGGACAAAAAGGATAGCTGAGCATCCTTTATCAGTGCTGCGATCAACTTCTACCCTGGAGTCCTGTGGAAGGAAATTTAGCTCTAACCCCCACAGAACAAAGCCCAATGTCAAGTGGGGACATTGCAGCAGAATTGCAGTAAAGACTGAAGGACTGTGGAAAAGTGTGTTTCCAAGGAGGGGCTGAGGTGATTTTCTGTAGGAAAAGGGCTGGGAAAATGTGAGTAAGAACTAAGTGAAGCAGCCGAGGCATGATTCTTAGTCACAGGATCATAAGAATCCTACTCAGAGTCCTTAAATGGTTGTCCAATCCATGCCCTGGCTCAGGTGGGCCAGCTTTGAAAGCATCCACAATGCTCTGTCATCTGGACTATGTTAAAAGGCATTTGGGAAGAAGATCCCTAATTTGGAAACATGTTCTAATGCTGAATCATTCTTTCAATCGAGAATTCTTCCTTGCATGTTATTACACTATTTTCTGTCTTTAACAAGAGCTAAATAATTTGAGTGCAGGCAGTGAGTTGAAGGATCCATTTTGCATGACTGTTTGACCTCAGGTTTTTGTCTTCTTACCTTTCAGTGGCCTTTTACATATATACATCAGAAATGACAAGTAATTGCCTTTATAGGAACATAATAAAGATGAAAAGATATAAACACATACAGTGAAGCTTATGAAAGCCGGAGCTTGATTGGACTGTCTTGTTTTCTGGGTCTCCCAAGTTTTCTGCCTTTGGCAGGGTGCAGTCTTACCCTTTTCTATTGTCATTTTAGTGGAAAATATTTGAGTTTTCCTTCTCTCATAGGTTTCCTCCTTACACAGGCTCTGGCTTTCACAGGTTTTACTGTGTATTGATGCTTAGAGGACAGTGAGTTTCTGTTAGGGGTGATGGAAAAATTCTGGAACGGGGGTGGTTGAACAACATGATAAATGTGTTTAATGTCACTGAACTGTACATGTGAAGATAGTTGAAATGGCCAATGTTTTGTTACATATAAACACACACAAGGAAAAAAGTATTATTTAAACCAGTGTATATTATCATTCCCACTGTTACTAGTATAGCATATATGTATATATGGAGCTCTGGTGGTATAGTGCCTAAGGCATTTGACTGTTAACCAAAAGGCTGGTGGTTCAAACCCACTAGCCACTCCTCAGAAGGAAGGTTGGGCAATCTACTTTTATAGAGATACTTCCTCGGAAACCCAAGGAGGGGTCACCATGAGTTGAATCGACTCGAGGGCAGTGAGTTTGGTTTTGGTTTTGAGTTTGGTTAGTAATATGACAGTCATAGTTGTAGGAATAAGTCTATCTGCAGGAAGTGCAGAAAGAACCACTGTACTGCCAGGGCTCCGTGCAGAAAGAGGACTAGAGAGTCATTGCTAGTTTGGGCAAAGATGTACAATAAATTAAGAAAAAGGAGTAGTAACATTCAGCTATGGTTTTGCATTTATTGTAGGAAAACAATTGAGAAGTTCTAGCTTTTGTGTGGTGTGTGTGTGTGTGTGTGTGTGTGAACTATACAAAAAGCAAGCGATATTTTGCATATGAGGCCAAAACTAGAAATCAGGGTGACTTCAAGTTTTGTTTATTGACTCATAACTTGCTAATAATAGCCCCCAGATATGTTAAATGAAACTTTCACTATCTAATTTGGGGCTATTTTCTGGTGTGGATGATCATAAATCTCAAAAGGAATACTGTTCATTTCTTCTAAAAATGATTAGCATTCCTGGGTGGGAGAGTGGAGTCACGCATCATTCCGTGAGCATTACGCTTTTCCCAGCAGGGTGTTCAAAGAAGCCTGGCGGCGCTGGTAAAAACCAGAAACCAAACACACTGCCGTCGAGTCAGATCCGACTCAGAGCAACTCTTCCTCGGCTTTCTGAAGCCGTATCACTATGGAAGTAAATTGCCCAACCTTCCTTCCGAGGCAGCGCTGGTAGGCACCAGCAATTTCATGGTTCCTGTCCTAATGGCTCATTGTCACATGCTCCCTTCTAGTGCAACCTGTCTTCCTTGAATTTGTAATAGTTTTCTAACATGGAGACGGAGTATTTTTTGGAGAGTGCACAGTCATGTTAAAGTAAATACCCTGGAGAAATACTTTCAATTAAAATTCAGAAGGTTTAAAAATCCAGGCTAGAAAGGATTTCCCTGACCTACAAAACCTAATAAGATTTTTCCTCTCCCTTTTCTTCCTCCTCACCCTCCCTTCGTGTGTGTGGAGCCCTCCTGCTTTCTTATTGGGTGGCCCCATTTAGCTCTGCCCTCTGGACATTTAAGTCAGAAAATGGCTTCAAAGAATGTTTTGAGAAAACTTGACATACTGATCTACTCTTAAGCACAATGATTTTTTAAAAAAAGCTGGAAAAGAGAAAGAAGCCACAAAAGCAAAGCAACAATAAAATCTTTCAGTCAAGTAAGAAAGATCTGAGCAGGAGATAAAGAAGTACAATGTGTGGTAATTGAGGGAATGAAAACAAGAAAAGCAGGGCTTTGAACTGGTTCATTCTGGTGTGACCCCTTGCTGAGAATCTGCACCTCCACCCCAGATATACTCATTGCCATGGAGTTCAATCCGACTCATAGCAACCCCTCCTCGGGTTTCCGAGGTGGTATCACTACAGAAGTAGATTGCCCAACCTTCCTTCTGAGGAGTGGCTGGTGGGTTTGAAGTGCCAGGCTTCTGGTTAGCAGTCAAATGCCTTAGGCACTACACCACCATACTGAATCAGAATCAATTAGCAAGATCCCTGGGTTATTCTCACAGATTCTTACCTGAGGATCTTGTTAAAATGTAGGTTCTGAGGTGAAGATGTAGATTCTCTTCTCAGTAGGGGGCTGACCCAGAATGAACCTGTTGGAAGCCCTGAAGAAAAGCTTGGAAATTGAGGATTTTGAGCCCTGGAAGGAGAACAGGCCAAGTATGCAGACCGAGGGCGATAGATCTGTGCTGGACAGTGGCTCTCCTGTTTTCTGTGGGGTTGGGGAGCAGTCATTTAATCTCTCTTGGTCTCATCTATAAAGTGGGATATGAATGTCTAGGTTGCAAAATTTATCAGTGAGGATTAGAGGTAGTGTGTGTAACATAACGTACAATTTCAGTACAATGCCATAAACATTGAAAACAACCACCACCCCCCAAACCAGTTGTCCTCAAATTGATTTCAACTGATCGCAACCCATGTGTTTCAGAGTACAACTGCTGTATAGGGTTTTCAATGGCTGCAGTCTTTTGGAAGCAGGTTGCCAGGCCTTCCTTCTGGGGTGATTCTGGGTAGGTTTGAACTGTCAACTTTTTGGCTAGTAGCCAACTGCTTGACCACTTGCACCACCCAAGGATACAGGTGTTCAATTATGTAGAGTTGTAGTTGTAAAAATTAAATGCTTGGACATGAGTGAAAGAAAATTATTTTTCTGTGAATGTGTTATTATTCAGATTATGGTTAAAAGTACAGCTTTTCAAGGGAAATTAATTAAAACATACAGGTTAGAACCAAGAAGCAGATGTGTATCAACTGAAATGAATTCAAGGGGATAGTCATGCCCATTAGAGATAATTCTTACTCAGAGGTAGATCTGGGACTAGGGTAAGGCAAGAGAAGCACCAAGGGCAGGACCTTAAGAGGTGCTCACTCTCAGGGGCATGCAAACTCTGACCTTGCACTTGCACAGAACTGAGAGTGAGCACCTCCCTAAGTTCTGCACCTACGAGCCTCTCATGCTTCACCTTCTCTATTGCTTTCTTACACACTCACAGTATCTGGAGATACAACAGCTACTGTTGTCTTCTTTGACTTCCAATGATTATTCCAGAAGAGATCATTACAGGGCCAGCATGCAAAAGGAAACAGAAATGCATTTAAGACTATAAATTTTAACTGCAGAGATGATCTCATGATCAGTCGTCAAAGGAGTACACAGAAGGGACTTGCTAAAATTTCCACTATTGAGGTTATAAGTCATGGCCTTGTTCTCTCTCGCACCAGACCACACTATAAATGATAAGAAGAGAAAACAGAATTTTTTTCTTATTGGCTTGCCAAGATCAACGTTGGGGGCTGCAAGACACCAGTCAGCTTCAAGAACTAGCAACAAATGAGAGTTTGATGGCAGTATGTATCTGTTGTTGTTGTTGTTGTTATGTGACGTTGAGTCAGACCTGACTCATAGTGACCCTTCCTTCGGTTTCTGAGGTGGTATTACTACGAAAGTAGATCACCCAACCTTCCTTCTGAGGAGTGGGGTGGGTTTGAATTGCCAGCCTTCTGGTTAGCAGTCAAGTGCCTTAGGCACTATGCTACCAGAGCTCCTAGTATGTATTTAGCTGAATATATTCTACCCATAACATTAGGATTCTGGTAGGAAAGAAAAACAGTATTGGACTGTGGGTGGATAACCAGGCATGTTACCTACATGGTGATAATATGGGTAGGTCTCCCTCACACTGATCAGAGATTTGAAATAACATTTTGGAGATAAGGTTGTATGGGGGAAAATAATACAAGAGGCCTGGATACTAGCCCTCATTTTGCCATTCCTTGCTATGATTTCAGAGTTGTTTTAACCTCTAAGCCTTACTTTTGTTTTTCTTCTTTTCTGACAAAGGGAAATGATAATCTCTTGTTTTAGCATTTAATGCTACTTGCATCAAAGAGGGAGCACTGGTGGTGTATAGTGCCTAAGGCATTTGATTGTTAATCAGAAGGCTGGTGGTTCAAGCCCACCAGCCAGTCCTCAGAAGGAAGACTGAGCAATCTACTTCCATAGAGATACCACCTCAGAAACCCAAGGAGGGGTCACTATGAGTCAAATCAACTTGACAGCAATGAGTTTGGTTTTTTGGGTTTTTTTTTGGTTGCATCAAAGAGCTGTTGTGAGGACCAAGTAAAATGAAATATAAAAATACCTTTGGAAACAGCCTATTCAGATGTGAATGGGTAATTGTGGTTGCTGGCAGCCATCCAGTCGTCTCCGACTTATGGAGACCCACACATAACAGAAGGAAAGATGTGCCTGGTCCTGGGTCATCTTCATTGCTGTGGCTATCACGTCAATCCATCTCATGGAGGGTTTCCCACTGGCCCTCCACTTGACCAAACATGATGTCCTTTTCCAGAAAAGTCCCTCCTAATGATACAAAGTAAGCAAGTTGAAGCATCGGACAATGTTCTATGATCCACAGAGCTTTCGTTGGCTGATTTTCAGAAGTAGATTGCCAGATCTTTCTTTCTAGTCTTCCTTGGTCCGAAGTCCCTCTGAAAACCATCCACCATGGGTTTTGAAGTACACGTGCATAGCTTCAAGCATCACAGCAACATGGAAGCCACCATAGGGTGATAAATTGACAGATGAGTGGTGGGAAAAGACAATTAAGGATGAGAAACTTCAACTGCTATCCTTGGGAATGAAGAAAAGTGGGAACAAAATATACTTATCTTAGAAGTTAGAGGAAGTGGTGGGGGAATGACAGTTCCTCTAAATCTAATTCTTACCAACAGCAAAAAACAAATGTAACACACTGCTGTGGAGTTGGATTCGACTCACAGTGACCCCTCCTTGGGTTTCCATGGCAGTATCAGTACAGAAGTAGATTACCAACAAGAAGGTACCAATTGATGAAGTTAAAATGACACAAAAGGAAACAACCCTATTATCTCAGAGTAAATAGGAGTCAGGTGGGTGTGGCTAGATGGAATTGGCTCTGGGCTTCAGGAAGCCATTTACAAATTCTGTAAAAGATAGGTCATGAGCCCTTGGTCTAAAACAATGCTTTTCAAATTTTAATGTGTACATAAACCACGGGGGGATTTTGCTAAAATGCAAACTGCAGTTCACTGTCTCTGGAAAGGAGTCTGAGACTGCATTTCTTACAAGCTCTCAGGTGTTGTCAATGCTACTGGTCAAGGGCTACGCTGAGCAGCAAAGTCTTTGTCAAAGACGTGGAAGCTGACCCACGATAGACAGGAAGTTTTCAAAACTGAAATTCTGACAGCATATTGGTAAAAGAACTTGATGAGGAAAATAAATAAATAAATAAATTCAAGAATCTAAAGATTCTGCCCTGACTTGTTTTAGAAGTATCTTCAACAAGCTCAACTTCTAAAAGTATGTGTAAAAGTTGAAAGGAGAGACATATAACCAAGGAGAAACATGAACATATGGGATAGACTTGTCTAGAAGTTATTAGAACATAGTAAGCTATGTTATTGGAAAATTAATTGAATTTATAAAGCAATGCTAGGCATGGTAGAAAGGATCTTTGCCAATGTATTCTTCAGATTAGAATGGTCTGGAAGCTTTTAGGTTCTTTGCCTGAGCCAGATGATATTTTGTTAAGAGACGGCAGTGAAAAGAGAAATTCATGTTTTGACACTCTCAACCCCCAACACAGAGTAGGATTTTATGATTGACAAGTCAGACATACAGTAGGAAACAACAATCTAGGTTTCTGACGAGACTGCAGGGTGTACTTGGCAGCTCTAGGTGAATTCAAGTGTCCTAGTCCTGGTAATTTACATATTTAGGAAATAAGAGAATTTTTCAGATGAAATCTTTGGAGAAGAGAATAGGAAAGGTGTCAGGGAACTGAAAATGAACCAAATGCCCAATTTCTAGACAGATGTGGTAAATTCTACAATTTGGGATATTTTTCAGCAAAATTCTAAAATCAATTATTAAACTGATGGCTTATATGGACCCATAAAATGAAGCCACAATCTCTAAGAACCAGCACCTATGCCTCAAAATAGAGTCCAGCCAAAACAGCACAGTGTCCTTATTGAAAGATAACCTGGCCAGAGGCATAGGAATTATAGACACAATATATCTATATTCTGTCCCATGCTTCCTCTAGCTTCAGGTGGTTGCAGACTTCCTTGGTTTGTGGCTGTTATCACTCAAATCTCTGCCCCTGTGGTCACAGTGCCTCCTCGTCTTCTATCTGTTTCTCTCTGTGTGTGGCTTGTAAGGACGCTTGTCATTGGATTGAGGGTCCACTCAACTAATTTAGGATGATCTCATCAAGATCCTCAATAATAATGAAAAGATCCTTTTTTTTTCAAATAAAGTAACATTCACAAGTTCTGGGAATTAGGATGTGAGCATACCTTTTGGAGGACCACCATTCAGCCCCTTATAGAGGGCCTACGTGAAGGATGGAGAATGTGGAGAAAAATGGAACCAAATGATACTATTGCTTCCTTCTGTGACATTCACTTATGTAATAAGCATTTATGGAAGATCTGTTGTGTCAGGCATCGTGTGAGGGGTTGGAGGGTGTCTTAGTTATCTAGTACTGCTATATAGAAATACTACAAGTGGATAGCTTTAACAAATACAAATGGATTCTCTCACAGTTTAGGAGGCTGCTGTTGCTGTTGTTAAGTGCCATTGAGTTGGTTCCAACTCATAGTGACCCCATGTACAACAGAATGAACCACTGCCTGGTCCTGCACCATCCTCACCATCATTGCCACGTTTGAGCCCAGTGTTGCAGCCACTGTGCCAATCCATCAAATGGAGGGACATCTTCTTTCTCACTGACCTTGTAATTTACCAAACATGATGTCCTTCTCCAGGGACTGGTTCCTCCTGATAACACGTCCAAAATACATGAGACAAAATCTCACCATCTTTGCTGCTAAGGAGCATTCTGGCTATACTTTTTCCAAGACACATTTGTTCATTCTTTTGGCAGTCCATGGTATATTCAATATTCTTCACCAACACTATACTGAAATACATCAATTCTTTGGTCTTCCTAATTCATTGCCCACCTTTCACATGCATATGAGGGGAATGAAAATACCATGGCTTGGGTCAGGTTCACCTTAGTTCTCAAAATGACATCTTTCCTTTTCAACACTTTACAGAGGTCCTTTGTAGCAGATTTGCCCAATGCAATATTCTGTTTGATTTCTTTGCTGCTGCTTCTATGGGTGTTGATTGCGGATCCAAGTAAAAAGAAATCCTTGACAACTTCAATCTTTTCTCCTTTTATCATGATGTTTATTGGTTCAATTGTGAGGATTTTTGTTTTCTTTATGTTGAAGTCTGATCTTTCTCAATAAGTGCTTCAAGTCTTCTTGCTTTCAGCAAGCAAGGTTGCGTCATCTGCATATTGCAGGTTGCTAATGAGTCTTTCTCCATTCCTGATGCAATGCCATCAGTTCTTGATCATGTGCTACCTCCAAAAATTGTTGAACATCAACCTATTCTTTTTCATACAGTGACTTCCATCTTCAACACATAACTTAGAAATTGTTGTTGTTGTTATGTGCTGTCGAGTCGGCCCCGACTCATAGCGACCCCTCCTTGGGTTTCCGAGGCAGTAT
Organism: Orycteropus afer afer; assembly: GCF_000298275.1. Taxonomy (NCBI): domain Eukaryota; kingdom Metazoa; phylum Chordata; class Mammalia; order Tubulidentata; family Orycteropodidae; genus Orycteropus; species Orycteropus afer. The sequence goes on from NW_006921589.1 coordinate 25,291,261, forward strand.
CACTACGGAAGTAGGATTGCCCAACCTTCCTTCCGAGGAGTGGCTGGTGGGTTTGAACCGCCAGCCATGTGGTTAGCAGGCAAAGTGTCTTAGCCACTATGCTACCAGTGCTCCCACTTAGAAATTAGGAAACTAAAAGTTAAAATCCAGGCTCATTAGATTCAAATCCTGACTCTATTACATCTATGCTCTCTGATCTTATACAATTTACTTAACTCCTTAGCAAAATAGGGGTAATGCCAATAATATCCCTTTCCCAGCATTGTTTGAGAATTAAATAAGAGAAGCCATATACACTTAGTGTAGCACTCAGTGCTTAGTGAGCATTCAATAAATGATTCTAAACTAGCTTCATTCAAATACCTACTGAAGGAGCAACAATATGAGAAAGTGAGTTTCATTTCCACACACACACACATACACACACACACACATTCTTTTATTCCTCTCTATGTCCTCTTTGTGTGACTTTTATGGCTATATTTCAACATTTTGTGATAAATATTTTCAAATAGACAGCAAAGTTGAAAGAATTTTCCACAGAGTAATCATAAATCCACCATCTAGATTCTGCCATTATTCTGGTTACCTAGCGCGCTCTGACAAGAATATACCACAAATGGGATGGCCTTAACAAACAGGAGTTTATTCTCTTACAGTTTGGAGGTTAGAAGTCCAAATTCAAAGTGCAAGGCTCTAGGGGCTGTGTGAAAGCCCCTTGACCTTGGGCTTCAGCTCTGCCTCTTGCTCCCAGCCCACTGGAGCTAGAGGTGTTGTTTCTTCACTCAGACAGCTACTAGCTGCTGAGGCTGAGAAGTCCCAAGGCTGACAAAGAAAAAGGCACAGTCCCGATGTTACCAAACCACATGGCAGGCCATTAATTCAAGTCCATTGTAAGTCTCAAGGTCGGCAGAGCACGGCAGGCTGCTGAACAACGACACGGCTATGTACAGGGTCCAAGCGTGTCATAAGCTAGAGACCATTCCCAAAGCTGCTTCTTATATACAGGAAGCAGACCACAGACCCAAAGCAGCTACTCAGCTGCTTGTGGTAGAACCCACCATGGAGTTGATCGCCTGTGTCATCATGGGGCATAACTACCACCAGCTGCCCAGCCACTCAACCAGGCCCAGCCAAGCTGACATACAAATTTTACTACCACAGCAATTAATGTTTTACTATATCTACTTTATCACATAAGTGTCCACCTCTACATCTTTCAGCAGTTAAAATACATTTTAAATTTTTTATTGTGATATTATCTCTGATGCATGGGTTATTTAGAAGTGTATTTCTTCATTTCCAAATATATGGGAACTTCACTGTTAAATTTTTGTTACTGATTTTTGGCTTAATTCCCTTTATGGTCAGATAATATATTCCGTATAGTTTCACTCTTTGGAAATTGCTAAGAATATCTTTATAGCACACAATATGTTCCATTTTGGTAAATGTCTCATGCATATTGGAAAATAGCATGTTTTCTACAGGCAACAAGTGCCATATTTTAATTTGACAATTAGGTTGTTATCTTGTTGCTCAGATCTTTTATCTCCTTATGATTTTTGTCTGCTTTTTTTCTATCAGTACTGTTGAAAGTATGTTAAATTCTCTCAGTGTGATGACAGGTTTTTCTGTTCCTCCTTTAATTCTGCCAGTTTTACTTTATCATTTTAAGGCTGTATTAATAGGTGCATACAGATTTAGATATGTTACAGCCTCCTGGTGCATTTACTCGACTATATTATGAAGTATTCTACAATTGTAGTTTTGTATATTAGCTTAAAGTCTAATTTGTTTAATATTAATAGAGGTATGCTGGCTTCTATTTTACTGCATTTGCTTGACTTTTCCTTTTCCCCTTTTCATTCTCAATCTTTCTTTTTCCTTATGTTTAATAAGTATATCTTGTAAACTGCATATATTTTAGATTGGAGTATTTGAAATTAATATTAGACTATTTCTGACCCACCAAACCGGCAATTTCAATATACTGGAGTTTTGTTTTTCTCTGTTGTGACACTTTGTCTTTTAATTGGACATTTAATCTATTTAAAATTATTGAAATAACCAATATATTTGGATTTAAATCTACCATCTTACTTTTTATTATGTCCAGCTTACTCTGTTTCTTTTTCTCTCCTATCTTAAATTGATGATTTTATTCCCCTATTGGCTTGTTAGTTAATATTTTTAAATAATTCTTTAAGTGATCACCCTAAAATTATAACATCCCTCCTTAATTTGTTAAAGTCTAATACAAATTAGTACTTTTGCCATGTCCTGGACAATGTACCGTGTTACAATATTTTAATTCCATTTGCTTCTATCTCTACTTTTGTGATACTTTTTATGTGTATTTTGATTCCATATAATGTAAAACGTCATTTTAAAAAACCCAAAACAAACCCATTGCTGTCAACTTGATTCTAACTCATAAAAACCCTGTAAGACAGAGTAGAACTTTCCCCTAGGGTTTCTAAGACTGTAAATCTTTATGGAAGCAAACTGCCCCATCTTTCTCCCATGGAGCAGCTGGTGGATTTTAACTTTCTTGATTGTTGCTTCCTTGGGCATTGATTGTGGATCTAAGTAAAATGAAATCCTTGACAACTTTAATCCTTCCCATTTTATCATGATGTTGCTTACTGGTCCAGTTGTGAGGATTTTTGTTTTCTTTATGTTGAGGTGTAATCCACACCAAAGGCTGTAGTGTTTGATCTTCATCAGTAAATGTTTTGAGTCCTCTTCACTTTCATCAACATTAGGTTGTATCATCTGCCTATCACAGGTTGTTAAAAAGCAAAGATGTCATTTTGAGGACTAAGGTTCACCTGACCCAAGCCATGGTATTGTCAGTTACCCCATACACATGTGAAAGCTGGATGATGAGTAAAGGAGACCACAGAAGAATTGATGCATTTGAATTATGGTGTTGGTGAAGAATATTGACTATACATACCATGGACTATCAGAAGAATGAAAAAATCTGTCTTGGAAGAAGTACAACCAGAATGCTTAGATGTTAGATGGTGAGCCTTCTTCTCATATACTTTGGACATATTATCAGGAGGGACAATTCTCTGGAGAAGGACATCATGTTTGATAAAGTTGTTGTTGTTATGTGCTGTGGAGTCGGACCCGACTCATAGTGACCCCTCCTTGGGTTTCCGAGGCAGTATCACTACGGAAGTAGATTGCCCCATCTTCCTTCCAAGGAGTGGCTGGAGGGTTTGAACCGCTAGCCTTCTGGTTAGCAGTCAAGTGCCTTAGGCACTATGCTAAAGTAGAAACCAAAAATAACATATATTTATTTATATTCACACACACACATATGTATATAATTTCTTTATTTTTGGAACATTTTTATCATCATCCCTTTAAATAATGTTTCTGTCTTATTCTCTCTCTTTCTTCTGGAATCTGATTATACATATGAGGGCACTTTTCTTTTTTATTGTGATTTGGGTGAAGATTACACAGCAAATTCACTTTCCATACAGCAGTTCACAAATACTTAGTCTTATGACATTGACCACAGTTTACCACAATGCAACAGCTCCCATGAGGGCACTTTTCAACCCGTACCATATGCCTTTTAAATTTTTTCCCATCTTTTGTCTTCCCATGCTTTCAAACTCCCCCCCAAAAAACCCCACTGCTATTGAGTCAATTCCAGCTCATAGTGACCCCAACTGGGTTTCCAAGGCTGTAAATATTTACAGAAGGAGATTGCCTCATCTTCCTTCTACTGAGCAGCTGGTGAGTTTGAACCACTGACCTGGTTAGCAGCCAAATGCCTTACCCAGCATGCCATCAGAACTCCTTCCCCATGCCTTAGTCTGAATGTTTCCTTTTAAAAGACTTTGCAGGTCACTAATTCTTTATTCAGCAGTATCTAATCTATTCTTAAACCCTTCCATTTATTATTTATTTTCAGTTATTGTGATCTACAGTTCCAACATTTTCATTTTATTATTATTTTTTATAGTTTCCAGTTCTAAACTGAAATTCTCATCATTGTCATTTAATTTCTTGATCATTTCAGTGACAGTTATTTTAAAGTTTATGTCTGATAATGCAAAGTGCCCTGGCCATACAGTGGTTAATTGCTCAGTTGCTAACTGAAAAGTCAGCAGTTCCACCAACCAGCCACTTCATGAGAGAAAGGTGGGACAGTGTGCTTCCATAAAGACTTACAACTTCATAAGTGCTATGGGGCAGTTTTACTCTATCCTGTAGGGCTGCTATGATGCACAATAGACTTGACAGTTGTGAGTTTAGGTCTGTTAATGCCAATATCTGGATTTCTTGTAGGTTTTTCTAATCCCATATGTTCACACAAATAACATGCATCTTCTATGTTTATTTGCCAACTGCTCCCTCTCCCCAGTAGGTATTTTTGTAAATGCACTATGCTAATTTTTTTGAAAAAAACTGTCATTTCCGGAAGAGAAAGAGTCTTACTTCATTCATCCTTATAGTCCCAGACCCCAACCTAGTGTTTGGAAGCATAGGTGGTCAATAGTTATTCAGTCAATGACAATATATGGCTTTATATAAACATACCTGGGCATATATTGATGGGGTCACCATGACAGAAAAATATGAAGCTCAGTTTTGCCAGTTTAAAATCCAAATGACTAAATTCACAGTCAGGCAAAATTCACAGGGGCAAATTTCTGGGCTTGGCGGGTGGGGGAGGGAGGGCATTGATTCACACTAAGCTTATTTATAGAGAACTAATTTATAAATAACATAGCTTGATTCATGTTTAGTAGCAGATATAGCAGTTATGATAATGGATACCTACCATACACACACACATACACATGTATCTATACTTCTCTCATTGTTGGGCACTTTACTTCTGTCTTTTATTTAATGCAAATAGCTTCTGCATTATTCTTATTGTGTTTCACTGCATTTGTTCATATTTTCTCTTTGAAAGTAGAAGTAATAATAAATAAGTATGTAAATAAAATTGATTCTGCTTGTTTACAAAGGGCAATCTCAAGTAAGTCAGTCCACTCAGAAGATGAAATTACCAACAAGTACAGGTTGCTATGGTGAAGACAAATCAGAAAGGAGAAATTCAAGGTTACCAAATACTTACTTAAAGCTACCAAGTAGATCTATTTCCATTTTAAGTGATCTTTAAAGGTCATTTAGCATCAGGACATCCTTTACCTCAAGACAATGCAGAAAGACTCTTATTTAACAAATTCTTCTCCATCTTTCCTTTACTGATGAGCTAGTAAGTTCTCAAAACCCTCTATTATTACAGCAGTTTATAAAATGTTACAATATCCAAAATTACAGTTTCTTTTAAAGTGTAACAAATGCAACAGTGGCTATTTCCTGATAGACTGGAAAGTATCATTTTAAAGCACATTATCTCCCAATTGGTCAGGTTCTTTGAGAATGCACACCCTATATCTTTGTGTAGGTTTTGGTAATTTTATTTACAGATATTTTTGCTGGAAGCATTAGAACATTCTTTCTATTTTCTTTCAACCTCATTTGACATCTTTTGAGGTAATGACCATTTGCTTCTGTTCTCACAGAACCTTAGAGTTCCAAATAGTATTGGAGGAAAAGTAGTATTATTTTTAAATTCCATTTAAAATATTTATACATTTATATTCCTTAATTTTTTAAAAAAATAGTTTATGTCTACCATCACAGATCTTAAGGAGCTCTGGTGGTGTAGTGTTTAAAGCATTTGAACCCACCAGCCATTCCATGGGAGGAAGATGAGGCAGTCTGCTTCCTTAAAGAAAGAGTAGGAATCGACTCGATGGCAGTGGGTTTGGTTTTGGGTTATCACAGATATTGGATCACTCTGTGGAGGTGTAGTGCCTAAGGCATTTGACTGCTAACCAGAAGGATGGCAGTTCAAACACATCAGCTAATCCTTGGAAGGTAGACTGGGCAATCTATCTCCATAGAGATACTGCCTCGGAAACCCAAGGAGGGGTCGCTATGAGTCGAAATTGACTAGATGGCAATGAGTTTGGTTGGTTTGCTATACAGTGATCAGACAAATGTTCCCCAGGAACTTATAAACTCAAAAGGACAACAATGATGAAAATTAACATGTAGAAAGAATTGAACAACAGAGAGTGATTTTGTACAGACATTCTCCAAAGATTAAGAGGTCATTTTGGATAAAAACAAAAGATAGGTTATTTTATGGCACTGGAAATACTGGGTGAAATTTTCCATTTGGATACACTGGGTGGGAACAATGAGCCTCTCTGAGTCATATCTCCATGTGGCCTTCATTAAATGGGATTTCTCTAGCTTCCCAAATTATTACCAACCCCAACTCAAGGTGGGAAAAGAACATGTTATACATGCTTGGGAGAGGCCTAAGTGAAATGATCCTGTGAGAAATATAACCATATCCGAATGCAATAATATTTGAGAATTACAAAGCAGGAGGAGGAGATGGGAGCTGGGAGAGAGTTGTGAAGCACCCTGAGGTAGTCAACAAAGCGTTATTGCCTCCATTTAGACTGCAAACATGGAAGGCTAGGGCATTGCCTAGCTACTCTGGAGAAGCGCAGTAACTAGTATTAAAAACTGTGACTCAGCCTCTTCTTCTAACCATTTGAATAAGCATCCTTCTGGTAAAGAAAAGTCAGTAAAATTCAAATGAGCAACCAGTCAGCAAAAAACTGCTGCTGACATTATTAATCTTCCAAACTACGCAGATCTATCATACCCATAAAAACTCATCACTGGGTCCTCGAGGAGTGGGTATCCCTCACTTAAAGGAATAGTCATTGTCAGCAAAGTTTGCAGTCCTGGGAATTTCTATCAAATCAATCTTATTCTCCTATTGATTTCCATTGCGAAATTGGAGATGCATTCTTCTGTTAAATCCTATTAACTCTGTACCAAACCCTTTCAAAGTGACATGTTTAAAAGAAAAATGATAATATTCTGATAAAGCACTGACAGTGATATTTAATACATTATTGGTAACAGTGTGCTGTATTCAACATGTCACAACAAAAATGCTCAGGATAAAACATAACACATTCTCACAATTTTTGCCTCACATACCACAAAGGGTAATGATTCCTAAAGCATTAGCAATTTAATTTCTCACTGGCTTCAAAACTGTCTTGGCATTTCTATCATTATATAGTCAAAGTAATTGTTTATACTATTAAAAAAAATAAGCTCTTCTCATTTTTAACTAGCCTCTTCCCAACACCTTTGTCCAGAAACCCTAACTAGTGTCTGATGGTTTTCAGAGATGGGGAAAATCAGCCTATCATACCCCACCATAGAGGCTTATCCCAGTGCCTGCTGGGATTTCATCATCATTGGAGGAAGTGGGCATCTCTTAGAAGGAATATTGCAGAGGACAGCAGCGGATCTGACGAAGGTTAGACTAGATACTTCTGATACCTTTTCTAACTTCCGAGATACAGTACTCCTGTGTGACATTGGTAATGTGTCTAGGTTGACTGTTCTATTTTCAACCTATGCACTTTGTACAATATATATTGAATGAATGTTTCACATAATACATGTTGCATGGCTGGTTGAATTTAGATGAAGATTTTTCTTCATATAAGGATATTGATACTTCTAAGTGCTGGGAGCTAACACTGGAAAGGTGACTGACTTCAGAAGTTACTCTGTTACACAGGAATCAGATATTACAAGCCACGATAGCGTAGAATGTTCCACATTCAAAAGTCCCTGCGGGGCATCGCTAATAGTAAACTTTTGCTGAATTATTGAATTCCTCATCTTTATCATTATGGTAAGTGACATTTTGTTAAGCAATAGACCAGCTGAATTAGAAGGAAGCAGCAAAGTGTCTCCCCAGCAACATGCATTATCACCAACAATATCATCCCTTTAGTATACCCAATGGGAGCTCTGGTAGCATAGTGGCTAAGACGCTTGCTAACCAGACGGCTGGCGGTTCAAACCCACCAGCCACTCCTCGGAAGGAAGGTTGGGCAATCCTACTTCCGTAGTGATACTGCCTCGGAAACCCAAGGAGGGGTTGCTATGAGTCGGGTTTGACTCAACGGCACATAACAACAACAACGACAGTATACCCAATTGCAATGCAAAATTCAACATTCAGGGTTGGCTTCAACATTTGTGGAAAAAAATAAATGTTTTTACTAAAATGTGAAAAAAAAAAAAGAAAAAAAGAAAGAAGAAGGAAGACCCTAAACAAGACAGATTTACACAGTGGCTGCAACAAGAGGCTTAAACACAGCAACAGTGAAGACAACGCAAGACAAGGCAGTGTTCTGTCCGAACCACCATGCTGGCACCTAACAACAGCAACAATCATACTTGAATAATAATGATTTCCTGCACTTATGAAGCAGAACATTTTTGGTGTTAACAGTCTGATGTCTTGATTGTTATCTATTTACATATTAAATTTTTACTATTTTATTCTTAAAATATCATCATTTCTAAGTTCTTAAGGGTAGCTTATTGTAGGCTCTTACGTATTTCCTATAGGATCACACCCAAAGTGTGATATTAGTAAAAGTATTATCAGTATCTTCTAAAGGAATGCATGTAGAGGAAACATGGGGTCAACTCAGAGTCAAGACTATATTTAATGTGCTTCTGCTACTTAATCAAAACCAAACCCATTGCTGTGGAGATGGACCTGACTCATAGTGACCCCTCCTTGGGTTTCCGAGGCGGTATCAAGTAGATTGCCCAACCTTCCTTCCAAGGAGTGGCTGGTGGGTTTAAACCGCCAGCCTTCTGGTTAGCAATCACATGCCTTAGGCACTATGTCACTGCTACTTAATAGACATGTGATAATTGTCAAATTACTACCCTCTGAACTTCAGTTTCTTCATTTGTAAAAATTGAACATTAATATCTTTCTCACAAAACTGTGCTGACAATCAGGTGCCAATATATGAAGTGAGGTCCTGGGTGGGGCAAATGGTCACCATGTTTGGCTGCTAACTGAAATGTTGGGGGTTTGAGTCCACCCAGTGGGATCTTGGAGGAAAGAGCCAGGTGACGATCTGTCTGAAAAATTAACCATGGCATACCCTGTGCAGCACAGTTCTATTCTGATACACGTGGGAGTAGCCATGAGTTGCAGTCAACTCAAATACATCTGTGGGCTTTAAACAACATGTATGTAAAAGACCAGGTATAGTAAAGGCATTCAATATGGGGTAGTTATAATGTCTTACAAAGATGCTATGTGTTTTTGCTTTGTTTGACTGCCAAAGGTTCTTCGTAATCTTACTTTGTAGATTATTTTATGCATTTGGGTATTTTGCATGTATTTTACAATGTGCATCTGGAGTCTCTAGGCTATAAAAAGTAGCGAAATGTGACTAATATTGAAAATGTGCCTTTGGGGGACACCTTGTTGCATAAATCTCTTAGAATGAATTGTAAGATATTTTATAGACCAAAAAACAAGTCATAATGATATTTGCAGGACCGACATGGTAAAATGTTGGTTAAATATTCTCCAAATTGATGGCTGACCAAAACAAAACCCACTGCCATAGAGTCGTATCTGACTCATAATGACCCCTTCTTGGTTTTCCGAGGTGGTATCTCCACAGAAGTAGATTGCTCAGTCTTCCTTCTGAGGAGTGGCTGGTGGGTTTGAACTGCCAACCTTTTGGTTGGCAATCAAATGCCGTAGGCACTACGCCACCAGAGCTCCTTGATGGATGACAGTCATTTGGAAAAAGCCTCAATGGAAGTCCTCTCTTTCTCTCCTCAACCAAAATTTTAATATAAATCTTGACTTAAAACCAAGAAACCCAGGCTTCCATCTGTAGGGCCAGCTCAGAGCACAGTGTTAGGAGTTAGATGTCCCCGGATTTAAACCCTCTTTCAGTCCCTTACTGATTCTGCAACTGTGACCAATTTACTTAATATGCTTAAACTGAGGCTTCTTCATCCATAAAGTTAAGAACAATCAAAATACTTACCTGGGTTTGTTGTGAGGATTGAGTGAAACATTATACATAAAGTATTCAGGTGCCCATACATTCTGACACATTGCACATGTTGAATAATTGGTAACTAAGGAGTTCTGGTGGTCCAGTGCCTAAGGTATTTCACTGCTAACCAGAAGGCTGGTGGTTCAAACTGCCACAGAAGAAAAATAGGGCAATGTACTTTCATAAATATTTACCACCTTGGAAACCCAACAGGGGTTGCTATGAATTGGAATTGACTCGATGGCAGTGGGTTTGGTTATTTGAGTTATTACAGTGAAAGGATCAAAGCTCTGGTAGCATAGTACCTAAGGCACTTGACTGCTAACCAGAGGGCTGGCGGTTCAAGCCCACCAGCCACTCCTCAGAAGGAAGATGGGACAGTCTACTTCCATAGTGATACTGCCTCAGAAACCCAAGGAGGGGTCGCTATGAGTCAGGTCTGACTTGATGGCACATAACAACAACAGTGAAAGGAGCTCTGGTGGTACAGTGATTAAAGTACTTGGCTGCTAACCAAATAGATTGGTGGTTTGAATCCTCTAGTCACTCTGCAGGAGAAATGAAGCAGTCTGTATGAAACTGTATGGGAACCATAGGACAGTTCTACTCTGTCTAATAGGGTCACTATGAGTTGGAATTGACTTGATGGCAGTGGGTTTGGTTTTTGGGTTTATTACACTGAAATCTGTGAGAACTGGTACTCGATGGGACTGCCTTATTTTTCCAGGTCTCACAAGTTTTCTCCATCTGCCAGAGTACAGTCTTCCCACTTTCCTATCATGACCGTTTCGTTGTTGGGAAAATATTTGGGTTTTCCTTCTCTGGCAGGTTTCTGCCTTACACAAGTTCCAGCTTTCACAGGGTTTGCTGTTGTGGTATATAGTGAACTGCAATGGGGCTCTTCTAGCCATGATCTTTGTGACTCTCACCAGATGACTGGGTGGGACTACGCAAATACGACGTGCTTGCTTGTGGCCCACCAAGGGGATAGCTTGTTAATAATATAAGTAAGGTGCATGGCACCCTTGGGGGACCATGGAAATAAGGTGTATGGAACCCTAATGTGGGGATGGGTCAGTTTTGCCATTCTGCTGGGCTTAAAAGGAACCATCCTAGAGGCAGAAAGGGGGATCTCACTACCATCAAGACAGAAGAGCCAGGAGTGGAGCGCATGCTTGGATCTGAGATCCCTGTGCTGAGACAACAGCAACAGAGGCAGCAGCAACCAACAGAACCAAGAGTCCAGCACGAGGCAGAGCAGCAGGCTGGCTGGCCCACAGAGGGAGAAAGCGGAGTGCCTTCAGGCAGACGGCTTGCTGGTGGAGTGGGGTGCCTCTCTGGGCACCTATCTTCAGAGATGAAAGAGTTTTGTAACGCTTGCCGGAGCAGGGCAAGGGCACAGACCCAGGCCAGAAAGAAGTGTGTCTGAGGCAGGCATGACTGAGAAGCTGTCCTTATTGAAGAATTGTATCCCGAGTTGTTTCCAATGCTGAACTGTACCCAGTTATTTCCCTAATAAAACCCATAATCGTGATAGTGTTTGTGAGTTCTGTGTGGCCACAGCAATGAACTACTGAACGCTGCAGAGAAGCAGAGAGTGCTATGGGAGGGATGGTTGGTGACAGAATTGGTAAAAAGGTTGGAGGGTGGAGGCACGCCTGATCTCCACCTCACAGCAATCAGCCTTGGGGTGCTGATGTTGTTCTGGATCCTGCTTCTTTCTTGTGAAGTTAGAGAAGGTCAGATGCCACTACCCTGCTTTTTTTTTTTTGCAACTCTATTTGTAAGACTTCCATACTCACAGGTTAACAGGTATATCATAGTTTGTTCAAACATGACAACAGTAGTAAAAACAAAAATTAAGTTCATTTGTGTCTCAAAGACATCAAATTATACGCTGTGGTCTTGCCTTGCATTTTGCGTCCAGAGTTTCCTATATTTACATTCCTTTCCTTATCCCATTACTCTTTATCTTCTGCCCCAGTGCTTCTCAATGGTCTCTTTACCCCCCCACAAAGACAATCAGAATAGTTTTGAGAAGGTGGAAGGAAGGACTTTCTCCAACAAATCAGAAAAGGTTTTCTACCTTCCCTCCGTCTCAAAGATTCTGGTTTGCTCCCTCACGGAGTATAATAAACTAACTAGTAATATCTTGAACCACCCTAAGGAAGCTTGGTTGGCAGTGGTTAAAGCGCTTGACTGCTAACTGAAAGGAAGGCGGTTCAACCCACCAGTGGCTCTGAAGGAGAAAGATGTGGCCTTCACCTTCCATAAAGATTTACAGCCTTAGAAACCCTATGGAGCAGTTCTACTCTGACCAATAGGGTCGCTGTGGGCAAGGGGTTTGAACCACTCCAACCATTTAAGGTCAAGAAACAACTGGTCAATTCTAAAACGTGTGTTGTCCTGGGCTTTCGTTTTAGAGCTAACAGGATTTCTACCTACGTATCTCCGTATTTCAGCTTTGGAGCCTCACTGACATCTCCCTCGCTAGCAGCTCCAGGCCCGGCCCCAAGTCTACCCGGGCTCCGGCTATTCTCTAACACACACTCAGGCTAAATGGTCCCTTTCAATCAACTCTGAACGGGAGTCAGAAAGCTGGCCCCCAACACGCTCCAGGTCGGGAGGAGCGCGCGGAAGGTGGTGGCAGCGGCGCGCACCGGGGCGCGCGCGGCCGGGGCGGGGACTGCGCGCCGCGCGGTCGCTCTCCGCACGCTCCCCTTTGTTCTGCTCCATTGTGTGCCGGGTCTTCCTCCGGCGCTGCTTTTCTGCACCTTGGCAGCTGGGAGGTGGGGGGTGGGAGAAAAAATAGAGGGCTCGTTAAGGGGCTTTCTCCCCACCCCCCAACTTATTACTATTTTTAGTGATTTGGGGCCTCCTCGGCAGTGTCTTTCTCTCGCTGTTCCTCGCCCGTGCCTAGGAGGCATGCGGAGCGCACAGTGTCATTTCCCCCCTTAACTTCTCCGCGTCTCTCCCGCACCACTTCTCCTCCAGGAGGCATCCTAACCCAGCACTCTGGACATTCACCTCCAGACCGCCCGCGCCGACGCCAAGAGGGCGTCACGCGACCGCCGCCCCTCGGAGGGGCGCAGGCTCCCGCCGTCAGAAGCTTCACTGGACACCAGAGCGAAGGTCGGAGCCGGCGAGCAACCTGAGCCCGCGCGGGCCGCCTCGGCGTCCCGGGAGCCGGCACGAAGTGGCGGAGCCCTCCCCGTCCCCTAGCTCGCATTCCCCGGCTGCCGCGCGACCGCCTCGGCCCCCTTATATAGCCCTCTAAAAATAGCTCTCCTCGCACCGCCTTGTAAGGCAGCAGGGAGATCCACCACGCGCCAATCGGCGCTCGCTGCCAGGGCCAAACCCCGCCCCAGGTCCCGCTCTGCGATCCCCATTGGTCCTGAGTGACTTCATGAGTCCCCTGTTTACCTTACATGGTCACACGCGGCCTAATGGACGCCCTCCTCCGAGATCCCACGGCTGCGCGGAGAGCCCGGCAGAGGGAGGGAGTTTGGGGAGGGGGAAGAGCAGGAGGAGGAGAAAAGGGGGGGAGGAGACTACAAACTAGCGAGGATGGGGTAGGGGGTGGGGAGGGAAGGGAAAGGTGGGGGGAGAAGCGATCGCGAGAAAAAAAAAATGCAACCTCCCAAAATAAAGAGCAAAGATTGCATTAGGAGCGAACAGCGCTGCAGAAATAGATGGCAGCTTCGTGTCAGTGAGTTTGCATCCCCCTTCCTGATCCACGAGCTGGAGTGATTAGAGCCCTGGAAGGGGATTGTTACTCCCGTGGAGAAGTCCCCTTTTCCTGGCAGCCGTCTGCACTGTACACGCTGGACGCCTCTCTCCATCCACCCCACTCAGTCTCTTCTCTCTCACCTCCTCTCTCCCTCTCTCCTGCATTGATTTTTTTTTTTTTTTTAGTTGACTGAAACAAAACAAAACAAAAGGGCCACTGGATGTCTGCCTTCTTGGGGGGTGAACCAGACAGACTGACAAACAAACAGACCCAACTGTGTCCGGGGGAGGGTCTCGCCTCCCGTTTTGCCCGGCAGCAGCAGCATGGACGTGTTGGCTAGTTATAGTATATTCCAGGAGCTACAACTTGTCCACGACACCGGCTACTTCTCAGCTTTGCCATCCCTGGAGGAGACCTGGCAGCAGGTGAATGATTTAAATTACTTGTGTAAATCGTGTGGTGGCGGCGGAGACGCAGGGGCTGCGTTGGTGTGGGCTTTGGGTTGTATTTTCTTTCTTTTCTTGGTTTTATTTTTAATCTTTTTTTTTTTTTTTTTTCCATTTTGGCTGTGTGTTGTTGGAAATGTTTTTTGAAACAGTCATAGCGCTTACCTCCCCCTAGTTCCTTCGTGTGCCCAGCGGAGCAGCGGTCCGAGCTGCCTGCATTCACTCACCAACACACATCCTTGCGCACACGTTGTGGGACGCACTGTCCCCCAGCAAAGACCTACCTAACTTCTGGGCTTCGGCGGAGCCGGGTGGGAAGCTGGCCTGGGCTTTATGAGGAACAGTTGCCAGGAAACCACGTCCCTGCATCCATGAGCTCTACCTACTTGGTACCTGAAATCAGGTTCATCTCTTTTCAACTGGTGCTGACAACCATCAGATGTGGGGGAGGCAGGAGCAAAGCGGAGTTTACCTAGTTATTAGTGAGTGTGGATAAAGAATAGGGGCCCGATTTTTAACACTGGAAGGTGAACAGAAGGGAGAGAAGCCTAGTGACAAAAGACACCCAAAGATATCTACAAGGAGGTCTGGAGGACTCTCTTAGGCTGACAATGCGCTGTAGGTTTCCTCAGTCAAATGCCTCCAGGAAGAAAACACTGTGTGTATGCGTCCTTCTTTCTCTTTTTGTTTGAGGTCCCTCTCCAGTGAGATAGCACAACCTCTGGAGATGGAGTGGTTCATGCGAGGATGCTTTTGGCTTTGTCTTAGAGGACTAGTGAAAAAAACTCATGATGCTGAAGGGCACGGACACCAAGTTGGCTAGGTGCCCTAGCCAGGGCGAAGTAGGGTTGGTGACAAGTTCCCTGGGCTTTGTGAAGTAGAATAAAGAAAGTGCTGGTCAGTGGAGAGTCCTGGGTCTACTGCGGAAGCAGTGGTTTTCTCAGCAGCGCTTAGGAGCTGCTGAAGGGACGTTCTGCCAGAAAGATGGTGTGTGTGTGGGGGAAACACGGGTATTCTTTTAAAAATTCTACAGTGTGCACCATGGGAAGTCCAAGAAGATGGTCTGGATTTTCACAGCTTAAGTCTTAACTTGTACAGTCTGTTTTGGAGAAACCCGGTTGCCCTTGGGGAGGGCTGAGTGAGGCTTGGTGTGTGGCTGTTCGTGTAACTTCCCTGCTCGGTGACAGCAGCTTGTTAAGGCTAATGAACGGCTGAATTTCCTCTGCCAGGATCCAAAGCAGGATTTGCCAGCTTGAGGCTGGGATGTAACAGTTGCTGCTTTAGCGAGTGAGGTTTGGCTTTCGAAAGCACATTCTCTGACTGTACCTTTGTTACCAGTTGTTATCTCCTGATTCGAGGCTGTGAGTTTTCCTCAAGGTATTGGCCTCCGGTGCCTCTGTGCCTGCACATGTATTCCTTCCTGTCCAAGGATGCGGGCAGATAATCGGGACTTTCGTCTCTCTGGACACACACACACACATTTTTTAGCACAAAGCATTTCTTCAGTGTCTCATTTCTCTTATCTTTAACAAGATAAAGTGTCCATCCATTTTTTTATTTCACATGCTAATTAAACCAAACTACTGACAGAATTTTGTCTGCTGAAATAGCCTTCATTTCACACTATCAGCCCACTGGTGTTAAAGCAGTTGCATTTTAACAACTGTCTAGACAGGTTAGGGAAGGGAATCTGTTGATTGAGTCAGTCTGCCCAAGGCAGACCCTGCTTGTGACTAACTGCTGGAGCAGTGTCAGAGGGAAGAAAGTTGGCTTTATTGGTTACAACGTTCTCTCCTGATGAATCACACAACTTTGTTTTGGTTCAAGTCTTCACAGTAGTAAAACCTGCTTTTGGGAGAGACTTCTCCAGGGGAAACCTGCTTTTCTAGATCTAGCTCCACATCCAGAAGAAATTCTGGATCTGTAAAGAAGCATCATTGGTTTGACAATTAGAGGATGTATTAGATCTATTGTTTCCCGAGAAGTCTTCTCTGCTTTTCCTTCTCCCCTCCCCTTTCCTCCTCACCCTCTTCAAAGAACCTCTATAGCCTAGTTTCTATTGTAGGCAAAAGGATTTGCTAACCCTCCTCCCCTCTCTTCACTCCCCTTACCTCTCCAACTGCCAACCAGCCTCACCTTAAACCCTTTGGCCAAGCTATTTCAGAAGCACGCTCATTGTCCATTCTGAAGCATAACTCACGGGGAAGCACTTGTTAAATAAGATATCACTGCAAGGAGCTTTCTGCTCTGGACTCTAGTCACAACTGCTCTATGTAAAGTTGACCATGACCCTTAGTTCACAGGAATGACCGAACCTCCAGCCTCCATCTCTTCCTCCCCTCCCCCTGTCCTGTTGCTACTTCCGAGTCTAACAAGGGGATTGGTGGTGGTTATATGCAACTGTTCACCCCAAATCAGCCATCAGATGGTGAAATTTTGAGACTCCTTTGCTCAAAACAGCCCAAGAATGTTGCTACAAAGAACTCAGACGGGAAGAAGCTTCCTGATGCTCTGTGGTAATCAGATTTTAGAGGTCAGATGGGAGCAATTGTTAGATGTTCTTTCTTAAAGTCAACAAAGTCCCTGGCCTCAAAGAGATGAGTGAAATAAGAAGATCCCAAATATCTGATTTGGTTTCTAGACAAAGAGTAGCTTCTATGACAAACTCAAGAATTTCCGTGCATTTGAAAATTGAGGATGGACCCTAACAATTTAGAGATTTTATTTTAAGCTTATGCTTTGGGATATTTGTCCTGCTTAACAGTCATTGAGCTCGTGATGGCCCTTGTGTCTTGAGGATTGTCATTTTGACATTGCGTTTTCAGGTGACAATATCTTAGCCACATAAAGCTCCAACTCTGAAAACTGTTGCCTGTGTAATTTTAAAATCCAGATGGATATCCTACATTAACAGCTCTCCATTCCTGGGCTCTGACTGCATACTTAAGCACTTGGCCCAAGTAACATCATCGCTGCTTGTCATATAACTGTAAATTACACTGTGCTTATGTGGTCTATTATTTTAGGGAATTCAGCTGACGCACAGCTCTGAAGACTACCAGCCTTAAGCTCTTTGGAAACTTGCAGGAACATTTCCAAGAGCTGTTTGAGCAAAAGCAGGAAAAAGTCAAGGGTAGGACAGAAGCTGGAGTAGCTTATAGGTCCCACTTGAAGATGGAGAAAGGGAACCCATTCATGACTTTGGTTCTAATCCTTGGCTTTTCTAGGCCCCGTGTTAACTTTGAAAATAAAAAGGATTTTCAAAATTCTTCCAAAGCTTGCAAAGGTTTTTAGGATTGTGATGTATTCTTTCTACCTAGTCTCCTACTTCATAAATGCGAGCCAGGTAATGAAGCCCTGAGTCTTATTTGGACATAGCTTGGCTTCATGCTATTGAGGAGAGTAGTATGCGTACTTGAAAATTTATGTTTGTTGTTAATGCTGATTCATAATTGGCAGATAGGGTCAGTTTCAGGCCTCCCTTCTGCTCAGAGAAAATTTTCCACTGCTACTGGAAACAAATAAATAAATCATAGAGCATTCCTCCCTCCCCCACCGCCCATTGTTTTAAACTAATGGCATACTTGGCTACTGTTAGGGACTAAAGTGTCCTAATAACACTGCAATTTCATCTTGGTTTCAGGCACCCGAAAACACTTTTTGCAAGGGCCTTTGGTACAAGGCGTCTCTAGGGGACAACCAACAGCCATGGTTGCCTTCCAAGAACAGCCTCATGGTGCAGGGATGGGATTTGGCCTGTGAAGTCACATTGCTTCTCCCTCTCCATGGTGAGCTTGCCTTTGCAGTACCTTATATGGGCCTGATCAGCCAGGTGCTGTCTCAGCCAGAAAGACAAAAGCAAACTGTGGTGTCAGTCCATCCGCAGGTTTGCCTCTGTCCCCAATTTGCAGAAAACCTTGTCATGAATTAGACATTCCTGGCAACAGCACCACCAAGGGAGATTTGTAGACACAAAGGAGCCTTGCAAACCACACAGAAAGGATAAAATAGCTGGCTTTTTTTTTTAAAAAAATGTAATTTGTGTGCTCTTCAGTTACCATGAGTCTATTTCATCATTCGAAACAGGGACTTGGTACATGAAAAAAAAAAAAAAAACCTTAAAGCTACCCTCGTTATCCAGATCTTTCTTTGTAAGGATGCAATCACTTCATAAATGTGTCTTAAAATGAAAGCACGTGGGAATGCGATCAATCACACACTTAGCTGTTCTTCAGTAGATTCATCTCCACCTTTTAACAGACACATCTTTGTGTAGATTTAGGGGCTCTCTCTCAGGGGCTCTCCCTTCTGTCTACCTGTTCGCAGTTTGGTATTTTAAAGTGGGTGAATGTTACAATGCAGGTATTTCTACTACTTCTGTCCTTAGTCAGGGGGAGAAAGGAAGTCACCATTCTTTGTTCTCCATGAAACTCCTACCCCCACTCCCTACCCTAAGGAGAATGAGATGTTGGGGTCCAATCCATTTAAAGGGCAGAGCAGAAGAGGCTCTGTGACAGCCTTACCCTGAAATGATTTATGTCTGGGAATAGCAGAGACTTTATGTATTCAAGTGTGGGCTCTTCCTTTCTCCCAGCCCATTCTAATTATATAAATGCCAGTGGGAGCTATTGTGTCTCCACTTAAACTGGGATAGTTTGGAGAAAGGGTCCTAATAGGGCTTTTAGTAGCTCTTCTCTTACAAATCTCCAGATTCCTCTATCTTCAGATAATCCCTGTACTTTACCTTCTTGAGTACAGGAAGACATTGACATCTTCCTTTAATCACTTCTTGTTCCCATTGGGAAAGGCTACTCTGGCTAGCCCCAACTGGCTCTTACTGTTGGAGAGCTGCTGTGGTACCAGACCAATTGGTAGAGGCACCCTGTCTCTGTGGTTTACAGTGGTGTGTAACAGTCATCACCTTTGCTGGATCCCACGACTGACAAATGCAGAGACCGCCTCTGTGATTCTAGTTTGCTCAGTATATCAGTCGTCAGCATGTATGTTGAAATTGGGATTTGCTGAAAGTTTAGGACAGCTCCCCAACTCTAAGCGTGTGGTGCCTGAAGGTGAGAGGGAGAAACTGAATCTCTCTACAAATCCCTTTGTTCTTCCCCATCAGCACAGCACTTGCTGAGAGTAAGCAGGTGGAAATGTTTTAACCCCAAAGGCCAGACTGACCAGGAACAGCTATTCTGCAACTACTAATGATGTAGAACTTGTTGGAACAAGTTACTGTATCTAATCATTAATGTTAAATTGACAAGTTAAAAAAAAAAAAAAAAAGTTCCCTTGCAGTCCCTGAATTACTTTTATGCTCATTTTAGAATATCTGCATGAAAACATCCCCCTTATTCAATTTAGTCTAGGAATTCCCAAAATAAGCAAAGTACTGACATTACTCGGACTTGCTTTTACCAGTGTTAACCATGATCTTGCTTCACCCCTTAACTCACCTTTATTGTTGTTGTTGTTATTTGCCATCGAGTCGGCCCCAACTCATAGTATTGGCTGCTGGCAATTTCCAGAATTTTTTCTACTGCCTTGAGTCCTTTCTTGCTTTCCTCACTTAGTATTTTGGTGTAGCCTCAAGAACTTGGTCCTGTTGAATGCATCCTATCTATTCTACCCTCTATTAGAGAAACTTCCAACTCCATATACCACATGCTTGATATATAGATGTTGTAAGGCAGCCTTGGGATGTAAGTCTACTATCAGCCTGCTTGAGGTATGAGTGATGACACCATTCTTGATTAAGCTGGGAGATGGACTCAGTTATACCTCGTGGGATTGTCTTTGTTTATATTAAACTATGGAAGCTATTTCGCAGCAAATACTTTATTCCTTAAGCCCTTGTTGTGTGCAAAATACTGTGTTTGTGTAATGCAAAGTTGAATTGGACATATGTTCTGCTACCTAGGAACTTGTACTTCAGTAGACGAGACAAAGCATGTTCAAAATTAAGTAATATAGAACATAGTTGCTAAAAAAGAGGCACTCTAGTTCTGTGAGTATGTACTTTTGAGCATTTATCTGTGCATTGATTTGTATTATTTACCTCCTTTGTTACAGCTTTGTTTATAAAATATGATCAAAATTTGCTAAATTCTGTTCTGAACCTGCTAAAAGCTAATGGCTTGCTGGAGCTGGATACTTTTAGGGCAGATAAGTATACAGTGTGAGTACGCATGTCCATAATAACCAGGAAACATCATCCATGTCTGTGTCATTCGGAAATGATTAGAGGTAATTAAAATAATGAATGTAGAGCCATATGCGATATCTATTTCTAAATATGGGTTTATTGACATTTCTTGAGGGTCATATTGAAGTCAGACGACCAGGGCCTTGTACCAAAGTTAGGAGCATAGAATCTTAGAATTTCAAATCTGTAAAGGGCCTTGGCTTCCCCAACTCTAAACGCTAGGGTTAAAACGGGTGATTATTGAAACCAGACAAGGCATTGAACCTTCTAAGGTCGCACAGCTTATTGTTACATTGATGGTTCTAGGGCTCAGACTCAGTTTGCTTACTTTCCATCACACTGAGCTGAGTGTGCTTTGAGTCATTTCTCATTCCTTTTTTTTTTTTTTTTTTAAACGGGGAAAGAAATCCCCGTTTTAGCTTGAAGAGTACAAAAGCATTGAATTTTGGAATTGTCAGGGCCCTAACCCAAACCATTAAATATCTTGGAGAAGCTTATTTGTGCAATTTAATCCCTTTTCCACTTCTAATAATGTGGTCCTGGAAATGACACTATGCTGGAAAAAGACGAAACAAAAGCCTTCAGTTTCAATTCTAGTCTTATATGAAAGCACTGCCACTTAATAGCAAATGGGCTGGGGTTATGAGGGTGGTGCTTTAGGTGTATGTGACAAAGCGTTGGATGGAAGATGGAGTAGGGTCTTATGAAGAAAGCATCAAATGTGCAATGGCTTTGTCTTTGACATTTTGCTAACAAAGAAACTGCAAGAAACTTTAACAGCAATCCAGGTTTCAATTCATGAACGCCTTTTTTGAAATGTTTTTTAAATGCTTCAGAGGGTTGAATGGACAGTGAAGTTGTAATGTTTTATACATTTGTTAATGGAAAAAACTATCTTGTATTATAATGAGCAGGTGGGGTGAAATTCATCCTCTGCAAGGGTAAGAAAAAAAAAAGTTATTTTAGGGCTGGAGGATGAAGCAGGCCTCATTTGTGCACTGGTCTCTAGGGAGGAAATGGTAAAGGGAAATCTGTTCCCTCCTTTGCCCCAGTTACCTTTTGCCCTTTCCTATACCTCTCCCTCTACCCCCAACTCTGATGGTTATGGTGAAACTCCTTTTTTGGACCTTGTCCCACAGAACTGTTTCCTTCCTGAATAGACTCTTTCTCCATAGGCTACCTCTCCAATTCCAGGTATATTTCTGAGTTTGAAACCCACATTTTGGAGTTGGAAATATGGGTCTGACAACAAAGACTTTTGAGGTTGGCCTGAACCCTAAACTCACCAACTTCTCCCATGAGCCTCCTTCTTTTGTGGCTTCCCTGTTTCTTCTATTAACACAGTCATTCTTCCTGTGGTCTAGGTTCGATCCTTCAGCCATCTTTGGCTCCTTTCTTCCTCTTGAATCTAATCAGTTGAAAAACCCCATTGATTTGGTTCCTGTCAGGCTTCAGAACTGGTCTTCAACTTTCTGCTCCCTCTACTGTTATCCTAGTGTAGTCTCCATCACCACTCAGCATAGCTTACCAAGGGTCAATGGATAATTGCTTATAGGATAAGGTCAACTTCTAAGAGTCAAAGTGTTCCAAGACTGACTGTGAATAATATTCTCTAGTTTTCTTTCCTTTCACATGTAGTAAATGCCATCCAAATTGGCCACTCAATGCACAGGTATTTCCCCTGCTTCTGTCTTTAGTTATACTGATTCCTTCAGCCTTTTCCTTTCTTTCCCCCTTGAATTCTTTGCCCAGATTCTACCCATCCTTTAGGTTCCAGAGATTTGCTTGTCTTCCGAGAAACCTCACTTCTTTTCCCTGAGCAGCAGTGATTGCTGCTAGTTCTATACTCTTGTATGGAACTTTTTATTCCCTCAAGACACTTTTCAGTTCTATCTTAGAGTATAGCTTTTTTTTTCTTCCCCCACCCCCCCAGTTGTCTTATTTTTCCAGTTAGGTTGTAAGGTTTAGAGCAGGGATCATATCTTGGTTATAATTTTAGTAATAAATTTTTTAATATGTAACCCTTCAGCTTCTAAGAGAGTCTCAAATGCAAGAGACATTCAATTGCTATTTGGGGACTGGATTAAGATTTTATGATGTCCTTAGCAATCGTTCTCAAATTGGACTACACCCCAGATCAATTTAATTAGTACCCCTGTGAGTGGGGACCTAGGCTTCAGTAGTTTTAAGACTTCCAGGTGATTCCAATGAGCCTCTAAGGCTGAGAGCCATGGGTCTTTAGAAGGGTTCATGGTATGTCAGATTCTTTGCTTGCTCCTCATATTGAAATATTTCATTTCTCGTATAACTTGAAATCAAAGTATAATGGAGGTTTGTAATCAAAACAGGCCAGTGCTGTTGGATGTTCTTTATCTAGCAGCTGCCCAAGTATCATTATGTTTTTCATGTTTTTCTTTCTCTCACCCTAATGTGTCTATGGCGGTCCTGTTGGCTCACACTTCCTCTGCCCTACCAGAGCTTTGCTTAACCTCAACCAATTCCATTTCTGGTACCTTTGTGGTGCTGGACATCCAACTCCAGCCGTTCTGTGCTTCATATAACTCATTCTCTGCAGACCCTCAGCCATATTTTCCCCTTACCTCAGGGTGCTCTGTGGTTTTAAAGGGATGGATGTTTGCATGGACATCTGTCAGATGGTGTCAGATAGGCATAAGGTAGCAGCTCTTCATATTTATTACTGACCTCACTGTTTGGAAGTAGATTCTATTTATAAAGAATTTCAAAGGAACCATCTTTCTAGTAAGAGGAACAAAAATAAACTGGCTGCTGAGGGCATTCAGGCAACGCGCCTGCCTCCACCACCATAGGAGGCTTCGTTCCTGTGGTAATGATCATGAGCGTGTGGTGATCTTCACAAAGAAACCTTAGAAAGGCCTCTTTTTCAAACTGTGATGTGTGCAACATTGTATGTACCATAGCTACATCCTTTCATATATAAACTGTCTTTGATGGGGGTATGGTTGGCAAGAGACAACATCATGAGAGGAGCTCAGAGCTCAAGGTTGAAGGATGCCTTTTGGAAAGCTCAACCCAGCTGTGAAAATGGCAATTAGCTGTGGAACAATTGCCCTGCAAGAGGATGCCCGCCTGCTCCTGATCCCGCAGCAGTGTGTGGCAGTCTCACACGCACTTTCCAGAGCTGAGATAGCAAGAATTCAATGAATATCCTAGTGTTGGCTCTTACTTTGGGAGAGGCGGCAAATTTGTTCCACATACAAAGGAGTTGAAATAGACTCAATCCACCTTCAACTTCTACCTTTTGAGCTTTTAGTGTTTGTTCGTATGATCATTATGTTGTTGTTAGTTGCTATTGAGTTGGCTCAGTTTCTTAGCAACTCTGTTTGTAACAGAACACAATGTTATTATGGTCCTTTACCGTCTTTATGATCATCGATGTGTTGGGTCCATGGCTATGCCTATTGTGTCACTCCATCATTGAGAATTTTCACTGACACTCTGCTTTACCAAATACGATGCGCTTTTCTACTGATTGGTCCTTCTTGATGACATGACCAAGGGAAGCAAGCTGACGTCTCACCGTCCTCCCTTCTAAGGAGAATTCTGGTTGTATTTCCTCTGAGACTGATTGGTTGATTCTCCTGGTCTTTGTCACTATGTTGTTATTAGGTGCCATTAAGTCAGCTCCAACTTACAGTGACCCTGTGTGCAACAGAACAAAACACTGCTCGGTCATGCACCATCTTCACAATCCTTGCCATATCTGAATCCATCGTTGCAGCCACTGTGTCAATCCACCTCATTGAGGGCCTTCCCCTTTCTTGCTGACCCTCCACTTTACCAAGCATGATATCTTTGTCCAGGGAATGGTCCATTCTGACAGCATGATCAATGTAGGTGAGAAGTCTGGCCTTTCTCGGTTCCAAGGAGCATTCTGGCTGCACTTCTTCCAGGACAAATTTTAGTTCAGGCAGTCCATGGTACTTTCAGTATTCTCCACCAACATCACAACTCAAAAGCATCAACTTTTCTTTGGTCTTCTTTATTCATTGTCCAGCTTTCACATGCATATGAGGCTATTGAAAATACCATGGCTTAGGTTAGGCACATCTTGCTCTTCAAAAAGACATCTTTGCTCTTCAGCACTTAAAAGAGGTCTTTTGCAGCAGATTTTCCCAGTGCAGTATGTCATCTGATTTCTTGACTGCTGCTTCCATTGGTGTTGATTGTGCAACCAAGTGATACGGAATTTTTGACAACTTCAATCTTTTCTCCATTTATCGTGATGCTTTATAGGCCCTGTTGATAGAGCTCAGTTCTTACCTATGGCATTGAAGGATGTCTTCAGTGAGGAGGCCGTTACATAGAACTGATTTCCCTGTGAGCTCCTCGAGATGGTTCTCAATGTCAGATCTCAGTTGCTGACTTCATTTCTGCATTCCAAAGTTTGTCAGCCCCAACTTGTACATTTTTCTCTTTATATCAGGGTTTTTGTTTTCCAAAATATGGACCAGGAGATGGTCTCCTCTGTGATGGGAATTTGTGTTTGCTTCTGAGCAGCTAACAAACACCCCTTTTGAGCTTTTTTGTTCTGAAGGCTCAGAGTGTTGTCTGTTGTCCTTGGCACATTGTTTTTGTAACCAGGGAACAGGCAGATATTACAGAATTTCCCACTTGAGGTGAGAAACTTGGGGCAGGGGAAGATTAAGCAAGTAGTCTTAATATGACTGCAAAGCAAATGACTTGCAAAACTATAGTGAAACCTGCTTTCTTCTTCCTTTTTGGCTGTTCTGCCTATCATAATAAGTTTCATGATACTACCTGTTACTGTTGTTAGGTGCCATCGAGTCGGTCCAGACTCGTGCTGAGCCTGCGTGCAACAGAACAAACACTACCCCGTCCTGTGCCGTCCTCGCAGTCACTGCTAGGGCTGAGCAGTTGTTGAAGCCGCTGTGTTAATACGTTTTGTTCAGCTTCTTCCTCTTTTTCACTGACCCTCTACTTTGCCAACCATGATGTCGTTCTCCAGGGACTGGCCCCTCTTGATAACATGTCAAAGTGCATGAGATGAAGTCTCACCATCTTTGCTTCTAAGGAGAATTCTGGCTGTACTTCTTCCAAGACAGCCTTGTTCATTCTTCAGCCAGTCCATGGTAAACTCAATATTCTAAGCCAGCACCATAATTCAGAGCATCAGTTTTTCGGTCTTCCTCATCCATTGTCCAGCTTTTGGGTGTATATGCGGCAGCTGAAAGTACCATGGTGTGGGTCAGGTACACCTTCATCTTTCATAACATCTAATAAGGATCAAAGCAGTTTATATACATCATTTCATTTAATTCCCAAAAAAAACCCTGTGAGATCTGTATTCTGCTTATCGCCATTTCTCAGACTGAGAAATTGAAGCTTTAGGTTGGAAATAGTTGAGGCAGGATCCCAGCCCAGGCAGGCTGCTCATCACTCTTAATTTTACATTTATACTTTCTCCTGCTTAGGTAGGAGGCACCAGGGAAGAAGTCAAAGGGCATGGTCTGGCAATCAGTGAGTCTATATGGACGTGAACAGCGTGCTGGTCTGTCTTCATTCTGGGCCCTAGTTTTCTTATCTGTGAAAGGACTGCTGACCTTTTGGTTAGCAGTTGAATACTTTAACCACGACACCACCAGAACTCTTAACTTGCATTTAGAACTGGGGAAAGAGTAGCCATACCCTTTGGCCCTGGAAACTGGGCCTAGTTTGATATCTTTTGACTTTGCTTGGCCTGCTCATGCAAATGTCCAACCTGTATCTTTTTTCTTTCTCTCCAGTCTTACTTATGACTTACATCTTATAGGTTTTTCCAGCTTGAAATTAGTGCAGTTTTTTTTTTTGTTTTTTTTTTTAAGAGCCAGCATTAGACATATATAGCGTAATACAGCGCTGGTTACTACACTTGCCATTTCTGCTTTACCTGACGACCGAGCTTACAGCAGCTTATGAGAGTGAATCAGATTTTATGAGATCTATAAATATCTCGGATAGGATTTTTATTTCATTTTCCCCTTCAAATAAGACATAATGGAAGCGCTCACATACACAAGGAATATTCTTTCTGTGATAAAGTAGGGCGTTTTTGAAGTGGCCTGTGAAAAGCAATAATTTGCTGTGCTTCCTCATGTTTGGAATTTTATGGGGGAGGGGGAGGAAGCATGCATGCATATGCTGCGATAAAGCTCCAAGATTATTACCTTGTGTTTAAGGTTTAGCCCAGCACCTCTAGAGAGATTTATTTCCCAAAGGCCTGCCCTGGGCACACCCTGCATTCCCTCCTTCTGTGGAGTGTGTATTTGTGTTTCCTTAGGTACAAGGAAACCAGGGCAGGAAAGTCCCTTTGGCTAGCTGGAGGTGGGTTTGGTGAAAGCACCATTTGAGTTTTTGTCTAGTCAGCGTTCAGCTGTCTCAAGAGAGGATGTTCTCATCCTTCTCCCTACTTGATGGAGTTTCCTAGGAAGATTTCTTAGGAATATATTTTATTTAATATTGTGAATTCCCCTACCCCCAGAATTACCTTAAAAAACAAAAAAACACTTAGTTTCCTTAATTTTTTAATTTATACTAACCAGTGCCAGGGAGGCCTAATAGGAACCTTGAACACATCACTTACACAATAAATAAATAATGCATTAAAAAAAAAAACCTGAAGTTATTAAGAGCCTCACTTTTCACATGTATAAAATGGAACTCATAGAGTGTTTACAAATTTCTCCACTGATTTAACAGTTTTTTTTTTTTTTTTTTAAATTTTATTTTATTTAGATTTGGGTGAAGATTTACAGAGCAAATTCACTCTCGATACAGCAGTTCACATACACTTTGTCTCATGTCATTGACCACAGTTTACCACAATGCAACAGCTCCCTCCAATTTCCTCCCCGA
This sequence comes from Orycteropus afer afer, assembly GCF_000298275.1. Taxonomy (NCBI): domain Eukaryota; kingdom Metazoa; phylum Chordata; class Mammalia; order Tubulidentata; family Orycteropodidae; genus Orycteropus; species Orycteropus afer. The sequence continues at coordinate 25,318,519 of NW_006921589.1, forward strand.
GGTACCACTTCCCAGTGTCCATCCCTCCATACTCTCCTGCCCCCTAAGCTGTCTCCCTGTGCCTAAGGTGCCCTTCCTTCTCCCATGATTGTTCTCTCAAGGGCATGTTAACAGTTGTTTTTGAAAAATCAAGTACCTGATGCTCCTATTTAGTTTAGGTTATTATTATTATTTATAAGTACTTCTCCTTGTATCTTCCTTGAGTTCTCAGTAGCTTTGTGTTTAATTAGATAATGATTTAATTCTTTCTCTAAAAGAATTAGCCATGTGAAATCAGGACACCTGAACTCAAGGCAGGCAGAAGACTTTTGCCTAAATGCTGTTTGATTGTTTCTCTTTCCCATCATCTCAGTGTGTAACACAATCCTAGCACGTTGGCTGTGCTACATGCTCCCGCTATTTGCTTATCATCAAATGATGTAACTCCTCTGGGCCTCAGTTTCCTCATGTGTATTGGGAAGGGAATAGAGTGAGGAAGAGTTAAACTATCAGAGACCATAAATGGGAAGCTCCCAGGCTGAACTGCCTTAAAAATGTGTTTTATTTGGCCAGTACCCATATTTCAATTTTTTTTTTTTTTTTCAGTTTGAATGCTTTTAGACAGATCATGCGCTTTTCAATTAACCTTGCCCTCACTGTTGCCACTTCACCTAATTTCTGCTATCTGCATGTCCTAGTGAGCTTTTGGGTTTGTGACCCACCAACTAGCAGCTCTCTAAGACCCCTTCCCCTCCAAAAGGCAATGATTTGGGGGTGACCTTTATTTCTCTCCAGTTTCAAACTGGCTTGCTCTCTGTGCTTACCCAGATTCCGTTTTCATTCCTTTTTGGATTTCTCTGGCTTATTGAATGCCTTTGTTTGGGCTTCTATTTTGTAAAGCGGCTTCCAAGATGCATCTCACTTTTTCTTAGTCATCCAGGTTCTGTTGTAGATCATGGAAATCTGGGATGGAAAAGACCATCTGGTCCACCCCTCCCCCTGCCTGGGCTGAGCAGTTGCTCAAGAGCATGTTCGTTCCTCCTTGGAGTTTGCCACATTTTCCAGTTTGGAAGCTGCCTCTGAGTTTACTGAGCACGCAGGCTCTTGATCTAAGTGGGAGTGGAGCGGCCCAATACCAAACAAAAAAACATTTTCTTTATCGGACATCTCTCTCTGATGTAAGGGCTGCCTTTGCCATGATTTTTTTTTTTTTTTTTTTGCTGCTCTCATCGGCCTACTGGATTGGGGTGGGAAAAACAAACTCCTTTTTGTGGAAGCAAAGCATGTACGTAGTCCTCAGTTTTCTTAGTCTGATACACAAGCATGTTGTAAGAATTCCATTAGATGTGTCCCACCTTGGCAAATGCTTGTTTTTGTGGAAGGGTATTTTTTTTATGAGCTAGTCCACTGAGGAAGTGATGCTTTTGTGTGAAGAACTCCAGGGAGTTATATAATAAAGTACTTTCCCAAGAATCAAGTAATTTGCTTTCTTCCTACCCTTGGCTTTCAGATACTGCCAGCCAGGCGCTTGGCTTTCATTTTCTGTTGCTTTTGGGATGCTATTCTACATTGTTGTTGTTGTTGTTGTTATGTGCCGTCGAGTCGGCCCCGACTCATAGCGACCCCTCCTTGGGTTTCTGAGGCAGTATCACTACGGAAGTAGGATTGCCCAACCTTTCTTCTGAGGAGTGGCTGGTGTGTTTGAACCACCAGCCGTCTGGTTAGCAGGCAAGTGTCTTAGCCACTATGCTACCAGAGCTCCCCTATTCTACATTAGAGGTGTTTAAAAAATTTATTCTTTTGACTCTTTATTCTGTTGACTCCCTTATAAGACTAAGGATGTCATTTGGGTTGACCCTAAGAGGGTGACTTTCAAGATCATCTTTTTCCTGTTAAAAAATATCATTCTTTTGATTTTCTTGGTGCTGATGTTCCTTCTTTTCTGCACTGTCCAATTCATCTTTACTTTAAAAAAAAAAATTCTGAGTGCTCTGCAAAGGCCCAGGGTTATATAGATATGCATATAATACGTATCAATAAAATATATGTATATACACATACATATATAAACATACTAAAGCACTAACTATCTTATCTTGTGAATTAGCCTTTATTAAAATATTTGAAGGAAAAAAGAAGCAAAGAAAGACATTAGATGTCCTTTCATGAACAGTTTTCCTTGTGAAAGTGAAGCAGAATGCACACCATTTGTCCTCCTACCCAAGATATGTCTGCCTGCTTTTGCATCTGTGGTCTTTTCCCTTTACACACTATGATTAGAGACTACATGTTGTGATGTAGTTGATTCTGACTCGTAGTGACCTTGTAGGACAGAGTAGAACTGCCCCATAGGGTTTCCAAGGCTGTAATCTTTACAGAAGCAGATTGCTACATTTTTCTCTGTTGGAGCCACTGGTGGGTTCGAGCCACAGACCTTTTGGTTATCAGCCATGTCTTAACCACTATGTCCTTTCCACAGAGACTGGAATCTTACATATAGCAAAACTTGAGGAACACTTGTTGTTGTTGTTGTTATGTGCTGTCAGACATCTTATTTCAACCTCTCCCCATTACCTTCACTTGGCAGATGACCTGCCTGAGCTTTCTAGGTCATATTTATGTCCTAGGCAGTTTAGGACCTGCAAGAATTGTGAGCCTCTTTTCAGTATCTTAAATACACGTATCTGTTAACACAGGGTGTGGTGCGATGTGGATCAATACAGTGCTTCTCAGAGGGTGAGCTGCACTGCACAGGGGCTTCATGAGCGCAGCCTTAAATAATAATCACTTTGCAAGGCAGATTTATTCCCTTTCAGTTTTCCTTCTGATTGACTCAAGGAGAAAGACTCATTTTTGTTGTAGTATGTCTTTAACATGTCTCTAAGGCTTGATAAAGAGAGCTGGTTGCCCAGTGGTTAAGGTGCTCAGCTGCCAACCAAAAGTTCAGTGGTTTGAACCCCTAGTCACTCTGGGAGAAAGATGTGGCAGTCTGCTTCCGTGAGGATTCACAGCCTTGGAAACCCTATGGGGTAGTTCTACTCTGGGTCTCTGAGTGGGAGTGGACTTGTTAGCGATGGTTTGTTTTTATAAGATTTAATAATCTCCACTCCTCCCCCTCCTCCTCTCCCCTCTTCCTTTTCTTTCTTCATAAAGACCTACAGTTTTTGACAGGGAGAGCATCCAGCTAAAAGTTAATAATGTAATTTTAGTTTTAGTATCTCTTCTATTGATGGCTATTTACAGGAAAAATATTTTAAAATACATGCAATCTTAATACAATATGCCTTAGTGAGGCAATTAAAAATGAAAATAATACAGAAATGATTGTGCAGCTAAGATGCTGATTTAGTAAAAATCCATGAAGGTGGAATGAAAATGAACTTGGAGAAACACTGGTGTGGTGGAAAATAAAGGAGATTTGGAGTCAGAAAGCCTGGAATTTAGTACTGACTTTGTAAGTATGAACCAGGACAAATTACTAAACTTCATTTTACCATCTGCAAAAAAAAAAACCCAAAAACCCACTGCCGTTGAGTCAGGTCTGACTCATAGTGACCCCTCCTTGGGTTTCCGAGGCGATATCACTACAGAAGTAGATTGCCCAACCTTCCTTCTGGGGAGTGGCTGGTGGGTTTGAACCATCAGCCTTTTGGTTAGCAGTCAGATGCCTTAGGCACTATGCCACCAGAGCTCCCCCCCATCTGCAAAGTGGGGATTATAATAATAGGGTTGTTATAACCAAATGATCTGTGGATGTGAAAGTGCTTTGCAAACTGCCCTGTGTTCACAGTGTTGTTTTCTGTTCTGTGGTGGACAAGCTTTTTGTTTCAAGCCTTAAACTATTAGTTCTTACTGTTTTTTTTTTCCTCCTTTTTGTATCTTCTATTCAGATCTCTTAGCAGAAACCTAGAAGCTTCTTATTTGTTCAGATTGAGTTGCTAGTTGTGTCTTAATGATGGCACTTTGAAAAAATTTCTCCTGGTTGTCTAATTTGGTGTGTGTGTGCGCCTCAGATTTTTAACATAATTTTTGCGAAAAGAGGCAGTCTTAATAGTATAGTATGTCAAATGTCAACTTATGAATAAAGATAACACATTTGTCTTAAAAGTTTGTTTTTTTAAATAAATATTTAAAAATTAATTTTTTTTTAATCACACTTATGAAACAGTTGTGTACATCTTTGCAAGTATATGTGTATGTTTTGGTACCCTAGAGTTGAAGGAAGTCTGGGTTTTCTGGTGGAAATGGGTACTCTGGGGACAGTATGCTTCTGAAAGTGGAAGTCTGTGTGCCTAAAATGATTCATTAGTGATGCATTGTGACATGGTTTTAGATGATAAGATAATGATTTTTTTAAAAAATAAGAAGTAGTCCTGGATTTCCCTGGACCAATAAGCTTGACTTCCAGGGACACTTGCCAGTTGAGGCCACACAGGTATTAGAATGATAGAGTAGCTAGTGTGCACTCTGGGACATGCACTCTTATTACAACTCAGGGTTACCTTACTAGGACATAACTGCAGAGAGGAAGGGAGGTCGAACTCTGCAATGAGTGCCATATTGTTGGCCAAGCCTCGTGAACTCTTCAGCTGAGGATGCCCTTCTGCAGTCTACTAAGTCAGTGTCATATTGGTAAGGATTGTGGAGCAGATGGTGTCAGGTGCAAAGTTACTCTCTCACATTCTGTCTCACCCAGAGTCTTAGTTGAACAGAGGGATGCATCAGAATCTCTGTCTGTGAGAGGCCCCTTGGACCTGTCTCTGCCGCCAGTAACTGTGGTATGAGTGCTGGGTCCACGGTGGTCAGCGCCAGCCCTTTGCAGTGTGTGAGCACAAGAGTCAGCCAGAACGAATCGTCAGCTCCTTCCTGGGTCACTCACATCATTTATAGTAGAACAGATATGGACAAGCCTGAGGCACAGGCTCGGGGGATCCCTTCCTCTTTTTGAATTGAGTGTGATAGTCTGGCACCCCTGCTGAACCTCAGTGGTGGTTAAGTGCTAGAAAAATGTACAGCTGGGAGACAAAGGCAATGCATTTAGATACACAATTAAGAATTAAAATATTAAAATATTTTTACCATACTCGTGAAACAATTGTATGTATCTTTACAAGTACATGTGTGCGTATTTGGTACCCTGGGGTTGAAGAAGTCTGGGTTCCTGAAGGGAGTCAAAGATAGAGCTTGTGGAAAGATAGTGGTAGTTCTAAGCAGAAGTGTTGCTTTTAACAGGTTTTTAATTTTTACTCCCTACAAGTTATTGAGGGAGCTCTGGTAGCCTAGTGCCTAAGGCACTTGACTGCTAACCAGAAGGCTGGAGGTTCAAACCCACCAGCCACTCCTCGGAAGGAAGCTGGGGCAATCTACTTCTGTAGTGATACTGCCTCGGAAACCCAAGGGGGGGTTGCTATGAGTCGGGTCCAACTCGATGGCACATAACAACAACAAACAACAAGTTATTGAAGACCCATCTTAGAAAAGAAGACATACTAGTTTCTTGTTCTTTGCTAGGAAATTAACATAACTGGGCAGCACTGGGGAAAAGACGTGGACTTAGTCCCTGAGAGCTGGATGTGAACTGTACGCTGTAGGTAGAACAAGGAGGTGGGTATAAGGAGGCAGCCCTTTGTTCTTAAGATCTTGAACAAGGAGAAGGACATTACAGGGCATGGGTAATAACAGGGTGCTTTCATTTCATATGTTAAGTGCACCACGAATTTAGACTATAGGAAACAGATGGACAGGATCAGCGATCCCTCCCCTGCAAAGCAGAGGTTGGCAAGGGTAAGTCAGGGAGTGCGGGTCCCAAGGATGGCCACTGGGAGCCATGTTGGTAATGTCAGTGAGTGAGGCAGGCAAAGTATGAGACAACAGAGAGCAGGAGAGACTGTAGCAAAGCAGGGAGTCCAGACCCCATCTGACGGGGCAGTCACCATTTAGCTCTAACCAGACCTGTTGCCAGATCGTCTGATGTTTTAACAGAAGCAAAAACCAACAAAAAAAAACCCAACACACTGCTATCGAGTCGGATCCAATTCATAGCGACCCCTCCTTGGGTTTCCGAGGCGGTATCACTACGGAAGTAGATTGCCCAACCTTCCTTCCGAGGAGTGGCTGGTGAGTTTGAACTGCTAGCCTTCTGGTTAGCAGTCAAATGCCTTAGGCACTACACCATGAGAGTTCCTTAACAGAAGCAAGAAATCTGAATTTTTGTTTCAAGTTCCTTTATTTATTATTTTTAAAACATTGACAAAATAAAAATATTGTATATATTGAAAAAAACACTCTGGACTGGATCTGGCCACTGCTCCCAGGATGTTAGTTAGCCTCTCTCTGTCTTTTTGGGCTGAGTAGCTCTGTCTTTATACATCCAGTTGAAGTGGAAATCTACATCTCGGGTGGTCTCGGAAGTGGCACTGTCTTAGTGGCTTGGTAGGGGCCTCCTTCACTGGATCAGATTGTAGACACTAGACACAGCTCTCTAACTGCAGGTAAACTCAGGTGGGTCTCTGAGTCTCACAGCTTCCAATTTGCCTGGATCCAGATTTCCAAAGGGAATTGGAGGTGGAGTGGGTCAGGAATGTTGGCCTCTTGATCCACTTCTGTAGGGATTTGCTAGGACACACCTCTGGCTCAACCTCTCACGTGAGAATTTCGATTCTGGGGTCAGGAATGTGACAGACACTTAAGTGTGGCAGCAGGGTTTTTGGCATCAGTGTGATTTGCAGGGAAGTGTGGCCATAAAGTGCTCTAAGTCAGGAACTGGACAGACACCCCATCTGGAAAGCCCTGCCTTTCTCTGCAAAATGAAATTTTTATGTACTTTTTAAAACAGAGTACAAATTTAGTCAACTATTTAAAATACACAGACAAACAAAAGAACATGAAATGCTTTGGATCAAGTGGTAACATTCAAGTTCATGACAAATACCTTTATTTGAAAACATTGTTTTGTTCTTTAAAGAAAATCAAACGCCAGGCATCAAACGCCATAAACCAAAAACACTTCAAGAACTGGCTGCTGGTATAGCCTTGGCCAGCAGGGGCTCACGGAGGCAGCAGAGTCCAGGGGGCTGATGTTCCTGTTCAACACATTTATTATCAAAGACATTGGCATCATCAGTTAGGGACTCCTCTCCCTTTAGAGTTCTTTCTCTGTGACTTGCCCCATCAAACACTGACATTTCATTTTTGAAAACCTTTTTGTTTTGAAATAATGAAAAGTCATTTGCTGTCAAGTAGACTCTGACTCATGATGACACCATGTGTGTCAGAGTGGAACTGTGTTCCAGAGGGTTTTCAATGGCTGCTTTTTGGGAAGTAGATCACCAGGCCTTTCTTCATAGGTACCTCTGGGTGGGCTTCAGCATTCAGCCTTTCAGCAGCTGAGTGCTTTAACCATTTGCACCACCAGAAAACTCTAAAATAATTACGTACTCACAGTAAGATGTAAACATACTACCAAGAGTTCCATGGATTCTTCACCCAGCTCCCCTCAAAGTTGACATCAGATGTAACTGTTGGATGACTTAGCTTATTTTATGGCATTTGCTGTGAGGGAGTCCTGGTGATGCACTCGGTTCAGCACTCAGCTGGCTGCTAATCAAAGGCTTGATAGTTCAAACCCACTCAGGAGCTCCACAGGTGAACAACCTGGCTATCTTCTTGCATAAAGATGACAGTCAAGAAAACTGTCTGGGGCAGTTCTACCCTGGCTCATGGGGGTTGCTGAGTAGAAATCAAGCCAGGAGCACCCAACAACAATAGCTGTGACGGACCAGGCTGGGTTTGGTAGGAGGGGATGCCGGTAAGGATCAGGAGACCCCTTCCTGGGATGGGTAGCTGGTTAGGGATGCCACCAGCCAGAGAGAAAAGGAAGGGATGAGAAGGCATCCAGACCCCCCCCCCCAGCTTAGCTGCACCTGGAGCCTTTCAGCTGTTAAAATGAAAAGCCAATTATGTTCTGTGTAAATGAGAGGGAGAAAAAAAGAAGGAATGAAAATGCCTATTGTTGTATGCATATATGCTGGTATGCATAACATTTTAAATAAAGGGTATCAAGAACCTGTTGACACTTCAGGGGAAGAAGACAGGAGAGTGCTGTGAGTGAGGAAAGGGAAGCTTTTCCTCTTAATACCTTTTCTGTTTTGTTTGCACGTTTTTGACCTCCCTGTACGTTCATTACTCTTTATTTTTTAAAGAGCAGGCTGGTGATGGGATTATTACTGCTTCTGTTTTTCCTGTAAGGTCACTAGGAGTCAGAATGAACTTGATGGCTTTGGTTTTTGGGGATTGATGTGTTTCCCTGAAGGAGCCTAGTGGTGCAGTGGTTAAAGCACTCAAGTGGCAAGCACCAGATAGGAGGGTGGAACCTACCAGCCTCTCCATGGATGTGGCAGCCTGCCTCCATGAAGATTACAGCCTTGACGGTTCTGCTCTTTCCTGGAGTGTTGCGGGCAGAATCAAGTCAATAGCAGGTTTACTGTGTTTTCCTTGGAGTCCCTGGGTGGCACAAAGGGTTAATGTGCTCAGCGGCACTGAGGATGGAAGAAAGCCCTAAAGATCTGATTCCAAAAATCAGCTACTGGTAACTTAAGAGTGTAGTTCTACTGTGACACGTAGGGGTCACCATGAGTCGGAATTGACTGAATGGCAACAGATGTTATTTTTGTTGTTGTTGTTGTTAAATGTCTTATATATATTTTAACACGTGCAAATATACAGGTCTTATATGTTAGTTTTAAAAATACTAAGCTTGTTGAGAGGATTGATAAGTTGGATTGTTAACAGTCGTCTGCAGTTGTAGTATAATTGCTATTCTTTTGGCAGGACCAGAAAATTAACTCCACTTCTCCCCTCCCTCACCAATTTGAGAAAATAAATGCAGGAATTGGTCAGACAGATGTCAGATATCAATTTTATTCTTGATAAGGCTGGATTTAGACCCAGTTGGGAAGTGCTGTCTCAGTATTTACCCTGCTCCGTCCCCCTTTTATCTTATGGGCTGACCAATCCAGGGGAAAGAAGAGCAACAAGTTGCCTGAGTCCCTGCCTCCTGCCTGGGCCTCAGCCAGGCTGGCTGTGTTCTGGCACACAGTGCTTCCTCCATGGAAGGGAACAGAGTCGATCCCTCCAGAGAAGGGCAGGAGTGCGTGCTGAGCTGAGCACCACACTGTTCTTCCCTCCAGTACCCCAATCCCATATGATATTCTTCCTTACTTGGGAAAGAGGTTGGAAAGGGAGTCAAGCCTGGAAGCTTTCCTTGAACAGTAATACCTTCTGGGAGTGGAGATCCTCAGGGAAATATAAAACAAGGAAAAAGCTTTCTTCCCCTACTTCAAATGAAGACTGAGAGAAGGCAGACACTGTGCAGATGCTGAGGAACATAGGAGGTGGAGGGGCCCAGGGAAGCAATTGGAAGGGGTTGACGCAGGAAGGAAGATAGAAAACAGAAGTGACTGTTTTGCATTGGTCTGACTCAGGAAAGGGGCCAAGGGCGTGGTGTCCCAGGCTCTGGTACTTGAGGAATGCTGGCCAGAAAGTGGCTGGGAGGAGGCAAGGGAGTGTTCAAGGGGTGTGTTTAGTACTAGTGTGTCCTGTCTTGAATTCTCCCAACTTTACTTGCAAGTGAAAAGAGAAAGGATCTGAGGAGTTTAGAGAGGCAGTTGTAAAGGTGAGATGGTCCACGTGGAGGGATGGGAACAAAAGAATCCTCTGTCTCTAAACCACCCTGGCTGTTGAGTGAGCTTTGTCTTTCCTCGTCCATGTCCACTTGCCTGCTCTCAGTCATTTCACGTCACAACAGTATTGTACCACTAGCAGCCCTTGAAGTCAACTGGCCCTTTTTTCATCCATCAGCAAGGGATGAAGACATTCGAATGATTATAATTGTTCATAAGCTATTGGGATAATCAAGAAGGAAGGAAAATATGCTTGATTCTGTGGCTGGATTTCATTTCTTTCCTATGTTTTTCTTTTTTGGTTGTTGTTTTCTTTCTTCAATTCATTCAATTCTTTCCACCTTCCTCTTCTCCCTCCCTCCCTTTTCCCATCCTCCTTTCTTCTTTCTTTGAGGGCTTTTGATGTTCCAAACCAGATACAACAGTGAACCAAACAGACATTGTCCCTGCTGTCAAGGAGCTAAAAGTCTAAAAGTGGACCCGGAAGATAAATAAATAAGGAAATATAAATTGGGATGAATTATAGAGAAAAAGAACACAACACCAAAGAGAACATTCTAATTGACTTCCCCAGTCATATCTGAAACAAAGGATTTTCTTATTCATCTCACAGAGCTTTGATATATTTCCCTAAAATGTTCTTTTTAAAACTTCTTTTCCTAGTTTTCTGATACCATTCAAAAGGAATCTAAAATGGAACAGATATTTGAAGACACTTACAAACTTTCTCAAAAACTCACTGCTGTTGAGTCAGATCCGACTCATAGTGACCCATCTTTGGGTTTCCGAGGCAGTATCACTACAGAAGTAGACCAACCTTTTTTCCGAGGAGTGACTGGTGGGTTTGAACCTCCAGCCTTCTGGTTAGCAGTCAAGCTCCTCTACAACCTTTAGACATCTGTATTTCATTTATTGCTAGTGTCTTCATGGGTTTTAGAATTTCTGTTCTGTTTATCTAGCTAGCTGGAGCTTTAATCTTGCTAAGCAATGAACTTCTCACATGCCATATTCTGTGTATATATTGAGTAATGTGTTACTCTTTAAAGGTTTGTTTGTTTGTTTTTATCCACAGCCTCTTTTCTAATAGATTTATCTTATTTTTCCACTGAGACAAATGAGAGAACTAAGGAAAAGGAAAGTTCATGAGTCTTTCTGGGTTACATATCAGATCACATTAAGCTAGAGATTTTGACTGAGCATGTCAGCAAAGGCCATGTTGTTGTTGTCGTGTGCCGTCAAGTCGGCCCCGACTCATAGAGACCCCTCCTTGGGTTTCCGAGGCAGTATCACTACGGAAGTAGACCAACCTTCCTTCCGAGGAGTGGCTGGTGGGTTTGAACCGCCAGCCTTCTGGTTAACAGTCAAGTGCTTTAGCCACTATGCTACCAGAGCTCCTAGCAAAGGCCATAGTGCTAGGTAAATGAATAGTACTTCCTAACAAAGTCTGTTTATGTAAAAGTGGTAGGTAGGTTATGGTCGTCAGTGGTGGCATTTATTTATTTATTTATTTTTAAATATAGATATGATGAGAGTTTCATTCCTTTAGTTCTGCCCTTGGTCTGTTTGGTGAGTTGCTATGGTCCCATGTTGACAGATTTGAGTAATATCAATAAATACATCAGTTCGTATTGGTCTGATTCTGACTTGGTAAGATGCTGAAAGACAGAAGCCTTCCTGGGAAGAGCAGTGCCTCTCTTACAGCAAATGGACTGAACTGAAGTACATCCAATTTACAACAGAGGATGCTTTGTTGTTGTTATGTGCCCTTGAGTCTCACCCTACTCATAGCGACCCCTCCTTGGGTTTCCAAGGCAGTATCACTACGGAGGTAGATTGTCCAACCTTCTTTCCCAGGAGTGGCTGGTGGCTGATGGGTTTGAACTGCAAGGCTTTTGATTAGCAGTCAAGTGCCTTAAGTGCTATGCTACCAGAGCTCCTAAGCCTTCTAGAATCTAGAATCAAATGCTAGAATCAGAGAATATGAAAACAAGACAATACAACTTTAAAGATATGACATTCCTGGAGCTATGTGATTGGGTGGATGATTTTGGGATTAAAATTGTTAAAAAATAATCACAACTCAGTGAAATTTGAACATAAGGTTATTTGGAGCAGTTATTCTATATGCATCTATGGTGACCATTTTGATTCAAGAAAAAGCAAATAGCTGGAGGAAGCCAGCTACAATGAAGGGAGAAATATAGATCAACCATTTGCTAATCTTAACATGACTGATTGAACCCTGTCCTCCTCCTTTTACAGAGATCAACTGATATCAGGTCACAAGTTGATCTCTGCCTCTCCACTCAGCCATAGCTTTTGAAATTCAAATTTGTAAGCCTGGCTTCCAACAAGAAAGAAAGGATTTACAACTTTGGGTGAAAGAAAATCCAGTAGTGGATTAATTTTGGTCAAGAGTTTCTTTAAAGTGAATATTTGGTTTCGTGAGTAAGTAAACCCGAAAATCAAAGCAAGATATCTGCTGTCCATTCCTCTTTGACAAGATGTAACAGAAAATGTGCTTTCTTTTCCTTTATTGTCAGCAAGTTCTCACCCTTGGAATGACATTACTGGCACTACTGAGGGATGATGGCAGGACATTGAGGAGACCAAGGCATATCTTCTACATGGATTGAAAGAGCAGATAAAAGATTGAGTGTGCATGAGAATTGTTGATGATGCTGATTTGATGATAGAGGCAGTTGGGTTGGATCATATTACTTGTGAGACTTAGGTGAGGGAACTAATGACCCACTGCCAGCCAAGTGCACACCCAACATGCTGTCTGGGAGTCCTAGGGAGATCAGAAGCAACACCATTGGTGGTTTTATTTCGCTATAGCTATAGCAGTAGCTCTTATGAGACACTGATAGTTCAGTGGTAAAATTCTTGCCTTCCATGTGGGAGTCCTGGGTTCAATTCCCAGGCAAGACACCACATGTACAGACACCCGTCCATCAATGATGGTTTGCTTGGTGCTGTTGATGCTGCACAGGTTTGAGCAGAGCTTTCAGACTAAGACAGAGTAGGAAACATGCCTGTTGATTTCCTTCCAAAAGTCAGCTAATGAAAACCCTATGGATCAAGTGGTCTGATTCCCAGCTAATCGTGAGGATGGCACAAAACCAGGTAGCATTTTGTTCCATTGTGCGTGGGATTACCGATGAGTTGGGGACCGACTTGATGGCAGCCAATAACAGCATCGCAATAGCTCTGTATTTTCCTCTGGCCAAACATTTTGAAAGTGTTGACTTTTGGTACTTATAGGTGACCCAGGAAAGCAGAGTGAAAAATTAGTGACAATGGATGCTGTGAATTCTTTCCTTGCAAATGAACCTATGCTGCTTGTGTACAACATATTCTGACTCTGGCCTTAGGTGCGCCCCCTGGCATGGCTTTGTACTCATTGGCATTGTGGAAGTCTACACCAAACAAGTCTTCCTATCTCAGCCTTGCCTGGCCTAGCTGCACTCCCTCCCCCACTCTTCATTGCTATGAAAACTCTTGGACCAGGGGCAAGGTTTTTATGGGAGACTATCAAAATCGGGTTCATTGTTGGGCTTGCACAGCAGCCCTCCCCAGAGTTAAGACTTTAATGAAGCATCATTTCCCTTGGAGCCTGGCTGCCCCTCCCCCACATCCTCTCTCTCCTTGGCCCTCTCTTATAATATTGCAGAGTTAATAATGCTGCTCTATTGATTTCTCAAGACTCTCTGTCACGGGGGCGGTGGGGGGGGGCGGGGAGCACATGGGGGATGGGCCTAGCATGCAGTGTGCTTCCTCCAACTCTCTTTCCAGCCCTGGAGCTTTTGTTTTGAATCTGGAAGCTTCAGAATAGGGCTGGATTTCCAAAGGTCAAATGTGCCTGCACATTTTGTCCTTAATGAGTTATCTCTGCCCTGGAGCCCTTGCTGAACTCGCCAGTGTTCAACCTGCGCAGCAACGCGGCTTCCTAACCAGATCCAATTGCTTGACACTCTGCCCTTGAGAAGTGCCTCAAGGAGCCGCTGAGGGTTATTGGCCAGGAGAATGTGGGCATAAATGCATGTCTACAGGAATGGGCGAGGTTTCCTCTTTGCTTAGAAAGCCAGAAAAACATCAACAGAGAGAAGCTACTGAGAAGAAAAACACCTAGGCCTAGGCACTGAACCTTCGGACCCCTCACCAACTAAATGGTTGATGGTTTTTCATGAGGGAATTTAGCTTCTTTGTTTTTTTAAGCTGGGGGTGAGAGGTGGAGTAGTGGGGAAAGGGAAATTTTCATCATCACCTTTCCCCTTTTGTTCTTTCTTCTTCTCTTCCATGTATTGTTCTCTTCCTCCTCCTCCTGCTTTAAACTTGGTGTGCACAGTCTCTGAGGAATGAGGTTTTAATGAGAATTTCTTAACTCAGTGTTGATCTTTTTGCCTGGGCTACCAGGTAGCTAACTCAGGGCTGAATTCTGAAATCTTTTTGATTCAATCATTTTTTTTTTCCAAGCTAAGATTTTCTGTAATATATTTCTCTGTCTTCTTTTGTTCTCATCTTAAGGTCTGTTCTATGTGTGTGTTTAAATCTAAAATGCAAAAGCCCTTAGATGATTTAGGGGAAAAAAAATTAGTCTCAGCAACATTATTTAGAGAACATTAGGCCTCACTAGTATCTTTTGAGCTCTTAAGCTTCCCCAAATTATCACTGAGGATCTGGAGATGCTACCACAGCCATTTTGTATGCACACTGGTGAAGTTGAACCCAGAGCAAACCAGTGATTGAATCGTCAGCCAAAAACATTCAGTATTTTCTAAGCCCTGGGGATGCATTTGTTGCTGGTCCATAGTGTGCAGTCCTGAATCAGAGCCCCTAGACTCCTCATCCTCTTTCATGCCTCTACACCACTGCTCATGTTGTGTGCTCTTCCTGGAATACCATGATTCCGTTTCTCTTAAGGCACTCCTTTCTTAAGGTCTCACTTAAATGAGACTTCCTCACATGGCCTTCATCCATCTCTGAGAAGAGTTAATCGGTTTCTTTTCCATGTCATCTTCTCTTGCCCAGCACCATGCAGGTGGTATCACTGTGCTTAAGAAGAATCTCAACACAATAATGGGAGCTTTTCAGAGATGGCACCATGAGATGTCAAGCAAGAGGAGATAGGAGCTATGACCCATCTACAAGAACCCTGAGGTCATGGCACTTTATTCATCTTAGTTATTATTCACACACATGCCATGTTGTCTTTAATTGTATTATTCCTGTCCCTTTGTCCTTATTAACCGTAAGCACCTTGTAGGCAAACATTGAACTTTAGGATCCCCTGATACTTCTAGTACAGTGACTGATAAAAGTGGATTATTGTTGTTGTTGTTAAAAAAACAAAAACCAAACCCACTGTGAGTTGAACCTGACTCATAGCGACCCCTCCTTGGGTTTCCAAGGTGGTATCACTATGGAAGTAGATTGTTCAACCTTCCTTTTGAGGAGTGGCTGGTGGGTTTGAACCACCAGCCTTCTGGTTAGCAGTCAAATACCTTAGGCACTATGCTACCAGAGCTCCTGTTGGTTTTGTTAGGTGCCCCGAACTATGTACAACAGAACGAAATGCTGCCTGGTCCTGTGACATCTACACAAGCCTTGCTCTATCTGAGCCCATCACCACAGCCACTGTGTCAATCCATCTCGTTTTGGGTCTTTCCCTTTTTCACTGACCCTCCACTATACCCGACTTGATATCCTTGTTTAGGGAATGGTCCCTTCTGACAATGTGACCAAAGTAGGTGAAATGAAGTCTGGCCATTCTTGCTTCCAAGGCACATTCGGCTGCACTTCTAGGACAGATTTGTTTGTTCTTCTGGCAGTCCATGGTACTTCCAGTATTCTTCACCAACACCACAACTCAAAAGCATCAACTCTTCTTTGGTCTTCCTTATTCATTGTCCAGCTTTCACATGCATAGGATGTGATTGAAAATACTATAGCTTTGGCTAGGTGCACCTCAGTCTTCAAAGTGATATCTTTGCTCTTCAAAACTTTAAAGAGGGTCTTTTGCAGCAGATTTGTCCAGTGCAATATGAAGTCTGGTTTCTTGACTGCTGCTTCCATTGGTGTTGATTTTGGATCCAAGTAATATGAAATCTTTGACAACTTCAGTCTTTTCTCAATTTATTGTGATGTTTGTCGGCCCAGTTGTAAGGATTTTTGTTTTCTTTATGTTGAGATTAATCCATACTTCAGACAGTAGTCTTTAATCTTCATCAGTAAGTGCTTCAAGTTATTTTCACTTTCAGCAAGCAAGATTGTGTCATCTGCATATCGCAGGTTGTTAACGAGTATTCCTCCAATCCTGATGCTGCATTCTTCTTCATATAGTCCAGCTTCTCAGGTTATTTGCTCAGCATACAGATTGAATAAGTATGATGAAAGGATACAACCCTGATACACACGCTTCCTGATTTTAAACCCTGCGGTATCCCTTTGTTTTGCTCAAATGATAGCCTCCTGGTCTCTATATAGGTTCTTCATCAGCACAATTAAGTGTTCTGGAATTCCCATTCTTCTCAATGTTACCCATAATTTGTTACAATCCACACTGCCAAATGCTTTTGCATAGTCAATAAAACACAAGTAAACATCTTTCTGTTATTCTTTGTTTCAGCCAAGATCCTTCTGACATCAGCACTGATATCCTTTGTACCACATCCTCTTCTGAATCCAGCTTGCATTTCTGGAACTTCCTGTCAATATACTGCTGCAACCATTTTTGAACTATGTTTAGCAAAATTTCATTTGCATGTGATATTAATGATCTTGTTCGATAATTTTCACATTTTATGGGATCACCTTTCTCTGGAGTGGGTATAAACTTGAATGTCTTCCAGTCAGTTGACCAGGTAGCTGTCTTCCAAATTTCTTGGCATAGATGAGTAAGTGCCTTCAACATGGCATCCATTTGTTGAACCATCTCAATGGGTATTCCATCAATTCCTGGAGCCGTGTTTTTTGCCAATTCCTTTGGTGCAGCGTCAACTTCTTCCTTCAGTATCATTGGTTCTGGATCATATGCCACCCCCTGAACTAGATGAACATCAGCCAATTCTTTTTTGTACAGTGACTGTGTATTCCTTCCATCTGCTTTTGATGATTCCTGCATCATTCAATATTTTAACCATACAATCTTTCAATATTGTAACTCGAAGCTTGAATTTTCTCTTCAGTTCTTTCAGCTTGAGAAATGCCAAGTGTATCCTTCCCTTTTGGTTTTCTAACTCCAGGTCTTTGCACATTTCATTAGAGTGATTTACTTTGTCTTCTCAAGCTGCTCTTTGAAATCTTCTGTTCAGCTTTTTTATTTTGTCATTACTTCCATTTGCTTTAGCTACTCTCTGTTCAAGAGCAAGTTTCAGAGTCTCTTCTGACATCTATTTTGGTCTTTTCTTTCTTTTCTGTTTTTTTAATGACCTTGCTTTCTTCATGCATTGTATTCTTCAGGTCATCCCACAATTCATCTGGTTTTTGGTCATTAGTGTTCAATGCGTCAAATCTGTTCTTCAGATGGTCTCTAAATTCAGGTGGGATAAAATCAAGGATTTATTTTGGCTCTCATAGACTTGTTTTAATTGTCTTCAGCTTCAGCTAGAGCTTGCATATGAGCAATTGATGGTCTGTTCTTCAGTCAGCTCCTGGCCTTGTTTTGGCTGAAGATATTAAGCTTCTCTGTCACCTCTTTCCACAGATGTAGCTGATCTCATTCTTGTTTATTCCATTTGGTGAGGTACATGTTATAACTGCTGTTTATGTTGTTGAAAAAATGTCTTGCAATGAAGAAGTTGTTGGTCTTGCAAAGTTCTATTATGCGATCTCTAGCATTATTTCTATCACCAAAGCCATGTTTTCCAACTACAGATGCTTCTTCTTTGTTTCCAACTTTTGCATTCCAATCACCAATAATAATCAGTACATCTTGATTGCATGTTTGGTTAATTTTAGACTGCGTAAGTTCATAAAAATCTTCAACTTTTTCATCTTTGGCTTTAGTGGTTGGTATATACATTTGAATAATAGTGGTATTAACTGGTCTTCCTTGTAAGGTGTATGGATATTATTTATAGGATCTAGTGGATAGTCAGTAAATAATTGTTGAATTATTTCAGAAGAAGTACCAGAGACAATCTTTGCGCCCTGAAAGGCTAACATTATTTGAAAGGGTCTCAGCTGGTTATCCTAGCAGAGAGTTCCTTCTCCCTGATTGCTACTGGACAAATTTATCAAACAGGACCTGATCCAGTCATCCCAGAGAACAGCATGCAAAGAGAGAGAATAGTTGCTCTGAATGAAGATTTTTAAAAAATGTAAGAAGTATTTTTTTGAATAGCTACACTGTGCTCACACAAGAGAAGTTTAAAACTTGCTTCCGGACCCCAAGGCTCTTGTACGTTGGTCATAGCTCTTGCCGTTTCATGGTGCCATCTCTGCAGCTCTGCCATTATTGTGTCGAGTTTCTCTGTAGGAGCAGTGATTCTAGCTGAGTGGTGCTGGGAAGAGGAGCTGAGCACTAATGAAAGTGTTGTGCATCATGAGTTTCCTCAAATAAGAGGAAAATTCTATGGACACTGGGACTATAGTTTCCCAGATGTAACTACCCTAAGACAGAGAGTTCTACAAACATCCTCACATCATAATTTAGGTCCTAGTCAGAATTGACAAATATGGGTTTGGTTTTAAGGAAGAAAGAACTGCCCAAATTTGCCTCTGTTTTTCTTTTTTTCTCTTTTGATTTGGAACAGAAGTCTCAAGGTAGCAGCTGAGGGCCTTTTCCTTGTCTCATATGCTGTAATTTTTTTTTCTTTAATATTAGTTACTACCATTTAAAATATTCAGAAGATTTCACATGAAACTTTGGATATTTGACTTCTCTTAAAAATTAGGCCTCCATGGTATCCACAATATGGAACTATGTCAAAACTTCTCCTTTTAGATGGGGTGTGCTATCCAGTTTACCACAGTCCTCACCACTGTCTACTATACTATTCCTTGACTATTTCACTGAAGTATCTTATTTGACTGGTCCCTGTAGATATTTGAGTTTGTGAATCCTAGTGTAGATTTATCAAAATGGGCATTGTTAATTTCTAGAGGAAAACACCCTCAGAAATAAAAGCAGCTTATCCCAAGACTGTAGGGGCAACCATGTGGCCTCCTATCATGAGACCTTATCTAGAAGTCTGGGCAAAAACTTCAGTTCAGAGTCTGAAATTGAAATACTTGGACACTGTAAATTACATGGTACTTCTTTAGGAAAGCAAGATTTGGTCATGAGAAATGTATTATATTCATAGTTTCATAGAACTGGAAGTGATTATACATATCTAGTCAATTTTACCAAGACCTTTGGTTTCATGTTAAAGAAAACAAGGAACAAAGAGGAGGTGACTTGAATAAGGCCACATAGCTAATTATAGAGGAGGAGCTGCTGAGATTCCTTTTGCTTTTGCTCTAATTTATCTCCGTGAAACCATTTAACTTTGATTTTATATACCTATAAAATGTGAGTCATGATTGTGAGGATGGCATGGGACCAAGCAGTGCTCTGTTCTGTCTTACCTAGGGTCACCATGAGCCGGAACTGGCTCAATGGCACCTGACAACAACAACAAATTCCCAGAGATTGAGGGTTTTGATATTAAATACTGATCTTAATATTAAACACCACTTGCCAGTAAGATGGTACATTACCTGATTCTTCACAAAGACGATCTTCCACACCACCATACATTTCTGAATGGCAATAGTCTTTACCCACTGTTAGCTCCCTTTTTTGTCTGTTACTGCCAGACATTACAGACAAAAACATTTTAAAATTAATGTTTAGAATCCATGTAGGGAGCAGGGCCAAGTGTAAATTTTACCCTTGAGTCCATCTGCTGCCCAGAGTTTGATGGATTCCTTAGTTAGCAGTGTGTTACCTGCTAAGACACTATCAGTTATTGGCATCCAGGACTTTCACGGAAGCATGAGGTGCTTGCTGATGTTCTGTTTTCCATTACTTTTCTTTTTCCTTCTCTTTTTGCCACTTCTGTTTCTTGCATGCCCTTTTGCTAGCTGAATTTTCTATTTGAATCTTGAACAAAAGGGATGAGTGATTGGTAATACTGGTTTTGAAAATGAGCCAAGAACTATTCTGAAGAGTAATGGGGGGAAAAAAGGAATCTGGAGTAGTCGATTGTATTTTTTTGTTTATTAAAATTGGGAAATAATTTTTAAAATCTAGGATAGTAGATTCAAATTCCTCACTAGAAAAGCATAAAAAATCTAGTGTCCATGTATTTGGCGTTAGTCAAATAAAATAAGTTCTTCAGTAAACAGTGGTTGTAAATTTTCTTGGTTCAGATTTTAAGAAATGTTCCATTTCCCTCAATATCAACAATTACACTTGATGGTGACAGATTGGAATGGCTAAGATCCCATTTACTTGTAACAATCCAACCAAGATAGGGAACAGTCAAGGAAAATTTAGAAATCTCCTAATAAAGGGTGTTGGCAAAACTGAGACCATTCCTCCTAGCCACACCAGGAGAAATGGTGATAGCATATAAATAACATAGAGTCAATGTAGCTTAAAAGCTTGTGAAATGTAGTTTGGGATCTGGTGTGTTTCCAACTTTGATATTTGTTAGAAAGATCCCTAGCCTTCATCAACAATCCTTATTCCTCCAAGGCTTGAAGGTTTGTTGAATTTCTAGAACGTTTTTAGATATTTGACAAAGGTTGAGGGTTGAACCAGGGAAAGCCTAATTGTTAGTAGCCACAAGACTATTGTGTATTTATTTATTTATTTTTGTCTTATTGATAGCATTGCTATAAATCTATGGAAAACCTACCTTTCTTTTCCAGGCCCGGTTCCCCATAAATAGCATGGGGATTTTAGTTCTTGCTGCCTATGTGGTCTCACAAGGAGATGCCAAGGTTACATGACAAACCTTGCTAACAGAAGCTTTTCACATTAGAATTCTCTGTAAAATGAGGTATATGTCATTTTATTTTATGGATTGGAAAAGTCCCTGTTTCAGCTGGATGCTGTAGTTATGACTTTGTTCCTGATTCTGTCAGACTGTTTTTCAGAGAAAATAGAAGGCTTCTACAGATCTGATCAGTGAATCGTGGGTTGAGAGCGCAGAGTGTGCGTGTAAGCACAATGCAGATAACGCGTCCCCTACCTTAGCAAAAGTGAGCCTTTCATTCATACTTTGCAAGTCCTAATGGCATGGATGTCATTATCTTTTTCCAAAAATCATGTGCAAAGCAGAACTCACGTTATTCAAGATGAAGCCAAACATGACTGACTTTTCATGGCATTCTCAGACATAGATACAAACATCAAAATATCTCCTTAATTAAGGCAGTGGCTCTGCTGGGGCCCACATTCCAGGATTCTCAGTAGAGAAAACATGTTTTCTTTATAGAGGAGTTTTATTAGCAGCAATGTTCCGGTATGTGGTTCAGGTTAATTAATGATGTAGTCACACTGGTGTCTTGCCATGAGTTTTATTCCAGTAAGTAGGGCACTAGAAAATTGTATTGGCATATCCTGTCATGCCAAAAGGAATTCTTCATTTGGGCCATTAAAATGCATCTTTGTGAGGTCTGTCAACAAGGTAGTTTAAGAAATCTTAATGGGAATACTGCCTTACACTGAGGATTCATTCACCAATGCCGTAAGTAAAAGATGCAGCGGTTTCACTGAATCTATGCTCTTCTGAAATAGTTTGTTGCTGAGATGATTGAGACCTCAAAGACCCAGACCACCCACAAGCTCTAGTGGAGTTGACCTTCATTGTGTGAGGAGATTTGTACCGAGAACCACCTTTTCCCCAGGAGAGTTTTTATTAATTTTAAATCACGATGGTGTTTTAAAACTTAATTTATGTTGTGCATATGTGGCAGGCTTCCTTGGAGGTTGAAACAACAAAGCAACTGGATTGGAAATTAGATCCCCCCACCCCCTTATGCTGCTAATGTAGTTCCTGTTCCACTGGGATTTCCCTTTGCATGGGCTGATGATTTCTTTGAAACTATATGGAAATTGGTTGAGACAGGAACAAAGGGGAGAGGGGATGGCAGTGATGATTCAAATTAGTGTCTCTTCTTCAGTGAGAGTCTGTTGTGCCTGAAAGTACATGTCATCTGGTATCAGCCGAGCCATCTAAGGTTAAGTGAGGTGCCAGAGCTACTGCAATCCAAACTTCCAGGCCTCGGTGCTTGATTCTGCTCTGTCAAGTTGGGTTGGTTTGTTAATTTGAAACCTGCAGCATCCTGATGTGCTTCAGAACTGGGCCAGGCACAATTTTACTCTCCTGTACACCATGTAAAACCATCTTCCTTCCTCCCTCATCTTTTCCCAGCCAGCGTGTGTGAGATTCCGATTGCCTGATATAACGAGCAAGAAAGGGAACAACTTTGTGACTCTGGAAACAACAACAGGTTTAGAGAAAGGCATCTGAAATATAAAAAGAATCTACATTCATTGTTAGTGGGAACACACACACACACACACACACACACACTCATAAGAACCTTGTATAGCTTATAGTCAATATTTTCACCCTTAGCTTGTGTCTAGTTCAAACGCCATACCCTCTTAATTGGATTTTGGCTTACTTCCAGGTTCAGTGTTTGAGGGCTCTGTATCTGTGAAATAATGATCCTGAAATAAATAGCACCTCTCAGTAGAGATATCTTTTTATGTAAAATTCTTAAAGGGAATGGAGAGGAACAAAATGCTTCTGTGTTTAGGAATTTATGGCAAAGTAACCAGAATGGGCGAAAGCAAGAATTTTGAAGGACCTTGCCTATGTAAGTGAAGTGTGGGAATATTATTCTGAAAACACAGGTCTTTGGCAACTACTGAGGGGCCAGTGGTTAACTGCTTGGCTGCTAACTAAAGGTTGGCAGTGTGAACCCGTCAGGCATTATGCGGGAGAAAGATGTGGCAGTATGCTTCCGTAAAGATTTGTGGCCTTAGAAACCTTATGGGGCAGTTCTACTCTGTCCTACAGGGTTGATATGAGTCAAAATTGACTCAACGGCAGTGGGTGGAGGCAACTGCTAGATCTGAATGAACCTTTGTACTTAAGAGGATGAGAGGCTGCTAATGTTGGGGATCAAACTGATGTGACCCTCAAGTACTTTGGAGACCAGTGGCCAGAGTTGCCTTTCACAAGAAGATCCTTTTTAGTGACAGAAACAGGAATAAGTGTTATAAAGTGGGTTGAAACTCTGTCTTTAATCTATTCCCTCTGGACATCTGTTAATAAGCACCTCACATGGAAAGGTATAAATTTTGTTCATCTGGGCGACACTCAGAGCACATGATGCAATACAGATAGCTGAGAAGAAATGCCCTCTTTGCATCCACTTGAAATGGGCAGTTGTGAGTACCCAAGACTCTTTGAGTTGAGAAGAGGTTCCATTTTACTCCTTCCTGATGATCAGTGAGTGCCTTCTCAGTGCTAAAACTGGAATGGAAGGGGAAGGAGGTTGGACACCTTTTGACCTCGTAGGTTGGCCACTTTAGGATAGATTTCTTAGCTGGAGAGGCCAGCTTAAGTCTTCTCTGGAATTCCAGGATTCATTAATGGCTTCACTGATTGATTTCATTCATTCAGCTAGTGTGCCTTGGATGCCTTTTCCAGGCACTGTGCTAGATGCTGGTGATTCATTGGTGCATAAGATGAAATCTCTACTCTCCTGGAACTCATGTTCTCGTAGGGAAAGAAAGACAATAGACATGAAAACAAATAAATGACTTAGATCTTTTCGAAACCAAAAACCAGACTCATTGCCATTGAGTTGATTCTGACTCATAGAGACCCTCATTGGGTTTCAGAGGCTGTAAATCTTTATGGAAACAGACTGCCTCATCTTTCTTCTGTGGAGTAGCTGGTGGGTTCTAACCACCGACCTTTTGGTTAGCAGTCAAATGGCTTAACCACTACCCCACCTCAGCTCCTTTAGATCTTTCCGAAACCAAAACCAAACCAAACTCACTGCCATCAAGTGGATTCTTAGATCTTTCCAGGACCTGGTAAATACTTAAAAATGCAAGTAATAGAGAATGAATGAGGTCTTTGGGCTAGTTTATATGTGAGTCAAGAAAGAATACCTGAATAGGTGACAGTTAAATTGGGACATAATAGAATATGGGAAAGCAGGTGTTCAGTGGCCTGCATTCTGGGATATGAGAACAGCACGTACCACAGTGCAGAGAGAGGTTTGAGCTTAGGGTGTTTGGGGTAATGACCGAAGAGGGGAGGGCAAGAGGACAGCAAGGCAATATAGGGTCTGGTTTGCTATGGTAAGGGGAAAGAACCATGACAAGCCATTGAAGGATTGTTATCAGGATGCTGGAGCTGAAAGGGTCTTTGATAGTGCAGTTCACTCATCTGGTGAAGGAAGAAGTGAGTTTGCTGCTCAGCTTCAGTAGCTTAGTGGGGAGAAAAGGGCAATAGAGGAAGACAGGGAAGGTGATGTCATTGAACCTGATTCACAGGCCAGGAGTCCTTTTCACCAATAAAAAATTAGAATTAAAAATAGCATCTTGTCCACATATTTCTTTATTGCTTCTTTTCATGGTGCTTGCTGGAGGCCAAAGGAGAGAAGAGAAAGTAACAGAAGGGAGAGAAAAACTCTTCTGAGGCCAGGACATGGCTTTACTTCCAACACAGGTGCACACTGTCAGGGCTGCCCTGTGGCCTTTTATGAACCTAAATTTACCTGTCAGTCTGGAGTGCTTATCTGTCTGAGACAGCAGCACTTTTCGCCCCACTGAGAAACATTGAAGAGACAAGAAGATATTTATATTGGAATCTTAAAATAGTGATTTGTCCTATAAGAAATGTTGGTAATGAATGCATGCACATTATTTCTGCCTGCTCTTTTGGTGAAGAAGGAGTTGTTTTTGGCTTTCATCATACACCTTTTTGGCTTTACTCTTCAATTATTATTCCATGGCATCGTACAATTTCAGATTCGAGCTCTCTTAGAAGCCTAGCCTCTTTAGCTCACCTCACAGGTGAGGAGACTGAGCCAGAGAGGCAAACGTCATTTGGCTAGTTTGTTAGTCAGGGCCGATCCTCCTGACTCTGGACCCCTGCTTCCTTAACCTTTTACCCAGCACGTTTACTTTACTTTGATGTTTATTTAGTATTTCAGTTTTCCGTTTCCATGCCCATGATAGATTTATTTATTGTCTGCTTGTAACTGTAATGAAAAGCACACTGGTTGTGTAATAGCTACCCACTTACATAGCATGTGTGCCAAGCTTTGTTCTAAGCTATTGACATATGTTAAGTGATTGAACTTTCACAACATTCCTAGGTGGTAGGTACAACCATTGTCCCATTTCACAGATGGGGAAACTGAGCAACAAGAGTATTAAGTCACTTGCCCAGAAGTCAGTGATGCAATCTAATTTTGAACTGAGGAAGTCTATCTAGGGTTGAAACTTTTAACCCTTCATTGTTCTGCCTCTCAACATACACAGGTCCATGCTGTCTCCTTCACGGGGGCGATCCGCACCATGGCCGTGCAGTCACCATAAATGGTTTGGGAAATTGATTCCAAGTACCTCAAATGCAGTAAAAGTACAGTCAGCTAGTGTCAGGAAAAGCAGCTTAGGGTTTGGTTGCCTTACGGTTTTAGCTGCCCTCCTGTGCAGTCTGAGGAGAATAAACATTCCTCTTAGTGCCCCCCACGTTGTCTTTAACATGTCACAGTGGAAGTTCCTGAAAGTCCCCAGTTTTGAAAGTATCCTTTGTGATCACCAGCCACTACCTTGCATCTGCCACTGAGGCCCCCAATGGGATTTGAACCTGTTGTTCTTGGGAAGTTTAAGTGTTGTGTGTGTGTGTGTGTGTGCACGTGTACAGACACAACTACGTTTTGGAGGAAAAAAAGAAATTGTACAAATATATGCATTTTTTATGGGTGTGTAAGGGTAGGGTATATTTAATTAATCCAGCTAAGTAGTATAGAACAATGTTTTAGGAGGGAGTCAATGAAATGAGCTTGCTTTTAAAAAAAGAAA
The DNA here is from genome assembly GCF_000298275.1 of Orycteropus afer afer. Taxonomy (NCBI): domain Eukaryota; kingdom Metazoa; phylum Chordata; class Mammalia; order Tubulidentata; family Orycteropodidae; genus Orycteropus; species Orycteropus afer. The sequence goes on from NW_006921589.1 coordinate 25,344,235, forward strand.
AAAATCTCTATAGCCTGAGTCAGCCTGTGCAAGTGATTTGGGAGAGGAAGGGGAGATGATGTCATGGGTTCGGCATGTTTCCATCTTGGCCACTAACTGCAGAGGGGTCTGGGGAATTTGGGGTGTGTGTGTGTGTGTGTAAAGTTAACAGGAGGGGGCAGAGTGGGAGTAAGAGCGGGTTATAAAACAGGATTAATAACCCCTTGTCAGACCTTTCCCCGTTTCTATGTTTTTCAGTAATTTAGGTTTGAATGAAGGCTCACTAGCCCATTAATGTTTATTTATTTCTTTTGGCAAGAGCAGTTGGGGGAAGGGATGGAATCGGTGAGTTTGAATTTTTTGTTTTGTTTCTCCATTCTGCAAGAAGAGGCGAGTAATGTGAGTTTGGGTTTTCAATGAAAGCTTCCTCCCCCTCACCTCCCTTTAAGAGGCAGGAGGCAAGACATGGCCAGCTGGTGCCTTGAACTGACACAGGTGCAGAGGCTGTGGGGGGTGGGGAGCCAAGAATAATTACAGGTTTCTGAAGCATCAGGCCCTGCCTGACAGGCACTCGTGGAGAAAACTGCTCTTTATGGAAAATTAATGGTGAAGCTAAAAAAGCATCAGGGCCATTGTTGTTCTTGGGAAGCCATCACTCTTCAGAAGTGAGGCCTCCTCCTAGTCCTTGGGTTCATGAGGGGCTGGGAGAGAATCTTCTTTTCCAAGTAGGGTTCATTTGGCCCAGTGAAGGGCCAATAGGCTTTTCTTGTAAGAGCGGGTCTTCATTTTTGCCTTTTAAAGCCTCACTTTCAGTCCACTTCTTGGCCTTTGCTCCCATAAGGAATATGTGTAGGAATTTTTCTTTTTTCCATTGACTATTAAGGCGCGGCGGCAGTGATAGTTCAGTGGCAGAATTGTTGCCTTCGTTCAGGAGACTCACTTTCAGTCCCTGGCCAGTGCGACTCCCGTGCAGCCACCATCCGTCTGTCAGCGGAGGCTTGGGTGTTGCTATGATGCTAAACAGGTTTCAGTGGAGCTTTCAGATTAAGACAGACTAAGGACAAAGGCGTGGAGATGTACTTCCAAAACTCAGCCAGTGGAAACCTTCTGGATCACAGCTGTCCCACCCATAGTCATTCATGGGGATGGGGCAGGATGGGGCAGCGTTTCATTCCAGGTGCATGGGGTTGCTATGAGTCGGACGCTTGTAGCAACTAACAAGTTTCATTTTGTCTACGAAAGTGTAATGACTGAAGTAGGGGCATCTAATGAAACATATTTTCATGCTACCAATTAACAAATGGGATTTCCTCCAATGTGTGCCAAACTAAATAGAGGTTTCGTTGGGAGTTAAAGTGATAGTGAGCCAAGCCTCTTAATATACTCCAGCTACACATGAGCAGTGGTGTCTCTTGTGCACCCATAATTTGGAATTTAGTTATAGTTCAATGGCCACTAACAAGGGACTCTTCTTAAGGGCTCATGAGGGAAGCTGCAGGATTTGTGGGTAAAAGCTGGATCTATAGACTTCAAATTAGCATGTCCTAAAAAATAACATCTGGAAAAACAACATTGAACCGATTTAGGAATGTTTCCCAGTGCATGGGCCCTCTTGTCTTTAGTCGACACTGTTAATTTTGAGAATCACAAACATTGTGTGTGAGAAAAATGCATTTCCAAGTTGTTGGAGATGTGAGGCTCTCAGATGACTTCTTTCAGAAGAACTTAAGACCTGTGCCCCAACTCAAACTCTACCCAGGTTACGTGACTTTAAACTTGCTTTGACATTTAATTCAGATTTAAGTTGCTTTCAGGATTTCTTTTATGAACTGCAGCTAAGGAATCCTTAGAAGATGAAAGCGTGTTGTTCAGGCTGCTTTGCGTCATGTGCCGGGGAAAAGTAATTTCAAAGACATCACCCTCTCCCCAGGCCTTTAATCCCAGCTCCTTCCCCCTCCACCTCTCAAAGAAAAAATATATAAACAAATATTTTCTTTGTATGTGGAGAACCATTTAGAGAGGAGAAATGCTGAAGAGATTTTGACAGAAACTTCCCCACTTTTATGTTTGTTTAGAATCAAATTCACCTTCACAGCATTGTCTCTCAGAATTTACAAATTACTAGAAGGAAATATTTAATTTGGTTTCAGCTCCAGCAGCCAGTTGATGTGAGAAACAGTTTAAGGAATGCGGTCTGAACATTGGTTACAGTATGTGGTTATTTTGTGGAGTTCAGCATTTCTGACAGTAATGTGTAATGCTATTGTATTTCCAGGGTGTGCTATTGATGTGAGCTTTTTTTTTTTTTTCAAATTTAGCTGCAAAACGCAGTAAGAGATTTTTCACTTTTACTATATACTTGTTTACTCAGTTTGTAGATGAAATTCATTCTTTCCTAACTTTGCATCCTAACATTTTCTGGTCATAAAGGTCAAGAAAAGTGAGCCTTTGCTTAAAATCTTTTTAAGAATCCCTTCCTAGGTGTTACAAGGTTAGGTCTTGTTACCAAATCATAAATCATCTCTGTCATGAGGTACATTTAGTGTCACAATCCCCTTTTTCAAACCTATTTTTCTTTAGAATAAAACCCAGGAAGGTGGGCAAGGCAGTTCAAGTGCTTAGTGTCTGAGGGTCTCCCATGGGTTTACCGAGTTTATTAATCGTAGTGCCTCGTTCCCTCCTTCACCCCCTGAGAAAAACGGTGCCAGAACTTTTAGGCCATGCTTTTCATTTCCTTTCTCATCTTTCAACTCTGACCCAATTTTAAAAGACTAGAAATGTGTCAGATCATTACATTTGAGAATCCTTTAAAGAAGGGGAAAAACCCACAACATTCCCATCAATATCAGTCTTTGCAAAGTGTTTCAAGTTAGTTTTCGGAGCCAGAGAAATAAATACTTTTGCTGAAAAGTGTGAAGTATAAGTATACCTAATAATAAGTTGGAAAAGAATGGGTATTTTAGCAACTCCCACTTACCCTACTTTCAGTAGCTTGTTTTGTGTCACTTTGAACTTTCCATTCTGGGATGCCTGTGAAGATTTCAAAGCACAAAAAAGTAATTAAGCTTTGGGACACTCCCAAGAGAAAGGTAAGAGATTCATTTCCCTGTTTCTGTAGTTCAGACTCTTTGGGGACTGTGGCACCATGGTTAACAGCACGTGACAAATCCACACATAATACATGTCAGGAAGGGACTCCCGTGGACAGCCAGGTCATTTCACCTGTGTGGGCAATTACCTGGTGAATATTCTTTCTGGGAACCAAAGTTCACCCCTTCCTCACCAGATACATCATCATCATCAAGCCAAGAGCTAATCTCAAAAGCAGCATGACTTTGCATGTTTCCATGTCAGGGTGGTAGAAATAGTTATGCTTTACTAGCCAGAAGATTGGTTGCTTGAACCCATCCATCGGTACCTTGAAAGAAAGACCTGGTAATCTGCTTCCTAAACGTCACAATCTTGGAAACTCTGTGGAACAGTTTTACTCTGTACACGTAGGGTCACCATGAGTTGAAATCAATTTGATGGCAGCTAGCAACCGCAGCAATAATGACATAGAAAGCTGCATTTCTCCATGTTTTTTCATCTGTCTTCTTTCTCTAATATTAATCTCTTTGTACTTTTAACTCTTGCTGACTTAGGTGTAATAGGTGAAACTGTTAGGCTAAAGGAGCCAAAAATTACTGATAATTGAATAGTAATAGTGGGTGGCCTTTTATTTCTTTGGCTTTAATATTATTTCAGAAAAGTTCAGTTGCAAAATGCAATTCTTTTTATTTTTCTAGAGTTACCCAGACTGATAAACATGAGTCCAAAGACTACAATTAATTGCTCATAATGGCATGGTTATTCAGGGGTGGCAAAAAATGTTGTACCCAGGGCTCTGTCTTACATCTAAAAGACACAGAAATAAAAACTACACTTGCTCTGTAAAGGAGCCTCAGCTAAACATGGTTGTTATAGCAGTGGCAATGGACGAGGGTGTTGTGAGGTGACCATAGCTCATTCAGAACGTCCTAAATCTTACACAACTCTATACTACTTTAGACACCTAGATATCTCTTGCCTTCTGAGATAATAGAGATTGAGGTTTAGCTCCAAATGATTAATTTCACTGTTTGAGAACTCGTGGTGTAAGAAATATGATCATTGCTTTTGACAAGATCAAAATCTGAATACACCAGACAGCCTCCATCTATGGACTCTTAGATTCATTTTATTGTTGTTGTTGTTGTTATTTGCCATTGAGTCGGCCCCGACTCATAGCGACCCCTCCTTGGGTTTCCGAGGCAGTATCACTACGAAAGTAGGAATGCCCAACCTTCCTTCCGAGGAGTGGCTGGTGTGTTTGAACTGCCAGCCTTCTGGTTAGCAGTCAAGTGCCTTTAGAGATGCTATTTAATTGTCCAGGTTTGAGGAGGGGTGTCTGTCAACCCTTGGCAGTCAGTCTATTTCTTTACTTCACTTTTTCTAGACTGGGCTTCCTGGAGGAGTTAGATTTTATGTTGAACTTCAAATGAAAGAATGATTAGTGGGAGGAATGGTGAAAGATTGCTTCAAGCTGATGGGCGTGAGGCAAAATGAAGAAAGGAAACACAGGTAAAGGGAATAGTTCATTCAAGAGCTAGGGCAAAGAAAATAAAAGTTGAGCCTGAAATATCTTACAGGGCTGGTGTCAGAAGATAAGGAAGTGCTCAGAAAGTGATGGGGGATATGTTGAAAAGTCTTACTTAACACTCAATGGCCGCATCAGAGCAATTTGAGTGACAAAATAATAAGAATAATGAATTCTAACTCAGAATAAAATATCTATGAATCCACAGTGATGTAACTTAATAATTGAATAAACAAAGGAATGGAGAAGGGTCAGCTTCCTTACAGTAAAATTGTAATGAATAAATATGGAAGAAATGATGGAAATAGAAAATCACCATTAGGCAAACACCAAAGTTATAATGAGCGCAAGCATGGGTCACCAATGAATGCTAAAAGTAGTAGACGAAAGTATGAAGAGATACAAGAGATTTGCCTAGCTTTAAGGTCTCTTCCTTCTGAGATATTTATTAACTATAAAGACACCAATAGTAACTTTTCAGTGGAGAAACCTGGCAGACACCATCTTAATTATGTGATCAAATTTAACATCAGCAATAATAAGACACCCTGTTATCATATACCTCCTGATGTGATGTACTGAAAATTATCCCATGGAATTCCTGCCAGAAATGCGTAACTTCAGTCTACTCATGACAAAACATCAGACATATTCAAATTGAAGACCATTCTACAGAATAACTAGTAGTTTTTTTTTTTTTTTTTAAATATTATGGTTATAAAAAATAAAGAAAAATTGAATTGTCAGCGAATGCAGGAGACTAAGGAAATATAACAACTAAATGCAATAGATCCTGGCCTGGCTCTTGGACAAAGAACATTGGTAGGAAAAATAATAATTCAAATGCAGACTGTAGATTATTTAATGGTATGGTATCAATGATGGGCCTCTGGTTCTGACAGCTGGACTTACGTATGTAACATGATGTAAAGCTGGGCAACATTTACATGTGAACTCTGTGTACTATTTCAGCAATTTTTCTATAAATCTAAAACTATTTCAAAACAGACAGAGAGACAGAGAAAAAATACAACCTATCAGCAAACTAGAGGGTCTCTAGATTGTGAATTCAATATAGAATTCAAATGTTTGTCTGTTCCACCAGAACCAGAGATTTACTCTGTTCCGATGACACTATAGCCAATAAACTCCAAATCTGAGTCAGCAGATGTCCATTTCATTACATAAATTATGCCTGTCTGGTGCTTCACCTTGGAGATATAAGGCTTCCCTTGACCTACTTAACAATACTACTTAAGGCTCCACCCATTGGATCAACCGCCACTCTTTCCAAAATCCATTATAGTCAGCAATAGAAAGGAAATGTTCCCAAGTGCAAAGTGATTTTCTTATATATCTATGAGTCACAAATGAGCTATGTAAAGACTTTCTGATAGCTTAACTTTGAAATGCATGGTTTCTTTTCTTAGCTTCCTAATAAATATCACCTGAGTTTGGTTTTGAACTGATCACCCTGGAACATTTTTGAATACTCTCTCCATTCATTTCATGGTCTTGAAAAGAGTGTACATATTAGAAGTGATAATACAAGACCTGGTTAAAAAAAAGAATAAAATTCAAAACTATTACACTATGCCTCCTATTTCTGTGATACATGCCATAGACAGAAGTTGAAAGAGAACAGGTTAATTTACATCTTGTTGTTGTTGTTATGTGCTGTCGAGTCGGACCAGACTCATAGGGACCCCTCCTTGGGTTTCTGAGGCAGTATCAGTATGGAAGTAGATTGCCCAACCTTCCTTCTGAGAAGTGGCTGGTGGATTTGAACCACCCGCCTTCTGGTTAGCAGTCAAGTGCCTTAGGCACTACGCTACCAGAGCTCCTAATTTACGTCTTGCAGCACAAATTAAGTTTACCAAAATATACTTCCTGCTGACCAGATGTCATTACTTTCACAGGATCAAGAAAAAAGTAAGAAATTCGGTTATATTTGGACATGATAATGCCAAAGTTACCAAATACCTTTCATTCAGTCTGCCCTTGTCTCATTATAAATTGCATGAAATTCACCAGTTTGGATTGAAAGCGTGTAGTGTCACTTTTGCCATTTTCCTTTGAGAGTCCTGGTCTCTTTTATTGGATAGTGGTATTTAGAAACCAAGATCTGTGTGCTTGATGTGCTCATTGTTACTGTGGTATCTTTGTTTGTAAGCCCTCTCAGTGGGCAGGTCTAGGAAATGTATGTATGTACTCACAGACGTATACAAAAATTGTTTCTATCTTTCTCTCTCTTTCTCTGTGTGTATCAAAACCCATGAATAAATACTGAAACCTCAAATTCCAATTAAATAGTGTAGGCATTTCTTAAGGAAGCTCTTGTAATCTTTTTTTTGTTTGTTTGTTTGTAAACATTGGAGATAAGCTTTCTCTTTGAATTGGAAATAATCTAATATTAAAATCCTCCTCATCCTTAATGTTTTGTCTCCAACACTCCACAGGAGAAAATCAATCCACTCACCCTAGTTTCTAATTGATAAAATATTTTTCCTATCTAGATTTCAATCTTCAGCAGCTATTAAGAAGAAGTAGATTCAAGACAAAAAATGATTCCATAATGATATCACAGGGCAATCCAGCACATCTTAATGGGTACTAATTTTTCTTTAATTATGAATAGATTAATTATTTCCTGTCTCAGGATCACAAGTGGTAACTTCTTTAAAGTGGTTCAGATTTTCCAACATTTTAGTGATGGGAGATATCGTTATCCTTAACCCACTGACCTCGAGTCAGATCTGACTCATAGCGACCCCTCCTTGGGTTTCTGAGGCAGTATCACTACGGAAGTAGATTGCCCAGTCTTCCTTCTGAGGAGTGGCTGGTGGGTTCGAACCTCCAGCCTTCTGGTTAGCAGTCAAGTGCCTTAGGCACTACACCACCAGAGCTCCTATCATTATCCTTAGAGTATATGTATATATACTCTTAGATTCATTCTAGAGATGCTGTTTACTTTATATATATATATATATATATATATATATATATGACTCATGTTCTCCTAGGATTCAAACCAAGGCATACCGGGTAGGCTATTTTTTTTTTTTTTTTAAGTCCTTCCAGAAGAGTGTGTACACGTGTGTTTAGAGCATCTCAGCTCCTTGATATTCTTAATATGAAGAGATTTGAGTCTTCTGATAGTCAGTTTCTTAGTGACTTTCAAATCTTTGAGCTGGAAAGTGTGTAAGAAGGCATGGCACACTAAAGGTCTGTCCACACTCAGAGGTGCCTGCCTGGCTGTGAGAAATAGTACTTGTGTGTGAAGTAGGGAACTACCTCAAGGATATCTCCAGCTTATTTTTAACCGGACTATTTGCTTCTCAATGATCTGGATCTACTCTTTGGGCAAAGCTTGAGAAGTCATACAATAGTGTTCCTGAAGACGTGTGTTGGTGGTCATTTCTAAGGTTGCCCACCTCTGCAGGGTCCAGCGTAGGTGACAGCAGACGGCTTTTGAAGAGTAGAGGAGATGGGATAATGAAAGTAATATAGCATAAAGCTGATTTTACTTTTGGTTGACAGGCATTACTTGTTGTGTTTAAAAAGGGAAGGGGAGGTTTGAGGGAAGTTTCAGGAGTAGAATCCTTTTTTAAATTATTATTAAATATTTTATTGTATTTTTGATGGAAGCATACACATCAAAACAGATTCTCATTCTATAAGTTCTGTATACATTGTTCAGTGATATTGGTTACATTGTTCACATTGTATCAATAATCTTATTTCCGTTCTAGTTGTTCCATTCCCATTGCTCTAGTCTCAGAGCTCCCCAGCCTTCTTATCTGCACTTTGGAGTATATGTTGACCATCTGGTCTCATAGAGATGGCTTTTTTAAAAAAAACACATTTGTCAAGGGTGATATTCACTGCTCTATGGGCTAACCTGCTATTTAGCTAAATGGTCATGTGAGAAGATAGCTTTGGTTCAAGGCTTAAAGAATATCTCAGGGTAATGGTCTCAGGGATTCTTCCTGTCTTAGTGGGTGAGAGTAGAATCTGATCATTCAGAGGCGAAATGATTGATGCTAATACTGAAGGTTTCAACCCTGGAGAGAAGTAAATGATAGTTTCTAGCAATGAGATGGAAAAGGGAAGGGAACGATTTTGAGGTATGGAATTCGTGAAGCAGAGTGAGGATAATGCCGATTTCTAGAAGTTAAGAAGGTGTAGTATTGGTCCTAGAATATGGAGCAAAGTGATAGGAAGCTACTGAGCTAGAGCTATTATTTCCTTAGCAAGTAAAACAGAATCAAAACTTGCTTTCTTCCAGTAAGCTTTCATTGATCAATGCCACATATTATACCAAAACCAAACCAAACTCACTACCATCGAGTTGGATACAACTCATGGTGACCCCTCCTTCAGTTTCCAAGGCGGTATCACTACGGAAATAGATTGCCCAACCTTCCTTCTGAGGAGTAGCTGGTGGGTTTGAACCGCCAACCTTCTGGTTAGCAGTCAAGTGCCTTAGGCACTACGCCACCAGAGCTCTTGCCACATATTATAGAGGTCATGAAATCCATCGTCTGCTCATCCCCTGAGAACTTAACAACACAGTTTTATCTTTACCTTGTGTCATGTTTTTCATAAATCCATATCATTTTCAGCTGTGATTGTTTATTCTCCCAGTATATTACATGGCTCTATTACTGTATATTCTCCTTCTAACTCATTCAAAGCTTAGCATCTTGCTGGGAACACAGTAGTTGAATGGAACCCTTGTGACATGAGTGTTAAATGAAGATTGGAACCATTCACTAGTTCATACTATTAAAAAGCAACAGTGAGGACCAAAGCTGATTCATAGTTAAAATCTGGTTTTCTTATTCAATAATGCAGCATTTACCAGAAGGCTGCTTAAAAACCAATCTTTTGAAATGTCACCAAAATAAAATCCTTGACAGATACAACACGACGAGGTGTATCATTAAAATATATTCTTAACAGAATAAAAGCCTAGAATCAGAACACTGGTTGAAAACATAGACGCTTTATGGAGGCAGTAAATTAAGAGCTAGTCAAATTTTAAATTTGCCATCAGTGTTTCTTTGTTGAAGCCTAGACTATAGAGAAAATTGAGCTGATGGTGCAAGTTAACACATAGTTCTATACATGATTCTGGATAGTGGGATTTTTAAGTGAGAAAAGTTTTAGGATAAAAATCAAATCTGAACTATCTACATCTGTCATAAAAGCACTCTTTCACCATCTTACAACGACTTAAGGATTTGTTGAAATTCTTGGACTCTTTTCTGTTTCTTCACCAGGTGAACATTTTATGTGAGATATACTGGATTCTTTGTTTAACAGGTCAAATGACTGTGTTTAAGCTTATTATCATGTAGTCAGGGACCTAAACCAATGTAATAGGATTCATGCCCTTTGCCACAAAATGTGTAGCAATTGTATTTTTAATACCTTGCTGCAATCGACAGGGGCTATGTCTTGTGCATGAAAGGTTTTGTAAGAGGCATTCTGTAGAACAATATCGATTCGTGCTGGTTAAGGAGTCCATGCCCCAGGCAGGGCTTGCTGCTGGCTGGTTGTGGCTGAGCTCACCTCTTAGTTTGGCTGGACGTGGTTTGGAAAATTGACTTATTTTTGTGACATTCTCAGATCTGTTTTCGAAGATGAAGTTAGACTGTGGGAAGTCTTGTCTTGGTATGAAAACCTTGTCTGCTTTCATTTGCTTCTTGCTTAGGGATGCTTGGAGAAATCTTACCCACTGAAATGAATTTTGGAGCAGGAGATCATCATTTAACATTGTCTGGAATCTTGATGGTGTGAGATTCTTTTTCTGGACCTCTAGTTCTCCTTCAGTTACAGTATTTGAAATCATATTTTGTTTTAGTTGCCATCGAGTCAGCTCTAACTCATGGCGACCTTGCATATAACAGAACAAAATGTTGCTTGAATCTGTGCCGTGTTCGTGATTGTTGGTATGTTTGAGTTTGTTGTGGCTCTGTGTCAATCCACCGAATTGAGGGTTTCCCTTGTTTCTGTTGGCCTCTACTTTACCATGAAGTCATAAGATGTAACCATTTTCAGCCCTCCAGAAGTATTCAGAGGGTAAACAACAAGGTCAGACTTTCTCAACAAGAGACTTTTCAGGTGCCAGATATGAAACCATTCTTGGTGTATCTTCCTCCTCTTCCTGTCAACATGTGGCCTCATGGTGTGCTTTGCCTCTGATAGTTGTTTCTCTCCCTCCCTCCTCCCCCTCTGCAGACATGCCTTGAATTGGAACGCTACCTACAGACGGAGCCCAGGAGGATCTCAGAGACCTTTGGTGAGGACTTGGACTGTTTTCTCCACGCTTCTCCTCCCCCGTGCATTGAGGAAAGCTTCCGGCGCTTAGACCCCCTGCTGCTGCCTGTGGAAGCTACCATCTGTGAGAAGAGCTCGGCAGTGGACATTTTGCTCTCTCGGGACAAGTTGCTATCCGAGACCTGCCTCAGCCTCCAGCCAACCAGCTCTTCTCTAGACAGCTACACAGCCGTCAACCAGGCCCAGCTCAACGCAGTGACCTCATTAACACCCCCATCATCCCCTGAGCTCAGCCGCCATCTGGTCAAAACCTCACAGACTCTCTCAGCCGTGGATGGCACAGTGACGTTGAAACTGGTGGCCAAGAAGGCTGCTCTCAGCTCAGTAAAGGTGGGAGGGGTGGCAACAGCAGCAGCGGCTGTGGCGGCGGCTGGGGCAGTTAAGAGTGGACAGAGCGACAGTGAGCAAGGAGGGGTAGGGGCTGAAGCGTGCCCTGAAAACAAGAAGAGGGTTCACCGCTGTCAGTTTAACGGGTGCCGGAAAGTTTATACAAAAAGCTCCCACTTAAAGGCCCACCAGAGGACTCACACAGGTAGTGGTACAAGTTGGCCGCACGTGGTTTCTTCTTCTTTTTTTACTTTTAGCTTCTCTTTGTTCAGAGAAGTGGCATCCATGTTGACTAGAATGTGATAGAGAGGCAGGAGGGCCTGGGTAGGGACATAGACTGACTCACTTGTTAACTTAAGATCTCAAGGTGTCCTGAGCTCGGGACATGGTTTTGTCATTTGCTGGCTAGGAGATAACTTCAGAGGCAATGCCAGTCACAGCATAGAATCAAATGGTTCTGTGGATGACTGAAGCGGGATTCTGATAGTATGAGTCACTGCAGTACATGATACATAGACTTGTCTCTTTCCTGACATTTTTCATCGTTTTATGAATGTAGTCCTGCAGTTTTGATCAACCCTAGAATCTGAGGTGGTACGTTTGAACGATTTCACAGTTAAACAAGGTAGCTAGGGTGTCCCTGTTCAGTCTTTTCCCAGCATCCCTGATTTTTCATCAAAGTCACCAACAGCAGGAGGGTTTCAGAGTTCATTAGATGTGATCATTGTATAATTAATTGACATCTCCTCTTTTGCATTGTTCTCTGGCGCGTGCTTTATGGAGAGATGGCAGAATTGCTTTTTAATGAGCTTGTTACTGAGAAGTTGCTAAAGTGATTACATTGCTGTGTGTGTGGTGAGGGCGGGTAGGGAAGGGCCTGGGACTGTGTGTTTAACTCGAGACTTCTGTGGGGACTCCAAGGAATCATACAGATCTTTTGAGGAATGGGGTAATTTGGAAGGGTGGGGTTTACACAGGAAGGAGGGAGATTGGTATTTTCCTTGAAACTGGTCTTTGTTCTCTGATTTGAGGTTGAAGCTTAGTGATGGCATCTCCTCTTGGTATTATCCCTAGTAGCAGTTACCATTATTGGTGGTTTTATATGAGTCCCTGACAGGGTATTACCTGTATTTATTTGTATATTTCTGGTATACTGCTTGCAGTAAGCAAGCTGAATTGAGAAAAGCCCAAAAGATGTAAGTGGTAGAGTAAGAGCGTTCTCAGAGGGAAAGGGGTATGAGCTAGAAGTGTCTGGTGAGGGTTCATTTCAGGAGTCCCTGCATGTCTTGCTGGCATTCTGTGGTGTGACTGGAAAATCAGAAAAACCTGAGTTCAGGTCCCTGGATGGCACAAACAGTTAAGTGTTCAACTACTAATCTAAAGATTGGTGGTTCAAACCTGTCCAGTGACACTGCAGAAGACGAGCCTGGAGATCTTCTTCCATAAAGATTACAGCCAAGAAAACCCTATGAGACAGTTCTACTCTGTGACACGTGGGGTTGCCATGAGCAGAATCAATCAACAGCAAAGGGTTAGGTTTAGTTCTCCTCTGCCACTAACTAGCTCTGTGCCCTTGAACATGTTCCTTCGCTTCACTGGGCCTCATTTTCCACTTCTGTCAAACAGTCTGAGTCTTAAGACCCCTTTCAGCTCTAAAGCTCTGGAGGTCCGTGAAATGTCTTTGTGCAGTGCAGAAGAACATTCCTGAAGTAAAAGCAATACATAGTTAAAGAAATGACTGTTTTGAATCTGAAAGGCATCCCCATGGCATGAAAAGACCTGATGTTGCTGCCTAGCCAGCACAGGACTTAGGCGTGCACTCCTCTGTTCTGAACTAAATTCCTCAAATGGGTCTTTGTTGTTCTCTGGATAGTCCCCTAACATCATCTTTGCACTCCATGGCTCAAGTGCAGAGTCCTACTCATGGTTTCCTGTCAGAATGTGACTTTGAGTTGTCCACTTCACGTATACCAAGGCTAATGCTTTCTGCTCTTTTTAGCTTTTTCTTCTGTGATAATGTTCTGAAGGTTGAATATCCCTTTCTTTCTAAAGGCGCTCTGATGGTGTAATGGTTAAGGCATTTGGCCGCTAACCAAAAGGTCAGTAGTACAAACCCATCAGCTGCTCTGCGGCAGAAAAAGTCTCAGCCTTGGAAAGCCAATGATAGTTGCTGTGAGGCAGAATCGACTTAATGGCAGTGACTTTGGTTTTGGTTCTTTCTAAAGGCAATGGATAATGACAGAATATTACAGGGCTCCCAGGCTTCAGTGCATGGCTCGTCCCCTGTCCTCCTGGAGAAACTAGAGAAAGTAGGATGAGACAAGCCTGTTGAACTGCGTTGATGGTGTGGAATTCTTAGATGTGGACACATTTCTGAATTATTGACACTAAGACAGGCAACATGCTGCTCAGTATGGAGACTGGACAGTTCTGGGAACACGGAGATTGTTTTTGGGGAGCCCAGACCATTTTCTTCTTTTTATTCTATTCTTTTTTTTCCCAATGGAGATGTCAGAAGGGTAACTGTTGTGATTGATGCATTGTTTGGTGCTTTGTTTTTTGAGCGTTGTCTACTCAGAGTGATTGCCAAGGCGGAGCTCATTACATTACCCAGCACCTGCAACCACTTGCCTTATGGCAGACTGAAGTGAAGAGACTCTTCCCTGTGGGGAATTTACTCGTGAAGTTTCCATGCATTATTGGAAAGGCAGCATTACAGAGTGGTTCAGAATAGGACTTTGGAGTCAAATGGAGTTGGGTTTGAGACCTGGCTCTACCACTTCCTGGATTTATGACCTGGGTAAATTACTTATCTTCCCTGAGCCTCTGTTTCTTCATATGTAAAACAGATAATTATGCCTATCTCCTGGATTGTTTTGAAGAGCAATAAAATTAAATGAGCAATACATGTAAAGTACTTGGTAGCTAGTAAAAGCCCATTAAAGGTAGTAGTAGGGTTAGTTGTATTTATTTGCTATTGTTGCTGTTGTTGGTAATGATTAGTGATTTAGTGATGCTGAGTGGGAGAAAAAAAAAGTTTTATTAAGCTAGAATTAAGCCAATAAGCCAAAGTTAAATATGACCAAGAAGCAGAAAGCCTCCCCACTGCCAGTGGGGATATGGTGCTCATGGATATCAGTTGTGGAGGTTGAAACTGGACAGGCATGAGGCTGGTGGCAGCTATATAGAGCATGGCTTTCTGGAGAAAACACAGGAAGCCATTGCTTTGCATCCTCTACAAACACTTGGCCTGTAAAACTTCCCCAGACATAAGAATGGAAGGAAAAGTAGGTGCTGTGAGAAAGAGAAACAGACAAGAGGGAGGTAGCACTGGTGATGGAGGATGGATTGGGAGAGGGAATATGAATTAATTTGGATTAAATGGATGTGAATCAGAGTATTTATTTGGAATTGGTGTGAATAGGGCACATGGGGAACTGAAAACAAAGGTGATAATTTATGTGGTGTGGATGAACTAAGAATAATGAAAAAAGCATGAAGGATCGAATCAAATTAAGTGCCAACATATAAAGGAAATGGACTAGTAAAAGCTCGAGGGCAAAGGTATATGGTGATGGGAATTCTGGTTGGAAGAGTCTGCTGATACAAGCAAGAGAAATGGAGAGAGCTGATAATCAAAGGTTGAGATGAAGTGTAAAAATAAAATAAAGGATGGGGTAGGGGGGCTCTGGTTGGATTCAGGCAAGGCTCAGTTTAATTCAGTGAAAATATTTCCTCATCTTTCAATTAGGGAAATGGGATGGGAGTGTGTGTGTGTGGGGGAGAGACAAAGGAAACCATCCCAGAGGAAGAGGAGAAATGTTGGCATTTTCTTCTTCAGACTTACATGTCTGTTCTATGTAATATATTGAAAAGGAGACACTATTGCAAAAATAAAATAGAAAGAAATGAAATAGACGGGTCTCCAGTCTTCTATGCCTAGAGAGCAGCAGTACAGTGCTAGGGAAATAGATTTGCTTGCATTGAAAATTTTAAGCGTGTTATTCATTTAATCGTTATATAGATAGAATTTACTGAGCTGGAAAAGATATGCATTTTTTTTTTTTTTTTTTCTTTTTCCTTCTGTGGCTGTTTTTTGAGGATGCTGAATCCTTCAAACTTTTTGCCCTGGAGGATGTTTGGCAATGAGGTGATTTTTTTTTTTTTTTAAGGTAGCAGATGTTCAAGTTAGTAGCTACGTTGCCCAAGGAGGTAAAGTTAGGAGGAATGGGGAAAGCAGGCTGGGTGTGGAAGAGGATGAGGCCAGAAAATGGACAAAGGGAATGTTATTAAGTAGCAGGATCTTAGTGAAAGGAAGTATACGAAAATGGACATACGGTTTATTCATCGACAAGAGCACTTAGTGCTGGCATGAGCATAAAATGTCCCGTAGCAGTCAGGCCATTACAGGCTTTTCTCCTCTACTGTGTTTTCTGATCTTTGTGTAATACGTTGCTTTCTTTCTCAATATTTCAACCATTATGATCATAGTTTTATTCATCTTCTTGGCGTCAGCTAAGCCACCTTTACATAGATGCATGAGAAACCTTCACTCTCAACTTTTAAAAAGTCACTTTATTCTCCTTTTCAGCAAAAATCAATGCATTAAACTCTTGTGTTTTTATGCAAAAAGAGAAAGTGAAGACTTATTTCCACATTTCTTATTTTTCACTTTTAAGAAGAAAGAAACATTTCTTCATGTGCTTTACACATTGCTTTGTGTTATGAAGTGAGCAGACTCTCTGATTAGGAAATCCATATAAACTCATACCCACATGTGTATACTATTACGAATGAGTCATGTTGGTAAAGTCAGCAATTCAGCCTCTGGTTATCGGTCACATGGCGGAAGTAGTGAAAAAGCCATGTTCTGTTACGTGTTGTTTGGAGCGCTGTCTCTGTAGATTGGGGTTACTTTGGCCTAATACCTAGGTGGTGCCAAGAAGACTCTAGTTCTCACACTGAAGCATGTAAAGGGATGCTGTTCAGGTGGACAGGTAAAACAAGTGTGCAATTTACCTCAGTATTTTCCATTTGCTTTGGGGAGTCTTTTTGAATCGGAGGAGTCCCTGGGTGGCACAGATGGGTGAGTGCTGGACCACTAACCAAAAGATTGTGGGTTCCGACCCTCCAGCAGTGCCTCGGATGTAAGGCCTGGCAGTCTGCTCCTGAAAACCCAGTGCAGCAGCTCTGCTCTTACTCAGGGTCGTCATGAGTTGGACTCAACTCAGTGGGTATAACTAATAACAGCAACATTGAGTAAGAGTGGCCCAATTTTGAAATTTAATCAGGATTTAGGAAAAGAGTTTGCCTTCAAATGAGACGATAACTAAAAATATCACAAATAGAAAGGCAGGTGTAGTGTTTAAGAGGCAGATGACAGTGCTTATTTCATACATGTAATGAAAGTTCTTTAAAGTTTGAAATAGAATTTGTTTATTTTACTTATCCAATAAACACATATAAAGCACTTCTATGTGCCAGACATTGTTTTAAGTCTTTTACAAATATTAAGCCTTTTAATCCTCATAATTACATAAACCCAATGACATAAGCACTATTTTTATCTCATTTTGCAGATGAGGAAAGTGAGGCCTAGAGAGGCCATTAACATCACACAGCTAGTAGGCGGCTGTACTAAGATTTGAACCAAGGCAGTATTAGTTTAGTCTAGAATCTTAACTTTTATGCTTTTACAGAGGAAACAATCAAATTGATATTTTTCTTATTAACTCATTATTAAGAAAAATGAAAAACTTAGTTTACATAAAAAAATCAGCATAATGAAACTTAAGTGTCTTCTGAGTTGGTAAAAGTTGGGAGGATCCTTAAGCATATTTCCTTATTAAGTGATCAAGAACCAGTATAGGAATGGGCTTCTGTTTCCAGGCCTATTAGTTACTGTTATAGCTACTACTATTATGGTCATTAAGGAGCCCTGGTGGTGCAGTGGTTATGCACTTGGCTGCTAAATAACTGGGAGTTTGGCAGTTCTAATCCACCAGCTGCTCTGTGGGAGAGAGATGCAGCTAGCTGTCTATTTCCTTGAAGACCACAACCTTGGATACCCTATGGGGCAGTTCTACTCTGTCCTATAGGGTTGCTATGAATTAGAATTCAATTCAATGACAATGCATTTATTATGGCCATTAATATTAAACCAATTTTTTACCTTCAGGATTAAAGAGAAACTTTCTTGTAATAATCTCCATCCACACATTAAAATGACAAAAGTTAATACTCTAATTCTATCAATTAAAAAAGACAAGCATTATTATATATAGGGGAAACTGAGGACCATAAAAAAAATGTCAAAATCCCTTATTCAACTATGCAACCAGCCACTCCCCTCATTGCCGTCGAGTCGAACCCGACTTATAGCAACCCCTCCTTGGGTTTCCGAGGCAGTATCACTGTTGTTGTTGTTGTTGTTGTTGTATGTGCCGTTGAGTCGAACCCTACTCATAGCAACCCCTCCTTGGATTTCTGAGGCAGTATCACTACGGAGGGAGCTCTGGTAGCATAGTGGCTAAGACACTTGCCTGCTAACCAGAAGGCTGGCGGTTCAAACCCACCAGCCACTCCTCAGAAGGAAGGTTGGGCAATCCTACTTCCATAGTGAACTGCCTCGGAAACCCAAGGAGGGGTCGCTATGAGTCGGATTTGACTTGACGGCACATAACAGCAACAACAACAATCACTACGGAAGTAGATTGCCCCATCTTCCTTCCGAGGAGTGGCTGGTGGGTTTGAACCGCCAGCCTTCTGGTTAGCAGTCAAGTGCCTTAGCCACTATGCTACCAGAGCTCCCACTATGGAAGTAGATTGCCTAACCTTCCTTCCAAGGAGTGGCTGGTGGGTTGGAACCGCCAGCCTTAGGCACTATGCTACCGGAGCTCCTAACCAGCCACTAGCAGAATTAAAAATTACACCCATGTCTCCTGACCCTCTGTGAATCCCTGGGTAAGTTGAAAGGTGCAAATAATTAAATGCTGTACTACTAGTTGAAAGGTTGGCAGTTTGAACCCACCTAGGCTTTGGTGGTGCAGTGCTTAAGGGCATTTGACTGTTAACCAGAAGGCTGGTGGTTCAAACTCACCAGCCACTCTGTGGAAGTAAGACTGGTGGGCTTCTGTAAAGATTCACTGCCTTGGAAACCCAATGGGAGTTGCTATTAGCTGGAATTGACTCTGTGGCAGCGGGTTTTTTTTTTTTTTTTTTTTTTTTTTTAGAGGCACCTCAGAAGACCGGCCTGAAGAACTGCTTGGGAAAGGTACACCCAGTGCTGTGAGTCAATTTAACTGATAGAGACCCTATAGATAGAGTAAACTGCCACCAGGGCATCTCGTGAGAAATCACAGCCTTGAAAGCTCTAGAGCAATTCTACTCTGCATACATGGGGTTGCCATGAGTCAGAATCCACTTGACAATGACTGACAACTCCTGTCCCTCAGGCTTGCATCCTATTTAATAGATCATCTTGCTTTATATTTATTTGTACAGTCACCCTACATGCAGGTATTAAGTGCCTGTAGATGTCAGCCACTGAGCCTTGGAGTGACCAGCCAAGGGGAAAAGAAAGGGCCATTGACAGAAAGTATGCTAGAGGAAGGCCAGACATTAAAAAAGAGTTGGGGTTGATATCAGTTGTCAGAGGCAGCATGGAAGATTCAGAGACAAAACGTCACCTTTCTCTTTCTGGACAGGGTGCTTATTGATGCTGTTCTTCTTTTTCAGTGATGCCAATGTCATAATACACTAGCTTATATAAATAGAAGCCTTAACTCAAGGTCAGGCATATCAGCAGGATAAAACTAAATACCTTATGTAGACCAGTAGGAGGCCAATCGGTCACTTTCAACATCTTCAGTCCCATAGATAAGAATTCTTTGAATTTATACAATAGAAACTGAAATGGGGCAATTTTAAGACATTGAAGGACCTGTAATATACTGAGACACATGGCTGCTAATGAAGTTTATCCATGTATTGAGGCAGAAACTCATTAAACTCTGATTATAGAATGGAAACTAGAATAAGGGTTAAATGTTCAGTTCACAAGATGGCGTTTAATAAGAGGGTTTGATAGTTTGGATTTAGAATATTCAAGAGCTTAAGAGAAGGAGTTTGAAAAGAAGGGACATGAATTGAGGTGGAGGAAAACAATGGATGGGAGAAACGTATAATTCAGGAAAATCTTAGAGCTTCACCACATGATAATTTAGCTTTTAACATTTATGAAGATAAATTTTCAGGAACATATATTGGGTAGAATGGCTTAAACTCAGCATATACAAAGCAAGCACATTTATTTTACCATTATTATATTGTAATAAATGTAGGCTTTGTGGGATGCCTACTCCAGATGTCCTTTAAATTTATAATTGGTCACCACAGAATATGTAAATATGCTAAAATAAGAATGAGAGAGAAAGAAGAAAACATGGAATGAATGGGCCTTTCGTCATAAAGAATTAATATTTTTGAACACACACTATACTAGACACTATATTCCCTTCTTCATCTCTGAGGACCTGACTCTTTGATGTAAAAGTCAGAAATATGGTTTTACATTTGGAACCTGATCTCCTAAGAGAGTATGGCATGGAAGGGAGGGGAGCAGTAGCAAGGAGGGACAGAGAAAAGAGGACTCTCATTCCAGAAAAGGTGGCAGAAGTGACAGAATTTTAAAACTGCTAAGATTTAAAGGTTAAATCAGTTCTGTTTCATAAAGAAGAGAAAAAGAGGGTTGTGAGAAGTCTGTGCAAATAAAGAGATGTTTTGGGAAGGCCAAGTGTGAACAGCTTAAAAAGCTGTTCCCTTTACTAGGTAAACAATGTAAAGAAGCTGTTTTTATTGTAATAATAGTTAATGACCATGATAATAATAGTTATCTTGTACATATTATACTGAAAATTTGGAGGAAACGTAAATGGATCTTTGCAAAGAACTAATGCTAAGATAATGTTATCAGAAGAATTAATTGGCTGTAGGAGATATTTTTCTTATGTCTCCTGAAGTTGAAACTGTAATGGAATGAGTGTGTGTGAATCGGGGGGGCGGGGAGGGGAATGGAGTTTAAAAAAATCATGTGTAACAAAAGAAAAAAACCCTAACTTTTGAAATATCTTCTTTTTAGGAAAATGAGTTAAAATATGAGGACAGAGGACAGATGAATAGATATTTGTTACATGCTATGTCTTTCTTTGCAAAAAAAAAAAAAAAAAAATTAGTAGAAATTGCAGTTAAAGACTTTGATTAAAAATGGATCATCACACAAACTTTTCCCTTTGGCATCCAGCTCCCCGTGGCTGGAATGTGTCATGTGGCTCAAAGCCCTGCCAGGTGCTCAGGTACCAAATGGAGAAAATCTGGCCCTTCTGGACCAGGTGATTTCTATTGGCCCCCACCTTAATGGAGGCACCTGGATGGCCTTGGATAAACCTGCTTTGTAAAATCTTGGTTCCTTCCTTTTGTGCCTACACTGAAGTACCTAACACCTGACATCTTCTTGTTCTCTGTCACTTCCTGCCTTCATACCCTCCTCCTTCCTTCACATCAGAAAGATCTGGTAGCAAGATCCTCTTGATTGGTGGCTTTCATATCTATCAAACAGTGTATAACACTTTAATCTTTTATTTTAAAAAATCTTCAATTATGGGAGACTGTTCCTGGAATTTTAGGAGTCTGCAAGCAAGTAGGGTAACATGATGGAGTAGTTAGTGTTGGATGCTAGGGTAGTAGCCTCTTCCCTTCCCCCTCTTCCCCAGGACACTTTCACCCATTTTTAAAAGTAATCTCTTGACATGGCGGTTATAAGCCAAGTGTTAGTAGAAGCCAGACCGTTGAGAGCAATCAAAAGTTGGTGACTTCTGACTGTTTAATGTATTAGAGTTTTGGCCTGACAATGATGGAGTCCCTCCCTGCCATCCTGCCATGTCCTCCAGTTTAGTTTCTGGGGTTCGGACCAGGCTACCTTATGTAATAGAGGTCAAATCACTTTAATTATTTAAGAGTATCTGTAGTAAGAATAAGTTTTCCATGGACTGTACCATATTTCTGTTGACCTCGCCATCTCCTTCACCGTCTGTGCTTATTGGGGTAGGTGAGCTGGCGACTCCCTCTGGATTGAATTCCATAAGCTTTTAGGATTGGAAGACCAGTGTGCTCTATTCCTAGTTCCTTTGTCCTAAACCCCGTCTACTTGTCAGCCTCTTGCTTTTTTCAACCCTCCCTACATCTTTTTCTTTCTTGCCTTCGACATTTGTCTTCATTCAATTGGTTCTTGTAGTGTGCATTCCAGTTGTTTCTGACTCATAAAGATCCCTCAACTCACTGCCATCGGGTCATACCTGACTCGTAGCGACCCCTCATTGGGTTTCCGAGGAGGTATCCCTATGGAAGTAGATTGCCCAACCTTCCTTCCCAGGAGTGGCTGGTGGGTTTGAACCGCCAGCCTTCTTTCTGGTCAGCAGTCAGATGCCTAGTAGCACAATTGTTAAACACACGGTTGCTAACCAAAAGGCTGGCCATTTGAACCCTCCAGTGGCTCCACAGGAGAAAAGGCCTGGCATGCTGCTCCTGTAAAGATCACAGCCTAAGAAACCCTATGGGTAGTTCTCCTGTGACCTATAGGGTTGCTATGAGTATTCAGATTAGACCCCTTTTACTGTGTTGTAAAACAAAATATATTTATTACTTTTTGTTATAAACCACCCATCTGATATCATAAAACTTAGGCTCCTTACATTGTTTCTGTCTTCGGAGTGCATCCTCTTTCCATTGCCATAATTAACACTTAATCTGTGGAATTCAGTAAGATGGTGCCTGTGTTTTCAGGTAAATAATGTAAAATCCCAAGTATGTTAGGACAGAATATTCTCAACCGTTACACTAGGAGAGCTAAAGGTGATAAAAGCTATCAATCCTTCTGTTGTGGGCAGAAAGCCAGAAGGCCATTCCCAGTTGAGAAGGTCCTTTATCTTTACAGTAGAGTATTGCCCAGTTAGGTGTGATATGTTTTTAAAATCTTCCTCTAGAGCTCTTACTGTTTTTATATCAGGGATATTTTATAAGATGGCTTATAAATTGTTCCTATAGAGATACTAGTGTTAAGTGAGAGAAGCTGTAAGTAGATACCCTAAAAATGTATAATTATGTAATCTGTATCCTAATGAATATGACCCAAGAAAAAGGTTAACTCTGGTGCTTAGTGAACTGTGTGTAAGAGCAGCAAGATACAGTAGGAAATATTTTTGAAGGCATGTGCAGTAGTTATGTTTAAAAGTTTTCTGTCTTCCTTCTGTGAGCTTATCTAGCTCAGTGTCACTTCAATGGGATTAATTGTTGTAGTTTTGAATTTATAACATGGTGTTTTTAATATCTTTACTATGGGATACACAACGCTCTTCACCTGTAGTCTACTTCCATTGTTGAAAGGAAATAATAATTCTTCATATTGAATTCTCAATTGTCATGAGCCTGTTGAAACCAATATTGGTATTTTAAAAAGAGCAACAAAAGCTACATCTCCCTTCTCTGATATAGGTAATAAGACGTTTTATGTTCCTACTGTTCGGGAGAGAATGTCAGAAAATCAATATGAATAAATTCAAGCACACAGAGGATTCAACCTCTTTGAAAATGTAGCACATAGCAAAACGACAGTATGTATCATTAAATCTCTTTGCTTCACCCACATGTAAATATTAAAGGTACCATTAGGCTACTCACACGTGTAGGCATAGGGTGCTATGCTGGCTTTTCTGTTTTGTTTTTTCATTCTTTGTTGTTGTTATTTAGTGTCTCAAGGCTTACAGCGAAACTGAATTTGAAACTAAACACTGTCATTACAGAGATTTTTTTCCTGAGTTTTTCTAGTTTCTCTGGGGACAAAATAATGGCCGATTGAAGCAGTGGAGAAACAGTAATTAGGGCAAATAGTAATACTGTGCATGATTGAGGAAAATGTGAAGAAGGGAGGAGAAAATGCAACAGACAGACTTGGACAGCTTGTTACTAGGAAACCACATCAGCATTAAATACAGTGTGCTAATTGGCTATCCTGTTTCCGCCTGGGTACCAGCCTGGGCCTGCTACACAGCTGTTTCTGCTCTTTCTGGTTGCTAGGTAACTGCATCATTTCTCCCCCCCCCCTTTTGTATTCTGGAGGCTAATTGGCTACTTCTGCTCCTGGTGTTGCTGCTGGGTACCAGTCTGGGCTTGCTGCTCTGCTGTTTTCCGGAGGGATTTAATGGGGGAGGGAAGGAAAAGGGAAAGGAAGATATGCTGGCAATTAATGGAGCATAAGTGCAAATTCTACACAATGTCTGGCACCTGCGGCCCCTCATCCTGCTTTCTCAACTAAATCCTTTAGCTATAAAAACACATTAGAATGTTGAAGTCTTTCCTTTTTCCGAATACTTTATGAATAAAATTTAAAGAAGGCTTATCAAATTATGACTTGGTCTGCTTAAGAAAGAACTGGCAAATCATTTCACACCTATATTTGGTAGAGGCCCTAATAGAATTTGTAACATTTTAAGAATAGTGCCATTTCATCTCTCAAATGGACCATATTCTTCTGCAGTTGTTCTTCGTGCTATCATACAGAGTATAAAGTAATGAATAAAATGGACTAAAAGTGATTATGGGATTTTCCTGACTGAGTTCTTCGTTATGAAGGGATAAACAGAAGCTTCTAGACTCATATGGCTTTCCATTATGGATTTTACTCTTCTGATATTCAGAGCCCATGTCCCAAGTACTCTATTGGAGATACACTGCATTTATGCTGAAGTAGCATGTGTTCTGCACATCTTAGTGTCATTCCTCATGGCAAATGACCATATGTGCAAAATAAATCTGAAATCAATTTCATAATTTAAAAATACTGTAGATTCCATAGAGTTGCCATCTTCTATTTAAGTAGGAATTTCCATTTCATCATTATTGAAATTCTCACTGGATGTGTCAGGAGGAAGATTCTTCAAAAGTGAAGTGATGCTCTGAGGAGGTTTCACTTCAAATGGTTGAGAAAGTGTATGTAAATTGGGGCCCCTTGAAGAGGCAACTTCATGCCCCTGGGAAGCAGCTATTTTACTGAGAAAACTCAGAGCATGTTGTATGACTGTGCACAGAAATAGCAAAGGCAACTCTTATTTGACGCTAATGGCTGGTACTGGCTTCCCATACTAATGAGATCTACCATCCCTATTGAAGGAGTGTCCCAATTCTGGGCAACAAGCCCTTCACTACAAGATTAGATCAGGCTCTCTAGAATAATTTCTTCTTAAAGTGTTGTGAAAATAGGTGATGGCCTCAAACTAGGATAGGATGATGGAGAAAATATTGCAGTGTTACATAGATTTTAAGGAAACCAGCTAGCTAATAGTTATGTTCTAACTAGAGCGGGGGGAGTCTTATTATCAGAGTATAACTACCAAACGGGTAGAGTATTATTTCTATTATCTCTACTAAAAGAGGAGCTCTGCTGGCACAGTAGTTAAAGCACTTGGCTGCTAACTAAAAGGTCAGTGATTCAAACCCACCAGCCACTCTGTGAGAGAAAGATGTAACAATCTGCTTCCATAACGATTTACAGTCCTGGAAATCCTATGGGACAGTTCTATTCTGTCCTATAGGGTCACATGAGTTGGAATTAACTCAATGGCAGTAGATTTAGATTTTCTATTAAAAGGATCAGTCATTTATCATTCAGAAGTATTTGTCCATAATGAGTCTAGCCATTTGATGATGAGAAATCTCCAGAAGTAAGAATATTCCTTAACCCTTGATATTTCTTACATTCTGACTTTGGGACCAAAGCCAGTTGCCATGGAGTCAGTTCTGACTCTTGGTGACCCTGTGTGTCAGAGCAGAACTGTGTGCCATAGGGTTCTCAGTGACTGCTTTTTCAGGACTTGATCACCACACTTTTGTTCTGCGGTGCCTCTGGGTGGACTCAAGTTTCCAACCTCTCAGTTAATAACCAACCATATTAACCTTTTGTACCACGAGAGATCCCTCTGACTTTAGAAGGGAGCCGTTTTGTTTGTTTGATTGTTTAGTCTTCTTGATGGCAGTTTGCAAAATAACAACTTTTCACATATGTATCATAGATTGTCACTATTAGACTTAGATGTGGATCGAAAAGTTCAAAGAAGTCCTGGGTGTATGCCTTGCTCAGTCCCACTCTTCACCAGTGGATTGGAGGAGGTTACATAATCATATTAGGGTTCTGGTAAGACCTGGAGAACCCAAGACAGGGGTCTGTGAAGCTTGAAGTAGTCATGGTTAGTCCCAGTGATGAACACTAGCACACACTTTTTAGCTTTCTCTCTTTGTGGTCTTCAGAGAGAGAGATCTTTATCCTTTTGCTGTTCCCATGTTTAAAGCAGTAGTGAGCACGTAAACATACAAGCAGGCATGATTTGGGCAATGAGATGCCCCACACAGCTGCCTTAACCTTTTGATTACCTTCAGTCCTGAAAACTTGCTTTTCTAATTATTATGGTCATGAAAAGTGACAGCCTCTTACATGAGGTAACCAGTTGACCAACCTAGACAGGAGGCATCTGATGGATACTAGCTCTCTAGCAGGGCTGCCCCTAAGTCCTACTCTGTCTTTGTGTGACTCAGAAAAAGGTAGCCCATCCAGATGCAGCCCTGTGCTGGAAGAGCCCTGGAGCGTGGCCCTTTGTGTTCACAACCTTGCATGGCAGCCCTGCTCACTACAGGAACTGATCTCAGGCAGGCATGCGCTGACCCTTTAGGAATGTGTGAGGCTAATGAGGTTACAGCAGGAATATGAGAGTGGCATGGTTGCTTGGGGGAGGGGGATATTGGGACCTCTGCTCAATGGCTGAAGAGGCCATTATGTCAGAGCAAGCCTTTTAGTCCAGACATTCCCCCTAAATGTGAGATCATTAGTTGTCTAATGCACTGGTTCTCAACTGGGGCCGATTTTGTTCCTCAGGGGACATTTGGAAATGTCTGGAACCATTTTTGGTGGTTACATCTGGGGTGTTGCTACTGACATCTAATGAGTAGAAGCCAGGGATGCTGCTAAATGTCCTACAAAGCTCAGGACAGTGATTATCCAGCTCAAAAGGTCAACAGTGCCAAGGTTGAGAAACCCTGTTTTAATGCAACCTTAGCTGTCCTTTTCTTCTTGCTCTGAACCAGTTGTAAAATATTTACTCATCCAACTCTATATATGCCATTTATGAGCTTTCAGAATATTAACAGCATTGTATAATTTATTTCTGTTGGGACTTAGGTAGTGTGGATTCTAGTACTATTTTCTTCCCTATATGATATGAGAAAAATATCTGTCCTTCTTCTGCTAGATCCTTACCAGTTGTCATCGAGTCAACTTTGACTCATGGCCACCTCAGGTGTGTCAAAGGAGCACTGTGCTCCATACGGTTTTCAAGGACTGACTTTTTGAAAGTAGATCAGGACTTTCTTCCAAGTGCCTCTGGGAAGGCTTGAACCTCCTACCTTCCAGTTAGCAGCTGAGAACGTTAACCATTGGCACTACCCAGGAACTCCTGCTAGATGCTTAGCTTTCTAGATTTAACATTCATGTTTGCAGCTCTTCTCCAGCAATGACCCCTCACCTCTTGCTGAAGACTTCCCAATCTGTAATAATTTGAGATTTTGCTAGGGCAAGGATTTGGATCACATGAGCTATGAGGCTGGTATGTGGGAGGAAGGCTTTTCACCAGGAAGTAGGCCTAGCTGACCAGGCAGGCAGTGTGGTGTTGTCATTCTCTGTCTGTCCTCTCTTGGACAGCAGCCTCATCAATTATAACAATCATTATAATTGTGATAAATGGTTATCAAAAAGTAGATTTAACTGTTTTGAATCAGAAGATAGAACTTCTGTTGGGAAAACTGTGCATTGCACTGGCATTACTAATTCAAGGATCTACTTCAGTGCATTTCCTATTATTCACTGTAATACCAGCACCATGAGCAAAGTACTGAGACACATTTTGAGTTCTTAGGCAGAAAGGTGCTATTTTAGGTAAAAGGATTTAAATAGCATTATCTAATGGACCCATACTTTATGCCTGCATTTTGTCAGGAGATGTGAATTATGCATTGGCCCTTTCAGCTACATTCACATGCATAGAAAATAACATTGTCAGACATGTCATCCCCAGATACAATGGACAATATGCTATTATAATTGTATGGCATTGTCCTTGGTGTTTGGAGATAATATTGCTGACATTATTCCTCTCATACATGTGAATGTGGCTGTAGGGAGTACGTGACATCTGTGTCTTTCACACAGATTAGCTTATCCCTGGCCTCTTGGAGAGATTGTGATTAGTGAGCTGGCCTCATGGGGTCATGGCAAGTGCCATGTTTTGGATCACAGTTGTTATCGGACCTTAGTTTTAGATCCAGTAGGGAATTAGTAATATTTATCTAGATGACCTGAAGATGCAATGGCTGTTTAGTCACGCTCCCCAGAGCAGATGTGCTAAGGAAAGGACAGGCTGAAACATTCCTACCCAGACTGGCTTTGGGAATCGAGAAGGCAGTTATGTACTGAGCCTGGGAATGGCTGCCTCCACATTATTGCTTTTCTCAAGTAAGCAATAATAATATTGCTTGTACTGATCTTTACAGTTTACAAAAGAGCTTTTGCAAATATAATTTCATTTAATCCACACTCTGTGGGGTAAGTGTTCTCATCATTCCCATTTTACAGATGAAGAAACTGAGGTTCAAAGAATGCTTTTCAAGGTTTCACTGAGGAACTGTAGCAGAGCCCACCTTGCTCTGCTTTTCCTTCGAAGATCAGCTATTTCTTCTTTGAGCCTAAGTTAAAATAGGATATCAATGAATTTAGTTGTGTTTATGGTTCAGGAAATCAAATGGCTTAATATTTGCCATCATATTTAACTGACACATATGCTAAGTAACATGTGAGTCATTATCTTACTTGTCTATTATGACTACAAATTCAGAATAGCTAAGAAAATTCAATGATTACCCTGTCTTTTCCTCTGTGTTGTCTATTTGGGTTGAACGTAATCCATGCTCTGTTTATCCTGTTATAAGAAACAAAGGTGGTTTGAAGATGCAAAAAAATGCAAGGCATTAATTCTTGAAATGCTTTCTCAGTACTGGTGCACTTGCTTATTTTGGAAAATTTGTGGAGAGAAATAGTAAATAGAAACTTCTCCCTGACCCCTTAAAAGAATATGTCTTAGCAGTACTCTTTCATGACTAAAATGGAAAATCCAAATGGTGGTGCCTTATGGAAGAAGTTGGGGGAAGAAGCTATAGCTGGCTGGATCTTGGTGTATAAGTTATACCTTCCTGTTTTAGTTCTCTCAGAGCTTTGTTAGCAGGTAAGATTGAATAAATACTCTTTCCCCTTTATATGATAAATGTGGGGTTAAGGATAATTCTGTTTTATCCCTTTTTGCTCTACTTTTTTGAGGGTATTTACAGATGACTTAACTGTCTTAAGGAGAAAAAACACTTGGTAAATACAGAAATTATAAGTCCATGCAAAGGCAGAGATCCAAAACCCAGTGTATGATTCTGCTGATATGGGTAGTGATCTCCACTCTAAATTCACAAAAGCACATAGGGAAGAATAGCTGCTTTCCAATGTTCTGCCAAAGGAATCTACAGGAACCTTAGAGTGATGGGCATTTGTATTGTCTTCTAGAGATCTGAAGAAAGAAGGGTTTTAACACCAAAAGACAAATTCCTGGAAGATGGCAGGAATAGCACATACGACCCTGGGTGCTCTATTCTTTAAGGATAGTTTGTCTATAGATTTTCCTTTGTGTCATCCTGTGTTCATGTGCATCTTTGTATTTTCAGAGTTACTTCTCCCTCTTATTTTATTTTACCTGCAAAGGAAATAATCTTCATTGCAATTATAAACCATTATCATTGGCAGCACCCCCATCTTGATATTAGCCTTTTGCTTGAATTTGCTGCTAGACATTTAGAATGCTTTCTAACCCACCTGTGTATCTTCCTCCCTTCCCCCCATCCGGCAGTCAGACTTTGAAGTTTTTCTGTGGTTTTCCTTGGTGCCCATCTTCTACAAAAAGAATGCTTAATGAGCAAAGCCAGGGACTGGAAATAATCCTTTCAGCTAAGGAAAATCTTTCAGACTGTCCTTCCCACTACTGTTGTCACAAGAACTAGAAAGACCATAGGCACAAAGCTTATGGGATCAATTACCACGATCTTGCTGTTAAACATTTTTTTTTTATCCGTTGTGAGAAGAATAAAGCAATAATTAAAATTAACTGAACAGCTTTTGCTCTATTGAGGCGTTAAATCTTTGTGTAAACACAATTGCATTGTGCAAACACAGGTCTTTTCAGTTGGCTGATTTAGACAGTGAAGCCACTGAAGTTTTGAGGTCTCTGGGTCAAGGGCCCATTTTGACATGGTTTGAGAGGTCACCTGCTCATTTGTGTTTCTGTTAGACTCCAGGGAGGGCTGGGAGCAGGTCCATCCCTTGCCTGATGCAGCACAAAGGGGAGCTGGCTCGCATTTGGCAGCTCTTGGTCCATCCATGATGGAGGGAGAAGAAAAGTGCACACAAAGCAAGAGCCTGCAGTGCACAGGAGCAGCGGGCAGTGCTTGGGAGCCTCTGGGCTCAGGCAGTGAGATGGCGTGAATGTGGAGAGAACAGCAGTTATAAAATATAAATGTGTTTATTATTACACTGGGCCCGTGCTATATAATTTTACATGCACTCATATTTGTGATTTATAGCCTCAGCTCCATATGGAGGAGAAGCTTGCTAATTTACCCAAATTGATAGGGAGGCCTCTGAAGATGATCATATTGGAAGGAGCTGTGACTGGGAAAAATGGTTTCCTGAAACAAGCAAGGAGGAGGCGGGACGAAAAGTGGCTGCTCTATCAGAGGCATCCTTTGTTCATTTAGTCTGATAACCAGAGTTGGGTTTTAATTATTCATGCTAATGCTTGCCCTGTAAGGCATGTGCCGCTCATGTCACAGCAGCCCAGGGCTGGTGGGCTGGTGTTTGGTTCTCGAGAGGTGACGGTAGAAGCATCCCAGCTAGCTTTTCTTAATATTTGTTCTTCTTTCACCTGCAGAAGAAGAGATGCACTAAGGGTACTTTCACACCTGCCACCCCTTTCAAGGTGCAGGTATTGACTGGGCTGGGCAGAGGAAGACATAGTGAGACCCAGAGAACCCCCAAAATCAAAGCAAACCCATTGTCACCAAGTCTATTCCAACTCACGGTGGCCTCCTGTGTTACACAGGAGGGTTTTCTTAGCTGTATTCTTACAGGGCAGATCACGAGCCCTTTCTTCCACAGTCCAGTGGAGTGGGTTCAGACCTCCAACTCTGAGGTTAAGTAGCCAAGAGCAACCCATTTGCGCCATCCAGAGACCTGCAGCCATGCGTTGCCTACTCGCTAAGTATCAGGCAGTGCGCTAGCTCCTTCACATGGCATTTCGTAGAGTCTTGGTAAGGGAGGCGGTGATGCTTCCATTTTATGGATGAGAAAATGGAAGCCTAGAAGAGCCCAGGGACACCCAGCCAGTAAGTGCAAAGCTGGCTTTTAACCCGGGTCTGATGCCAAAGCCACAGTGTTTTCCGACAATGTTATGCTGGCATTTCCTAGGGAAGAAGTAAGGAAAGGGGCCCTAAGCAAAGACACCCCCTACTTCCACCGCAGCCCATCCTGTTTGCTGTGCTATCAGCTCATTTCCTTGTCTCCAAACCAATTACCATCATCGTTTCCAACAGCTTTCCAAAGCGTTTTTTGTCTTTGCAGAATTGAGTGTTGCATGTTCTGGGAGCGCTTCAGAAGGAAAATGTTTTAAGGTAGCATGCATCGGTTCCAGAGTGCACAGGTTCACGCCCCTTGTAGGGCAAATTCATGTAGATAGGCTACTGGGAGCCCAGGGTAGCACCAGGGACCATCCTCCCATTTAAGCATTACTGTAGTGGGTACATACTGAGTGGGCCACCCACTCTGTTCACTGCAGAACCCTGGGAGGCATCCTGATACACCTCTCTCCCTTCCCTCTTATTCAGTCAATTCCAAGTCTTGTTAGTACTACTTTCTAAATAGGTTTTTTTATTTGTCCACTGTTCCCTCTCTCTCCATGGCTGTGAGCACGTCCATGCATGATCCAGCCGCTGTCTTTTTGCTCCTAGACTGTGGCAGAGCCTCCTAGAGGGTCTTACATATTAGGTCATATCCCGTCGGAGCCCATGTTCCACTCTGGAGCCAAAATGATGTTTTTAACATTCAAACCTCCACTTAAAAGCTTACAATGGTTACTGTTGTTCTTAAAGAGCTCTGGCAACATAGTGCCTAAGGCATTTGACTGCTAACCAGAAGGCTGGCTGTTCAAACCCACCAGCCACTCCTCAGAAGGAAGATGGGGCAATCTACTTCCATAGTGATACTGCCTCAGAAACCCAAGGAGGGGTCGCTATGAGTCAGGTCCAACTCGACGGCACATAACAACAACATTGTGCTTACGATGAAGTCTAGCTTCTTCAACATGGTCTATGAGAGCACTGTCCAGGAGAAATAGAATGTGAGCCACATATATAATTTTAGATATTCTAGAAGGCACGTTTTAAAAAAGAATTAGTTGTACTAATCAATTTTAATATTAGAGTTTATTTAACTGGTTAGATTATAAAATATTATCTTTCCAACATGTAATCAATACCAAACAATTTTTATGAGCTCCTGTGCATTTTTTTTCCATACGTAGTCTTTGAGATCCAGAGTGTAAATTACACTTAGACTGAAAAAAACCAAACTCACTGCTGTCCAGTCAGTTCCGACTCATAGCAACCCCTCCTTAGGTTTCTGAGGCATATCTCTACGGAAATAGATTACCCAGTCTTCCTTCTGAGGAGTGGCTGCTGGATATGAACCGCCAGCCTCCTGGTTAGCAGTCAAATGCCTTAGGCACTACGGTACCAGGGCTCCCTTTACACTTAGAGCACTCCTCAATTCAGGTTATCCACATTTCAAGTGCTCAGAAGCCACGTGTGGGCAGTGGCTACGTGCTTGGACTATGCAGGCTGCCTGGCTCTCCAGCCACATTTTACCTCTTTCTTCTTGTAGGGGACTTGCTCTGGATCCTCTTCCTTGCCAGGCTCCTGGGCTAGGTGTAAGCGAGGAAGTGGCAGAGAATGAGAGAACCTCACTCCTGCTAAGGAGTTAGAGGAAACAGCCCCACGCTGACCACCTTTATTCTCTGCAGTGCTTTCAGACAATTGAGGTAGGGTTAAGAAGAAAACCCGTCCTTCACTATTGGCCTTGTGGGTTTCCATTTTTGGTTTCTCCAGTGCTGTGTTGGGCTGCAGTTATATTTTGAGTAGGTGAAGGGAATGAAATAGAAGAATGCTGGTAAAGTTGATATGCGTTATTATTCTCTTCTGAGAAAAATTAACTACCTACCCCCACACTGAGATCATGTGGCTAGTAGTACTATTATGCGAGCTAACGAGACCACAGACCTGGGGAAAGGCTGAATGAGTTTATATGTCTGGTTTATAGTTCAGTATATTACATTCCTTTGCTTATTCATTTTTAAAAAGTAGCTATTAGTTAGGTGTGTGTAAAGAGTTCAGACATTCTTTCCAGCTACATATATCTGAAAATATTTCCAAGGGGAGTGTAAGCATTTATTCTATTTTAATTGTTGGCACTTAAATCAGAGGCAAAGTGGGGTAATGGTTCAGCATATGGATTCTGAAGGTATGACTGGACCACTTACAAATCTTGACTGTACCATTAATAAATCCATAAAACCAAACTTGTTGCCATCCAATCGATTCTGCCTTGTAGAGACCCTGTTAAGACAGAGTAGAACTGCCCCGTAGGAGCTCTGGTGGCACAGTTATTAAGTACTCAGCTGCTAACCAAAAGATTGGCAGTTTGAATCCACCAGCTGCTTCATGGGAGAAAGATGTGTCAGTCGGCTTCCATAAAGATTACCGCCTCGGAAGCCCTTTGGGTTCAGTGGTAACAGGTTTGGTTCTTCTGTTTTAGTCTGTACGGAAGCAGACTGCCACGTCTTTCTCCTATGGAGCAGCTGGTGCGTTTGAACCCCTGACCCTGCCGTTAGCAGTGAGCACCACCAATGCACCACCATTTATAAGCTTAGTGGACTTGGCAAACAGCTTAATTTCTATGACTCTCAGTTTCTTCATCAGGGAAGTGGAGGGTCATAAATAGCATGTCTCCTGGAGCAGAGAATCTGCATAAAGCCCTTAGTGCCCTGTAGTGCCCAGCACATAGTGCTCAGTAAGTAGTAGCCAATAGCCACTTTCCCTAGGAATTTTAAAACAGTCTCATTCATTGGGAATGGGTGGAATTGGGCCACAAGCCTTGCTTTGTTTTTTTCCTATAGGGATACATATATTGTCTAGTTCATATATGTATGTTGTTTTGTGTGTTCCCCACACTTAATTTTCAACTATGTGTGTATTTCTATGAACAATAAAAATATAGACATCTCCATATCATCAAGGTTTGATTTGGCCACCTATACATCCAACAGGAAAAGCCAAACACGTTTCAGTGGATGAGAACTTAGTGGTTCACAGGCTTAGGGCTATTTTTGCAGATGTGGTGTTGGGTTTGTGCTGTTGTTCCAAATCCTAACATTGGAACATTGGAAAATCTAAATCCAACATTGCAGGTTGAGAAGTTAGGGCTCAGGGTATCATCTCTGATCATTAAAAGGAACACCAGCCCTAGGACGTGATCTATTTGTTCCTAACAGCTTAATACTGATGTTTAGCCATCTTAATGAGAAACAGTCAATTGTAGACCCTTTATTATACCAGGACATTAATATAAGCCATGTACATGAAAGAAGTTTTCTGTTTGGAATGTTTTAGTAATCACCTTGCCTGGCAATTATTATTGAAATACAGTATACAAAACTTGACTTGATGGCACATAACAACAACAAACAACAACATACAAAACACTTACATGGACATCATTTCTTTTCATACTTAACAGTAGCCCTGTGAAGCCAATATCAAAAATAGGGATTTGCTCCATTTTCAGAGAAGGAAAGTGAAACTTGTAAGTATGTAATAGTAAATAATGCTGTCTAGGACTAGCATCCAGACCTCCTGATTGTGAGATGTGTGTGTGTGTGTTTATGTGTGTGTATATGTGCTTTCCACTAAATTGTACTTCCACATAAGAGATACCATTTTCAGAAAATCTAGCAACCTTTCCAAAGAAAGGAAGTGAGATTAAGATGCAAAATATTTTCTATACTGCACATTTTGGCCAGTATAATTTTTCTGTTGGTTTTTGTTGCCCTTTGAATTAATTAGACCATGAATGGAGCTATTTGTGACAAAGCCTCAAGCTAACAGAGGCTTAAATAAGATGGAAGATTTTTTCATTTTTTACATAAAAGTCCAGGCTCACAGGCAGCTCTGCTCTGAGAAGTCGGTTTTCTAGTCTTTAGATACTGCCTGTGTCCATGCAATTCAAGATGGCTGCCATGATGCCTGGTTACCAGGAACCTGGTTTCCATACAGCTATTTTCTAAGTAGGAAGGGGAGGGGATGCCCCAACCTTTAAATGTACTGCTTTAAAATTGCACATATCACTTCCACTCACATCTCATCAGCCAGAACTTAGTCATATGTCGACATTCAACTGCAAAAGAACTGGGAAATAACATCTTCATTCTGCATGGCGCTGAGCCCAACTGAAAATAGGGAGTTCTCTTACTATAGAAAAGAGTGAATATAAGGGACAGCTGAGACTTACTGCTATACTTTAGCCTTAGGAATAGTATCTTTTTAGCCTAAAATGCATAAATTTTAACATAAAACATTGAGTCCTGAAATTCTAAATGTATAGAAAGGTGAGGGGAAAATCCAATCCAGTCTAGTTAATAGCACATTATGGCAAAATCAAAATCACTATGTTCCTGTAGGATGCCAGAAATGCTGAATGGAAATTTAATTTATATTTTGCATTTAATGAGATCATTGTCTGACTGGAATAATATGAAGTGACTGGCAAATTAGTAACTTGATAGAGCAAGTACATAAGGTCAAATTAGCCACATCTTAATATTACTACCCCCCCCCCCCCACAAAGTGTAAACTCACATTGCATTGACGTTTTCCTCCCAGGATGCTATCACTTTTCACTAGAGGAATGAAGAGAAAGTATTTTGTAGCTGTGGGTTTAGCACAGACACATTAAGTCTGTTCGGGGTTAGAGGTATATAGGCTGACAGATTGTGTGGAGGTGTTTTTGCATATGTGGGTGTCAATATGTTTGTGCTGAATTGTTTGCAGATTTTGGGGGAAGGGGAGCTTGTGCGTGTGTTAATGTAGATTCCATGGGTGCCTTCCATTATTGTGTTTTCTTCCTAATTATTCATATTATGGAGCAGCAGGAAGAGAGTAGAGGAAGATTTAAGTCACAGTGTTTAAGGAAAACAGGAAGGGGGACCAATAATATATATGTACGTTTGTTCAGCTAGGTTAATCAAGGGTGTTCCATATGTCTCCAGTGTTCTAAGTCTTGGAAACACTAAGGTAAACACTAAAGCACAGCCTCTGCTTTAGAGGGCCCATCTGGTTTCTTGGGGCTAAAGCATGTAAACAGATTACTCAAGAAATATAACAAGTCTTTTCTAGAGGAACTTATAGAAGCAAAGAGGAAGAACCACCCAACTCTACCATGGTTGGTCTAGAATCACTTCCCAGAGCATATGCTTCTTGAAGCAGTAGAACATTCATTGTGTTAGCTTCTGGAGATACAATATGCAAAGATGTGGGCCCTGACCTTAGAGCAATCAGTCTTTTGAGGGGTTAGTTTGACTTCAAGCTCCTTGAGATCCACTGTTATCACCTCTTGAGTCCCTTCTTGTACTTTTCAAGTCCTGTATTTACTGACCCTTCACTTGAGCTATGGCAAAATACTGTTTCTCATCTCTGGGCCTTTATGCGTGGACATGCTGTTCCTTCCCCCTGAAATGCCCAGTGCCTTTGTCCATGGCATCCTTTGAGTATCAGTGAGATTCATTTCCCTGGGATGTCTATTCTGATGGGCCTGCAGAGACTTCCATTTGTCCATGCAGACTCATTTATCAAAACACATTGGCCTTCATGTGTTTGAATGCACACTGGTGGCTTTCCCACCTGTGAATTTCTCTAGTGTAGAGATCCTTCCCTTTTAGCTTTAATCTCTGACATTGTCATTGTTGTGTGCATATCCGAACCTCAATTGCTGTAGGTTGAATCCAATTTGTCACACTTAAGAGGTTGTATTTTCAATGTCAGTGAATTAGACCAGAATTCTAAGTATTTGAGTTTGCCTGCTCACTCCCATGGACAGAGATGAGATGTTTAAGAGATAATAAATGTTAGAGCTCATGGCTCTAGCAGGAAGGTGATTGTGGAGCTTTTTGTAGTAGTAAGTTTTGATTGATCACTTATCTAATTAACATGCCATATTGCGTGCATACCGTGTGCCTGAACCTGTGATGGGCTTCTTAGGTAGTTACAAGGATGTAGGTGAAAATGCATCTAGCCACATGCCTGAGCACATACTAGATACCTATCAGTATTTATTGAATTGGAGGTATAAGATGTCCAGTTTTAAAGGTATTTTCAATCTAATGTGGTTGGGGAAAAGTAGGGCAAGGGATCAAGGCATGAAAAGAGAAATATCCACAGGAAATAGTAAACAAGTGGCCAAAGTGTGAAAATTTAGTTGAGGCTGTTGCTTTCTGATTAAGAGAAGTATTCAGGCAGGAGTAACATGTAGAAGACAGATCACATTCTGAGTATCCCAGTAAGTGGGAAAGGGTTGAAGAGGCTACTTAGGGATACTGGAGAATGGAAGGTTTGTGTAAGGAGTCGTGGGTAATATGTGTAGAAAAACAGGTGTCATGATTCTGTGAGTACATAAGACATGATTTCTTAAGTCCATAAGCAATGATAAATGAAGGACATCTGTCTTAGGTTATCATTTGTCAAAACAAAAAATGGAATTTTTCCTCTTGGTGTACTTCTTTATTAGGCGTCATAATTAGGTAAGATACATTCCTAGGTTGTTTGAGCTAGTGGGAAATCCAATCACTGAAAGAAAAAAAATGTTTGCTCATCTTGGAAGAGAGTTATGTAGACATATTTATGGTTTAAATCTTGACTGATTTAATATTTGCCTCTAGAAATCTCTAGGGAACGAGAGCTCTGTCTACTCAACTTGAGCAATAGCTCCATCATCTGTATGTAAATTATCCTATTTGGGTTTTTGAGGATTGATTAAGTTGCCTCACCCCCCTACTTTTTTTTGAAAAAGGGCAAATTGCTTTATGAAATATCTGTATGCTTAGGCCACTTCTCTGCTCTCTGCATTCACATAGTTAGGGAATAACAATTACTGTTAACATTGGCCTAATCAAATCAAATTCAGGATACTGATAGCCACCCAAAGCAGATATGGGTGGTTTTGGATTATCCATTCCTATGGATTCTCTATGCCACTCATTGGGTCTTTTCTTTTCACATATATTACATATATAGCAGTAAGTTGATTTTTCCTTTTAATATTAAATGATTCAGTTAGATTTTCTAAATTTTAGTTAGCTAAAAAGCCAAATTCAGTGTGTCCAGAACAATAAATTAGGCATCATCAGCTAATGTGATATATACTAATTGGTAAGCAAAACAGAGCTAGTGAAATTTGCTCTAGCCTCCCTTCTTCATCCTACCTTTTATTGCAATTCCATGCCCCTCATTTTTCTAATTTTTATTTTATTGTGATTTGGGTGAAAGTTTACAGAGCAAATTCACTTTTTATACTCTGGTAGCGTAGTGCCTAAGGCACTTGATTGCTAACCAGAAGCCTGGCTCAAACCCACCAGCCACTCCTCAGAAAGAAGGTTGGGCAATCTACTTCTGTAGTGATACCACCTCGGAAACCCAAGGAAGGGTCACTATGAGTCAGGTCCGACTTGATGGCACATGACAACAAAAACACAGCAGTTCACATACACTTTGTCTCATGACACTGACTACAGTTTACCCCCACGCTACAGCTCCCCTCCCACTACCTTTCGGTAGTTACCTCTTCCCTGTGTCCATCCCTCCATGCGCTCCTGGCCCCTGAGCTTTCTCCCTGTGCATAAATAACCCTTCTTTCTCCCATGATTGTTCTCTTCAAGGAGTGTATCTACCTCAGTAAATGTTCAATTCATATGCTGTCTTTTGTTTGGCTGGAAGCCACAAGTGTGGGTTCAATTCCAGACCTGACAGGCAGCTATGGTGGTTCCACCAGGGTCTATCAGACCAGCAAACCTGGTCCCCCCCTCTTTTTATTTTTTCCAATGATTTTGAGTTTTGTTCCACATTGTTATCCCTCTCTATCCAGAATCTCCTACATAGATCCCCCTCTGAGTGGTTGACAGTGGTAGCCAGGCACCATCTAGTTCTTCTGGTCTCATAGTCATATAGGCTGTGCAGATTGCATGGTGTACCGGTTGCTAGGAATAATTGTTTCCATGAATCTTTGGTTTTCTTCATTCTTCTTTGCTCTGGACAAGGAGAGACCCATCGTTGCATCTAGATGGCTGCTTGCAAGCTTTTAAGATCCCAGTTGCTACTCGCTAAAGTAGGAGGTGGAACAATGTTTTGTGTAGTATGTTATGCCAATTGAGCTTGATGTCCCCTGTGACGATGGTCCCAAATTCACAGGTACAACTACTTGCTCCCTCTGGGTAGCTGGCTATGACCAAGAAATGACTACAACTTTGTCCCTTGTCAGATCTACTATACACCTGGGAATTCTTACACAACATACAAATACACTTGTAGAACCCTGTATGCCAACCCTATACATGGTCTTGGGTACACGCCCTGCTGTATAGACATACCTAATAATTCAGCTTGTCCACCCATCTATCCACCTGTATACCCATGTTTGCCTTCACTGGCAACGCAGTACTGTATGTGCAAAAGGGTTCATCTTTGTTGTCTGCACCTCCCATGTACCTCTCTGTCTTTCTCTTCCTCAATGCCACCATGTTGATCACTCACATATGGTACATGCCCCTCATTTTTCCATGATTTCCAGGTACCCAATCCTCTCACATTACCCTCAGGCTACCCACAACTTGCCCAAGAAAGGGATTTTGTAGGCCCACTCTCTCTCAAAGCTGTGTGTGCCACAATTATTCTTACCACCACCCTCCATGAGAGAACAGATTGCATAGTATATTCATTTGGCGTTGTCCACCTCAGTGCCCACCTCTGAAATCTTTGGGGAAGGATACACTGTCTGGCATTGGTTCATGCATGGAGGATTTCTGAAGTACTCACACAAAGCAATTCTACATTCAAGGTAACCTCTCTGTTGGAGCGTATCAGGGATGCCTTGAGTATGTTTTTTTGAATGAAAGTAATTTTTTTTCTCTTTATTGTTAAAACTCAACTTTTAAAAGTGATTCACAAATTAGTAGTTTGGTCCCTCTTGTAGTAATGTGCTCTTTCTGCATGTGTCCTGTGAAATAGGGAGTTGGGTGTTCTGATGTGGCAATCTTTACTTTTGAAGGCAGAATCCTAAAATTTCCTAATACTTTAATCCTACATAATACATCAGCTTGAACTGTGGGAACATGACTTGTAGAGTGATACCTTTTCTCACTAAATGGAAGAAACCTCTTATAAATGTAGTAAAGCCTGTGAGATCCGATCTCAACAAGACTGCCTTGTTTTTCTGGGTCTCACAAGGTTTCCACCTTTGAGAGCGCTCACTCTTACCACTTTTCTGTCTCTCTGTTTAGTGGAAAATAAGTTTTCCTTCTCTGATGGGTTCTGGCTTGCACAGGTCCAGCTTTCACAGGTTTTACTATAGTTTCAAGTAAACACACTTAGAGTAGTTGTGATCATGAGAGGGAAAAAAAAAAAATGAATGTTTTTATCAACTTTTTTCTTCAGATTTATAGTATACCTACTCTTTAACATTTTTATGACTTTTAATCACCAAAATATATTTAAATTTCCAAATTGATAGTAAACGTTTTAAAATTTATCTGTAAAAAAAGCCAATAAAAATAAACGTTAAAATTAACCTTGGTGCCAAAAAACATTCATTTTCCCTGAATGGTCATTTCAAATCTTGAGAATACACAGCTTTAGATATGAGTGTCAAGATCTAGATTATTAAGTGAGTTTACAATCTTTTGAGAATGATCATAGCCTATTTTAAGAGTTAGTGTTTTTTATTTGTTGTTTTTTTGGGGGGATGGGGAGTTAGTTATATCTTACTCAGTCCTCTGAAAAATGTTGAAGTGCTGTATACATTTAGAACTAAATAAAAATAAATTTGACTTTGAGATTTTCATGACACCCCTGTACTGGAATCACGGATGCACGTAGCAAAAATTCTTAATTGCCAGCAGCTAAACTTATTGTCGGGAGCTCTGGTAGCATAGTGCCTAAGGCATTTGACTGCTAACCAGAAGGCTGGCGGTTCAAGCCCACCAGCCGCTCCTCGGAAGGAAGGTTGGGCCATCTACTTCCGTAGTGATACTGCCTTGGAAACCCAAAGAGGGGTCTCTATGAGTCAGGTCCAACTCAACGGCACGTAACAACAACAAACAACAAACTTATTGTCTTGGAAGAAGTACAGCCAAAACGCTCCTTAGAAGTGGAAATGGTGAATGTCTTTCATACTTTGATCATGTTATCAGGAGAGACCAGTCCTAGAGAAGGGCATTGTACTTGGTAAAGGGTCAGTGAAAAAGGGAAGAGCCTCAGTGAGAAAGAGTGACATAGTGGCTGCAGCAATGACCCCAAATATAGCAATTACTGTGAGGATGGTGCATGACTGGGCAGTGTTTCATTCTGTTGTACGTAGGGTTTCTGTGAGGAGGAACTGGTTCATTGGGGCTTAACAACAAAAACAAATTTATTGTAGCATCTAGGTTGGTGCTAATATGCATGGTCAATCCAGTTTTTCTCAAACATTTCAAACAATTTCACCAAGAATCTAACACTTCTCCAAAGAAACATTTTGGATAAAGTTAAAAATTATTAAACATGGAACATGGCCCCAGAGAGTTTGTTTAACCTGTTGTATTTCCCTGGCTGTGCTTCTCGAGGCAGGAGGTTTGTGAGAAATGATTCGGTGTAATGCTCTGTCACCAGTTATAACTCATGAAGAAGTCCTGGTGCCCCCATTCCACACACAGAGGTGACAAAGGTCTCTGCTCCCACATCTCTCTCTCTGACCTCTCACTTGCTTGCAAACTCCCTTTTTATATCTGCATCATAATAATACCTTTCATTTA
This sequence comes from Orycteropus afer afer, assembly GCF_000298275.1. Lineage (NCBI taxonomy): Eukaryota > Metazoa > Chordata > Mammalia > Tubulidentata > Orycteropodidae > Orycteropus > Orycteropus afer. The sequence continues at coordinate 25,385,854 of NW_006921589.1, forward strand.
GTACTTTGCAATCGACCAGTCATTACAGGCACCATGTTCCATGTAATCTTCATAACTATAAGAAAAGCAGGATATTTTTTTTAAATCCCTGTCCTGACAGTTAAAAGCAATAAGTGCTGAAAAAGTTAAATGACTCTGCAAGGCCACATTGCTATTATTGGGCAGAGTCAGAACTAGAATAATCTCTTTGTATGATAATTAGTCCATCATTTTCCCCACTAGAGCAGTGGCTTTCAAAGTGTCTCTGTACAAGCGACATCAGCCTCAGCTATGATTTTGTTAGAAATGCAGATTCTTGGGCGCCCATTCTAGTACATCAGAAATTCACTGAATCAGACCTACTGAATCATAAACTTTGAGAGTGAGGCCCAGAAATCTGTGTTTTAACAAATCCTCCAATGGATTCTGATGAGTGCTAAAATTGGAGATTCACTGTATGAGCGCTATGTTTATACTAAGAGAGATGACTATAAAACCTATTGCCTTTAAGTCGCTTCCAGCTCATTGCAACTTTGTAGGACAGAGGAGAACCTGCCTCACAGAGTTTCCAAGACAGTAATCTTTAAGGAAGCAGACTACCACATCTTTGGGAGTGGCTGGTGAGTTCGAACCACCAACCTTTTGGTTAGCAGCTGAGCACTTTAACCACTGCACCACCAGGGCTCCACTGATGACTTAAAAACCAAACTCACTGCCATCGAGTTGATTCTGACTCAGAGCAACCCTTTATGACAAAGTAGAATTGCCCCTTAGGGCTTCCAAGACTGCAAATCTTTACAAAAGCCAATTGCTTCATCTTTCTCCCATGGAGCAGCTGGTGAGTTCCACCCACTGAGCTTTTGGTTGGCAGCTGAATGCTTCATCACTACACTATCACAGCTCCTCATTGATAACTGTACCAAACCGAAACCAAACTCACTACCATTGAATTGATTTTGACTCATCACATCCCTATTGGGTTTCTAAGGCTGTAGATGTTTATGGAAGCAGACTGCCCCATCTTTCTTCTATGGAGTAGCTGGTGGGTTCAAACCACCAAACTTTTTGGTTAGCAGCCAAATTCCATAACCACTACACCACTGTTGTTGTTGTTGTTATATGCCATCGAGTCAGACCCAACTCATAGAGACCCCTCCTTGGGTTTCCGAGGCAGTATCACTACGGAAGTAGATTGCCCCATCTTCCTTCCAAGGAATGGCTGGTGGGTTTGAACTGCCAGCCTTCTGATTAGCAGTCAAGTGCCTTAGACACTATGCTACCAGAGCTCCCACTATACCACTAGGGCTCCTTATTGATCAGTAGAGGGGATGAGAATTCGTTAAAGGCAGAAATTACATTGGGCTTCTTGTGACATTTTACGGGTGATATATGTAAATAGAAGTACTATCTAAGCAGCTACTTTTTATAAGGTTTTGTGCTAAGCTCTGTGGATAGATGGAAAACAAGACAAATGTGGTGCCTGCCCTTTAAGTTTACTTCCTAGCCAGAGAGAGAGAGACCCCAAATATACCATTAAATTGCAACAGGGACTAGAGATCAAGGAGAGATCAGAGAAGGCTTTGTTGAGTTTTTGGTGTACTGGCCCTGTTTCTTTAAAAGCACCAGCCTTTCACTGGTCTCGGGGCCTTTGCACGTGCTGCTCTTTAAACCTGTAAAGCTCTCTCTTCTGCACCGTGTTTACTCCTTCTCCTTCAAATATCAGCTTAAACACCACTATGTCAGGTTTTCGTGCACAGAGATTCTGGGAATGGGTTCTCTTATAGAAGGTCTGATTTGGGAACGAGAGATCTGCATTTTCAACTAGTGGTTCAGGAGATCTTGATGTGGAAACAAGGAGGGAACCCTCCAGTGGGGAAGCACTATTATTTCATTCAGCATGAGATGAGGTTGATAGTGACGAGAGTGAAAAGAAAGGGGTGAAAATGAGAGATTCTACAGTTAGAAGTAACTAGACTTTGTTACTGGGCCTTTCCTCCTTTAGCCTTCTTACTGTTAAGATTAACTCCAAGATTTGAAACCTGTGAGAATGCTTCTACAACAACTAAACAAAACCAAATCTGTTGCTGCTGAGTTGATTCCGGCTCATAGCGACTGGGTAGAATGGAGTAAAACTGCCCCATAAGGTTTACAAAGCTGTAATTTTTACAGAAGCAGACTGCTACCTCTTTTTTCTATAGAGCAGCTAGTGGGTTCAAACTGCCAGCCTTTTGGTTGGCAGCTGAACAGTTAACTACTGCACCACCAGGGCTCCTCTATCATGGGTAAAACAAACAAACAAACAAACTCACTGCCATTGAGTTGTTTCTGACTCATAGCCACCCCCACTGGGTTTCCAAGGCTATAAAACTTTATGGAAGTAGATCTCCCCATCTGAAAATGATACTGGAATGCTAGGCCTTGTGGAAAAATAGGAAGGATAAACCCTTAAGTTTGAGTTGATGGTGAGGTTTCCAGGTAGAAAATATATTGTAAATCATTCATGGCCAAAACACAAAATATGTAAGCCACATATGCAATTGGGAGCTCTTGTGGCATAGTGCCTAAGGCACTTGACTGCTAACTGGAAGGCTGGCGGTTCAAACCCACCAGCCGCTCCTCAGATGGAAGCTTGGGCATCTACTTCCGTAGTGATACAGCCTTGGAAACTCAGGGAGGGGTCCCTATGAGTCGTATCTGACTTGACATCAGTGAGTGTGGTTTTTTTGGTTAATAGTCACATTAAAAAAGGAAAAAGAAACAGGTAAAATTAATTTTAATAATATGTTTTACTTAACCCAATATATATAAAATATTATTTCAATATATAATCAATCAATATAAAAAGTTACTAATGAGATATATGTTCCACTCCTTTTTTTGTACAGTCTTCAAAATCCAGTGTGTAATATAACAGTAGAGATGTAACAGTACATCCCAATCCATGAGCTACATTTTAAACGGTTAAATTTAAATATAGTCCTACCAAAACAAGAAAGTATAAAATACTTTCATACTGTTTCTATTTTAAAATTTATATTAATTAAAATTTAATAAAATGAAAAGTTTGGTTCTTAGTTGCCTTATTGTTTTTGGCTGCTGTGGAATCAGCCCCTGACTCATGGTGACCCCGTGTTCAGTAGGATCGGATTGTTGTGGTCCATAGGAGACCCCGTGTTCGGTGGGATCGGATTCCTGTGGTCCATAGGAGACCCCGTGTTCGGTGGGATCGGATTCCTGTGGTCCATA
>NW_006921589.1:25389178-25390320 GCF_000298275.1 Orycteropus afer afer
ACCCCGTGTTCGGTGGGATCGGATTCCTGTGGTCCATAGGAGACCCCGTGTTCGGTGGGATCGGATTCCTGTGGTCCATAGGAGACCCCGTGTTCAGTAGGATCGGATTATTATGGTCCATAGGATTTTCACTGGCTGTTTACAAGTGCTCAATAGTGACATGTGTTTGGAGACTATTTTATTGGTCAGTGTAGTTGTAAACAGTTGGGGAACTAAATCAAAACCCTTTCTCACCTCTCTCTGCATTCTGAAGTAATAGATGTATCTCATTGAAGATGTGGTTTAAATTTTGAATTGCAAATTTAAGAACAAGTTTAAGGTGGTGATCTGGCTATGAGGAATTAATGTAAACTAAATCAGTTATTCTTTATCAATTATTTTAATAATAAGAGCTAGAGTAAATATTTGTATACCTGTAGTCTTTGTGTGAAGGAGTTCTGGTGGTGTAGTGCCTAAGTCAGTTGACTGCTACCCAGAAGGTTGGCAGTTCAAACCCACCAGCTACTGCACGGAACAAAGACTGAACACTCTACTTCCGTAAAGATTTACCACCTCAGAAACCCAAAGGGGGTCACTATGAGTCGGAATCGATTCAATGGCAGTGAATTTTGGAGTTTGAGTCTTTGTGTAAATTCAGTAACTCAGTTCCTAACACTGAGTCACCTCACTCACTCACTGCTGTTGAGTTGATTGCGACTAATAGTGACCCCTCATTGAGTTTCCGAGGCAGTGTCTCTAGTAAGTAGATTGCCTAGTCTTCCTTCCGAGGAGTGGCTAAGGGGTTTGAACCACTAGCCTTCTGGTTAGCAGTCAAATGCCTTAGACACTGTACCAGCAGAGCTCCCCAGCACTGAGTAGTTCTTAAGATAAACAAGTGATGATTGAGTGAAATAAACCAACATGGAACATAAATGAAAGAGTAAACTTTTTATATAGTAAGTATTATAAATGCTTTTCAAATTCCAGAAAATAAAGTTCTTGTATTGTTTTCTATAAACCCAAAACCTTGAAGAAGTAATTATTGAAGATTCAACTGAAATCTAAGAGGAACTCTGAGATGGTTTTCCAAAGCAGAGTCAATAATTTGGGGTTGTTTTTTTTTTTTCCAGTTTAAGCTCCCAGTCTTTTTTTTTTTTTTTTTT
>NW_006921589.1:25393955-25445854 GCF_000298275.1 Orycteropus afer afer
TGGGATTGCATTGAATGTATAGATTGCTTTGGGTAGAACTGACATTTTCACAATGTTCAATCTTCCTATCCATGAGCATGGGATGTTCTTCCATTTTTGTAGATCTCTTACAGTTTCTTGAAGCAGTTTTTTATAGTTTTCTTTGCACAGGTCTTTTGTGTCCCTGATAAGATTTATTCAACTTGGGTATTTTTTAGTTGTAGCACTTGCATTACCTTGGGATTGCTAAGTTATGGAGTACTGTTTAGTGGGCATTCTTTTGAATATTAAGAAAGCTTAGTGACATTTCCTCTCCCTGATGTCTTTATGCCCAGAAGACCAACATTCTGTAGTGGCACTGAGTATAACGTGAAAGCAGTGGATGGGTTTTCACTGATTTCCTCGAGCTGTACTTGGTAGCTATATAAACCTAATACATAGGATGCTTCCTCTATTCCATTTTCCTTTCCTATTATTAATGATCACATTGTGTGGAATACATGAAACTTAGAAGCCACTTGTTCAGCTCAGAAATCTGGATATTTCAAGGTACTTGACTCCTTAGACTTGTTGGTGGTGGTTGCTATTGAATCTGTTCCTGACTCATGGTGACCCCATGTACAATGGGACTGGACTGTTACAATCTGTGAGATTTTTCAGAAGTAGATTGTCAGGCCTTTTTTCCTAGTCTGTTTCAGTCTCAAAGCTCTGCTGCCACCTATTCAGCATCATAGGAACACACAAGCTTCCACTGACTTATTGGTAGTAGCCGTGCTTGATGGTCATGGGCTGGGAATCAAAACACACATCTCCCACATGGAAGTCAAGAATTCTACCACTGAATCACCATTGCCTCCCTGGAACTTGGATTAGGAACTTCAAGTTTGCCAATTAGGAAATGGATGCCAACAATTTGAGTTAGCACTTTAAAAAACCCAGAACCAAACCCACAAAGTTGATTCCAACTCCTAGTGACCCCCATAGGGTTTTCAAGGCTGTAAATCTTTAGGGAAGTAGATTGCTCCATCTTTCTTCAACGGAGCAGCTGGTGGGTTTGAACTAATGACCTTCTGGTTAGCAGTCAAATGCCTTACCCATTGCACCACTGGAGCTCTTTAAAAGGGACTTTAACTCTTGAATGCAAGATTCTGCTCCATGTTCAGATTTCAGGCTTACCAATCGATATCTTAAAGGCAAATGTGTAGCACAGTGCGTTTGACATATCCCTCATGTTTTCTTAAATACATCTTCAGAGAGAACTTTCACAGATGAGTTCCATAAAGTAACACACTTAGTTTCCCAAAGGAGCTGTTGTCCAGGAGGCTGTGGTCTCGGGTGTGAGATGAAGATTGTAGGAGGATTTTTAGGATGCTACTTTTTTAGGCTCTGGGAGATGGGGGAGAAGCAGAAGTGATCCTTGATGGTGAAGGAGCACTTGATCCATGGTAGAGTATCACATTATAGTCCCAGCCAGAGTGACCAGGTTTAAACAAGCAAGCAAACAAGTATTTTCTACTCACAATCCAGGTCAATACATAGAAAGGGAGGCATTGGGAACCATATAGGCTGTCCTGTCCCTCAGGTGCACTTGGACCCTGGTTGCCAACAAGGATACTTCATTTGTTCAGTATATTCAGCAGGGTTGTGCAGCTGTGGTGTGCCCGACCCTGCTTTGATACTGGTGATGTCTCAGTCCACTAAAGGGGGTCTCCATGAAGCTTCAGCTCTAGTGGGAGAAGCAGACAGTGACCACACAAATAATACAAACTCGAATTTCAAAGTGGTGAAGTGCTATGAAGAAAGGCCCAGTAGGATAAGAGGGATGGAGAAAGTGACAGAGTCTGCTGTTGTAAAGAGGATGGTCAGAGTAGATCTCTCCAAGGAGGAAACATTGAAGCAGATCTGAATGAAATGATGGAGTAAGAATGTTCCCAGCAGAGGGCCTGAGGAGAGAGCCTTGTTGGTGGGCAGGAGTGTGGTGGCCAATAGGAGATTAGATTGAGGAAGCAGCCAGGGACCAGATCATGTGGATTTTATACTGTAGAGTCTTACAGAATTTTGACATTTGTACTGAGAGTGATAGGGCACCTTTGGAGCATTTACACTTTAATTTGTTCTTAACCTTTTTGGGTCACGGACTTTGGCTGTCTGTTGAAGTCTCTGGAACCCTTTGCGGAATAATGCTTTTAAAATGCAGAAAATAAAACCACTGAATGTCGAAAGAAATCAATTAAATGGAAATGTATAGATCAGCATCCCCTATAAGGGACACTCATGCTCTGATTTACATTTCCAAAGAGTTGCTCTCATGTTGCCGGGAGGGTCCCCTATAACAGTCAAGGATAGAGGCAGAGACCAGTAAGATGGTGAGGCTGGGAGGAAAGCCATTTTCATGCATTCTGTAAGGCAATGGTCTCTAAAGAAGGACTATGCAAGACAACCTTTTTGAGGGCACGAAGAAAAAAATTGTTTCTATTTAATTTACAATCTTTTAAATACAAAAAGAAAAATATATCACTTTTATTTACATTTAATTTACCCTCATTTTTTTCATTTCTATGTTCAATATATGTTTTATAATCTCTTAATATACAAAGATGTAACCAAACCAAACGTTAGTACATTTATATAATTCATGACAAATTCTTCATTTATTAGAAGTATGTGCTCAAAAAGTATTTATGAGAGGGTTTTATTTTTCCATTAGTCAAATTTGAGGATCACAATGTCAGGAGAGTTACCCTATAAGAAACTAAAATAAATACTATGTTGGTATAGACCACATTCCATTTCAGAGGCCATATTGTGGGAGAGCATGAATTCTTGCCATGATTCAACCTTGCTCTATGTCAGTCATATTTCTCAAACAGCCTTAGCTTTCTTTAAGAGCCCCTGTATAGCTGTAAATCTATTTACACCTGATTGGACCAACTCTCACCTCTCTAGTAACATGTTTCTTCCAGGGACACAATCCCTAGGGTTATTTCAAGACAGGAAAAGGAGTTCTTCATATTCAAACTAAAATCCAGAAGGTTCTGAAGAGTATCTTCTGCTTCTAGCATTTTGAACTGTGGAGGCACAGCCATGCTCCCTTGTCCATCCTCTCTGGAATTTGGTCATCATCTTTCAGGCATCCCTTAGACCTGAGTCCTAATGTGCTTGCTCCTCACACTAGAAGCTCCAGAATTTATTAAAATCAGGCAATTGCTCTTGTAAGTCTGGATTTCCCAATTCTCTCTCCTTTTAAGAAAGTAGTATTTAATTGTGCTTTTTAGTGAAAGTTTACACAGCAAGTTAGGTTCCGCTTTGACAATTTTCACACAGATTGATCAATGACGTAGTGCCATCTTTGACACTGTGTCCACATTCTCAGTAATTGGGCTCTAGTTGTTTCGCTCCCAGGGCTCTAGCTCCCCTGCCTCTTATCTTCTCATCTTTGCTTTACATTAACTGTTGACTTTTTGGACTCACACAGATGTATTTTTGGTAGAGCATTGAACTAATGAATAATATCCTTTATTTTGTGTGTTACTGTGTTTTTCTGTTAAAAGGTGATCTCGGGGTATTTTTGGATCGGGGTTTAAAGAATGTTTCAAGGCAATATTTTCAGGAAGTCCTCTCAGACTACTGGTCTCAGTAGTCCAGTTAATCTGGCCATTTTAATGAATTTGGGTTTTGTTCTGCATTTTTCTCTCATTTTAATGAGGATCATCTTCTGTGGCCTTGGCTAGATCAGTCAGTGGTGGTAGCCGGGCAACATCTACTTCTTCTGGTCTCAGAGTAGTTGAGGTCGTGGATCACGTAGGCTATTAGCCTTATAGACTTGTTTCTTCTCTGTGATTATGTTACCTTCCTACTCTTTTGCATCTGACAAGCGAGACTGATAATTGTATCTTAGATGACCCCTCATAAGCTTTTAAGACCCCCAGATACTACTTACTTTACTAGATGTAGAACATGAACTTTGTGAACTATATTATGCCAATAGACTGAGTTGTTCCATGAGACTAAGGTTCTAAACTTTCAAACCTAGAAAACCAATCTCCCAAGGTGTTTGATTATGTCTGGCAAGTATCTGTAATTGTGTCTTCTATGAATATATGTGCCTGCACACACCTACCTGTACTTACATGTACAGATGGATATTTCTATCTCTACACATTTATGTATACACCTGTACCTACCTGTATAACTATATGCCTATACACATATATATGTGCCCATACACTCATTTTTTGGTCATTGTTAGTGTTGTTGCCAAATTATCTATGTCAGATTCTTTAGTACAAGCATCCTTTTATCCTGAATCCTAATGTGTTAAGCCTTTCTTTCTCCCATCTGATAGTCTCAGATGGAGCTCTCTAGAATATTTTTGCTCACTGTTGAGGTATAGCAAGCTAATCAGGTGCATTGTTCTAGGTGTGTATATAGCATAGTGTTGCACCAGGGTACAGCCCTCTCTGTTTACTTTCTAATACCCAGGAGGAGTGTCTGGAGTGGTGAAGGAAAGAAGGGAGGGTGAAAGGGAAGGGATGATGTGTAAGACAAGCTGATTTTGCATAAAAACTCTCCAGTTATAACTTGATTGATTGATTGATTGATTGATTGAAGGACCCAAGCAGAAATCTTCAGATAGGCTGCTGGGATGAAAATAAATGCATTGTAGCTATAGGTGGGTCCACCGGCCAAGTCAAGATGTAGATTGTCGCTGTGGAGGGAAATTTAGTCTTGACCATACTGACAATACTGACAGAAGACCTGCCTTATGAGAAGAAATTGGCATATGGAAGCGGGTAGAGAACCCAGAAATGAGGCCAGCCTAACCTCACTGTCCCTGTGTCCTAAATATAAAGTCATGTTCCTAATTCTGCATGTTCTTTTTCTGCTCCTCTGATTTTTGAACTCTGCCTGTTTGGGGAGCTCCTCCTTCATTTGGCTGAGTTCTTTCTTGGTTATATTTCATTTCTTGTTGATGATTATTTGCACAAAATTCAACTTGTAGGTGAACTAGTCAGGCATGGGGAAAAAATAGCTTGATGAATCACTAAGATGTAACTTGGCTAAAATGTCATCTGGGCTTAAAAGGGCCTGTCCACTGTGTTATTCTGTATAGCACCTAGCTGGAAGTAGGAAACCAAGCCCAGTCGAGCTATCTGCAAACAAGGTGTGGCAATAGAGGTGTGGTCATATTTGGTAAGACAGCCGGAGGAAAGACGCAGAAGTAGCTAATAGTTGTTGCTGTGTGCCGTTAAGTCAATGCCAACTCATAGTGACCCTATATGACAGGGTAGAATTGCTCTGCAGGGTTTCCTAGGCTGAATGAATCATTATGGAAGCATATCACCAAGTCTCTTCTCCATTGAAGTGGCTGGGGTTTGAACTGCCAACCTTTTGGTTAGCAGCTCAGCAATTGAACATTATGCCACTAGGACTCCTTAGCTAATGGACAGGATAGTTGATCTGGGCCAGGAATTAACTAAAGTTCTATATCATTTGCTGAGAAATAACTAAATCCTTGACATTATTTGTCAAAATGAAACAAAATAAAACTAGTAAAAAACAGAAAACAAACAAACAAAGCCAACAAGGGGAAAAGCAAACAGTTTGAAATTAAAAAAAGTACCCAAAGACATCCACTTTAATCTCCTTTATTTCCTCTCTGTTCCTCCTATGCCTTTCAGAATGTGATTGCCTGTGATGGACGGGTCAGTTCAATTGCAGGATTGATTTTGGGGATGGGATGTCTTTACTTGTTTCTGTAGAATTTCATGGGATTTCCTAGCTGCCTTTTTGTAATTGGGGTATGTTTGATTCCCAAGGCTCCTAGGAACTTTTTCTTTTACTTGCATTTGAAGACCTTGGGGGTGGAAGGCATGCTGAATTTCTGAAGTACAGTCTTAGGTACCTCATTTTCTCGTGTTTTTGTCTGATGCTAACTTTCCACCTGGAGAAACAGCCTTGTGGGTGAGCAATAAAAAAACAAAAACAAAACTCACTGCCACTGAGTCGATTCCGATCCATAGCGACCCCTCCTTGGGTTTCCGAGGAGGTATCTCTACCAAAGTAGATTGCCCAGTCTTCGTTCTGAGGAGTGGCTGGTGGGTTTGAACTGCCAGCCTTCAGGTGAGCAATGGCTTTGAGTAAATGGTGCAGGCTGCCAACACACTTCTCCCTGAGAGCACATATCCAACTGGGCTTCCTATTTCCCTTCGTATCCCACTCACTAAGGAGCTCTGGTGGTGCTGTGGTTAAAGCATTCAGCACCTAACCAAAAGTTGGGTGGTTTGAACCAATCAGCTGCTCTATGGAAGAAAGATGAGGCAACCTCCTTTCATAAAGATTGGAAACCTTATGGGGCAGTTCTACTCTGTCCTATAGGGCTGCTACAAGTTGAAATTGACTCCATGACAGTGGGTATCCCACTTAGAGCAGGCCTAAAGACCAGTTAGCTTTTCTCATCCATGCTTTATCACTATACTGAGAAGAAGGAGTCCTGGTGGTAGAATGGTTAAGCATTCAGCTGCTAACTGAATGGTCTGTGGTTCAAACCCACCAGCTGCTTCTCCATGGAGAAAAGACCTGGTTATCTGCTCCCAGAAGAACTCTGGTAGCAGTGCCTAATGCATCTGACTGCTGACCAGAAGGTTGGTAGTTCAAACCGACCAGCCACTCCACAGCAGCAAGACTGGGTGATCTACTTCTTTCAAGATATATTGCCTCGGAAACCCAATGGGGGTCACTATGAGTCAGAATCAACTCAATGGCGGTGTTTTTTGTTTTGTTTTGTTTTTAAGTCTGCTCCCACAAAGATTTCAGCCAAGAAAACCGTATGGGCTAGTTCTACTGTGTCCTCCAGGGTCACCATGAGTCAGAACCCACTTGGTGGCACACAATGACATACTGAGAAATATTTAAAACTTAAAAAGACTGTTTTCCAATATTTCAGTTCCCCATAGTAAATCCATACTTGGTGGTCAGGAGCAGGGAACTCTGGAGTTTTTATTGTTGCCAGTTAGACCTGTGTCATGAGCATCCCCTGTGGGCACAGTGGGTGGGAGGAGGAGAGGCAGGTCAAATTCATTGAATCCTTAACTGTGTGGCAGGCTCAGAAAGTTTCTCTCTAATGTGTCTTATCTGTGACAACTTATTAAAACATCACAATAAATGTGGGGAGCTCATCCCCATTGAACAGGTGAGATTACTGAGATTACTGTAATTAACTCAGAGAGAACCCAGGTGTGATGACTCTAAAGTTTATGTCTGAGACCCTCCCCAACACACACTCTGCTACCTTCTCTTTGGCAGGAACATCTTTTCTAAAACTTTGGCTTTAAGGATCCGAAGGTGAACTTTTAACACCGCTCAGTGATTCATTTCTTTTCTGGTTTCCACCACTGAAGTGGTGTCCTCCTGTGCGACCAGCCCTCCTCCATGTCCTCTTGGTTCCCTTGAAAAGAAATGCCTGTATTTCTCATTCCTCTTCTCTATGGGTCTTACAGAGCGGTGACTCACTAGGGCACCAATTTAATGAAATAAAATTTTCAATCATGTTTGGTTTGATTCTAGGTGATACAAATAAAGAATTGTAAATGCTTTGTAGTCAGGTTTCAAGGGAAGGAAAAAGGTGGAAAGAAGAAAGTGGGTCAAGTGTAGTATCTGGGCCATGTCTCCTCATGTGCAGCTAAGTGAAGGTTAAAAAATTGGAGAAATAATGGGGCAACCAGTTTTACCTTAAGAGGAATAAATATTTGACACTATGTGTCCTGAAATTCTGGGGATGGCACTTTGGTAGACACTAACAATGATGATATTATTGTATGCCGTTGACTCTATTCAGACTCATAGCAACCCTACAGGGCAGAGTAGAACTGCCCCACAGGGTTTCTTAGGCTGTAGTCTTTACAGAAGCAGATTGCCAGCTCTTTCTCTTGTGGAGCCACTGGTAGGTTCAAACCGCCAACCTTTTGGTTAGCAGCCAAGTGCTTAACCATTGCACCACAAGGGCTCCCACGATGATGATAGTTATAATATTTACCAAAAATTCACTGGCATCAAGTTGATTCTGACTCATAGCAAACCCTATTGGGTTTCCAAGGCCATAAATCTTTACGAAAGTAGATTGCCCCATCTTCTTCCATGGAGTGGCTGATGGGTTTGAACCATCAACCTTCTATCTAGCAGTCAACTGCCTTAGGCCCTGTGCCACCAGAGCTCCTTATAATACTTACCAGTTAGTTGTGTATGATATGTGTTAAGTGCCATCCCATTAGTATGCAATGTTGTTGTTAGGTGCCTTTGAGTTGATTTTGACTCCTAACGACCCCATGTGACAGAGTAGAACCATCTCATAAAGTGTTCTCTGGGCTGTAAAATAGCTCTTTCTCCCATGGAGCCTCTGGGTGGGTTCTAACCACCAACATTTCAGTTGACAGCTGAGAGCTTAAGCATTTGTGCCACCAGACCTCCTTTAATATGTAATACATAAATACATTAATTCATTCTTTCTAATTCTTCCATTCTCTTGTTTGAGGCACATACTATTATCATTTCTATTTTACAGCAAAGAAAAAAGAGGCACAGAGAGATTCATTAAGTTGTCCAAGGTTAGAGAATTCAGGGAAGAAATGGAAGTTGAGCCCAGGAAAGTGGCTTCAGTTTTTGACTACTATGCCCGCCTGCCTCTCAATGGTGGGGGCTCAGGAATTCCATGATTTCAGATGTTTCAAAGATTGTTTTCATTCTTAATTAGAACCAGACCACCATAGAGTTGGAAGGATAAATATTTGTCATGTTGGTGACAGACATGATGGGTTAAAAGAAAGGTCCAAAGAAAAATCATGTGCTTTCTCTTGCATATTCCCCCATCTGCATTTATTGGATAAAAAAACTCACTTGAGTACAAGTACTCAAATTTCATGCTTATAAGCAACTTCACTGTGGCTAAAACCTTGCTGTATAAAGTGACTTTAAAAATATTTTATAATAATGAGTGTCTCTCTAATATGAACACTCTAGAGTCATTAAGTTATGGATGGACTTCCTAAGTAGGATTTTGGGCAACATCTTACAGAAATGCCAGGAATCCTCAAATGATTTTTGTTTTACTCTCCCTCAAAGTGTAGTCTCTTCTCGTGACTGTCCATCCCCTCACATTTACTGGAAGGAATGTGTCAGTCAGCTACCTGGCTAGAGTCTGTGGTAGGAGGGAAGGGGAGAGAGGAGACTAAAAAGCCTAAAAGGGTAAATTACTGTAGGTTCTGGAGAAAAATAGAATTAGAAGCATTTGTGGTTCAGATGAAAATAGCACATTTCCTTTCTACTTGGACTGTGGGGACCAAAGTCCTCCTGGGATTAGAAAATAAATAAAAATTGATCCCTCACCAGTTGAAGGAAATTCTTGGACTCTGGGAACTGAAAGGACAGCTCCAGGTTTGAGGAGCTGATGTAACCACAATTGAAGGGGGAAAAAAGAAAAAAAAAAAACCAGGAAACTAAAAAGTGATGCATTCCTGACGGGAAATTTAGTCTTTCAAGAATGATTTAGACAGCCCTCTTCCAAGACCTGCCATCAGACAGCAGAACCCCATCAAGTGTGCAGCCATTTTGTTTCCATTGCTGACCATGGTCATTTCATCTCTTCTTGCAGGTGAGAAGCCTTACAAGTGCTCATGGGAAGGATGTGAGTGGCGTTTTGCACGTAGTGATGAACTCACAAGGCACTACAGGAAACACACGGGTGCAAAGCCCTTTAAATGCAACCACTGCGACAGGTAAAGAGACTTAGAGGCTGCTGGGATGGAGAAGGGCATTGATGACGTGAGTTGGTGGTTGGGCTGTCCATGTGCTCTTGGAGTTATCTCAAACATCTCCCATGCCTACGCGGTCCTGGGAATGCCTTTTACTTCTCCATTGAGAGAGCCAAACCAATGAGATGAGGGTGCCCCCTTGCATATAATCAAGAGGGGATGTGAATCCTTGGTTTAGTTCCATAAGCATTTATTGAGCACTAGCTTTGGGCCAGGAACTGTTAGTCAGTCATTGGGACATGAGAATCACAAAGACATAGTTCCTGTCCTCAAGGAGGTGATGGCAACAAATTAAAAAAAAAAAACAGTTGCCATAGAGTCATTTTGACTCATCATGACTCCACTGTGTCAGACTAGAACTGTGCTCCATAGGGTTTTCAATGGCTGGTTTTTCGGACTAGGTCATCAGGCTCTTCTTCCAAGGCACCTCTGAGTAGACCCAACCCTCCAACCTTTACTGTTAGCAGCCAAGCATGTTAACCATTAGACTCCAGATCAGTATAATGTGAAAAGTAAGAGGATAGAAAAGTGTCACCTTTAGCTACTTCTTTTGATCTTTTTATTAACATCCCTGACACTTTCCCTTATTCTTAATAGTAAGAAAGAATAGAAAGCTTACTTAACAAAAGAAAGCATTAGTTACACGGCTTTTCTCTGAATGTAATTCCAAGAAGAGAATTCCTATTCTTTGGGGGGTCTGAGCCATTCTGTCCCCCTTGGAAACAGGTACAAAAGTCCAAAAGATGGCACAGCTTTGAGAATGTACCCTGTAATTCAATTTCAAACCTTCAGCATTTGAGATTGGAAGAAAAAGCATGTAGCAACAGATACTACCCAAGTAATAGTATCTGACAGCCCTGGCATTATCAACCAATAAACCCCAAAATGGAGACTGTGCAGGCCAAGGTGAAGGCAGGATTAGGTTTAGACATAATCAAATAATGGGCTTGCATCTGAGCGTGTTATCCTTCTAATCCTATTTCTGTGTTTAAAAGGAAGCTTAAGAAAATTAACCATCTTTTTAATGCAATACTAAAGGTCTCAGTTATGATGAGAAAAATGCTTCTAATATGATAAAAGCCCCTGAAAGCCTCAGGGTTCCCCGGCTTGGCCAGCAGCTCACAGGGTGTCAGAGGGGGTGTGCAGGATGTCAGGAGAGGCCTGGCTGCGTGGGGAGGAAATGCGATCGCTTTCGCATCCTGCCACCCCCGGTCCCGATGTCCCCACATCCCGCTTACCAGGCCTTCCTTGCCAGCCTTCCTAGAGGAGCGTGTGTTTGTTTGGAGAACAGGGCAGGAGTGGCCAAGTCTCGTGTGTGCAGATTTGACTTGGCATGCCACTGAGAGGCTTATAAAGGAGCATTTATGTTTTTCCTTTTTTTTTTTTCCTTCTTCCTGAAGAGGCTATTTTCCTCTTATCTTCATTCTTTAAGAACTAAATAAAGACCCATGCCTCCTGGAGCTCAGAGATAACCTCCCACCCCAAGGCTGAGGAAGTACACTTCATGAAGCTATTGTCTCTCATTCCCTGGGAGCTCTGCTCAGCTACCCCAGGACACAACTCCCTGGTTCATTCCAATCCCATTACCTGGGAGCCTCTGGATTCCCGTGAAAGCTCTTCTTCTGCAGACGGTGCTTCAGTACAAACCAGTTGCAGTTGGGTTGACTCCAACTCATGACCACCCCATGTGTGTCAGAGTAGAACTGATGATTTTTTGCAACTAGATTGCTAGTCCTTTCTTCTGAGGCACCTCTGAGTAGACTCAATCCTCCCACCTATTAGCAGCTGAGAGCACATGAACCATTTGCACCCCTCAGGAAATCTTCATTTGACATCATTCCTCAACTCCCACATCACATTTTCCTGGTTCACTCCTCGCTAGCCCTGGCTACTAATGAAGTAGCTACATATATGGTGACCCTCTGGTCACAGTCCTTTGATGGTGAGCATTCCCTTATATCATCTAGGATGAAGGTGTGAATTGTCAGAGAACGATAGTATGCACAGTAGGTATGCACAGTTTAGTAACAGGGAAATCTATGGAGAGAGAGAGTATACGGGAACTCTGCTAAGCTTGTTTGTAAACCTAAAATGGCTGTGAAAAATAAAGTCCATTAATTAAAAAAAAAAAAAAAAGGCAAGTCACCACCTCTGAAGAGTGGTGAAGATATTACCTTGAGATTGTAAACAATATATTCTAAGTTACTATAATCCTTAGAAATGGGCAAAGAGTTCTCATGGGAAGATTGCCAAAGTTAGCATTCCTTTCCTCAAATCACCTGATGTATTGAGGAATTTACCACCTTCCAGGAGGAGGTACATTAAAATTAAATCTGGCCATTGGCATGACTTACATGGAGAAATATCTCAGATCTGTTGGCTACTTCAGTGAAGAGGCTGGCAGAGATGGGTCATCTGGTAGCCTTTTGCTTTATTGTCTTCAATAAAATATACTTTCGTGTCTGGAGCTAGAGATTTGCTGAGCTAATGTACAGTTGGGTGCTGTGGTATTTGGGGTGGTTATGAGTAGATAGATTCCTGTGGCAGAGGCCAGCCGTCAGTACATTTTCAACAATGTTGGAAATGAGGGGCTCGACTGCCACTGGTGTCTCATGACAGACAGCACCCTGCGCTTCAATCATAGTGATTGTGCTAAGAATAGAGCTGATCTGGGAGGTAGCATCAGGAATTGGAGTGGCCCCAAAGCAGATGAAAGTAAAGTCTGGAGCAACCAGGGAGTTGGCATCCCTTAGAAGACTGTTACCTTCAGAAACAGAGGGCTTCTGTAGTCCTTAGCAGGACACTGTGTCCCATTGACGCCGTGTGTGGAGGAGCACAAGAAACCTACTTCTTGCCTCTTTAAACCTGAGCATCCAGACTACCCTATTCAGAGGCCAATCTAGGTACTTTAGGCATGTACTAAGTCTAACTTATACTTTAATTTTACTTATACAGTAGCTTTAAAAAAAAAGATTTTTTTTTTTTTTTTTTTTTTTGAGAGAGGCAGTCAAGTTTAAAATTGTTAGATGTTATATAAAAGTCTGTATTTCTAGGTTTGCCCGGAAAAATTAGATCTGGCAACTGTAGGCTCACATTCCCACTTGGCCATAATTTACTGGAGCTCAATCAATAGCAATTGCAACCCATTTTCGACAGCCATGTGATCGCTAATTTCCCACCGTTGCCACCACTTGCTGTGGTTTCACCAACACGATGGCAGACGTCAGTTGCCATGTATCATCATGCATACTCTGTTGTTCCTTCTTAGAGTAGAGCAACATCTCTTCATTTTCTTACCTTATCAAAAGTGGAAACAGATAGTCCAAGAATGCTGTGTGTTTCTTACACTTGACCCACTGTACCCCTTTACTTTCCTGTCTAGACCCTGCAGATATTGGGTTCTGTGACCTTTGACTTCAAGATCACATCGGGAGAGAAAGTGATGAGGGGTTATGCCATTTTCTTACTAGCTTCCCAAATGACCAACCGCTGGAGGCACGAGTGTTGTCTCCTAACCTGTAGCGCATGAGGGTGCTGATGGTGGCAAACAGTACTTTGTTTCATTGTAGTGGTCATTGTACCACTGACTCAGCACAGTTGTAAACCAGATATCCCAGATCTTGGACAGCTTATAAGAAAAGAGAGCATTTTGATTTTTAAGTCAGCCCACTTACAGGGGGTGAGAAATACCCACCAGTATCTAGTACTTTTTTCCCCTGAAGGATTGCTGTTGGCTTCTGCAGTCATGTGCCTTAATATGCATGTGACTGTAATGTGCCTTTTTCATAAGCCTGAGAAGTGACTGTAGAGGTACAGCTAGTTCTCTTGATCCATCACTTTCAGTCATGAAGGACCTTCTGATTTAAGGTCATCTCACTGCTGTATGGTTATAAAGACCCTCTGGGGGTATGTTATATATTTGATTCTGCATTTCTAGATGCTGAGTTTATCTATTACCTTTTACTAGTCCTATGTGGAGCTCAATAAGTATAAATGAATAAATATAAATTAATCATCACCAAATATCTTGCTGGTGTATTGAATTTAAATGAAAACCTCAATGCTGAAGGACCTAGTCTAATTCCAAGCATCATATGCTTCCTATAATTTGAGCCAGTAATGACACTAGTTTAATCCAGCAGAGATGCAATTATATTTCATGCCATGTTAAAGATATGATTTGTTTTTTCACTTTTTTTTTCCTGAAAAAATGTAAATTGTGAAGGCAGAGACTTGTGCATGTATTACTAGATACTTAGCCCAAAGTCAGCAATTGGTAAAGGCAGAATAAAAATCTGGAACACATATACATTGAAACTTGTGAGAACTGAAACTCGACTGCCTTGTTTTTCCAGGTCTCGCAAGTTTGTGGTGCAGTCACCACTTTTTTATAGCTCTTTATTTGGTGGAAAATATTTAAGTTTTCCTTCTTTGACAGGTTTCTACCTTACACAGGTTCCAGCTTTCACAGGTTTTACTGAAGGGTTGTTTAAGATGAAGTTCTGTATCAAGCATACTATTTTCCTGTAAGTTCCCAGTACGTAGAAGGGAATACAAAGGGTGCTTGTCCACTGCCACGGCCTCCACTCTTCTCACCATCTCCGATGCCTCCTTTCCTCTTTTGGGCAGGCAGGATTCTTCGTGTCCACCTTGTTGCTTTTGCACAGATCCTTACTGCCACACTTGACCAGATTAATCTCTGTATTAGTTTTCTATTGTCTGCCATAACAAATTACCACAAATTTAGCAAGGTAAAACATAACTGTATTATCTTACCAGTCTATAGGTAAGAATGCCAACCTGGATCTCCCTGAGCTCAAATCAAGGCATCAACAAGGCTGAGTTCTTTTCTGATGCCCTAGGGGACGATCCACCCCTTGCCCTTCACAGCTTCCAGAGGGCATCTGCATTCCTTGGCTCCTGGCCCTCTTTCTCCACCTTCAAAGCCAGCAATTTCGGGCCAAGTCCTTCTCACACTCCCGTCCCTTTGGATCTCTCTTTCAGCTCCCTCTTCCACTTTCAAGGACTCTTGTGATTCCATTGGGCCCACCCAGATATTCCATAATAATCATCTTTTGTTCCTATCCTTTTTCCTATAAGATGATTGTTCTTTTATGCCATTGAGTCAATTCTGATTCATAGCAACCCTATAGAATTGCCCGACATGGTTTCCTAGGCTGTAATCTCTAGGGGAGCAGATCACCAGGTCTTTTCTGCCACGAATGGCTGTGGGTTCAAACTACCAACTTGTGCATTCGTCGCAGAACATATAACTATTGCACAACCAGGGCTCCATCTGCAACCTTAGCTCCCCTTTGCATGTAACCTAGCATATTCAAGGTTCTGGAGATTAGGATATCAATATTTTGAGGGACTGTTATTCTGCTTGCTACAATCTCCTTAAACTGATAGTTCAGCTCTCCCTTTTTCTCAGCCTAAAGGATGTGTGGCTGAGACCATGGGCTGTCAAGTCAAACTGCCAGTACTGCTAGTTGCCATTGAGTCAGCTCAGACTCATGGCAAGCCCTTGTGTACCAGCGTAGGCCTGTGCTACACTGGATTTTCAATGGCTGGGGTTTTGGAAGGATATCCTCAAGCTTTTCTCCTGAGGTATGTCTGGGTGGATTCAAACCTCCCACCTTTGAGTTAGCAACCAAGTGCATTAACTGTTTGCATCACTCAGGGACTCTGGAGTCTAACTACCTAGGTTTAAATAGTGCCTTAGTTTTTTTTTTTTTTTTTTTCTGATGAATGACTCATCTGGTAGTGGAGATTAGAATGAAACCTTTTTTATGGGATTCTTGTAAGAGTGTTAACTTTAAAAAAGGAATATTAAAAAAACAAAACAAAACAAAAAAAAATCTTCCTAGCTTGGATCTTCTTTCCCAGGCTGTTGGGATGGATGAAGGAAAGAAGAGAAAAAGAGAGAGAGAGGGTGGGGTTTGTTGTTGTTGTTGTTATGGGCCGTTGAGTCAGACCTGACTCATAGCAACCCTTCCTTGGGTTTCCAAGGTGGTATCACTATGGAATTAGATTGCCCAACCTTCCTTCCAAGGAGTGACTAGTAGTTTTGAACTGCCAGCCTTCTGGTTAGCAGTCAAGTGCCTTAGGCACTATGAGGGAAAAAGAAGGGATAGAGAGAGAAAAGAAGAGAACAGACCATGGGTTATACTGAACTGTGTCCCTCGGGCAGGACCCTTAATGCAAGTTAAATGCTAAATGCTCGGCAGGCTGCAATGCTTTTTCTGTGTACCAGTAACATCAAATACTTGCTTTTAAAGATAAATTATCACCATTTTATAGCAAATCAGATCTCCTTTAGAGAAAACTCAAAGGGATTACCCAAATATGGTCATACCAAATCAAAGCCTGAAATAAGTGGCTATCATTGAAATTGTTACTGTTCAATATATTCTTGGATTGGATTGTTTTTTGTTGTATTTATCCCATTCTTGTGTGTTTTTCATTTTACCTTTGATCTGTTTTACTCATTTTCCCCAGATTCTACCCTGCACGCATACCTATTTAAGACACGGACACACACAGAGGGTGTGGAGAATGTTGGGTCAGGGGAACGGGTGGGTTTCTTATTTGTTTGTTTTAAGAATGAATAGACACAGGAAAACGCTGCAGCAAATGGGACCCCTTGCTAACCTGCATAGGGCAGCCTGCTAACAGCCTCACAGGAGTGTTAAACTGTAGCGATGTCACAGGCCTCAGGGGAGCCCGGGACTTTCTCATAGGTGGGAGAGTGGCTCATTTTAAGAGAAGAGATCAGAGGAAGAGTCCATACCAAACAATTGTCTTACTTACCTGCTGATTTTACTGGGATTCTAGCCAGAACCTTAGATTAGAGGCTGCAGGGATATGGGAATGCCCACCCTATGTGTTTGAAGGTACAGAAACCTGACTCAGACTGTTATTGGCTTCGAAGGGTATTTACTGAGCTGAAGTAACTAAGACAAACAGCATTAGTTTTGTCTTTAGGCTTTTGCTTGGTTCTAGGGTCTCAGGTGTGGTCATCAGAACTCTCCTTCTCTCTCCCTGGCTCTCCTTATTCTCTGGTAACTTGGTTCTCACCTAGACTCTTTCCCACAGTGACAATATGGACACCAGCAACTTCAGGCTTGTATTTTAGCACCTTAGCAACCCCATTTGAAAGAGAGCTTCTCCCAGTAATTTCAGCAAATGCCCCATAGCTGACACTCATTGGCCTTTACAGATCACATGATTGTGCCTTAGCAGATCATGATGGTCACAACTTCAGTCCTAGGAGGAAGGTCATGTCCACACAATTGAGAACACAGAAGTGTTACCATCTAGGAAAAATACAAGTTGCTGGTGCCGGAGGAAAGGTGAAGGAATGAAGACAGCCATTGCATCCAGTCTGAGGCTGAGGGAAGCCTTCATCAGTGGTCCATAGATAGAGACCAGGAAATAGCTCGAAAGAATGGGCTCAGCAGTACTGCCTGGATTCTGATCCCAGATCTACTCACTAGCTATGTGGCCTTGGTGTGAGTTTCCTTCACATGTGTGTGGACAAGCATGCATACATATACTTGAGTACTTACCACAGAGGGTTATTGAGGCTATTGCCAGGGTGATACTGGGGAAATACTAGCATACTCAATAAATATGACTTTCCTCCTTCATTCTTTTTCTTGACTTGAACAGAGGGTGTCTGTGTAGGCCTATAGGTATTACAGGCAGCATTTCTGGGATTTTATTGTAAAGCTCAAGACTGGAATCTGGGTCTTGAAACTTCAGAGTTCCGTCTTCAATGATATAGGCTATTCTTTACTTTATTTACAGTATATGGGCATGTGGTTTCCAAGGTATTTTCACATTCATCTCTTCTTGAATAATGACAATTATGATAATAACAACATTGATTGAGATCTTACTATGTGTCATTTTACTGAAGAGGAATTAAGGCACAAAGAGATTAACATGTTCAGAGTCACACAGCTACTGGAAGAGCTGGGATTTGAACCCAGGCAGTCTGAGACCTGAGCTGGTGGTCTTCCTCCTAACACACTGTTTCTCCATACATATGTACTGCCTCTCTTTGAGGTTGTTGTTGTTGTTATGTGCTGTGGAGAGTCGGCCCCGACTCATAGCGACCCCTCCTTGCGTTTCCGAGGGGGTATCACAATGGAAGTAGATTGCCCAGCCTTCCTTCTGAGGAGCGGCTGGTGGATTTGAATCACCAGCATTCTGGTTAGCAGTCAAGTGCCTTAGGCACTGTGCTACCAGAGCCCCACTCTTTGAGGTAGGGTTGATAAATTCCTAGGCCTGGTGGTGCAAACAGTTAGGAGCTGGGCTACTAACTGAAAGATTGGCAGTTTGAACCCAACCAGAGGCATCTCAGAAGAAAGGCCCAGCAGTGTCCTTATAAAAGGTGACAACTCTGACAACCCTATATAGCATAGTTTACTTGGAAACACATGTCGTCTCCATAAGTCAGAATGGACTCAACAGGCAACTTGTTTTTGGTTTGAATCATTTTCTAAGGGGTAGTGGAAGTTGAGTTCTTTTATTTGAACCTCTTTAATATACTTGTTGTTTATGTTTCCTAGGTGTTTTTCCAGGTCTGACCACCTTGCCCTCCACATGAAGAGACACATCTAAAAGCCTAAAGGCCAGAGTTGCCATGGCATCGGCTGTTGTCTGAAGGAAATGCCATGAGGCAGGGGGCTGGACTTCAAGCGGGGACCCATTGCCTCGCAGAAGAAAGTTCTCACTTATAAACCTCTGTGTACACACACACACACACTCTCTCACACAAAGACACACGCACATTCACATTGTCATGCACTCAACTATATTTAAAATATATACGTCTCTTCTTTATGCCTTGCCCTAGCCAGATGGTAGAAGACAAAGAAGAAGGAAAGCAGGTGAACTCAGCAAGGCAGACTGGCTGCTTACTTCAGCACTATTGGAATTATTTCCCGCTGTTGCCAATGGAAATCAAAGCAAATGGATGTGACGTCTCTGCAGGTGGACGGCAGTAAGAGGGGCTTATTTAACTTGCTTCTCAGTGCAACTTGATAGGAGAGTACAACGTCTTAAAGTTGCATATGTGTAGCACTAACGTTTCTTTTTAAATAATTGGGGGAAAATGACCTAGAAAACCAAATTGCAGTTTGGTAGCCAAAATTAACTCTTGGTTTATTTGTCCTTTGTGTGTGAAAAGTCCTACTATTCTGTGCGTCAGACTTCCTCACAGAACTCTTGATCGGTTTTGGTTCTTCTTAGCACTATTGAGATCTTTCGAGTCAATACCAACGGCCTTAGCGGCGGCAGACTCTGGAATGACACCTTACACCTTTCTGGCCTGCATTTCTCTAGACTTCACTCTCAAGGGAGGAGTTTTCTTTTCTTACTTTTTTGACTCTTGCACACCATATGCACTAGGGATTCTGGAAACTTCTAGCATGACTGCAAAGTGGCCAAGAGAATAAAGTCCTTGATGATCAATCACAGTATATCCCTTGAGCCTCACCTTATTGCCAGTGCTAGATTTTTTCTTTTTAATCTCTCTGTTTTTGCTAATGAAAACTTGAAAAGCTTGTTTGGAAGCTTAAATGTTTTCTCTTTTCTCCATGGACTAACCCTCTCCAGGACTATCTCGGCACCTGGATGTCCAGCTCTCGGAGCAGCCAATCAGATGGGACATCACAGTTCTCTCATCCTCCCTGAGGCATGATGACCTCAGCTCATAGTGATCAACCACTGTGTTGTGTGTCATTGCTACCCTAAAACCAGTTACAGCATAGATGTTGCTAGTCTCAAAGGGCAGCTGCATATTTAACCTAACTTTGGGTTATGACCTGACAAAAGCCAAAAATTTCACTCTTTCCAGGAGTGGGGAAAACTGAGGATGCCTCCCAAGTCTAGGGGCTTCAAAAAACATCATCCTATCTTCCTCTCTCATGCCCACTGAGCTCATATTACCCCACTTGTTAAAAATACACATCTCAAAATGCCATGGTGGGAATGGAGGGTTGACATTTAAGGAAAGGGTTGAGGTATTTCTCTTGTGGTCTATCTAAAAGGAGAGAAATATTTCTAAATTTTTTGGCTAGGTCCACCATGACTTGTGACTTAGAACACTCAGAATCAACATTTACTTGGAAGGCTGACTCCAAGGGGGTTGACATTCCTCACTTTTCATCCCATGCACACCCACCCAATATCGGTATCTATCTACCCGCATTCTTAGCTAGCTGGCACTGGCCTCAACTCCAAAGACTGCCTTTAGGACCATTAAATGGCCTATGCAACCAAGCGGGGTGGTTATTAGGACAGATTGTATATTTTGTATATTCTGGGACCATCCCTTCAAGACACGTCTAAAAACAAAATGGCATTTGGTCCGCACATGGTTGCTGCTCCTTCATACCAGCTGGCTCCCCTCCTGCCCTCCTTTGACTGTTTGATTCATTGACTGTTAAAATGCCATCCCATACATACTTGGGATACAAAACAGAAGTCTTTAAAAGGAAACCATAATATAAGAAACACAAACCCATATATGACAGCAACCTTCAAGATCCTTGGCATTTGGTTTTTCGGCTTTCTGCAAACTTTGCTTTCTCTGAAACGTTGAAACTACTCGTCTGAGGGTAAAGGAGCCTCTTTATCACAAATGCTGTAGCTGCCAATTGGACACCTGAGGTATTTTGAGGTCTGACCCTTAGAATTTTCTTTCTCTGTTTTCTTTTGTCAATAGACCAAAAAACAAAAACAAACAGGAAAAAAAAAAAAAAAAAAAAAACCACCCTAAAACACACACACATAAAATCTGTCCATTTGCCAGAGGCGATTATGTATATGTTAGTGGGAGGGTATTAAAAGAAAATCAGTTTTATTCCAAAGATTTAAACCTAGACATGACTTAGAAATAATTTCTAGAGCACTGCTTGCTGACAATCTTGTAGTTCTCTACTGTATCTGAGAGCATTTTATGGCCAGTCCATCAGGGCATCCCATGGGATTATATTTGAATGTGTGGTACATCCTTTCTGGATGAAGGATATGGGAGGGACCTTGAACCTCAGCCGTATTAAACTGTAGCACCTCCAGTCAGTGCACTAGATGAAACTTTAGACAACTTAGATTTTGTTGGTTCCTTTCTTTTCTTTCTTTGTAGCAGCCTCCAGCGTGAATGCACGCACACACCAGTGATGGCGTTAGCCGTGACTGCCAAGACTTACAAATGTTCTCTCCCGTGCTGGAGCTGCTCTTGCCTCTCGAAACACTATTGTTAAGGGTTTATAATACTTCATTTAATTTTTGAACTGACCAATGCAAGGCTCTATTTAAAAGGAAAGTTGTGGGGGGAAAAAAAAAAAGAAGAGAGAATGCAAAAGAGAGTAACCATTGCTTGTTTGCTCTCTTGTCCTCTGGGGTCTTGAAAAGATCTCATTTGAATGTGGCAGAACAAAGGCCCTTTGGTCCTCATCAGTGTCTGAAATGTTTAGTACCTTCTCTCTTTTGTATCCGTGAGGTCCTTTGTAATCTGCCCCTGGCCTTCCTCAGAGCAGAGGGTACTGATGGTGGTGCTGGCTTCCAAGTCACTCATTGACTGTGAGAATCGGCCTGAGAATTTGGTGGGTGCTAATTATATGGCTTTGAAACTGTTTTTCTCTAGCCTGGACTGACACCTGTGAATGATAACCAGTCCTAACCAAGCTCCTCCTTCCTTGGAAAAGGATTTGCGATAAAATGGCATCATCTTTGAGATGGCAGGGTGTTTTAAGAAACAATCTGAGGATGTTTTGCCCAAAGGACTGGTTATTTAAAACAGTGCTTTCATGGACATTTGAAACCCATGCCCCTTTCTCGTTTAAGTTGTTACCTCCTAACATTCCAGGGATCCCAAATTTGAAAGGAAAATTCTGGTATGGTGTTCCTGTGGTTGTCCTCTCAAGCACACTTTACTCCAGGGTTAAGAGTCTGATGTGTCGAAAGATGTTTCTAAGCCAATGTCAATGTTTCTAAGCCATTGACAATTTTGTTTATTTCAAGTTACTGTTTTTTTCTCCAACCATATGGCTGTAAGTCAAAGACGTGGAAACCTGAAATGATAATGCTGCTCCTAGCTACTGGCCTCCTGTCCCATTCATGGTTAATTGGTCCAGCATGGTGCCTGGTGGTAATAAGTATTATGATCAGAAAAAAGATATTTGGATTCCATGACAAAGCTGCATTTTACAGAATATTCAAAACCCCGAAATGAACGTCATGCCGACCATTTTCTTCTATTCTCTATGTGCTTGTCCCTTGCAAAGCCCTTCAAATCCCCTTCTCTGGATGCCACTGCCTCCCCTCCTCCACCTCCTGTGCCCTTCTTACATCTTTGATTGCCTGATTATAACAGGGTAAAAAGACAGCCAACCTCACGCATGATTAGCAGAATCGATTCCTATTTTTTGAAAAAAAAAAATCTTCTTTGCATCTAGAAGACAAAAGAAGATTTTTTTTTTAAGGACTTTAATTTGGGATAAACGTCCAGATTATCCATGTCCGTTTGCATCAAAGGAGGAAGAAATGGGACCATCAGGGCGGTCCATCTACACATTCAGAACACTGCCTGTAGCCCCCGTTCCTGGATTCTGTGGCAAAGACAAAAGAAATGGCTTTGTTCAAATGAAAAGAACGGCAAAGCCTGGCAATTTTTTTTAAAGGTTTAAAATTGTATCTCAGTGGAAGTCTCTTCCTCAAATGTAAAATACACTGGGAAGTATATTTGTCTTCTCTTTTGCATGAGTTGGTTTTAGAAGAAGGAAGAAGAACATAGGGAAAGTTAGATGCAACACATTTTAACTAGAAAAAATCAGGTGGTTGTTTCTTGCTTGTTTGCTGTTTCGGATCTTATGAGGGCCAGCTTTTCTGGCTGCGAGTTTGCACCCAGATCTTTGCCAAAGTGAAAATTCAGGAAGTAGAACCTGGTTGAAATGTATTTGTGGAAGCTTTCCCTTGCATTTCCCGGATGTGGCCACCTGACAAGCGCGAGGTTTGGGGCTGGAAGGGAGAACTTGAATTCTGGGTGTCTAGATTTAATTTCGGTAAACATGGTGATATCTCAGTTTGAAAATAGAGGGGCTGGCATGGGTACACATTGATGCCTCTTTGATGGCCTACTTTCCTCAATGAGGATCTTTGGGAATACTTGAGATGGAACAACACACATGTGTCAAAGGAAGTAAAAACTGCTTGTAAATAATGTGACAACCCATGACTAACTGCCTGAGGCTTCAGGGTTTTCTCTTGTGCTTTTAACACTCTCTTAAATCTCCTCTGTTCATTTCTATGGATCCAGGAAAAGGGGGAAAAAGCTGCAATTAACTTTCTTGTGTGCATCCTTCCAATATAGTACTGTATTCTTCAGGTGTTTTGCATTTACTTACAGTCCTCGAGAAACAGGTATCAAAAATGGAGAGAGAAATCCTAGGCTGTCGGTTCACCAATATTCCAAACAAGACACTCTTTTCAAACAGGGCTCCCTCTCAGTGGCAATGAGGGAAGGTTGATAAGTTTTTTTGGGGGGACTGTTTATACAATTTTTTTCAACTGTGAGCTTTGGAATCGTAAATTGCTTTGACTCCAGCTTCTGTCTACTGCCATAAAATGGACCCCACGTCAGAATAATGAGGGTGGTATGACCCACACACCTAGACGTGTGTGTTTATGTCCCTATTGTACCTTCACAGAAGGAAGACAGGCTGCTGACGTTGAACAGGAGTAGCCACCAGTGCCTAATATCTTTGGGGGGGATGGATGCTCATAATTGCCAGTGTAGCGATACCACGTTGGGAGTTCCACATGGAGGGGAGGGGCCAGGGTGGGGAGCTGGAACATTTTAATCCTAGGCCTTTGGACTGGAGGCAGAAAGATTTCTGCACATGTAGGTCCTGAAAGGCTTTTGGGCTCATTGGCTGGTTCTCAACATTTTCTTTTTTCCTTCCCAGCATGCATTTCCTGTCTAAACCCAGACTTAGTTTAATTTCCTTATCTTTCACTTCTGCTTCATTCCAAGGAGGAAGAATGCACCTGGTATGGCCAAGATCTCCTTACTAACACAGAGGCAAAAATCAATGTTTAATGTTTTCAAAGCCCGCCCTTCTTTTCCACAATCCCCCTTCCCCAAACTCCTCCTCTTTTGCCACCCCCTGCCCTACTTTCACCACACAACTTCCCAGTCAACACAACTTTTTTTTTTTTTAAATCTGTTATCCTTGTAACAAACAGTTGCTTGAAGAAATTTATTTTTTGCACTATACATTTTCTTTTTGCCAGATGTGTCTATCAAGTGTATTTTGGAGAGACCTACTCCTAGCCTCCTCCCCTCACCCCACCTCCCCCAGGTCACATTCTCTCAGGCCTTCTCTGGTATTTATAATATATCACAGAAGTACCCAGTCTTATAGCCCTCGGTTATGCCTTTTTTTGACATTTTATTTTTTTTAAGCTTTTTATATATATATATATATATATATAAATATATTACTTTGTCAAGTTTTTTTGCTGTACAAAAGTCTTAAGATTTAAAACTATTATTTGTATTATATGATGGTGGTATGTTAATGTTACAAAATTATTAATGAAGAAAAAATTTATTTTTGTTACTGGTCTGTTTCATAATTCTTTTTTAAATTGGTATATTGTAAGATATCTATGCAAAAAATGTTATGTGACGCATTTTTATTTAAGAATGTAATATGTGTAATAAACAGTAGAATGTGTTTGGCCTTGGAATGCCTTACTGTATTTCTCCTTAACTTATTTCATTGGGAGTGGGGGACACAAAGAGACACCAGTGAGTCTTTATAAACCTCATGAGTGTTTTCTCTCTCAGAGAAAGATGAGGCAAAAAGTTGTATTAAGTAATTTTTCTTTGGGAGGTTGTTGGTTGGTTGTGTGTGTTGTGTGTCTGTGTATTTTATGGTTTCCATGAGGTAGCTGGTACTCAAATAGGAAGGGATACTGAAGACAGTTTATTTCTTGGAGGGGAAGAAGGGAACAAATAGGTGGATGTTATGAAGAGCAATATTTTAGAATGAAGTGGACTATGGGATGTTATTTGTTTAGAGGATGAGAAGCATCTTGTTGAAAGCAGTTTGTTTGGTGAGAGGAGGCACTGTGTTCTGGGTTGACATTAATGGGAGCATTTGGAAAGGGTAATTTGAAGGAGTTCATGAAAGAAGGAAGAAAGGGAAAGGTTTGAATAATGTAGGTGGTGGCTCAAAAAAAAAAAAAAAAAAAAAAAACAAACTCACTCCTATTGAGTCAATTCTAATTCATAGTGACCCCATTGGGTTTCTGAGGTGGTAAATCT
The DNA here is from genome assembly GCF_000298275.1 of Orycteropus afer afer. Classification (NCBI taxonomy): domain Eukaryota; kingdom Metazoa; phylum Chordata; class Mammalia; order Tubulidentata; family Orycteropodidae; genus Orycteropus; species Orycteropus afer. The sequence goes on from NW_006921589.1 coordinate 25,419,087, forward strand.
TTATGGAAGTAGATTGCCCGATCTTCCTTCCATGGAGGAGCTGGTAGGTTTGAACCACTGATCTTCTGGCTAGCACTGTACCACCAGAGCTCTTTTAGATGGTGGCTAGGGGCAGTAAATTAGCAGGAGATGGTTCCCAACAAAGCATTGAGGAGGCAGCTAAATAGAGGCAGAGAAATCTGGGTGGCTGTATCTACTACAAAAAAAGTAGGTGCCAAGATGAGTATCCTTAGACATTGAGAAAAGAGGGAGATGAGAAGCCTGTGGACAATTCTCAGAACAAAAGAGAACACCACTAAAACATCTTCCACATGTGACTTCTAGAAAAGAACATCAAAGTAAGGAGAAAGGTAGAGAATTAAAATGGTATTATTATTCCCTCATCCCTTGAATGTCAATTCCACAAGAAAAGTGGTATCATGAAATAGAGACAACAATAAACACATTTGTCGCCTACACAGGACACAATACTACTGGTGCTTTATTTCCACCCTCTGGACTTATGGAAACAGATACAATTGGGTGCAACTTTTATCCTTCATGAGTAATCAAATTAATCTGATGAGATACTCTTCAATAAGTTTTCACATTAAAAGTCCTGCCTACAGCAACCAAACTGGCTGCATTGGCACGGGAATTTCTTAGTCTCTGAACAGGAAAACACAAGAAGAAAGTGTTGCTGTGGGTTTCGAAAGGAATCAGAGTAATTGTGTTCTCACCCTAATGAAGCATAAGAGAGAACAGGCATGAAAGAGCATAAAAGAGAACAAGAGATACTATAGGTGTCAAGAAAGTGTTCTTGAAAATTGCAAATATCAGCTGCCATATCATCTGAGCAGGCAGGTGGGCCGGCACACTGCATCCTAAGACTGACAAGCAGCTCCTTGATCCTGTGGGATCCACAGGCCTGCCACCTAGTCCCTGGTCATTAGTAGCCCGATGGCTGTTATTGTTGCTCTTGTTAGTGCTGTCAAGTCGATTCTGACTCGTAGCAACCCCGTGTACAACAGAAGGAAATACTGGCTGGTCCTGTGCCACCCCCACAATCAGCACCATGCTGAGCCCCTTGGTGCAGCCACCGAGTCAATCCATCTCATTGAGGGTCTTCCCCTTTCTCACTGACCCTCTACTTTACCAAGGATGGTATCCTTCTCCAGGGACTGGTTCCTTCTCATGACCAAAGTATGTGAGATGATGTCTGACCATTCTTTCTTCTAAGGAACATTCGGCTGTACTTCTTCCAAGACAGATTTGTTCTTTGTTCTGGCACTCCATGGTATTTTCAATATTCTTTGCCAACAGCACAATTCAAATGCATCAGTTCCTCTCTGGTCTTCCTTATTCATTTCCAGTTTTTACATGAATATGAACCAAAAAAACTAAAAACAACCAGACCCACTGCCGTCGAGTCAATTCTGACTCATGCCGACCCCTCCTTGGGTTGAGTCTGGAGTACTTTACTCTTCAAAGTGACATCTTTGCTCTTTAACATGTTAAAGAGGTCTTCTGCTGCTTCCATGCACTTTGATTGTGGATCCAGGTAAAATGAAATCAGTGACTTGAATCTTTTCTCCATTTTCCATGCTGTCCAGTTGTAAGGATTTTTGTCTTCTTTATGTTGAGCTGTAATCCATACTGAAGGCTGTAGTCTCTGATCCTCATCAGTAGGTGTTTCAAGTTCTGTTCACTTCCTGCAAGCAAGGTTGTATCATTTGCAGATCACAGGTTGTTGATGAGTCTTCCTCTCATCCTGATGCCACCTTCTTCTTCATATAGTCCAAAAACCAAAACCAAACTCACTGCTGTTGAATTGGATCCGACTCATAGCAACCCCTCCTTGGGTTTCCAAAGCAGTGTCATTATGGAAGTAGATTGTCCAACCTTCCTTGCGAGTAGTGGCTGGTCGGTTTGAACCACCAGCCTTATGATTAGCAGTCAAATGCCTTAGTATTTGCTCAGCATTCAGATTGAATAAGTATAATGAAAGGATGCAACTCTGACACACACCTTTCCTGATTTTAAACCATGCAGTATCCCCCTTGTTTTGTTCAAATGACTGCCTCTTGATCTATGCACAGTTTTCTTGTGAGCACAATTAAGTCTTTGGCTAGGCTGGTAATTTGGACAACTAAAATAATTTCACCTGAAAATTTCTTTGAAGAAGAATAAAACAGATACTATAGCGTTGTTACTTGAAACAAAGCTTGTTATTCTGCCTACCTGACTTGGAAAAGGATAACAAATTTGATGTGGAACAATTTGAAGTGTACTGAAATCTAAAGAACAGAGAATAGTAAGTCTAGTCTATTTGGCATGAGGAAGTAAGACAGTTTGCATAAATAAATATTCTAGAAGGCTGCAGCTTCCATATCTGGAGACATAAATTCTGCTTAAACTATATCTAAAAATATATTACCCATTTTACAATTGTTTTTGAGCATCTGTTTTATAATGCAATATAAATTCAGGAATGGCTCTAGACTTTGGGGTTGCTTGCCCCCACATGAGATGACCCTCACTTTACATCAGATGACTCTGCAGTGTCCTCCCTGTTTAAAAGTTGCTAGATCTTTATATCTGGTAGCATAGTGGCTAAGACACTTGCCTGCTAACCAGATGGCTGGTGGTTCAAACCCACCAGCCACTCCTCGGAAGGAAGGTTGGGCAATCCTACTTCCGTAGTGATACTGCCTCGGAAACCCAAGGAGGGATCGCTGTGAGTCTGGTTTGACTCGACAGCACATAACAACAACAACAGATCTTTATATGCCTTTTTCTAGCAGTATTTATCTCCTTGACATCTAACAGGTCAAATAAGCAAATTTGATAATTTAGTAGGCATACCAATGCCTACAATTCTAACTCAACAGACAGTTGACCTAGAGTATCACCTGGATACCCTAGGGGAGCGAAGTACATAAACCTGTGGCAACTGTAGTCCGTGACTGCCTATCCAGCTGGGAATGGTGGACTAATGGGAAAAAAAAAAAAGCAAATTCACTGCCGTCGAGTTGGATCCGACTCACAGTGACCCCTCCTTGGGTTTCTGAAGCCGTATCACTATGGTAGTAGATTGCCCAATCTTCCTTCTGAGTGGAATCATGGAAAGGAATCTCCTGAAAAGCAGAGTTCAATGGGACTGATAAATAATGTAGTATTTCTAGCTCCTCTTCCTCTTACAAGTTTAGAAAGGAGATGGTTAATACTCTTAACTGAAACAGGATGTGCCTAAGGCATTTGACTGCTAACCAGAAAGCTGGTGGTTCAAACCCACCAGTCACTCCTCAGAAGGAAGGTTGGGCAATCTACTTCCATAGTGCTACTGCCTCAGAAATCCAAGGAGGGGCTGCTATGAGTCAGATCCAACTTGATGGCAGTGAGTTTGGTTTTTTGTTTTTTTGGTAAGTGATGGTTTTATAGGTTATCTCCAATTCACAATACCTTCTCTAATTTAAGCGTTTTCTCAGAGCTACAAAAAACTATCAGTGTTGTCTGGCTTGAACTTAACCTATTACTTTTTAAAAAAATTCTTCCTAATCATCATATATTTACACATACAACTATACTATATACTTATAAATAATGATATGATGACAATGAAAGTTACATCAGAGCAAAAGAATGAGACTGATGTTTGTATAGATTTTCCAGTTCACATACTCTGCATTTGAGCTGTCCATCAAGACTAAGTAGTAATAGATTATTATTATTAATATTAGGTGTTGTTGAGCCAATTTTGACTCATACCAACCCCATGTGATAGAGTACTATATTTTTTCACAAATGGCACACCCATGTAAGTAATGCACACCCATATATAATGGTTGGAAATGAAGAAATTATGTAAAAAGTTCTGGCATAGCATCCCCATGCATACACCAAATGTTACTTTTGGTCACATCTGTATAATAAAGGTATAAGCTATGGTCAAGTAATTATGGATCAAGTTTGGTAGTACCTGTTAATTGGAAGATAAATTATTAACACTGTGTGTTTGCTCTGGGGCAATTTGCAGGAGGGCCTGAGAGTGGTGGAGTTCTTGTAGTCCATCTGTGCACAGGTACATTATGCCAGAGATAAGCAGAGGGTCGGGTGGAGGGTAGGTGCAGGGACGTCACAACCTGAGCACAGGCTGGTCTGGTGGCTGGCAGGAGACTTTGCCCACACACACCCGTGTCCCTTGGTGCTTGCCCCATGTGAAGCTGGGCAGCAGGAAGGTGTGGGTCTGGGCGTGTACTGCCTCAGCCCCACACGGCCTCCAGGTGGCCAGTTGGATCCATCTTATCCAAGCAAGGGATTCATGACACTCTGCACCAGCAGTTCTCATGCCCACCCCCTGCTGCCCACACAGGCAGGAGACTCAAACAGCCCGAGTGTGGCCACGGACCAGCAGGATGGCAGGGCAGAATGTGTGTGGCAGTGGTGCACCGGCCTGGCCTGCATGAGGGGCTTCTCCAGCCCAGGGTGTACAGATCCGTGCACCTCCTGGGCTGGGGCCTGTTGCCCTGGCAAGGCCTCTTTCCAGGGTGGAAAAAGTGATTTCTTTCTGCATGGGAGAAAGAGATTTGCAGAGCAGGGAAGGAATCTTTCCAGGAAAGGAGCTGCTTTAGAAACTGGAAGATAGGCTGGTGTGGGTCTGGTGTTGGGAACCAAACCTCCAAGACAAAACAGGCACCAAGACAAAGACTAAGCATTAAAATAGTTGAATAGGGGGAAAAAAATTGAAATTGAAGTCATGAACATGTAAAAAAATATTGGTATGGTGTGCTTATGAAAATAGTGCACAGGGTTTGTGCAGTATGCAAAAACATAAAAAAGTGCATTATTTGTATGAAAATATGGTAGAACTTCCCCATAGGATTATCTTGGCTGTAATTTTTATGGGAACAGTTTGCCAGGTCTTTCTCCCACAAAGCTGCCAGGTGAGTTTAAACTGCTAACCTCTGGTTAGCAGCTGAGTGATTAACCATTACACCACCAGGGCTTTTTAGTAATGAAATAGGTATTATTAATCACCACAGCCCTTTACCCTCACAAATAGAGAATCTTGGGCTCGTAAAGGATAGGTAATGTTGTCAAGGCTCAGGGAATCCACTTAGTGGCAGAACTGGCCTGTAGATTCCCTTATTGCTACTCCAATGGACTGTCCACTCTACCTCACAACTTCTCGATACCCAAGAGTGCACTTCATGCATCACAATTGGCAACACTGACTGTATCTCCTCATTCCCTCCCAGTTAGTTACAGAAGGTGATTTATTATACAGATTCATCACATGTGAGAATTGGAAGGGATATTGGAGATCTCTTTCAATACTACCATTGTTGTTGTTGTTATTTGCCGTCGAGTAGGCCCCAACTCATAGCGACCCCTCTTTGGGTTTCCGAGGCAGTATCACTAAGGAAGTAGGATTGCCCAACCTTCCTTCCGAGGAGTGGCACATTAGTAAACTGAGTCTCAGAGGGGTGGGTAGCAACTTGTTTAAGGTCATAAAACATATCCTTTGCTGAGCAAGAGTCAACCCAGGGTTCTTACTTTGCTGTAATGCTGTACTGGTCTTGCTAATATTTCTTGAGCTTTAGTCACTTGAGTACAACCTTAAAGATTCTTGTGATACCCTTGCAGTATTAATATTTTTCTTTAAATTTTTTAATACCTTAACTCCCCGTTTTAGCTTTGCCCTAAGCAAAAATACTCTAGAAATCACTGACTGGATAAGTTAATTGTTTTCCTTTAAATACATGTTAAAATAAACATACAATTCAAAATATAAATGCTCTTCTTTGTGTTATACTAAGACCCTCAATTACCACTGATGGTATATGACAGGCACAGTTCTATGCCATTCTCTAAAATCTATGCTGTGCCATTTCTCTTTACCTAATTATTTAGTCCATATGATGGTCCTTGGAGCACATTTCATATTGAATTGAAAACTAAGTGCATGTGAAAATTTAATAAAGACTGATTTGATGACTCGGAAGTTACTTAAGGATGCAGCATTCTCTTAAGAGGAAGAGAATAATGTGGCTGTGAGGGAAATAAGTGGAGCATTCTCTGCCTCTCTGTCCCATTTTCAGAACACCCTTGTCCCTTCAAGGAAAAGCATTCCCTGTGGTTCATGTCCAGGTCATGCCATGATTCCAGGATTGGTGCCTTGAGCATCAGACATTCAACTGTACCAAGGAGGTCTTATCCTTTCCTTGTGTCCCCCAATCCCATCAAGTGCAGAGTCAACTTGAATTGACACTGTGGGGGACGGCAGAAAACGTGCTCACCTTCCTGGTTTGGTTTCCAGGACCTCTCAGAGTATAGTAAATGATGACAATATTAATGGATGGCCAAAATTTGAGTAATATCAGGTCACTAACTATACATATGTGTACACATGGGCATACACACATCCCACTGAAACCAAAAAAAATATTTTTCCAATCATCTTCCAGACACTTAATATTCCATTAAATATTTGGTTTTTTTTTTTTTACTTGAAGGCTTCCCTATTTTTAAATTACAGCTAGCCAGGAAGAGGTGGCTCTTTATGCTTTATCCATAATGTCATTGTTGTTTTGTGCATCATTCAGTTAATTTCGACTCATAGCAACCCTATAGGATGGAGTAGAACAGGTTTCCTAGGCCATAAACTTTATGACAGTGGATTGCCAAGCCTTTTCTCCTGTGGAGCCATTGGTGTGTTTGAACCACTGACCTTTCAGTTAGTAGCCAAGCACTTAAACATTCACCAGGCTCCTTTTATTCACTATAGGTTCCTTTCATGGAGATTAGTTTATTCCATCCTTTCATATGAAAAAGTTTATGTAAAAGTAGGATGACAGATAGAGGATTACGGGTAGGAAAAAATATATAGAAGCAGGTGGGTAACTTTGGGACTCAGGGTGGAGAGGGGTAAGCAGTCAGGCTCACTGCCTTTCACTTCTGAGCCATGGGGTAATCAAATGACTTCTGAGCCATGGAATAATCAAGGGGCTGGAGCAATATTCTGTCTCTGGCAAGGTCTCGTTCATGATCAAAATCAGTGGCTGTGGAACCCCAGGTCTGCATAAGTTACCACAGGAAACAACTCCCAGCCAATGGGTGCCCTCCAGTTAGATGAGAACGACAATGACAAAATTGCAGTTGCTGGACTTGATTCTGTTCCTTGAAGCAACAGCTTCTGGGATCCTGGTCTAGTCATGAGCAGAAAGTCAATGGTCCCTCTATAAAGAAGGGAATGCATTTGAGTCACTGGGCATATATTTAAAGGAACAACGTTTCTGAATTCTAAGTAACATCAGAGCAAAAGCAATGATGAGTATTTCCTGCAGCTCAACAACATGCTATGTTCTTGGGGTGAAGTTTGGAGACTGTTCTGAGAAGTATGTGAGCTGGAATTACAGGATCTTATTTACATGCTCTGGTGAACTCACAGAAATAAAGACCAAGAGATTTGTCACTTAAAACCTTAAATAAATTGACTCTGTCAAATTTGTTGCAAAGTTATTTCCATCCCTGCTTAGACATATCTGATTACACTCTAATGTGCATAGTATATCATGACAATGTTATTGGATGACCAAAATTTGAATCTTGTCCTTGGTTCTGGAAACTTAGAACACCTTTCTATTTCCAACCTTATTTTTTTCCCCTCCATTTTTCTTCCCATTTATTCTTTTCCTACCTTTTTTAACCTCCTCCTCTCTGCTTCCTAGTATTTGAGAAAACTTCATATTGGGCTTCCCTCTCCAGTGTTGTCCCATCTTCTGCAAATGCTTCTTCTCCCTTCTTCCCTCTCCTCTGTACTTTTATAGTGTTACTATTTCCCAGTTGCAGGGTGTCCATTTTCAACCATTACTGAGAGTGGCTCTACTAAGAAAATGGTTTTAGTGGTTTTCTTAGTTTCTGGAGGGACAGTTAGAAACAGAAACCCGCAGGATAACTAGGAGGATTCCAATGCATTGTCATTTGTTAAACACTGTGGCGTGCCAGGCAGCACCAGTCACTTGGGAAACATGTTGTGTGAGCTACATACCTACTTGACACTTCTTAAGACACTTGAGCAATAATAAAAATAACAATAAGATTGCTATTTGATGAATCTTAGTGAGTCAAAAACAAATCCACTGCTATCAAGTAAGTACTGACCCACAGTGACCCTTTAGGACAGACTAGAATTGCCTCACAGGGTTTCTAAGGCTGTAAATCTCTATGGAAGTAAACTGCCTCATCTTTTTCCTGCAGAGCAGCTGGTGAGTTCGAACCTCTAATCTGTTAGTTAGCAGTCCAATACTCTAACCACTACGTCACTAGATCTCATCTTAGAGAGTGAGGAGTATAAAATATCTAATATAAACTTTATTTCTTAGCTCATTGTTGTAGTCGCTGTTAGGTGCCATCGAGTTGTCTCCGACTCATAGTGACCCTGTGCACAACAGAACAAAACACTGCCCAGTCCTGTGCCAGCTCCACGATCCTTCTATACTTGAGCCCATCCCCATAGCTACTGTGTCAGTCCATCTCATTGAGGGCCTTCCCCTCTTTTGTTGACCCTCCACCTTACCAAGCATGACATCTTTCTCCAGGGAATGGTCCCTCTGACAACATGACCAAAGTAGGTGAGACGAAGTCTGGTCATTCTCACTTCCAAGGAGCATTCCAGCTGCATTTCCTCCAGGATAGATTTGTTCATTCTTTTAGTGGTCCATGGTACTTTCAGCATTCCTCGCCATCACCACAACTCAAAAGCATCAACTCTTCTTTGGTCTTCCTTATTCATTGTCCAGCTCTTACATGCATATATTGTTGTTGTTGTTGTTATGTGCTGTCGAGTCAGCCACAACCCATAGCGACCTTGGGTTTCCAAGGCAGTATCACTACGGAAGTAGATTGCCCCATCTTCCTTCCGAGGACTTGAGTTGGGTGCACCTTAGTCCTCAAGGAGACATCTTTGCTCCTCAGCACTTGAAAGAGGTCCTTTACAGCAGATTTGCCCAGCGCTATACATTGTGAGTCGGGTTTGACTCGACGGCACATAACAACAACAACAACAACATACATTGTCTGATGTGCTGACTGCTTCTTCCATTGGCATTGACTGTAGAACCAAGCAATGTGAAGTCTTTGACAACTTCAATCTCTTCTCCATTCATTGTGATGCTACTTATAGGTCCAGTTGTGAGGATTTTTGTTTTCTTTATATTGAGATGTAATCCATACTGCAGACTGTATTCTTCAATCTTCATTAGTAAATGCCTCAAGTCATCCTCACTTTCAGCAAGCAAAGTTGTGTCGTCAGCGTATCGTAGGTTGTTAATGATTCTTCCTCTAATCCTGATGTCACATTCTTCTTCATATAGGCCAGCTTCTTAGCTCATAGACCGATTCATTACAATATGGATGGACTTTGATCTATACAACATAATTATTCCCTAAATATCAATGGACTTTGGTTGAAATACAAGCAGGGCCTATTTTATGCAATGTTTCTCAAGGTGTTGGCCAATGACCACCTGCATCAGAGTCATTGGGATGCTTTGCAAAAAATACCATTTTCTGAGTCTCAACTAGACTTAGAGCAGACTCTGAGAGTAGGACCTGAATATCTACTTTTAATAGCTCTTTCAAGATTGTTACTGGACAGCGCAGAGTCAGAAACACTCTCTATATAATATATATGGCATAATAATATATGGTATATAAAACAAAACATCATTTTTACAAAGCAAATAAGAACTGTCTAGTTTTCATTCCATAAAAATATGGTTTTCCAAACATATGTATTTTTTATTTGCTTGTCTATCCAGTGGACTGTGTTTGATTGGCACCTGTCACAATAAGAATTGTCTTATCACCAGTCACTGTTGGGTGACTTCTAAGGAGGTGGCTGTTCAAGTAAAGTCTTGGGAACCTACTTCTCCAAAGTGTGCTGAAATGAACGTTCCCTGGATCTTATCTTAGAAAAAACCTCTATATTGGCAACTTGTAGGGAAGAATGAGTTTTAATTTTGTTAGCTTGATTCAATCCTCTTATTTGAACTTGGCAGCTCATGCCCTGTGTTGAGATGGTCTCTGGCAGAGCTCCTGACTAGGGCGTAGGAACACCTGTCTGTTACCAAAACTGAAGGATTCATTAGCTTTGGGGCATAAGACCACAGTCTGGGCCCTGCCTTCAGCTTCTGAGAAGTCAGGAACACCTTCTACATGACCAGGCCTATTTGTCTTTTCAATGTTTGTTTCCTTCCTCACTGCCACCTTTATGCCACTGAAACTCAATTTTTAAGTCCCAGAAGTTACCTATGACGGAACGCTTGGAGGACTCCGTATGAGCCTGCTGCCCAGCAACCAGGCACTCTGAGCTAAGCCCAGTACTGTTTCCATTTGCTTTATTTTATTATTATTTTAAGATTCACATCTGTGAGTAAGAATCTGGACAAGACATGGCTAGATGGTTCTTCTCCATATAATGTTCCCTAGGGTCGCTTGGTATTCAATTGGTGGCTGATGTTTTCGAGAAGGGATGAAGATGGCCACTGGAAGGCTGCATGCAGCTCGACCCTGTTTTGAGCTTAGCCTGGTTTTACCTCCGGATTTTACTCAACAAAGCTAGAGGAAGGAACACATGGAGAAAGTTATTCTAAAAATAGACCTGTGGATGACCTAGCAGGGAAAAATATGAGCAAAAGATGAATTTTCAAAATGATTGGGAAAGCTTTTCCAGAAAATGGACCAATACAGATAACCTGCTTACTGCCTTCCTCTTACCTGCAGTCCTCTACCCCTGTCCTCCAGAGATGATGTGGTTGGCTCAGGGAGCAGGAAGGGAATTGCCATAAATCTGAGTTAATTTGTAAAGGGAAGAATGAAGCAGATACTCAGCAATCAATAGAGAGACGACTTGTTTTGTGGTAAATGTTTACTGACTCTGTTGTTGGAATGTAACCCTGCTGCAGCTGAACATGGGCCATTAGAGGTGAAACGAGTTCAACTAATGGCCTCCTTGTGTAATTGGCATGCATTACTCTTCGATGTACAGGAGTCCAAAGTCCCTTGCTTCCAGCTAGAGAAAATCTTTCGTATGATTCTCTACATCCTTTTTACCTTTTATTATCCCATGATTCCCAAGGAAGAGAAAAAAATGACTGATCTTTTCCCTTAGCCCATGTTTGTAGGATGAATTGTACAAATGCCACTTAACGTTTCCTTCCATGGCTGAAAGTGCTGTTGGGGGAGCAAGCAAGGAAGGAAACCACAATGAGAACAGGGACTAAATTGTTCCCTCCCTGACTAAGCTGACGGAGTGATGCATTCATTGCCCAGCCATCGAGGGGAAAAGAAGTGAAGCATGTGTTTCCCTGTCATGGAAAGAGGGTATAAAAATTGCTTTGACTGAAAAGTGAGAGCACTAATTGATTGTTAATGACTGTGCAGACCTAAATGTCTGGAATTTGGTTTAGATTCAATGTAATTTGACATTTGCCAACCATTATTAAATCCCTTTGATGCTTTCCCTGTGCTGTGGCGATGAGCAGCTGATTGGCTCTTGGGGATGGAAATAAGTCTGGCTGGGCTCTGAGTCAATGGGATGTCTGGAAGGCAGCCACTGTCACCCCGTTCCCCTTAGCTGCCCCAGTCTCCCCCACTGCTGCACTCCTAATGCCTGGGTCTTCTCTGATCCCCTTTCCTGGGTCTGCAGGCTGTCTTCTCTTCTGTTTTCCTTCATTCTCAAAGTCACATTCCCCTTCCAGAACGAGTTCACCTGTCCTGTTGGAAGCAAAATATATTCTCTGCTCTGTTGGCTTCTTTAAATCAGAAGTCAGCATCTCTTGAAAAGATCAAACATTTGGTACAATTGGATCAAGGTAAAAAGATGATTAATAAAAAGAGATAAGGGGGTTGTGTGGAACACAGTTGTGGGGAAAGTAGGCATTTGGGAGCATTCAGGTGCTGGCACACATTTCTTCCCTCTCTCTCTCTCGCTCTTGCTCTCTCTTTCTCTCTCATTTTTCATTTCTATTTTTCTTTGCATATTTACTCTATCTTTTCTCCCATAAACAAGCTCCTTTGCTTCCTCATCCATTGCATACAGCCCAGCATAGCTTCCACCCTTAACCAGATAACCAAATGCCATCAAATTAGCACTGACTCATGAGGTCCCCATGTAGTCAGAGTGGAGCTATGAGGTTTTCAGTAGCTAGATCACTAGCCCTTTTTTCTGAGGTGCTCTGGGTGGACTCAGACCACCACCAACCTTTTGATTAGCAGCCAAGCATGTGAAGAGTTTGTACCTCCCAGGAAGCCCCCTTCTCCCCTAAAACCAAAACAGAAAAAGGAGCTCTGGTGGTGTAGTGTCCAAGGCACTTGACTGTTAACCAGAAGGCTGGCGGTTCAAACCCACCAGCCACTCCTCAGTAGGAAGTCCGGGCAATCTACTTCTGTAGAGAAACTGCCTCAGAAACCCAAGGAGGGGTTGCTATAAGCTGCCCCCAAATAATTACCTCAGTTCACACCTCTGCTGAACCTGTCATGTGGCTCCCACAACATAGTCTCAGAGCCCCAATTCCAATTTCCTCTGGGAGAGAATTTAATTGGCCAAGCTCAGGTCTAGTGCACATCTCTAGCTGACTCCGAGGGTGAGCCAGATTCGCAAAGGGAGCACATAGGCAGGGAGGAAAAGCCGTGCAGCTCCGGGGTGCTTGCTCAGGACAATGGACAGGAGCCTCCCTTTTCTCTTGGGGTCAAGCATCTCGGAATATTCACCACAACCTTGCAAACAGTTCTACTTTTTACTTTCATGATTTATTATTTACTCCAACACTTTGCAAAAACTGCCAATTCTTTCTCATCTACATTTCTGCTTGTTGTTGTTAGGTGCTGTAGAGTCATCTCCGACTCATAACAGCCCTCTGTACAACAGAACAAAATACTGCCCAATCCTGGGCCAGCCTCATGATCCCCGCTATACCTGAGCCTTTCGCCACAGCCACTGTGTCAGTCCATCTCCTTGAGGCCCTTCCCCTTTTTCAGTGACCCTCCACTTTACCAAGCATGACTTTCTTCTCCAGCGAATGGACCCTTCTGACAACATGTCCAAAGTAGGTGAGATGAAATCTGGCCATTCTCACTTCCAAGGAGAATTCTTGGAATATATTTCTGCTACATCTCCTTTAACATGTTTAGGAGACCAAAACCAGGGCTCCTTTTAAGATCATTCCATGAGGACTAAGAGCTGTAACAATGGGGGGATATTTCATTACAGTAAGGACAAAGATGTATTTCCCTATTAATTTATGTGTGAGGGAGCACAGTGTATAGGCAGGCAGGACAGTAGGTCAGGAATCAAGAAATGTTTTCCTAGTTTTAACTATGCCTTGACGTTCTTGGGTAGCACAAACAGTTTTATGCTCAACCACTAGCTGAAAGGTTAGTGGTTTGAACTCACACAAAGATGCCTCAGAACACAGATCTGTCGATCTGATTCCAAAAGGTCAGAGCCTTGAAAACATGAAGCTGTACTACCCTGCACACGTGGAATCTTCCTGAGTCAGAATTGACTTGAAGACCACTGACAACAACAGCTATGCTTCTGGTGAGCTGTGTGCCTTGAGGCAAATTGCTTAGGCTTTCTGTGCCTCATTTTATTCCTTCCTGAAAAATAAAGGGAATAGACTAAATAAGGTCTGTTTTCCTCTTCTTAAATTCTGGGCTAGTGTAATTTTAAGACAATATTTGATATAGCAAAAATTATAATACAAACATTATAGAGCAGCAAAGGAATTTGTATGATCCCATAAATTTGCATCTTTCCATTCATTCTACAAATATTAATTGAGACTGTCTCATATGCTGACTAGTCTCTGTGCTAGGCTCTGGATTTGCAAATGGCAACAAGACAGATATGGTCTCTACCCTCAGAAAATGCACAAATTAGCACATTAAGAAAATATCATCTACCTGGCAGTGTTTCTGAGATACATCCTTTTTATGCTTAATGCTGTTTTCTCCTTTAGAGCCCTGCATACATGGATATCTATCTTTGCTCTGACTGGGATGGTGGTCTTCGCTCTCCTAGTGAAACACTTTGAAACCCTAACATTCACTGCTACAGAGAAACATGGACAAGGCTCAATACAGAATCTGGCCTACTTTCCCATCTCCTTCTGTGTCAGGTCTTTCTAATGGGATTTCCCTTTTTTTGGTTTGGAATAAATCCTGAAAACATCAGAAGCTCTTATACTCAAGGATAAACATAAAAACATTGTGAAACACAAGCAGACGTTAGTGATGAATTTTCTGCCATGTTACTGCCGTGTAAACCCCAGTAAGGTCATTTTAAGGATTGTACAAATTAGTACATGGAAAACAATGGTCTGGCATGTGCTCTGTGCTCAGTAAGCACTGGCTGCCATTATTGTGACTAACAGAAATTTTAAACATCTTAGGAGAGTTTTCCTATATCTGAATCTAATCATAAACGTTGGTTGCTATGGGAATTCATTCTGATTCATGGAAGACTCCATGTGTGTCAGAGTAGAACTGTGCTCCGAAAGGGTTTTCTTTTCTTTTTGCCAATCCCACCACCATTAGTCCAGTAGGGCTTTCAATGACTCAAATTTTTGGAAGTAGATCACCAGGCCTTTCTTCTGAGTGCCACTGGGTGGACTCAACCCTCCAAACTTTTGGTTAACAGCTGAATGTGTTGACTGTTTGCACCACTCAGTGACTCTGAATCCAATCATGTTGTTGTTGTTGCTAGGTGCTATCAAGTCAGCTCCAACTCATAGAGACCCTATGTACAACAGAACGAAACACTGCCCAGTCCCGTGCCAGCCTCACAATCCTTCCTATACCTGAGCCCATCATTGCAACCACTGTGTCAATCCATCTCATTGAGGACCTTCTCCTTTATTGTTGACCCTCCACTTTATCAAGCACAATATCCTTCTCCAAGGAACAGTCCCTTCTGACAACATGACCAAAGTAGGTGAGAAGAAGTCTGGTCATTCTCAGTTCCAAGGAGCATTCTGGCTGCACTCTATCCAGAATAGATGTGCTAGTTCTTCTGGCAGTCCACAGTACCTTCAAAATTCTTCTCCAACACCACAACTCAAAAGCATCAATTCTTCTTCACTCTTCCTTATTCATTGTCCAGCTTTCCCATAATCTCATGATAGTCCTTGGGAAAATAGACACATGGCTCACACTCACCCAAGTCTTGTGTTACCTCCGCTTGGGGTTAAGAATAAGAAAGAATTAATTGAGAGGAGCTCCATTCAAGCTACACAACTCTGTCCTTTCTTTCTCATAGGCTGCTGCCTCAAGTGCACCAGCCCCTTCTCCAAACTCATTGTCTGGAGTGGATTCTGACTTGTGACAACTCCATGTGTTGTAGAGTAGAACTGTGCTCCATAGGGTTGTCAATCGTCGTGACCTTTTGGAAGCAGAATGCCAGGGCTTCCAAGACATCCTGGGGTGAGTTCAAATCACCAACATTTCAGTTACTAGTCAAGTGTATAAGCATCTGTGTCACCCAGGGACTCTGTCACCTAGCTGAGACTCTGTAATTATGGCCTCACCAGAAGAGCTGGAATGCATGTGTTTCCCAGGTTCAATTCTGCTCTTTCTCCAGAAATTTCACCCATGAAAAGTTAATTGATGTGATCTCAGAAAACAGAATCCTGGTGGAAATGTTTGCCGTTTTCTTTGCTAAGTGTTATTTTTTCCATATTAGAAGTCTGATTTCCTGCAATTCTTGGAGAGTACCGGGAGGAAGAAGGGTCAGGAAACTCCACACAGAGGGAAGCAGTGATTAAGTGCCTACTCATTTCCGTTCCTTTCCTTCACAACTACAGGAAAGGGCATTTAGGTGTTCCTGCATTGGTTATTTTTGAATAGAAAGAACAGCGTCTTTGTTGATGCATTCTAGATGATATGAGCAGAAGATTTCAGCATTTTCTCTTCGGTTCTGTTACTCACAAGCAGCGTGGCTTTCCAGGAGCTCCATTTCCCTGGGCCCTTGAGGAGACAATACTTGGTTGTTAAATGGTTGGATTTCCTTCAAAATAAAATGTCAAGCCAGTCTAACATGGTATTATTAGTATAAAACGTTTCCCTCTTGGGAAGTAGCACTCGGTGAGAGGTGAAGAAAAGAGATGAAAGCCTAGAAAGAAAAAAGACACACAGGAGTGTTACAGAAGAGTATTTGCAGCCATTCTTTCTCTTCTTCACCTTTCCAGGAGGAACTTCATACTGGATTTCACCAGTTAGTCACAGTTTATACACCAGTAATATTTATAAGAGCAAAGCTGTTCTAAGATTGTAGGATTTGATTGGTTTTGTTTATATTTTTTCATAGCTGCACTCCACAGATACAAAATAAAGACAAAACTATTTATTATTACTAAAGATTCACTTGTTGTTGTTATGTGCCATCTAGTTGGACCCGACTCATAGTGACCCCTCCTTGGGTTTCCGAGGCAGTATCACTACGGAAGTAGATTGTCCCATCTTCCTTCTGAGGAGTGGCTGCTGGGTTTGAAGCGTCAGCCTTCTGGTTAGCAGTCAAGTGCCTTAGGCACTACGCTACCAGAGCTCCTTACATAATAAAATGATAATGAGAATTAGATTCCTCATCAATTATTATTTGGACAGATTGCCCAGATCTTTATTATATTATTATATTTAATATTGACAATAAATCTGTGAGGCCAGGAGGATGAATATTATCCAAGCCTTACTCCTCAGCCCCTCTTTGTTTTTTGAATGAGGAAACTAAAGCCCAGAGAGGGTTGTTAACTTGCCCAAAGTTACAAAGGTCCTAAGCAGCAGAGCTAATGTGAAAATATTTCACTTGTATTAACTCTCTTTCACATTTATCATGTGCTGACCCTCATTTCATTAAGCAAAATTCCCTACCATGAGAGGATGTCCAAAGAGTCAACTCATCTAATAGATGTTTTACAGAACCCTGGTGGCATAGTGGCTAAGTAGTGGGCTACTGACTGAAAGGAACCCACCTATTCCTGCACAGGAGAAAGATGAGGCAGTCTGCTTCTGCAAAGATTTACTGCCTTGGAAACCCTGTGGAGCAGTGCAACTCTGCCCTATAGGGTCACTAAGAGTCAGAATCCACTTAAAGGCAAAGGATTTAATGTTGTTGTTGTTGTTAAGTGCCGTCAAGTTGATTCTGATACATAGCAACCATATGTACAACAGAATGAAACACTGCCCTGTCCTGAGCCACCCTCTCAATCCTTGCTATACCCAAGCCCATCGTTGCAGCCACTGTATCAATGCATCTGGTTGAAACTCTTCCCCTTTTAGTCTGACCTTCCACTATACCAAGCATGATATCCTTCTCCAGGACTGTATTTAATAGATATTTATATTTATAATTATGCTATTATAATAAGTTTGTTCGAAAGGTAAGTTTTACTATATTTTTGTTAGAGTAGTCTATTTTTGAAAGGTAAATACACAACTACATTATTGTACTTGATCATTTACAAGATCAGGAGTTTTAGTTTACTGCTGTGAAAACTGTGTAACACAGGATTTGGGATAAGGATTAATTAATTTACTAATTTATTTAATGAGTACAGTAAATTAAAGACTGTGTTAAACATTGGGGATTCAAAGATGCACAAGGCAATTTATATTTGTTAAGACTGTATATTTATGTTTACTTATTTAGCTTTTGGTGGTGACAGAAACTCTGCTTGGAGTGGTCTGTGCACAAAAAAGAATTTATCATCAAGGTTCAAGAGTATAATTTATTATTGGAATGTTAGGGTATCTTTGTGGAAACCCTATAAATGGAACATGGTCTCTGGAACCTCTACAACTGAGGATTCAATGACTCAGGACTCTCCATCTCAGCTTCATGCCTCTCAGCTCATTTATTTCATTCAGTCTTCTCTTTCTAAAGACTGGCTTTCTCCAATTTGTTTGCCTTTCTGTCAGGAAAAAATGGCTGCCGACAGCTCTGAAGTTTATTGTTTCAAAATCAGGAGAGATTGTGTTCCTTTTCTCAGTTTTAATTGCAAAATTCTCAGGGAAGTCAACTTATTGTCCCTGTTTGGATTAAGATCTCACTCTAGTACCAAATAACTCTGCCCTTTGGGTTGGATTCTCTTTTTCAGTGAGGTGCCCACCACCAACCACTCAACTGGGACAAAGAGTGGGATTACATTAGACTAGTATGGTGGATCATATGATAGCCATCTGGATGTAGGTGGAAAAGAGATTTTCTAGAAGAAGGATGTGAGGAAGGCAATCCCATGATTGCTAGACAGTCCCTAACCCCACGAAGCTTCCAGTCTAGTGATCTATAAATTGTGGTATGAGAAGTCCTGGGTTGTACAAATGGTTAAGCACTCTACTAGACAAAAGGTTGGCAATATGAACCAACCCAGGGGTGCCTCAGAAGACAGGTCTTGCAGTCTTCTTCCAAAAGGTCATGGCCATGAAAACCCTATGAAACAGTTCTGCTCTGTACATATAGAGTTTCCATGAGTCAGAATCAACTTGACAGCAGCTAACAATAACAATATAATGTCATAAGTTCAATTAGAGAACTACCAGTTGCTGTTGACTCAACTGCTCCTTATGGTGACCCCACGTGTGTCAGAATAGAACTGTGCTCTGTAGGGTTTCCAATGGCTGATTTTCAGAAGTAGCTTGCCAAGTCTTTCATCTGAGACACTTCTGAGTAAGCTCGAACCTCCAACCTTTCAGTTAACAGCCGAATGTGTTAACTATTCGCATCACCCGGGAACCCTACCTTTAGAGAAGTATATCAAATTGATCTAAAAACACAGAAGATGGAGCAATTACTGTCTAGAGGGAGGAGTCAGGTAGGTTATAGAAAGAAAGGTTTAAGCTAAGCCTTGACCAAGAATATCTCCAGTGAGGAAAGAACACTCCAGGCAAAGGAAACACATGTCCAAAGACTGAGAGGCATGGAACCGTGGCATGCAGGAATGGGATGGAGATGAGGCTGGGCAGGTGAACAGCACTCTATATTCCTCTATACCTATGACTCTTCCACCTTCCCCATCCTCAGAGAGCAAGTGAAATTATGAAATTAAAGAAAAACTTTGACTTTTCTGAGCACTTTTGTATAAACTGCTTCTTTGGGTACTCTGTCCCTGTCAGGGATTGTAAATTTGAAAAAAAGGGCTTTGATTCTGTAAGAAGGAGCTGTGGGGTTGTGAGAAAGAGATGCCAGCCATACCTAGAGGCAGGATCTTTGAACAATTTTGCTATGATTTAGGTAGGACACATGTGGTTGTCTTTTTCATTTTATTGATTAAGAAAGAAAATTTTAAAAGATTATGACTTGCTAGGATTAATTTAGTGTTGAACTGGGACCCTACCTCAGGTTTCTAATTCCCAAGACTGTGTTTCCTTGAAGTTTTGCTCTAATATCAATTTAAGGGACCATATCTGTGTCACCAGTTCAGTCTTTTGTGACAAAGCCACACAGATGATCCCAAAAAAGTTATGTATATTTTATTTTGACCAGTTATTATAAAATTCTGTGAAATCTCTATCCAAGAAAGTTAACTGAAAGAAGAGATTCTTATTACCTGGTATGAGAGAGGAGGGGACTAATGACTCATTTACTTCTTTGGTACTTTTGTTATAATCACAG
This sequence comes from Orycteropus afer afer, assembly GCF_000298275.1. Classification (NCBI taxonomy): domain Eukaryota; kingdom Metazoa; phylum Chordata; class Mammalia; order Tubulidentata; family Orycteropodidae; genus Orycteropus; species Orycteropus afer. The sequence continues at coordinate 25,438,735 of NW_006921589.1, forward strand.
AGCTCTGGCGGTATAGTGGTTAAGGCATTTGGCTGCTAACTATAAAGATCGGTGGTTCAAACCCACCAGCCACTCCATGCAGGAAAGATGGAGCAGAACTTCCATAAAGATTTATAATATTGGAAACTCAAAGAGGGTCACTATGAGTTGGAACCAACTCAATGGCAGTGAGTTTGGTTTGGTTTTTGGTTTGTTATAACCAGTATATTCAGATTCAAGCAATTCACATAAATATGAAAAATGAATGAATCTGCACATACTGGTCATAACATTTCATTTTTTGCTTACAAAAGAATTACTTGCTAGATTTTAAGTTATGTGAAGAGAAGGTACATCATGTCAGAGGTAGAGTATCCAATAAGCAAGATAAGCCCAGACTTACTTGTGCTTACTGACTAATCCATAGTGAACAATTTCACACAGGTTCAGGAAAAAAATTTGTGAAAACAATATGTGAAACTGTTTACTACAGGTTAGTAAGTAAGCTTTTATAAACTTGTGCTTGCCTTGCTTACTGGGTACTCTGTCACTGTCAATGATTGTAAATTTGAAAAGAGGTTTTGATTCTGTAGGAAGGAGCTGTGGGGTTGGGAGAGAGAGATGCCAGCCATATCGAGAGGCAGATCTTTGAAGTGGTGAGGAAAATGTGAAATTGTTCACTATAAATTAGTAAGTGAGGACAAGTAAGCTTATGCTTACCTTGTTTATTGGATAATTTGGCATGTATCACATTTTTGAAGACCTAGAATTTGCCCAGTGTGGCCTGCTTTGCCTGGCACTTTGGAAGGCTCGATAAGTGTTAAACGAATAAATGAACACAGGGAATTAAAAAAAAAAAAAAATGGAAACAACATGATCAGTGATGAAGAGCAAGAGCCAGTATTAGTCAGTATTAGTGTCAGACACATTTAGGGTCAATTTTTGGCCATGCCATTTACTGAATGTGAAACATCAGGCAGTTACTCTCTAAGCCTCACTTTCTTTAGCTAAAATATGAAATTAATAACAGCACTTACTGATGGAGATCAAAGACCACAGCCTTCAGTATGGATTACATCTCAGCATAAAGAAAGCAAAAATTCTCACAAGTGGACCAATAAGCAACATCATGATAAATAGTGAAAAGATTGAAGTTGTCAAGGATTTCATTTTACTTGAATTCACAATGCCCATGGAAGCAGCAGTTAAGAAATCAAATGATGTATTGCATTGGGCAAATCTGCTACAAAAGACCTCTTTAAAGTGCTAAACAGCAAAGATGTCACTTTGAAGACTAAGGTGCACCTGACCCAAGCCGTGTATTTTCAATTGCTTCACATGCATGTGAAAGCTAGACAATGATTAAGGAAGACCACAGAATTGATGTCTTTGAAATATGGTGTTGGCAAAGAATATTGAATATACCATGGACTGCGAGAAGAACAAACAAATCTGTCTTAGAAGAAGTATAGCTGAATGCTTCTTAGAAGCAAGAATGGCCAGATTCCATCTCTTATACTCATGTTATCAGAAGAGACAAGTCCTTGGGTAAGGACATTCTGCTTGGTAAAGCAGAAGGTCAGAGAAAAAGAGGAAGACCCTCAGTGAGATGGACTGACACAGTGACTTCAACAATGGGCTCAATCACAGCAACAATTATGAGGATGATGCATGACTGGGCAGTGTTTCATGCTGTTGTACATAGCGTCACTATGAGTCAGAACCAATGTGATGGCACCTAACAACAACAAACTTCCAAGGTTGTTTATTTATTGGATAAATATATACTGAACACTGACAATGTGCCAGGCACTGTTTAAGGTTCAAGGGATATCTCGAGAACAAGGGGACAAAGTCTCTAGACAATAAACAAGATACCAGATAAGTGAGAAAGTTAATTATAACTGTGATGCAGTGTTAGTAAGGGTACACACAGGGTAATGTGGAAGGGGAGTGACTTGGGGCTGGATACAGGACTACTTTAGATAAGAGGGTTCAAAAAAGCTTCTCTAAGGAGGTGGCATTTGAACTAAGACCTGGGGAGAAGAGAATGGGGACCATAGTTAGAGGTAGGGAAGAGCTTTCTAGAGGAAGCAGGGGCAGTGCCTGGGGAGGGGACAAGATTGCAGAGCTGGAAAAGTGAAAAGGAGGTCCCAGGATCCAGGGCACAGGAGCAAAAGCATAGATGGTAGGAGACGAGGCTGGAGAGTGGCCAGATCCAAGCAGATAAGAGGTTGGGACTCTGCTCCAAGAGCAGTGAGGAGCCACTGAGGGATTTGAACTGCTGAGGATCATGATCTCCTCAGTAAAGAGCATCAGCATCCATCTAGTCACTTATGTGAAAAACCCAAGTCTTTTGTACCTCCTCAGGTTCTCTCTTCCTGCCAGTCAACAAACTCAGTAAATTCTTCTACTAAAATACCCCAAGAATCTGGATTTTTCTCTCCCTCCACTGAAACCACCTTCAATGAACTCACTATCTCTTGTTTAGGCTATTGCAATGCCTCCTTGGTCACTATACATTTGAGAACTTATTAGACTTTCAAGGGGAGAAGTCAAGTAGAGAGTCGGATATTTATGTCTTAGAGCTCATGCTGGGCGTTACATGACATAATGCACATAATTTTTTTTTTTTTTTAAAGTGGCTACTGTATTGACCAAGTCCAAGTCTGAAAGGTCTATTTTCTCAGGCCCCTCAATATAAAATGTTGTTGTTTCATGCTGTCAAGTTGGTTCCGACTCACAGCCACTCTACAGGACAGAGTAGAACTGCCCCTATGGTTTCTAAGACTTCTGGGAGAGGAAGCACATCACCAGGTCTTTTTACCCGTGGAGTGGCTGGTGGGTTCCAACCATAGAGGTTTTGGTTAGCAGCCAAATGCTTAACCATTATGCTGAGGACCTACTAACATGTTTCTTTTCTAGTTCTATCTATACTTCTACCTATACAGTTCAGAGGTAGACAAGACAATTTGGATAAAATCCCAATCACTTTTCTTATTCTCAAGTCTCATATAATCCTAAGCATTTTTTAAAGCTCACAGATGATTTATTTATCTATAAGAGAAAAGTCCAGAATAATGACAACATGGTCTCAAGTAAAAGTCAATCCTGAAAAATAAAATACTTAAGGAACACATTCTCCTGAGAGTTATATTTTGTATCAAGTAGATTTCTTCTTCCAAAGCTAATATTCTCCATTTCTCATTAAGAAAAATCACTAGGGAAAAAATATTTGGAACTGAATAAACAAACCGATGGCTGCAAAGGGGATTGTTTATATGAGGCTGTCAGTTGCAAGATCACAAGAGGTTTCCATGATGAAGCTGACACTAATTTTGCCTCTTTGAATAAAGACTGTGTTCCTATGACTGGCTATTTAGAACATAAGGTGAAATATACCAGAAATTGAAAGAAAGGGATTGAATAGGATTGAATTGTTTGGGGGAAGAAAGGAGAGCTGAGCAGAAAAGATAACTGAGAGGGCTAGAGATGAGAGAGCACAAGAAGTGAGAAATGCTTTTGAGGGGAGAAATGAATATGGAACTGAAATCAAGAAGACAGAGAGGGAACAGATTGGGGTAGGCGGGGTGAAGATCAGAGAAGAAAAATCCAAATCCATTTGTGAAAGACACCAGGAGCTGAGCTTGTCTGTGAGGGAGAAAAATAAGGAGCAAAAATGAAGAAGATCAGAAAACTAAAGTACTTTGGAAAGAAAGATAGTGACAAGGTAGTGAGGATAAGAAGGGACAGCTGTCATCTCATTTAATTAAGAAATTATTAATGGAACAGGCGGCACAGCCACAGTGAGCCTTTACTGATGAGATGCTACTAAAATTCCAGATAATAACAATGGAAGGCTGAAAAGTTACCGAGAGCAGAAGTGGCAAGAATACTAATTTAATTGATAATAAAATGATACTGAACACAATGCTTCGGAATTTAAAAATCACACATTAAATAAATTTAAATTACTCTGGTTATCACCTAATTATGGTTGTTTAAATAATGTGATACAATTAAATGCTAAAAAATCCCTAATGCTTTTAAATGATCACCCTGTTTTAATTTCTTCTTTTAAACAGCTAAATGTTCAATCCTTCAGTCCTTGTGGAAGTAACTTCACCCTGATGGCCACATCTTTACCAGATGTATGCAGTGTTTGGATCAAAAGAAGATAAGTGGCAAACTTAGCTGCTACATGCTCCTTCCTCTCTTGTTTTTCCATTATCAAAACAACCAATTTCTCTCCTAAAATGAAAGTACCTGTGTGCTGCAAAAAGGTTAACACACTCTGCTGCTAATCACAAGATTGGAGGCTTGAGCCCACCCAGAGGGACCTTGGACAGAAGTTCTGGAGATCCACTTATGAAAAAGCAGCCATGGCAAACCCTCTAGAACGCAGTTCTGCTCTGATATAGATATGGGTCCCCATAAGTTAAAGTCAACTCTATGGCAACTGTTGGTTTGTTGACTCCTGAAACAACCCTTTACCTTTCTCCATTCTCACTGGACCAAGCAGGGTTTCCTGACAACCTCTCCCTGACCTCTTCATTAGAAAGCATGGCATCAACCCTGTGAAACTAAACTTTACCTTCACATGCAAGTTCACTTAACAAAGAGCTGTCTGGGTTGCAGAGTTGGAGCCAGGAACCAAAGACTTAAGGTGTGCCAGTGTTACTGACTGCGGTTTGAGGAGAAAAAGGTAAAATTTTACTTACCTGACTCCTTTAACGGGCAGTCAGTCCTAACATTTTTCTCATTTTATGTAACAGCTTCATAGTGGATGGAAAGAAAAAGACAGAGCTACTAATTTATTTGAAAATATTTTTTCCCAATAACACATAATGTTGTAAATTATTCCCAACAATACAGAGAAGGTTAAAGCTCCCATAACCCTGCCTGGAAACAATTACTATCAAGAATTTAATGCATCTCCTTGCAGAAATAAGCACATATATTAAAAAAAAAAAAAAGATCTTATCTATGTCCTGTTTTGTTTCACTAGTGTAAGGTGGCCATACTTCCAGGTGCATGATTTCATTAACTCTAAGAAACCTGTGAGTCTAAGATTGCTGTGCTTACCTAAGAAGGGCAAAATGTTTCAAACTGTAAATCAGCAGACTCCACAGACTATAAGATGCATCCTAATTTCAGAGATGTTGAAACATAAAAAACATCTTATAAATGAAGAAATGCAATATCAAAAATCTACCTCAACCTTTTTAACTGCTGCATGATATTCCATTGCATGGCCATTTCCTTAATGGACATATCACACACTTCTCCTATTATTTTCCCAGGCTGAATTCCTAGAATTAGAACTGATTGATTAAATAGATGTGTTAATCTTATTTACACTGGGTAATACTGATTTACATCCTCATTGATTATGTCCATTTCCTCAAAACAGAAAAAACAAACTCAGTCCCATCAAGTCGTTTCTGACTTATAGTGGCCCCCATTGGGTTTCCAAGGCTGTAAATCTTTCAGCAATTAATATCTCATCACCTTAAACCAAACCTGGACCTCAAATAAACGAATCAAAAGCCATACACCTCATTGTCCATCCATTCTCATTGTTGTCTTTCTTCCTGGAATTTCCAATATTCAAGAACATGCAACAAGGCAAGACAATAGTGTCCATTCCCCAATAATGGACCAAGTCCGGATCTGTTTATTTGCAAAGGGCCACTCTTAATAACAAGGGTACATTCAGTGATCAATTTTACTGCTTTTAATCTTTCTTTCAATTAGAGACAAGGCTTAACATCACACCTTTAGATCTGACTTCTTATTAGTAGGGCTAGTAATTAGGATTTAGATTTGGGCAACTTCCCTGAATTCTTTTCATTTAGTATGAAATCAGTGAATCCATACTATGCTTTAGGCTATGAGGTCCTTCTGTCTGAGGAGCCTACAGTCTAGTAGAGGAGATAATGTACACTCATAGAAAGTGATAGAACAATAGAAAACAAGATAATTGGTCACATGAGACAGGCTGTGATTTTAAAGTCCAGAATTTGAATGAAATCCGGAAACAGAATGTCCTGTTCCTCTGAGAGGCAGCAAGACCAGGGTGAATGTGCAGCAACCTCCAGAAGCACAAAGAAGACACATGGTCAATCCTTTATAGTAGCATCTGTGTCCCGTGTCTGTCCCTCAGGAGTCTAAGGCACATCAACAAATGCCCAGTCTTTTCCTGGAGCAAGAGGCATAGATGGACCAGTGTCCTCTGTGTCCTGGAGCAGAGGAGAAGGGCCACTTGACTTTGACCCCAGGAGGATGTTCAGAAAGTAAGGCAGAGATCTGGGATCCTGAGAACATAGACTCAGAAGCTGCTGTGCTCAGAAAGTGGGACTCCATCCATCATATTTCCATGCCAAGTGACATAGGAGCTGAGGTCCTGTTCATAAATCAAGCTTCTCAGTTAATCAGCAATTCACGTTTTGGAGACATAAGCCTCCCAAACCAGATTTCATTACAGAGAAGACAAATAGACAGGTAGCCATGACTCTTTTTTTGTTTCTGAAGCCAGATTAACATGGCTTTAGGAGGCGCCACATCGTTGTCCTGCTTCAGGGCTCTGATTTAATAAAAATGGCAAGAAACAAATGACTCACTTGATGATATTGAAAGAGCATGGATGCACCTGCCCCAGCCCTCCAAGTGAGGGCCTATGTTTATAAACGACATGTAGGCTTTGAACTGGTCAGGAGGAGCCCTGGAGGGGAGTTGAGAAAGACAACTGGACCATATCAGTGGGTCTTAGTCAGAACTGTGGATCAGAAAACCCGTGAGATTTTCAGAAAAGACACCTGTTCTGGACACACCCCAGACCTCCTGAGTCAGAATCTGGGGAAGGGAGGAGGCCTTGTTTTTCAAGACATTCCACCAATGAGTCAGATATGTACATCCAGTTAAGAATCACTGAATTAGATAAGCTCTAACCAGGGACACTCAGAGTCAAGAGAAGGCCAAACCAGCCCCATTTCTGACATTTTGGGACCCCTACATAACTCAAAACGAAGAAAAGTCAAAATAGGATTTAAATTTTTAAATAGATAACTATAGTTTGAATTCCATTACCTGTGTTTACATTTAACCTAATAATACAATAAAGGATTGTAAGACAATTTAA
>NW_006921589.1:25446577-25467834 GCF_000298275.1 Orycteropus afer afer
CAATCCTACTTCCGTCGTGATACTGCCTCGGAAACCCAAGGAGGGGTCGCTATGAGTCGGGGCCGACTCGACGGCACATAACAACAACAACAACATAGGCAATATGATCCAGAAATGGAGCACAAGTTTAAGGTTCTGTGATGAATGGCTTCTCTCAGTCCTGTCAGGGTATTTCTGTGACTGAAGATACCAACTCATACAGTAAAATGATTAAAGTATAAGCTTGACCCTCTTCATTAACGGGAAACCCAGGCCCAATGATTGTCTTGTCTCTTTTACCCATCCTTGTCCCCAAAGCATCCCTGCCAAGAAAGCCCTGGCCTCCAGCCATGATGGTCAGTGACCCCTTTGGTCTGATGGTCGTTCCCCTCAGAAGAAAGTTATCAATAATAGTAAGAGCATCTAACATTTGCTGAGCTCTTGCTATGTTTCAGGCCCTGTGCTATTGGCAAAAAATGGATATTCCGCTATCCTGTGTGCCCAAGCCCTGAGAGTTACAATTCAAGAGAAGCAGTCTGTTTCCCAGACAGGTTCCCTACTAATCATGTTACAACGGCAAATGTGAAATGTGGTTTGTTTGTACTCTTTCAGCTGATGTACAGGCTTTCACATCATTATCATCTCTTTCTAAAACAGCATTCTTGGGACCATTCAGGTCCCAAGGTTATGATACTCGATACAATCTTAAGAGTTGGTGACCAAGAGAAGTACATCAAAGTGATAAGCAATACTCTAGATAAGTGCACAGAGTCCCTGGGTGGTGCAAACAGTTAACACACTTGGCTGCTAACCTGAAGACTAGAGGTTCAAGGCCACTTTGGAAAAACGGTCTGGTGATCTACTTCCAAAAAATCAGCCACCGAAAGCCCATGGAGCACAGTTCTACTCTGAGACATGTGGAATTGCCATGAGTCAGCATTGACTCGACAGCAATTGGGTTTTAGAGAAGTAAATGGGACTCTACAAATGAAATGAGAATCTGGTCCTCCTTGGGGCCAAATGTCTGACTCCTGCTCCTAGGCTGGCACTTTTCGCCCTTCCTCCACCCTCCATGTTCTTCCTCCTTGATGTCTCACATGGATAGATGCCCTCTTTTACGGAGATGAACCCCACAACCCATGTCCTTCAGACCATTCCTTCCCACCTTGTCCTCCAGAGATGCTAGTATTCCTTATTCCTCTTCTGTCTGACAGCTTCTGTGGGGCCCTCCTCTCTGCTCAGGCATGCTCTTACGGTTCAAAACGAGAATGGCCTTCTCTCCTCTCTGCAGCTCTCTCTAGCCATTGATAAAGCTTTCATATTTTTACTGACTTTTTTTTTTTTTTAAGTAGAGAATCCTACAGTTCCTGCCTCCACATATTTGTCATGCCACCAATGTGAAATCTGGTTTCTACTCCCACTGTGCTCCTGAAATAACCCTCTGGATGTCTCCACTGACCTCGGCACTGTCAAATTCACTGGCCAGCTGCTTATTTAGACAATTCATTAGGCTTTCTGGGGGAGGGTGCTAATAGGGGGAACACCATAGCCATAGGGTTGGTTCGAATGCCTGCTTCCTCACATTCTCCCTCTTATTAACCTCATTGACTCTCAAAACTTTTTTTACTCATCCTAAGTAAATGTCTCCATATCCAAATATCACATACCCAGCATGGTACGAAAGGAAGTCTAGCTGTACCAACCTCCTTCAGACATCCTTAGCCTGATATTTTTCTGAAATTTCAAAATGTAATTTTTTAAAACCCTCCAAAACCAAAACATATGTTTGTCCTAAGTTCCCTATTTCCATTAATTTCTTAATCTATAAACTTTTTTAAAAAATCTATAAGTGGCTCAGGGTAGTTTCAGATCTGTTGGGATGGCAAAGGGGTGGCCTTGGTTCTACCTGTCTGTCATTCAGAGACCAGGTTGATAAAGATTCTGCTATCTTCAATAAAAGATATCTGTTATAGTTAAGGTTGTGTGTCAGCTTGGTTGGGCCATGATTCTAAGTGGCTTAAGCAGTTGTGACGTGGTCATCCCCTATGATGAGATCTGATATACTGTAATCACCTCCATGATGAGATGGACTAAGAGGAGCTGATCAATTGAAAGGGAGTTTCTTAAGGGGTGTGGCCTGTTTCTGATATATATATGGATCTCTTAAAAACATTCTCTGGTGTTATTCTGGCTCTGGATCCTGCGTCAAGTTCATCATCATCTCCAGTTCTTGGACCTGAACCAGTAGCCTGCTGTATTGCCTGCTGATCTTGGGATTGCTACCTTCACAGGCTGTGAGCCAACAATCTGCCATTTTGCCTGCAGATCATGAATTTGTCATCCACCAAAGTGCTCTCTCTCTCTCTCTCTCTCTCTGTTGTTGTTGTTGTTGTTATGTGCCATTGAGTTGGCCCTGACTCATAGCAACCCCTCCTTGGGTTTCTGAGGTGGTATCACTACTGAAGTAGATTGCCCAACCATCCTTCTGAGGAGTGGCTGGTGGGTTTGAACTGCCAGCCTTCTGGTTAGCAGTCAAATGCCTTAGGCACAATGCTACCAGAGCTTGCTCTCTCACGCTCTCTCTCTCTCTCTCGCTCTCTCTCTCTGTGTATATGTATCTATAAGCTCCCTATAAGCTTATGTATATATGTAGATAAATTTCACTCATTTTGCTTCTCTAGAGAACCCACTCTATGAACAACATCTAAGAACCCCTTAGATATTGGCATCTTTATGGCAAAAGGGGAAAGGGCATTAAGAATCTTGTGTGGGAAGTTTTTACAGGCCAGGTCAGAAGTAGCATACATAATTTTGTTCACATTCTATTGGCTAGAACTTGCAGCGTGGCCTAGCTGCAAAGGAGGCCGGGTAAGGCTTTGTGCACAGAAGGAGACAGATTTTGGTGACTAGCTAGCTGTGTTCTCCTGCAACCTGCATTTAAAGCTTTGCAAGAGGGGTCCCTTATTTCTTTCTCTCCCTATCTCCTTTGCAATTCCAGCTAGTCACTAGTCCTTGTTGATATTTCCTCTCCAATGCCACTCATCATGCTCAGCCGCTCTTTTCCATCCTCAATGTCACCATCTTCATTCAGGCCCTTATAAGCTCTAACTGGGTGACTATAGTGGTCTTCTAATTCAAATATTTCCCCTTTCTAATCTCTCATTTATTCAACAAATATTTATTACTAGGTATATGCCAGCCATGCATATATGGCCCAGTGGTCGAATTTTTGCCTTCTATGTGAGAGACTCAGGTTCCATTCGTGGGCAACACACCTTATGAGGAGCCACCAGCCAACTGTCAGTGGAGGCTTGCATGTTGCTGTGATACTGAGCAGGTTTCAGCAGAGCTTCCAGACTACAAAGAACTAGGAAGAAAGGCCTGGTGCTCTCTATCCAAAAGTCAGCCATTGAAAACCTGATGGATCATAACCCTGCTTTCCAAATCCCTCACTGTCCTCTAGCCCGTTATTCTGTTTTGTTTTCATCACAGCCCTTAACATAGTCTGCAATTACCATGAATATTTATGTGTTTATTTACTGAAATTGTGTCTTGTCCCACCAGAACGTAAGCTCCATGACTAACTTGTCAGCTCCGTAGCCACAGGGACTGAACAATGCTGACACATGGTAGAAAGCAATCTACTCGAAGGGGATCAGATTAGGTTTTTAGAAGAAATGATCATTAGATTGAGGCCTGAAGGATGCATAAAAGTTAGCCAAGTATTAAGGTTGTAGGGAGGGAGGTTAGCAATGGCAGGAATAATTATTCCAGACATATTCAAAGCTGAGACAATAGAACAAGGCTGAGATTCAGTGTTGGGGGAAGGGAGGAGATGATGTTGGAGGTGGAAGCATGGCCTTGTAAACTGTGTGTGTGTGTGTGTGTGTGTGTCTTAGTGTCATAGTGCAGCTGAAACAGAAACACCACAAGTGGGTTGTTTTAAAGAACAGAAATTAATTTTCTCACAGTTCAGGAGGCTGGAAGTTTGAATTCAGGGTACTGGCTCTTGGGGAAGGCTCTCTCACTTGTTGGTTCTGGGGGAAGATAATTTTCTTGGCTTCTGTACCCCTGGCATTCCTCGATTCCATGGAGATCTCCACGCGGTATCTATCTTTCTCCCTTTTGTACTTGCTTCTGTGCCTAGTATGTTCCTTTTATATCTCAAAAGTGATCAGGGGTAAAGCCCACCCTATGCTGATATGGTCCATTTAGCACAACAAAGAAAACTCTATTCTCAAATGGGATTACATTCACAAGTACAACAGTCAAGACTCCAACACATATTTCTGGAGGCACAATTCTATCCATAATGGTGGATGTCTGGATTTCTCTTAAAATCACCGAGGAGCCTTAAAGAGTTTTAAGGAGTGGAGCCATGAGATCCAATCAGAGTTTTAAATGCCTCTGCTCTTCTTTTAAAGATAGAATGGAGGAGGGCAGGCCCAAGTGCAGGACCACCTGCGTGAATGCAGGGAGAGATACTCCAAGCAGAAGCGGGAAGAGTTCTAAAGCATGCCAAACTAATTTTCCCGAAGTATTCATTCAAATAATATCACTCTTTCAAAGAAAAGTATCCAAACATGAACATTGAAGAAACTGAGTGATTGTTATGTTTTTCTACTTATGTTTTATCTTCCCTTCCAGCTAAAGTACTATCTCTTCCTGCAAGTTTTTATGAATTATTCTTGTTCTGACTTGTAGATTTTAATACTTATACAATTCATTTCCTGTTGATGCATTTTTCCTGTATCTTTGTTGCCTTTACAGACATCCCTAGCCTTCCTTCAATAGATTGCTAGCATCTTCAAAAAGTGACCTTTGCATGGCATTTCATAAAAATGTGCTTATACAACATGATGAATGCAGTCATGTCCCTCAAATGTCATGTAAAAATGGTTATACATGTAAAATTGTACATATAAAAGTGTACATAAAATTGCACATGTAAAAATGCACATGTATTTCACCACAATAAAATTTTTAAAAACTACATAAGTAAACAAAATATGCACTTATAGAATTGTACTTTGAACAAATTAACTGATACTACATTTGTGACTGATACAGCAGCTTTATCTATGATAAAACCAAAAACAATCAAACCAGTAGGTGCTGAGTTGACTTTGACTCGTGACCCCAAGTGCATCACACTGAAATTGTGCTCCAGGGGGTCTTCAGTGGCTGACATTTCTAGAAGCAGGTCCTCAGGCCTTTCTTCCAAGGTGCGTCTGGGTGAACTCCAACTGGAATCTTTCAGCTAGGAGTTTAACTTTGAACAATTTGTGCCACCCAGGACATCCCCTATTACACTGAAGTCTTAAAACAGGAAAAAGAATTCTTTAACCTATTGGCATGGAGTTGATTCCAACTCATAGAGACCCTATAGCAGAGAGTATGACTTCCCCCATAGGGTTTCTAAGACTGTAATCTTAATGGAGCAGACTGCCACCTTCCTCCTGCAGAGCGGCTGGTGGGTTTGAAACACTGACCTTTTTTTGATTAGTAGCCAAGCACTTAACCACTGCACCACCAGGGATCTTTAAAAGAAGAAAAAGAGTTCTTTAGGGAAAGAGAAATTCTTAGCCCTATCTTTTGAAATCATATCCCCTGGTGTTGTTCCAAAGTGCAAATATGACCCATTGCTTTACTCCAATGCCACAAATCAATATTTGTGCAATTTCTGGCACCAGTGGGAAAGATTTTTAAGTGGAGATGCTGGCACCAAGTAGATACTGCATCCCCAATGACCCCGAGGCCAGTGGGCCAACACCTTCCTGGAGATCAGCAAATCCTTCTTGCCTTAGGAAGAGTTGGATGCTGACCATCAGAGACCCCTTTGTCTGGGTCTTTCGTTGGCAGGCACACTGAGCAAAGGAAGAGAATTTCATTTCAGGTGATGTTGGAGCACCACTCAATGCTGAAAAGATTTCCCCTTAGAGGCAGACTTTCTCGTCCTGTTTCCAGCCTCTACACACTGGAGCTCCAAGGCCAGACTTGCAATTCAGAGAAAGAAGAGCATAGGAGGGAGGGCTCACTGGGGTTTTTATTTCTTAAGTGCTGTCAGGGGCGGGGGTCGAAGAAGGAAGCTGAGTAATTGTCACCTGGGAAGCCAGTTATTCACAAACTCCAGGAATAAAAATGAAAAAGCCCTTTTATAGCAACCCGTGCCTCCCCTTGTCAGGGCAGAATATGCCAGTGATAATTGCTGCTCCGACGCACCTCTCAGTGTTAAGACATCATTCTTTCTCCTTTCCTTTGTCTCTTAGACCACACTTACGCTTCTTTAGTTTCCTCCATCTTCTCTCTCTATATTTTTTCTTCTTCTTCTTTTAAATAATAATTAAAATAGCAGGCACTTATCTCTTATGGGACTTATCTTGGGATTTGTTTTAGCTTTTTCATTTCATACCATCCTTCTATTTATATTAAAATACCCTCTTTTTTCATAAGAACTGCATTTTCTATAGCTCTGATGATTGCAGTGTTAAATCATTATGGCATTTGTTGGCTTTGGGTGGAAAAAGATGTTAGGAGCATGTCGCCACTCATGTGCTAACACACATGTACCATTCACCAGGTTGTGCACAAAGGTAAACAAAAGAGTATCTCTTTTTTTGTTTATTTTTTTCCTTTTTTCCCTTCACACAAAGTCAAATTGAAAATATGGTGTCTGTTAGACAAAGATCTAAACAAGAACTTACTTGTCTAATTTTTTATATATTCAAAAACAAGTTTTGTTCACTCAAAAGAAAAAGAAAAAAAACACAATAATAACTAAAAGAAAAACAAAAACAGTTAAACAAGCGACATCAGTATTACTTGTTGTTGTGTGCCGTCAAGTCAGACCTGACTCCTAGTGACACCCCTCCTTGGGTTTCCAAGGCGGTATCTCTATGGAGGTAAATTGTCCAATCTTCCTTCCGAGGAGTGGCTGGTGGGTTTGACCCACCAGCCTTCTGGTTGGCAGTCAAGTGCCTTAGGCACTATGCTACCAAAGCTCCTCAGTATTACTTAGTAACAAGCAATAATAGTTCACCAATTTGCCAGTGTTCAAAACTCTTTCCTTTTACCCATCTCTTTGGAAGGAGCGTTGATGAATAGCAAAAAGGCTCAAAGGCAAGTAGCTAGAGGAGGAAAACCAAAAGATTTCTACAACTGCGAACTGCAGAAGCTGCCCCTGGATAATAGAATGATGCCTGCTCTTCCTTCTGGACACACCCTTGGGCTGAAGGGCCATAGATGGTTTGGACACTTTAAAGCAAGCAGTGGGTTTGCAAGTGCTCACTTAGGCCTATTTCCTGGAGGTCAGAGCGGCACAGCAGTATACTACCCAATCATTTTGAACTTCATACCTGGCAGACTGTCATTTCTTTGCTCAGAGCGAGACCCTGAGAGGAACGTGATGTTGATCCATGCAGTAAATCAAGTTCTAATACAGGATGAGAGTCTTAACCCCTCTCCTCCCAGCTCTCTCCCGGGGAGCTGCTCCACATGCTTCCAATGCTATTGAAATGATGCAGAGAGCTGAAACTGGGTTGCTATTTTTATCACTCAGTCCCCAAGGTACGATATTTGGCTAATTTGGTTCCCATTCCTCATCCCCCATACTTTGACAGGGAAGGAGAAGGGCTAAGAAAGTAATACTTAGGCAAATCAGTCTGAAAACATGGCTTAGGAAAAAAGGAAGAGAAGAAGAAGCAGAAAGGCAGTAAAAGGATGCAGCCTGTGTCTAGACAATCCCCTTTGTATGCAGAACCCTCCCCTCCTCCTCTACACTGTTTCTTCCTTCACTCTTAGTAATTTCTCTCTGCAGCTTATCTTTTAGCCCAGATCAGAGCTGCAGCACCTGCTTGGGAAGCAGACAGCTCTTTCGGCAACCCAGACCTGCAGGGAGCTCAGAGAACAAACTCAGCAGCCAAGAGACCAGCAGGAGCCAGGGTGCCCTCCCCGAGTAAATGACACTTTTCTCCACCCTCACAAGCACGCTGAGGGAGATTAACAGTTTTCCTCAGCTTTGGGCGTTTGTTCTTCCCCTTACATCCTTGACACATAGAAAACATCAATTTTAATGTCTCTATGCAATGGGAATAACCCCCAAAAGTTAACACAGGGAGTGGACACTGTTATTCAAAGACACGCTGCTTGGAACCTCCATGCATGTTGACTGTCATCGTAGTTCTCTAGAGCCAGTGTGGCCTGTTGTTGTTACGTGCCCTTGAGTAGGACCCGGCTCATAGTGATCCCTCTCTGGGTTTCCGAGGCAGTAGCACTATGGAAGTAGATTGCCCCATCTTCCTTCCAAGGAGTGGCTGGTGGGTTTGAACTGCCAGCCTTCTGGTTAGCAGTCAAATGCCTGAGGGACTACACCACCAGAGCTCCTACAGTGGGTAAAAGCTAAGAACTTGAAATGAGCATATTTTCAAATTCTGTTTTGATACCTATTGAGGCGCTCAGCTACTAACTGAAAGGTTGGTGGTTCAAACCTAACAAGAGGCACCTCATAAGAAAGACCTGGCAGTCTACTTCCAAAAAATCAGCTATTGAATTTGACTCTGACACACAGGGCTTGCCACAAGCTCAAATAGACTGGGTGGCAACTGTTTTTTATCTGTGTAGCCATGATTGAATTAATCACACTCTCCAAGTCTCAGTCTCTTCATCTATAGAATGGAAATGATAATAATAATATTTACCTATGAAGGTTTTGAGATAGTTAAATGAGCTAATATAAGTAACAAGGAGCTCTGGTGGCATACTGCCTTTGACTGCTAACCAGAAGGTTGGTGGTTCAAATCCACCAGCTACTCTGAGGAAGGACAACTGGGCAATCTACTTTCATAAAGATTTCCTGCTTCAGAAAACCAAAGGGGTCACCATGAGTCAGAACTGAGTCGATGGCAGTGAGTTTGTTTTTTGAATGTGAGTAACATGCTTAGCATAGTGCTGGCTCTATATAAGGGCATCACAAACTATGTCTGAGTAGTGAGAGTTGCTGTTATAATTGTTTAAACTTAATTATTAATTTTAATTACTGGTGAGATGATCTGAAATCCAAGTGAAGTTTTAATCTGTATTTGTGCCCAGTGAAGGGTTTCAGAAAACAAAACAAACAAATAAACAACAACAACAACAAAAAAAAACCAGAATAGGCTGTGATAGTCAGGGACAAGTCAGGAAAAAAGAAATCACTCTAAGTATTTTAAGTACAGGGAATGTAATACAAGGAACTGATTACGAAGGTGACAGAGAGATGAGAAGCCAAAACAGAGGAAGATGGATGATATCAGGGAGCTATCACCCCTACAACTGAAAAAACATAGGGGAAAGGTGATGTTAGAACCCAGCATCTAGGGACTGCCTGGTAGTAGCTGGGCCCTCAAGGGAGGGGCTGCAGCTAAGACCATGTTGTTGTTGTTATGTGCTGTTGAGTCGGACCCGACTCATAGCAACCCCTCCTTGGGTTCTGAGGTGGTATCACTATGGAAGTAGATTGCCTCATCTTCCTTCCAAGGAGTGGCTGGTGGGTTTGAATGGCCAGCCTTCTGATTAGCAGTCAAGTGCCTTAGGCACTACGCTACCAGAGGAGATTAAACTGCTACATATACTGTCACCTAAAGCAGAAAGGGGAGCTCTGGTAGCATAGTGGCTAAGGCACTTGACTGCTAACCAGAAGGCTGGCGGTTCAAACCCACCAGCCACTCCTCGGAAGGAAGGTTGGGCAATCCTACTTCCGTAGTGATACCGCCTCGGAAACCCAAGGAGGGGTCGCTATGAGTCGGGGCCGACTCTACAGCAAATAACAACAACAACAACAACAACAAAGCAGAAAGAGAAAGAAACACCCTGGCTTTCCCCTTTCTTCTGCCTTTGGTGTCTCTCATTGACCAAACCCAGCCAGATCCTATTGGCAAAGAACTCTGGGAAAAATAGTTTACAGACTCAACAGGGATGGATTTCAACCTTGAAGGAGCATGAACTCTTCATATCTATGAGGTGAAATGAAGAACTGTTTGATTTACTGAAAAGAAACTATTTACTTCTTGGTTTCAGCTTTTAGCTGGAATGTCTAAAGATTCAGAAAGTTTGAAGCCAGATGATTATTTTGCTATAAATGTACCTTTATAAATGGGTAAGATGTTAAGAAACAGAAAAGGAAAAGAACTGATACTCCTATCCCTTTTAGAAAACTTTCTTTCTTCATCCAGAATACTCACTTTCACAATTATTTTAATATATTTCATCAAAAAAGTTTCATTATCACTTAGTGGTGTCAGATGTGTGTGCTATTAGTCAAACCACTATTGACTATGGCAAGAAAATCACTTCACCACCATGGAAAGCCAACAATAATTCTTTGGTGCATTAAAGGGTGGAAAGGGGAAAGAGAAATGCTAGTATCTTTGCCTTCTGCAGAGTTGTTTTTAAGCTGAGGAATGTCCCTTTGAAAATATATCAATGTTAAGCATGAGAGAGTCAGGGGATGGAGACTCAGCTCATGTTGTTGTTGTTGTTTTGTTATGTGTCATCGAGGCGGACCCAACTCATAGCGACCCTTCCTTGGGTTTCCGAGGCAGTACCGCTACGGAAGTAGATTGCCCAACCTTCCTTCTGAGGAGTGGCTGGTGGGTTTGAACCAGCCTTCTGGTTAGCAGTCAGGTGCCTTAGGCACTACGCTACCAGACTCAACTCATATATGCTGTAAATGTTCAACCAGTACATGAGCTTCATCTCTCTGTCCTAGACCGTAACACTTGTTTCTTATAAAGTGCCAGGTTCTGGCTCTCTTCCCAGCACAGAATGGACTCCCTAGCCATTTCATTACCAGAAATTACAATGATCATCTGCCTAACTGGGAATAGCATTATCTGAAACACAATTAGAAGTAAACTAAAATCTGGGTGGCCCAGTGGTGACTAATCAGAAATATTACGGCCTGGC
Source organism: Orycteropus afer afer (assembly GCF_000298275.1). Classification (NCBI taxonomy): domain Eukaryota; kingdom Metazoa; phylum Chordata; class Mammalia; order Tubulidentata; family Orycteropodidae; genus Orycteropus; species Orycteropus afer. Next base: position 25,457,498 of record NW_006921589.1, read on the forward strand.
ACATCACATCAGATTGTATCTCAGGATCATCCCAGGTTGTTTTCATTTTCAGAAGCACCTCAATTACCATTAATATGGCTGGAAGGAATGAAGCAATAATTAGTATCTTCAACTTAGAATTGAAGTCCAAAAAGGTCCTAGGTCACCAGGATCAAAGGCCTTGGTCAAAATGTTTTCTAAACCCCCAAGTACGTAACAGTGATTTGGTCTGGTCTGATTTCAAGTTTGGAATTCTCACCCAGTTGGGAATGGGAAGAAAGTAACCCTGGGACTATTCAGGGCTGGAATAGTACACACTGATTTCATGAGGTAGCAGGAGGCGTGCTCCCGGAGAAGACAGCTGCTGCCACTTACCCAGAAGATAGAAAGCTCTGGAGTGAGACTCTATTCACATCTAGAAGTAAAGTAGGAAAAGTCATCTCCACATGAGTAATACTGACTGTTAGGGACTAAATTGTGTCCCCCTAAAATATGTGTTGGAATTCCAACCCCTATACCTGTGCATGTGATCCTGTTTGGAAACAGACTCTTTGTTATGTTAACTAGATCATACCCGAGGCGGGTGGTTCTAGATCTTATCACTTCTGAGTTATAAAAAGAGAAGATTAGGCATAGAAGTATGCACACAGGGGGTGAGGCTGGGGAGATAGATGCCGTGTGAAGATAGTTTACATGTTAAGGAACCAAGGAACACCTGGGGCTGCCTACAAGGAAAGAATCAGCACAGCCCAGAACCTGATTTGAACTTATAGGCTTCAGAATTGTGCAAAATGAATTTCTGTTCTTTAAAAGCACCTATTTATGGTGTTTCTGTTAAAGCAGCACTGGGAATCTATGACAGGGATCTAGCCTCAAGGCACTAACTCTATTTCCTTCCTAAGGTAAACCAAACCAAAAAAATGAACCACACATTTTGGACTGCCATGATGGAAGAGAATTGTCCAAAGTACGTTGTAGTACATTGCTGCTGTTGGATGCCCACAAGTCAATTCTGACTCGCAGTGACCCCATACAACAGAGTAGAACATCCCAAGGATTTTCTAGGCTGAAATCTTTACGGAAGCAGATTGCCAGGTCTTTCTCTCACAGAGCCACTGGTTGGGTTTGAATCACCAACCTTTCGGTTAGCAGCCAAGCACTTAACTGTTGTATCACCAAGGTTCTTTTGTCTTAGTATAGTACTAACTACTAATGTAGCCACATAAAGTGGGATGATTTCTTGTTTTGTGGCAAGTCTAAACTGTTGGCCAAAGCTTGACTCATGTCAACCCCAAAGGCTGAGGACCAAATGATCAGACAGGAAAGTCAGCTGCCATTTCTAAAGTAATCCAGAAGAGAAAGATCAAGAATCAGTGGCTCAAGTAATTAGAATGAGATTCTCTTTTTTCTAAACTGAGGGCTCACCAGGAGAGGTGGAAATAGCACAGTGCAGTGGGCACCAACAGCAGGTTGCAATGGGAACATTTCTAACATTTCTAGAGCTGCCTCAAGACAAGCTATGGTGGCTGGTAGATCAAGCCACCCCTATGACCAAAGCAAGAGCAAAGAATAATAAAATTAAGATTTGATTTGTATCTGCACTTACCATGCATTAAATATAAGAGAAGTGTCCCCAGATGAACTGCAGTCTTTTTGACAATGATGTTCTAGGAAAAAGAGCAAATATTGACACTTCAATAATGTTTGCCCAGCAATCAGTGAGCTGTATACAGCACTCAGAATATCTATGTTACTGGAATCAATTAGGAAAACGGAGAATTGATAGCCTCCAATGAGAACTATATGGCAACTGCTGACATTACAGATAACCTTGGCTCTGCAAATCATTTCCGAAGTCTGGTCTACCTGAGGCTGTCATCAACACTTCAGGAATCTGTCTGAAAACACAGCTCTCACTTCGGTTCTGCTGCCCACTGCACTTACCAGACACTGTCTCCTCCAATATGCAGTCTCCATCCCCAGCAACTAACGCTTTGTATTCATTCATTTTGTTCATTCAACAAATTTGTTGAGAACCTATCTTTCATTAACATTATTTTAGGCTGGATAGAGTCCCTGATACTGATACTAGTGGGACATATTTTCATACATAATAATAATAAGCCAATTATGTGAAGATCTGAGTAAAAAGCATTCCATTTAATGAGATCAACAAGTGCACAGGCCCTGAAGTATATCTGAACTGCCTTCTTTTTACTCTTCTAGTGGAATTTTCTAGAAGATAGAAAAAACCAAACTCACTGCCATTGAGTCAGATCTGACTCATAGCGACCCCTCCTTGGATTTCCAAGGCAGTATCACTATGAAAATAGATTGCCCAATTTTCCTTCCCAGGAGTGGCTGGTGAATTTGAACTGCCAGCCTTCTGGTTAACAGTCAAATGCCTTAGGCACTATGCCACCAGAGTGAATAACGATTTTTCCTACATTACCTCTAATCTCAGACTGCTTGGCTCCTTCCTTCTTCCCTTCCTCCCTATATGCTTCCTTCCTTCATTTATTTTCTCATTTATTTAGATATATTGCCAGAGGTCTTTAAATGAAGCCCGTGGTCTTGAAGGCCCTATATCATGAAGACTTATCTTTCCAAATAGATCTTAAGTTACTTGAACATAAGGATGCTATGTTCAAAAAAATTATAGATTTTCCTGAATTTCTCAAAGTGTCCAATTTAATGACAGGCAGGCAGGAGAAGCACAATGTAGTCATTGTGGGTTCCAATGGAAACGCTGGAGAGGGCTGTTGAGATCAATTTGCCCACCAAAGACAGTTTTTAAACTATATATTCCTAACCTTTCTCCTTCTCTTTTGTTATATATGTTCAATTTATCTCAAGAAAACTAAAATTGTTTAAAGCTATTGGAAGAAGAAACCCTTAGATGTTGTTGATGGTTTTTGTTCAGATGTCTTTGAGGTATCAATTCTCATCCTGTGATGGAACTGGTCTGTTAGTTTGTCACACTGTGGTGGCTTGCATGTTGCTTTCATGCTGGAGGAAGCTCTGCCACTAGTATTTCACAGACCAGCAGGTGCACAGGTTTCTGTGGAGCTCCCAGACTCAGACAGGCTAGGAAGAAAGGCCTAGTGGTCTATTTCCAAAAACTGGCCAGCAAAAGTCTTATGGATCACAACAGAATATTGTCTGACCTAGGAGCTCTGGTGGCATAGTGCCTAAGGCATTTGACTGCTAACCAGAAGGCTGGCAGTTGAAACCCACCAGCCACTCCACAAAAAGAAGACAGGGTAATCTACTTCCATGAAGAGTTACCCCTCGGAAACTCAACAGGGAGCGCCATGAGTCGGAATTGATTCGATGGCAATGGGTTTGGTTTTGGTTTTGGTTTAGTGCTGGAAGATGAGTGTGTTAGCTTGGAAGGCACTCAAAACACACAGTATCTGTAACAATTACTTGAGCACACCAGTGATCTTGAAGAAGATGTGAGGCTGAGCAGTGTTTCTTTCTGTTGTACATGAGGACACCATGAATCTGACCCAACTCAACAGAGTACCTACTAGAGTAGGTAGGTGCAGTATAACCAGGCTGGGTATGATTGAAAGAAAAAGTTCATTGGCTTCTCATAATGGGAGATGAGTCCAAAGAGCCAACTAATGATTTACATGGTTTTGGGGAAAATCCCCAGTCCTCAGCTTTTGAAGCCATTTGAAATTTTGTTCTTATTCTTCTTTTGAAAAAGAAAAGATGCCGTGGCCCTGGAGGAAAGGCAGAGGGTTAGCAGAAGCTCTCAATCTGTGGATTTTGACATCACGGCCTTGGCCACCCAGGCTACAACCAGTGTAGCTGAAAAGGGTTTTTACAGCAGCGGGCTGGTGCCATAGCGATAGGATGGTTGCTAAGGATGTCATTATCACTCTGATTGCAGGAATCGGTTAGTTAATTGGCATGACCTCATTCAGGTCCTCAGGGCCTACCTGTTCACAAATTAAAGGAGACAAAAAGTTGATCTTTTTATAGTGTCAGGAGGCAGCACCTGTTAACATTTAACATAACATTTGAAACAAGCTGTAATACAGGTTATTTATCTACCTGTTATCTTTTTATCACACTGTGTTCTTGTTCCTTCTCTTTACTACATAGAATTAAAACATGCGCTTTTTGATCCCACCCCCCCCCATTGCTCTATTTTCCCCCTTTCTTCTTGAGGAAAGGGATCTTTTTTTTGGGGGGGAGGATGGTCTGAAAATCGACCATTAAATTGAAGAAGTCTCAAGGAAACGAACTGAAATGTCTCATAGGAAGAAAAATTGCACTGTGAAGATCAAAAAAAAAAAAAAAACCAGGATAATGGAGATTGATCGCTCCATCTATCTATGGCCTCAAATAAAACTGATTGAATTTAACATGTTAGGTTACAGTTAAAAAGCTTAGTTGTTTCGGTCGGGGTAATATAGTTTCAGATTTTCATAGGGAGCCATTTATTTATTTTTGCATTTGTGAGTCATTTAGTCATTCCCTTGTGAGTGAGAATACATTTATTTTTCTACTCCCGGCTGTTAGGCGTTCTATTAATACTACACTAGTTGAAATAAATGGAGCAGTAGAAACTGTTTGGTGGTGAATTTGTTTTTCAGATTTTTTTATGCTGCTATTTTGGTAAGTTGGCTTTCCAGCCCCTTCGGTGGTTTAAACAGAGTCTTACTTCTCACCCCTCCCCTTCTCTAGCTGCACATTTTATTGTTCCCTTTGCTTCAGTATTGATAACTTCAAGGCCACCTGAAGGCTTCTAACTCACAAAATGCAGAGTAAAAAGCAGGTGTAAGGTAAAAGATTCCTAACCAAACAACAGGATTTTCAAAAATTAGGAGGAAGAGACAATTTTCTTCCACAGCAGTGTTCTCTCCAGTCCTTCCTCCCTTACCTGAAAGGAAAATCCAACCTAATAATAAAGGGAGAATCAGGTTCTACCGATTACAAGTGGCAAGGGTCAGGTTTTCTAGAGCTCTCCAAACGGATTTTCAAATGTACTTTTTTGTGTTGCAGCACGTTAAGGTTTGCTCATGCGCCTTTGGACGCAAGCGGAGTGAAAAAAAATAACGTCCTTGTTATTCTGGACAGCTAATTACTGTCAGTAATTGTTTGTAAAGAACACACGATGGGAGGATAAAGGCAGCCTTTGGGGGGGCGGGTCCCGTTTGGCTTTGAACCACATCCAGCCTTCAGAGGCTGATTCGACAGAGCCGCAGGAGGGCTCCTTGGGGATAGGTTCTGAAAAGCCCCAAAGAGGGACTAGAGGAAAGCACGTGTTATCTACACACTTTCCGGCACTGGCAAAGGTCAGGCAAATAATCGAATCACTCTTCCTCAGCTTTCATTTCATCGACTGCAGGGATGAGGTGGAGGAGGGGAAAATGGAGGCAGAGGAGGTGGCGTTTCGTGGTCGATCCCTTGTTCTGGTGCAGGGAAGGGCGCTGGACAAGGGCATGCCATGCTACTCGCTGCTCTAACAGAAGGCTTGGGAAAGAACAAAAAACGAAAAGGAGACAAACGCTGGGCAGGCACTTTCATAAATACACAGCGTCGCGGACACAAACAGGACTAGACCAAGCTACCACACACCGACACGCACACATGCTCAGCACCTGCGGCAGGGAGTCAGGAAGAGCAAGGATAATTTATGCCTCGGCTTGACACACAGAAAACCCACCCGGAAGTGTAATGTGGGGAGAGGGAAGAGAAGGGAGACAATCGCTCACATTTCTAAGGGCCTGCTTTGTGAAATCTTAAATTATACCTCTGCCTCAGATATGAAAAGGGCCTATCATCTAAAGCTGACAAAGGAGGAAACTGAGGCTCAGAAAAATTCAGTGACTCCTCCAAGGACACAAGCAAATATTCCAAGAAGGTGGTGCAATGGTTAAAGCACTTGGCTGCTAACCAAAAGGTGGAAGGTTCGGACCCACCAGAGGTTTCTGGAGAAAGAGCTGGTGTTCATGACACCCCAGGACCCTGCAGGCGGCATTGGGGAAAAGCAGTACATTGGAGGAACAGGGATTAGGAGCGCATAATATCCTCTCCGGTCCACTTCATAAAGCAACTCACATCTTGGCGAGGCTCTGGACTATCTCTGATTTCTTCCACTTGTTTTATGAAACCAATAAAGTCAGTGAGACATTTTACTGGCAGTTCTGGGTGTATTCTAATTGGTCTGTAGTTGGAATTCCTGTTATTGCCAGAGAGAAAGCAACCACTCCAATTCCCTGAAGAATGCTTTCACAGCAGATTTATGAGGAGGAAACAGGAGCAGGGTTGAAGCTCAACTTCCTGAAGCCATTTTCTTTGAATTTGGCGGGAAGCTTTTGCTACTAATTTCCTGGCTACATCCCTAAAAATTTTCACCAACATCCCTCTTTCATCCAATCGTTAGTGTATTTGAAATCTCCAAAGACCATTTCTCAGGGCCTGCCTCAACCAAAGGGGAACTCTGCCTCTGTTTGTGGGTCAGGCTGGCTGCTGGCTGGGGACCTGGGGTTCTAGACCCCACCCCACCCCCAGGTTTGTTAATGAAACCAAAAAAGAAATTGGTGCCTCTGCTGCTGAAGGTGACTTTGCATTATGTGGGGGACAGAGAGGGTAGTGTTTGCTGTCTGTGTTACTCACAAGCAAATGTCATCAAACACATTTGGACAGAGCTTGCTTAGTTGGACACTGTCATGCTGTAGGAAGGAAAATCAATTAGAAAAGAAGAAACTGTGTAGCAGAGTTTATTTCTTAAATTTTAGTGAGCAGGGTCTGGACTTCAAACTAAGTTCAAATTTCAGCTAAATGAGAATTAGAATCTTGCTAAATTATTTAACCTCTTTATCTCTAGCAAACAAACAAAAAAAAGTGGCATTAGTGGCCAATTTACAGATTTGTTACCAGGATCCAATTGTCTTATTTGTATGAAGCATTTATCACAACGTTTGAAAGTAGTGAGTACTTGACCAGTGTTAGCTGAACACGCCTTGCCCTACCAATACCAGTTGCCCACTGCTGAAGTGAGATCAAAATCTGGTCCAGTCCAGTTGCTGTCAAGATGATTCTGACTCATGGTGACCCCAAGTATGTCTGAATGGAACTGTGCTCCCTAGTGGTTTTCAATGGTTGATTTTTTTTTCTTTTAATTGTGATTTGGGTGAAAATTTACAGAGCAAATTCACTTTCCATACAGCAGTTCACATACACTTTGTCTCATGACATTGACTACAATTTACCACAATGCAACAGCTCCCCTCCCTCTTCCTCCCCATAGTTACCTCTTCCCCGTGTCCATCCCTCCATGCTCTCCTGCCCCCTGAGCTGTCTCCCTGTGTATAAGCGCTTAGCCCTTCTTTCTCCCATGATTGTTCTCTCCGAGGAGTGTATCTACCTCTGGTACATGTTCAACTCGTAAGTCAGTGGCTGATTTTTCAGTAATTCTCTAGGTCTTTCTTCCTGGATGAACTTAAGGTGCCCCTGGGTGGACATGAACCTGGCATTTGCAGCAAATTGCATTAACTATTTGTACCACCCAGAGACTCCTTGAACCTTACCGAAAAACAAACAAACAAACAAACTCACTGCCATTAAGTTAATTCTGATTCATAGCAACACTATAGAACAGAGTAGAACCGTCCCAAAGGGGTTTCCAAGCAAAAGGCCGACTTTATCCTACCAAGCAGCTCGGGGATTCAAATGGCCAAACTTTTGGTTAGCAGCCCAATGGTCCCCATATCTGTTGCTCTTTTAATTAATTAATTTGGAGAACTTAACTAATGCATTATAGGTCGAGGCATCTTGGGAAAATGATTAAAGTTTGACTTTTGTTTTTTGTTGTTGTTGATGTTCTTTTTAAATACTACCAGCTGAAGAAATCTGAGAAAGTGACTTGCAAAATAAGGGAAACCTTTATAGTCTTTCAAATGCTGAATTTTCTATCCTGTTTAATATCTTATGATTCTGGTACAATCAAATGTAATGCTTTGTGAGTGGTGGGCTTTTCATTATTAAATTGATATTGTTAAGTGCCCATCCATTCACCACAAATTTTTAATAATTTGATAGCATTCTGGCCAAAATGAACAAACACTATTTTAATGGTGTGTGGAAACGTCTAGCCCATAGCTAGCCACAGCTCCTTTAACCGCAAGAAGTTAGAGCAAAAAGATGTCCCAGCCTGCCTGTGGGCATGTGAACAAAATTTTCAGGAATAGTTTAGCTACTGGATGTGAGGCAAGTCCTTTCTGGCTGGAGTAACACAGAGTATCAGCACAAGACAGGATGAGATAGAGAATTCTATCAGCCCAGGGACAGAGAATTCAAAGCGTTAAGCCATCCTGGCAGGCAGGGAGCATGAAGGAAATGCTCAGGGAGGCAGCAGGACAATCGTGGAGTGTGTAGAGAGTCTGGTGCCGGTTCTGGTTCTGAGAAACTTGATTAGTTTCCTAAGGCTGCCATAGCAAAACGTCACAAAGTGGGTGGCTTTAAACAGCCAAAACCTATTGCCTCACAGCCCTGGAGGCTGAGAGGCTGCGATAAGTGCGTCAACCATGTTGCTTCCTTCTGAGGCTTTGAGAGACAATCTGTTCCACACCTCTCTTGTAGCTTCTGGACCTCCAGGTGTCCCTCGGCTTGCAGCTTCCAGGTCACATGGCACCCTTACTCTGACTTTCTCTGTGTGTCTGTTCTCCTTCTGGATAGCACTAAGATGAGACTAGGGTCTACCCTGCTCTGGTATATTAACTCCTATTAACTGATTACATCATCAAAGACCCTATTTCCAAACAAAGGTTTAGGATTTCACCATATATTGTTGGATTCAATTCATAACACTGGTAAGCCATCAAGGGCCTAAGGCCTTAGGCTGGGAAACCAGACTCTAGAACTTAACGATAATAACAACAGCAGCAATAATAACACACACTTAGATGGTTCTGACTGTGCGCTAGATACAGATCTATGTGCTATATTAACTCAGCTAATCCTCATAAGAAACCTATGAATTGGGTACTATTATCACAATGTCCATTTTTCAGAGGAAGAAACTGAGGCTTAGAGAGTTACTTGCCTAAGGAAACCCAGCAGGCAGCAGCGTTGGGAGCAAACACGGGTACTCTGGCTCCAAAATCCACATTGAACCACTATATCAAACTATCTGTCAGGGCAGATTCTCCTTGAAGGGTATAAAGCGACAAATTCCAGAATTGGGATAAAGCTCCAAAAGTTAGGATTGGTTCTGGAGCCTCAGCCAGGGCTCAGGCAGCAGCTCAGTATTGAGAGGTTCCAGCTTTGGGGTAGGTAGAGTGTAGCAATTAGGTTAGGCCTGACACTCTGTTCCAGTGTCCCTCAGAGCAAAACATCCCACCTCTTCCTAGTAAATAGTTTGTGTTCCAACCAGAATTTTGCAGTGTTCCAGTTTAAACCTAAGAATTTTGGTTCAGTCCTTTCTAATTCAGAGATTCCCCAGGAAGCTGGATAATCTCTGGAATTGATCTGTAGAATTTAAGCCTATTTCTAGTGGACTAGGAGCCCTGGTAGCACAGTGGTTAAAGTATTTGGCTGTTAACCAAAAGGTCAGTGGTTCAAACCCATCAGCTGCTCTGCAGGAGAAAGATGAGGTAGCTCACTTCCATAAAGATTTACAGCCTTGGAAACCCTGTGGGCAGTTCTACTCTGTCGCTATGAGTCAGAATCAACTCGATAGCAGTGGGTTTGGGTTTTTGTGGTTGGGCTAGTGTACTCAAATTATCATCTGTCTCGTGGTCAGATCACAGTGGCGTTCAAAGTCCTCAGTATGTGTCTGGATACCAATAAATAAGGTCTTTTCTTTGAAGAAGGGAACTTGTGTTTGTTGAGGACCTAGCATGTGCCATGGAGCCCTGGTAGTGCAGTGGTTAAGCACTCAGCTGCTAACCAATAGGTCAATTGTTCAAATCCACTAGCCACTCAGTGGGAGAAAGATGTGGCAGTCTACTTCTGTAAAGATTTATAGTCTTGGAACCCTATGGGACAGTTCTACTCTGTTCTCTAGGGTCACTGTGAGTCAGAATTAACTCAACAGCAGTGGGACTTTGTGCCATGACTTTTTAGTCACCTCACATGCATACTAAAGCTGACAATGAAAAAAGAGGGAAAAAACGATACATTTGAATTATGATGCTGGCAAAGAATATTAATTACACCATAAAAAAAAAAAAAAAAAACTCATACCATAGAGTCGATTCAACTCATACCATAGAGTCGATTCAACTCATAACAACCTCTCCTTGGGTTTCTGAGGCAGTATCTCTATGGAAGTAGATTGCCCAATCTTCCTTCCAAAGAGTGGCTGGTGGGTTTGAACCACCAGCCTTCTGGTTAGC
>NW_006921589.1:25468064-25480059 GCF_000298275.1 Orycteropus afer afer
AGACATCATGTTTGGTAAGACAGAGGGTCAGCAAAAATGAAGGAAATTCTCCATAGACATCATGTTTGGTAAGACAGAGGGTCAGCAAAAATGAAGGAAATTCTCCATGAGGTGGATTGTCACAGCAACCACAGCACAGCAAGGACTCAAACATATTGGAGACGTGGAGATGGTGCAGCACTGGGTAGTGTTTCATTCTGTTACACACAGATTCCATGAGTCAGAGCCAACTCAGTGGCAATTGACAACAACAACATGCTTTACGTAAAGAATTTATTTTAATATTCACAAGAAATGTATTCAATGGGTCTGCCCCCACCCCACCCCATTTCTTTTACAGAAGGGGAAAATGAGGTTCAAGATTATTCAGCTAGTAAGGGGTGGAATATAAGACTCAAATGAGGTCTATTCCTAAGGTCTGCACTCTTTATCCATGTCCTTCTGCCTTCTCAGGGCAGGAAGCAGTTTATTCATTTCCTTCAATGACCGATGTATTTGCTTGTGACCTGTCTCAATCTTGCTAGGAACTTGGAAGATCTGGTGCCTTCCTAACACTGATGTTGTGGATGAGTTGAATAGCATGATGTACACCCTTGTTTTATAAAGAGGGACAGACTGGGGCTGGGTACTTCTAAGGGTACCTCTAAGGAGGTCTCCACTGCTCAGGAGAGTTTCTCATATTGTATAAACAGCAGATGTCATATGATGAATTTTATCCTGGAAAGGTTTATTTTCTGTACAAGCAGGCAGAAACTGGGAGAGATAATCTCATATTGGCACCTGATGCCTTGAAATCAAGTGTGTGGCCTGGGGCTACTCACTTAACCTCTCAACCTTGCCATCTGGGACCTGGAGATAATGATGATGCACTCCTTGGAGGCATCATTGGTGGCTCCAGAAATGACCTGGGAGACTTTAGCAAATGGAGATGCCACATTGACAGCAAAAAAAGTTAACTGAAAATAATTTGTCTTTATAAAATATCATTCTTAGGAATCCCAAATTTCTCATGGCTAATCTACATTCCCAAGGCTCAGGAATTGGAAGCATTGACCAGGAATGTTGCCAAAAAGTTAACTCCTTGATAATCTTCCTTGCCATTCTGCTCTCCCTGAAAACTGAACACTAGGTCAAAGGGGAGGTTTGGGATGATTAATTCCCATCAATATCCCAAGAGTGGATGTGCTTTTACGTCATTTTTCTTTAGATTTCCTTCCTTGATAAACTACATGCGGCTTCCAGCTTCAAAGGCAGCCTCTTTTCCTCTAGTCTTCCTGACTCATTCAAATTATTTAGTTATATTGTTCCCACTGTCCCTTACTGTCTGGTTTTTGGATACTCCATGTAATTATCGGATTAGCTCCTATGTAAAATCCTTGTTTTTGGTTTTCCTTCCAATATGCTAAATATATGTCTTGTGGCAAGAGCTGGCACTAGTACATTAAGCAGCCCAGAATAGAGTGCAGCCAGATGTAAAAGGGTCTCATCTCACTTTGTGCAGTGCTCCGGAGCTTTAGATACTCTCGCCCATGCTGAAGCCTTAATTGGAAGAGAACCACATCACAGTACTATTTTGCAGCATGGAGTCCCATTTATCTTTGTTAATAAACAACACATTGACAGATTCCAAATAAAGAGGGCAATGCAATCCCATTACACTATTGTTCCCTATAATGAGTATGGAGACGGCTAATTAAAATTACTTGAGGTGCCATCTTTGATGCTCAGCCTGAATTTCCTATTTGCTTATAGTTCATGCCCTTCTCAATCTCTCTATTTGTTTAAAGAGAAGGTGAGAGATTTGGAGCTGCCTGACTTGTGTAGGAATATTTTCACCCTGCTCATTTCCCGGCAATCAGCTACTCTTTAGAAATGTCAAGTTATTTGGAAGTATTTAGTTCTCAAATAGGAGGAACTTTGGTGGTGCAGTGGTTAAAAGCCTTTGGCTGCTAACCAAAAGGTCGGTGGTTTGAACCCACCAGCTTCTCAATGGGAGAGAGATGGGTCTGCTTCCATAAAGATTTACAGCCTTGGAAATCTGTGAGGCAGTTCTATACTCTGAGTCGGAATTGACTCAATGACAATGGATTATTATTATTATTATTATTATTATTTTAGTCCTCAAATTCTATTTCTTAGATATATAGAATAAATTTTACCCCCCAATTCTTGGAACACTATAATCTGTGAAGGGCCTCTCATTTTATTCCATTCCATTCCATTTCATTTTGTTTCTCCCTTAGCCCCATCCCCAGTCATCCCCTTACCCTGCCTTCAGCAGCTTCTCAAGTGTATTTTATATGAATCCTTCTAGTCCACCTTCCATGTATTTAATTAGTTGTAAGTATATCCTTGAAAAACATATAGTGCCTTTTACATATATTTTTAAGAGTTATGTAAATGGCAATGTGCTATAAACATTGTTCTCTTTCTTATTTTTTATCTAACATAGTACTTTTGATATGTTTCCATTTTTCTCTATATGAATATAGTTTGTTACTTCTGAGTGCTTCAGATCATACCCATACATGTATGTACCACTTCTGAGTAATCCATGTAGCACATTTTATTTGTTCATATACCTAATGGATATCTAGCAGATACATAGATTCTCTACTGGATACCTAAATTGCTTCCAGGTTTTTGGTACCACAAAAAACACTACAGCAATATTCTATGACCATATTTCCTTGTTGATCTGAGCAAGAGTTTCTCTAGAGTATGTTCCCAGTAAAGAAATTTCTAAGTCGTAAGGATATAGACATACTTTATTTCACTAAGTACTTCCAGATTGCTATACAGAATGTTTGCATCAATTTATAATTTCACCACCAGTGAGGATGAAATTTTCCCACATTCTTGCCAGCACTTTGTAACTTTTGCCAATCTGGTGGGTGCAAAATGGTATCTCATTTTTGTTTTAAATTGCAGTTTTCTGATTACTAATGAGGATGTATATTTCTTCACATACTTAGTAGTTTTGTCCCCATCTGTCAATTGCCTGTTCATGTCCTTTGCCCATTTTTCCTTTTGAAGTTCCTGTTTCATACTTGTATGCACAATTCCTTATATATACTAGATATAAATTCCACATGACTTTTGAAAAATTTCTTTTCCCTATATTTTACTGATTGGTTATATTTATCCGTAGCTGAATAGAAGTCTTTAATTTAGAGGTGGTCAAATTCACAAATTGTTTTTTCATGAACAGCTCCTATGTAAAATTCTTGTTTGATTTTCCTTCTTATGTGCTAGGTAAACTCTCGTGGCAAAGTGCTGGCACTCATACATTAGGTCACCCAGAATAGAGTGGAGCCAGATGTAAAAGGATCTCCTCTCACTTTACAGGGAGCCCCAGAGCTGTAGATACTCTTGCCTGTGCTGCTGCCTTTCTTAGAACAGAACCATATCATAGTTCTATTTAGCAGTATGGGTTCCCCTTACCTTTGCAAATGAACAGTACATTTACAGGTTTCCCAAAAATTAGGGTAATTCTTTCTCTTTGTACTTTTTATTCCCTATAATGAGTATTGAGATGGCTAAAATTATTTGAGGTGTCACTTTTGAGGCTCAATCTGAACTTCCTACGCACTTATTGTTCCCTTCTATTCCTAATATTGTTTGGTGTTTTGTTTGCCTTTTTTAAATTTATTTTTACCCTAGCTGCTTAAAAATAACAAACCCAAACTCACTGCCATCGAGTCAGATCCCACTCATAGAGACCCCTCCTTGGGTTTCAGAGATTTCAGAGACAGTATCACCACAGAAATAGATTGCCCGACCTTCCTTCCCAGGAGTGGCTGGTGGGTTTGAACCACCAGCATTCTGGTTAGCAGTCAAATGCCTTAGGTACTATGCCACTGGAGCTCCCCACTAGCTGCTTAGGGTTGATTAATCATATTTTCAGTTTATGGCTTATTATCATCACAGTCCATGCATGATCCTTCTTTCTTTGTGTGTGTGTGTGTTTTAAATAAATGTATGTATGTATTTATGTATACACATAGACTCATATGTCACATAAGTCTATCTATCTATCTATCTATCTATCCATCTATCTATCTATCTATGTATCTATCTATCTATCTATCTATTGTATGGATAGAATTATTAGTTACAGACTTTTAACTTCCTTGTAGTGGAATTATATATCTATACTCTTGCCATAGCCTCCTGGTGGGTTGGGTTTTCTTCTTGCCACTTGATTTGGGCTTGGTCGTGTGACTTCTTTCAGCCAGTGGGATATTAGTAGACATGATGCAATCAGAGAATGAAATGTGTTGGCATGGTTGGGTTCACTCACTTGAGCTCATGCCCTTCACCACAAGAAAAATGGGCATAATAAATGCCTAGCGTCATGCTTGGCAAAAAGTATGCACTCAATAAATATTAGTTATTTTTCCTGTGTTCACTCCTTGCAGTCTCAGCTATTAAGTTACCCAATTAGCTTGTTATCCGAGCAGCCAAGAAAGCCTGTGCTGACTTTCTGTGTTACCTTAATTCTTAGAACAGAACAGGAGAGATGATTTTCTCCAGCTCTTATTCATGTCATAATTTCCTGAAAAGTAAATTTTGAATGAGTCCAAATTACAAAATGCAGCCTAGAGGCTGAATCAGGTTATAAGATACATTGAAGCTTATGAAATATAGGCAGCCCCAGGTTACGAACGAGTTCTTTGGAATTGTGTCTTTTAGAATTTGTAGGTGAGTTGGAGCAGGTGCATAACGCTCATATTTAGCCTTACTGTAGTGCAAGAAAAGGCTCCAAGCTTCTTCAGTGTTTCAAAATCTCCACATGCAGCAAGTGAAGGTAATTGTGGTAAAGAATTTGTTGTTGGTGGTTCAATCATTTGAAAGTGAGGGCAAATTTATATAACATTATAGGGCAAGTATGAGTTTTCTGTTAATATGAAACAGAATTCAAAATTCCTTTCACTCATAATTTCCCAGTGTTGCCTATGGAAGGGATTCTAATAAAAGTGGCAGATGAAAATGTTTCCTGGTCTTATTTTTCTAAGGATATGTTTTGTTTACTTTTTGCATCAAAATTAGTTTGAATATTGAGACTACCATTCAGGATGCAGAATGGAAAAAGGCAAATACAGTGAAAACCAGAACTCGATGGGACCTTCTAGTTTTTCCAGATCTTACAATTTCCCGCCTCTGCCAGGGCCCAGTCTTACCATTTTCTATTGCTCATGTTAGTGGGAAATATTTGCGTTTTCCTTCTCTGACAGGTTCTGCATTACACAGCTTCCAGCTTTTGCAGGTTTTGCTGGACTAGAGAAGATTGAAGCTTGACTCCCTCAGGAGACTTGATGGCTAACTGAGAGATTCCATTGTAATGTTTTTTCTCCCTTAGGTGCTTGTAAAACAGTATAAGGGAGAAATGAGATCAAAGCCTGAACTATGTAAAGTCTTTATATCCTTGACCCAGTTAGACCTTGGTCTTAACATCATTGCATCCAGCCCATCTTAGTTTCTTCAGAAAGATGGTGAATCAGAGTTCTTGGCTGCAAGCAAAAGGAATGGATTCTGGCTAATAATGCAAAATGGGAATTTATGGGGGAGGGGGACGCGTTAAGGAGGCTCACAGAGTTGAAGGAACATTGAGGAACTGAGCGGACTGAGAAAAAAGGAACTAGATGTATTCAGAACTCTCAGTTTCAAGACATACTTGACCATCCCACCAGTCTCTGCTGACCAAATGAGTAAGAGCCATCAAAATAACTAGAAGGGAGACTCCAATTGACCTGGCTTTGGTGAGGTTTCTATCACTTAGCCTGTGGAGGAAGAACCGCTTCTGTTTACAATCCCATGCAGACTATGCACACCAAGGGAGATATACTTTCCCTAAATGGAATGGGATTCTGTTGTGGAAAGAGGAGATGGGTTATAACAATTAAAAAAAAAAAAAAGAAAGAAAGAAAGAAAGAAAATAAAAGGTCCACTATACATTATTCTGGGAGCTCTGGTGGCTTAGTGCCTAAGACATTTGACTGCTAACCAGAGGCTGTAGATTCAAACCCACCAGCCACTCCTGGGAAGGAAGATTGGGCAATCTACTTCCGTAGTGATACAGTCTCGGAAACCCAAGGAGAGATTGCAGTGAGTCAGATCCGACTCGAAAGCAGCGAGTTTGGTTTGGTATACATCATTCTACAATGCAATTTAAAAGAGAGGTTTTTAAATCAAAGTCTCTTCATGATTTATATGTAATGTTCTCTTATTTGAATTATTGGCAATAATTTGAGGAAATACCATAGTCTTCACAGATTTAATTAAAGATGGAACTAATTTCCCTGAAGAACAAGTTAGGTGGAGATAAAGGGTAGTGGTTGTAATGGTGAAAAATTTGACCTTCTGGGCTTCCCCACTAACCTACTTTATCATCAACACTGAGTGATTCAATTTACCCAGTCTTGCAAATCATTAAAAAGAGAAAAAAAAAAAACAGGCTTGCAAAAATTCCGTCTTGCCTGCAAAATCTGCACAGCTGTCATCCACATCTGCCAATAGTCCTCCTGAGCCCTGTGGCTTCTCCCATGGACAAAGTAAGAACATACAAGCTTTGATCTTTGAAATGTACGGAGCAACTGTGCTCAAACATCTTTCCAACGTGGCGTCCCAAGAATCCACTCTTCCTATCAGCACACACACAACAGGAGCAGAAATGGGGAGGCAGGGCGGTGATTGTTGTCTCACAGGCTTAGCACGATTTCTATCCAGAGCAGGTAGCAGGAGGTGATTTTTGCAAATAAATTAACCTCAATCTCCTTGGGGTCAACCACCCTTTCCCATTTTACTGAGGAGTTTGAATTATTGACTGTCCTGTATCTTCACGCTTTAGAAGGAAAATTGGAAGAATGAATGTTTTTGAAGGAGTTTTTTAAAAAAGACAACCCAACACTTGTTTATAGCTTTCTACTAATTAGCATTTTGCTAATACTAGTTTATTTTAAAACTTGACAGCATGTAAAATAAGATAGTGGCCAAAATCACTAACCTTGCTTTTAAGCGACTTTCTCAAAGTCACACAGCAAACTGGCTTCCGAATATTCATAGAACCTTCTAACACAAGATGACCCAGGGTAGGACACATCCTTTAGTTCAACATGTACGTTCCCATGGCAGCTAATCACTCAGACCTTGGGGTAAATGCTACGTTCCAAATTGAGTATACGCAAGATTTCTAAAGCTTGTTTTAACTACTTGTACCTTAAAATTCAAACTTAAATAATAGAACTATTCTGAAAAGGATACAGTAAATGATCAGGTATCTCAGAACTTTTCTGAGAATCTAGATAACTTATTTAATTAAGAAATACATATTTTGTAAAGTCCATGTTTGTATGTAAATTCTTTATTAAAATAAATGAACAAACAAACAAGAACAACAAAATACCTCTACAAGTTGCTGAGAGCATGCTGATGCACAATAAAAAGTGGGAGGCTTCAACTCTAGATTGGAAATTCCAGCTCTGCTTCTTGTTAGCTATGGGAAAATGACATAATTCCTCATAAAGCTTCAGTTTCCTCATCTCTACAATGAGGAAAATAAATATTTCAGTGAAGATAAAATAAGGCTAATGTACGCAAAGAACTTGTGAGGTTGAATAAGGCTAAGGTACGCAGCTCCTCGGTAGTACAGAAATGAATCATTGCTATAATGTACTCAGCTGCTAACCATAAGGTTAGAGGTTTGAGTCTACCCAGAGGCACCTTGGAAGGCAAGCCTAGAAATCTACTTCCAAAAAATCAGCTGCTGAAAACCCTGGGAAGCTCAGCTCTGCTCTAACACACGGAGTCACCATGAGTTGGAGCCAGCAACTGGCAATACGTGGAAAGAACTTGTGAATGGCCCTGTGTGCAATACCACCTCAAGAAACAGGACATATTCGAAAAGAGAATACAAGCCCAGTGTTGTTGTTGTTGTTATGTGCCATCTAGTCGGACCCAACCCATAGCGACCCCTCCTTGGGTTTCCGAGGCAGTATCACTACGGAAGTAGATTGCCCCATCTTCCTTTCAAGGAGTGGCTGGTGGGTTTGAAGCGCCAGCCTTCTGGTTGGCAGTCAAGTACCTTAGGCAGACTAAACGACTTGGAGTTTTATACTTATTTGCTCCTTCACAAAAACTCGATCACCGCGTTCTTTGCATGACGAACAAATGGATTCAAAATGAATCTGGTTCATCATATAGCCTAAGACAACCCTGCAGAAAAGGGAGGTGTTTGTCCTCTTTGGCAAGGACAGGCACTTTTCATTTTCTTTCCAAATCTCTCCCCATCCATACTTTTCCTTATGTATTTAATTACTTCATGGCTTTTCTTTATAGTCTGTGTTTTATACCTTCTTTCTTCTGTGCAAGAAAGATGGTTTATTTGATAATGTTTCTCATTCACTAAAGAAAGTGCTAAATCAATCGGCTACAGGGGCTGGAGAGGTGACTCCTCCTAACAGGATGGCCATTGGCTAATAGCCATCATGCTAACTTTAAGTATAGATTATTATTATTATTGAACTTATAGAACCTTGGCTGTTTGCCCAACATGTCCTTGCTAACTCAGGGTCACACACACACACACAAAAGAGTAATTCCCTGCCACCACTCAATAAGACATGGGATCCACATGATTAAAATGGCCTTAGCATTTGGAATCCTGAAATAATGGCACTCCAAAATAAATTAAAAATGGGTTAGATTGCTTTCCATGAATAATTGCTATTACCCCTTACCTCTCTCTTTTTGCTCCCTTCCAAAGTCTGTATTGATTTCATTGTTGCTCAGATGCTGACAGTATCTGTCTTATTGTTTGGGTGAATTTAAGATGCTTACAAAGACTTACCAAATTAATGGTCTCATGGGAGAGGCTGAAGGAACAAAGGTAATGAGATGATTGAAATTTACATATACATTTCTACAGTTCCCTAAGAGAGGTTGCTGCTGCGATGGACACTTTTTTTTTATAAGACCAGCGCAGAATTCTTTGTTCAACAGTCACTGCTGGGTGAATGTGCTTAGTCAGGACATGTGGCCACTGGCCCTTGGACAACTCCAAGGCATTTGCCCCTCAGCAACCACAGAGCCCACACAGACTATTTTGATAATTAATTAAATTCCCAGAAAACCTGTTCTGAATCACTCAGTAAATGACTAAATTTGTATTTGGAAGCCACTGCTGATGAAAATAAAGCAGCATGCAATAACGCTTTCAGTTTCACCATGGTTTTATTACCTTATTGGACCGTCGGGGACCTGGCACATCCCAAGGGACACACTTTTCAATTTAATTAACCTGAAGACATTTAGCTTAAAGAATAATAAATACTAGGCAAATACTCCCCTTTCTCCTACTTGTCTCTTATGGAGAATTACTGAAAATAATAATATAATAATTGAAATCCAAAATAAGACTACAAAGGCAGGAAGGGAGATGAGGAGGGTGAAGAGAGAAGCTGCTGATGGCTAGGTGGGAAGGCCCATATGCTAAATTCTTTGCTGTGGAGTCGATTCTGACTCATGCCCCTGCAGGACAGGGTAGAGCTGCCTCGTGTCGTTTCTAAGGATGTGATTTTTATGGGGAAACAAACTGTCACATCTTTCTCCAGTGGAGCAGCTCGTGGCTTCCAACTGCCATCAAGTGGATTTCAACTCACACTCACAGTGACCTTCTAGGCAAAGTTGAGATGCACTGAGGCTGTAAATCTTTAGGAAGCAGACTGACTACCACCACATCTTTCTTCAGTGAGCAACTAGTGGGTTTGAACCATCAACCTTTTGGTTAGCTGCCATGTGCTTAACCACTGTACCAGCAGGGCTCCTTTCCCTATATGCTATTGTTGTGGTTGTTGTTATGTGCCGTCTATGCTAGATACATTGAAATAAGCTTCTTCTCGACTTCACGCCACTGCCTAAGAGGCATAAAGTGGCGTGAACAGGGAAGTAGTACCTTTCAAGGGTAGGATTTCAGGAGGCCCAGGATAGGGCTATGACTTGCATAGCCTCCTTCCTACCAGCACACTGAGCCTTTAATCAGAAACAAAAGCCATTCTTTCCATTGTTACATACAAGGCTTGGAATGTGAAGTCCCCTGGGCAAGGAAGGGGATGATGTAAACTCATTAACAATGAGGCAAATGACTGATGTCACATCCTCTCCTGAGAGCTGATTTTGATGATGAAGAGAGGGGAGAAAGGCCTGGGCTTTGAGCAGGGATGGGAAAGGAAACAGTCCAGAGTTAGTCATACTTCACAATCTTGCTTAAGGCTGTTTTGCAGGTGAAATATCATCCTTTCATCATCTATAAGGAAGGAGGCTACTGATGTATTGATACATATCACGCATTGACTCTGTGCCAAATAGTATCTAGGGACTTTTGCATATAGTATCTTATGTAATGTCACAACACTGCTGCAAAGAAGGACTTCTAATCCCTTTTTGTTGTAGAAGAAATTATCTGGTGTGCAGTCTAGTAAACTTGCTTCCCACGCAGGGGACCAGGATTTGATTCCGGAACAAGGCGCCGCGTGCCCGCCCTCACCTGGCTGTCAGTGCAGCTCGTGTGCTGCTGTGACGCTGACCAGGCCTCAGCGGAGCTTCTGGACTAAGACACCCTCGGAAGAAAGGCAGGGGACCTACTTCCAAAAATCTGCCAATGAAAGCCCTATGGGTCACAATAGTTTGATGGTTGTGCATGACGTCACCATGAATCAGGGCTGACTTGAGTTCCCCAGGAGGAGCTGGTGGGTTTGAACCGCCAGCCTTCTGGTTAGCAGTCAAATGCCTTAGGCACTATGCTACCAGAGCTCCCAAATTATCATTATCTTAAATGCAATATATCTTTTTTTCCCTCTGGCTACTTTTAGTATTTTCTCTATAGCTTTGGTTTTCAGTTGTTTGGCTATGATGTCTCAATGTGATCTTTTAAAACTTTTAAAAGATATTTGCTTAGGTTTGTCAAACTTCTTTTAATAGTTAAGATTTTTCACCAAATTGGAGAAACTTTTAGCATTATTTCTTTATATATCTTTCTCTCCCATTCTTTCTCACCTTCCCTTCTAGAACTTCAACTACTCAACTGTTAGAGTGCATGATATTGTCCTACAAGTCAATAAATCTTTGTTTATTTTCCCTATGGTTTCAGAATGGGTTATTTTTCTTTCTCTTTTTTTTTTCTTTAAATCTAACAATGTTCCCTCCCTTCCCCTCTCTTCCCACTCCTAGTAACCAACAAAGAAAATTTCCTTCCATACATAAACCTTTCCTTGACTTTTTACAATAACGGACTAATATAATATTTATCCTTCTGTGATTGATTTATTTCACTCAGCATAATGTCCTCCATGTTCATCCACATTATGCAGTGTTTTGCCAATTCTATGTTATTCTTAGGAGCTCTGGTAGCATAGTGCCTAAGGCATTTGACCCACTAGCTACCTGTCAGAAGGAAAGTTGGACAATCTACTTCCGGAGTAATACTGCCTCGGAAACCCAAGAAGGGGTCGCTATGAGTCAGGTCCGACTGAATGGCAAATAACAACAACAACAACATGTTATTCTTTGGGGTTGCATAGTATTCCGTTGTGTGTATGTACCCTAGTTGGGTTATCCATTCTTCTGTTGATGGGCATCTTGGATTATTTTTCTTGCTCTGTCTTCATATCCACCCTTTCTTGGGTAGTTTCCAATATATGATTAAGCCTATCCAGTGAATTTTTCATTTTAGATATTGTATTTTCAGTACTAGAATTCTATTTGTTTCTTTCATAGTTTTCATTTCTCTACTGAAATTCCTTATATATTCTTCCATTATGACCACATTTTCTTTTAAACCCTTAACACTTTCATAATGTTGTTGTTGTTGTTAAGTGCCGTCGAGTCGTTTCTGACTCATAGCAACCCCATGCACAGCAGAACGAAACA
Organism: Orycteropus afer afer; assembly: GCF_000298275.1. Taxonomy (NCBI): domain Eukaryota; kingdom Metazoa; phylum Chordata; class Mammalia; order Tubulidentata; family Orycteropodidae; genus Orycteropus; species Orycteropus afer. The sequence continues at coordinate 25,479,990 of NW_006921589.1, forward strand.
CTGCCCGATCCCGCACCAGCCCCACAATCCCTGCTATACTCGAGCCCATCATCGCAGCCACTGTATCAAT
>NW_006921589.1:25484199-25495258 GCF_000298275.1 Orycteropus afer afer
CAGTTTAAGCATAGGCACTGAAACAAGGCGGGCTTGTGCTTACTCACTGATCTGCACTGAACACGTTCCCTTGTTACCCTACCGAGAGGGACCAGGACTTTCATAATAGCTACTTTTATAACATTGCCTGTTAATTCTAACATCTGCACCATCTAGGGATCTATTTCTTTCCATGGCTTTTGTTCCTTACCATGGTTCACATTTTCCTGCCTCTTCCCATAGCTCTTTATTGTATGATAGACCTTATGAATGATATATTGTAGGAGCCTGAATTATGTCATCTTTTTTTAAAGCGTGTTGAATTTTGTCCTGGCAGGCAGTAAAATAACTGGAAGATTCTTTAGGTTATGTCAGACTTTGTTTTATTTTTTTTCAGAGCTGTTCTATTTAGGTTTTGACCTTAATCTTAAGGTGGCCCTTACTCTGGAATATGGTCCTTGTTTCCAAAGTGTGGCCCTTTAGGGATCTCAACTGAATACCCAAGGTACTCAGTGAGATCTCTACCCTCTAGATGCATCAGAGTTCCAATGTTTCCCAGAACTACATAGCCTTCTATACATCCAGTCATCTCTCAGTCCTATAGCAGCTGCTTTCTGATACGCCTTGTGAAGTCTTGTATTGCAAAAGCCCAGCCTAATCTTCAGCCAAGGACATATGATGAATTTCCACACTGACTTCTGGGACAACCCCCCATTTGGAATGCCCTCTTCTCCAGTAGTAGCATTGTGCCTAAGGCATTTGACTGCTAACCAGAGGCTGGTGGTTCAAACCCACCAGCCACTCCTTGGAAGGAAGATGGGGTAATCTACTTCCATAGTGATACTGCCTTGGAAACCCAAGGAGGGGTCGCTATGAGTCGGGTCTGACTCGACGGCACATAATAACAACAACAACCAGTACCCTGCCTTGAAAATTCCTTGTACTTATGCATCCTGGAATTCTGCACTCTGCCTTTTCAACTCAACAAGACCGTCACTCACCTGCGGTTCCAATTTTGTACATATTGTCAGCAAAGTGCCCCTAGAAAAATGCCATGGAGGTATACCTTGTGTGTTTCCCACCTCTCAAGAATCACAATTGTTTGTTATTGGTCAAAGCCTAGAAAGAGATGCCTTATATACTTTAACTAGCTTTATAGTTGTTTGTGGTGGTAGGGCAAGTTCCTTACCAGTTATTCTATTATGACTGTATGCAGAAGTTTGAAAGTTGTTTGTACCCTTAAGTAAAAACGTTGACTATCCACAGTTGTGTCTGGTACAAACAATGTAATAGAAATGAAGGCTGCCTCGCTGCCATCCCTGCCACTCCAACCATCTGCGAACACTGAGTTCTGTTTAAGGCTAGGTATTCTGATGTTGTGAATGACAACTGTGCACCTAAGGCTTTGACTCCTATGGTGTTTTAAATTTTTTGCACAAGTTTCCAAAATTTGGGAAATTTTCATACAATCCAGTGTTCCTATTTCTTCTGTAAAAGGAAAAGATCTGGTGATAGTTGGTGAACATTCCTACATGGGGATCAGCTGAAGCAGATAGTTACTCCCTTTAGAGAAATGATGTGTTTCTGGTCTACCATAGTCCCAAATTGATCCATTTAGCTCAGTTACATTGCCTGTCTAAACCCAGTAGCTATTTGCATATGCCACCATAGCATGCAGGCAGATAACCTGTCACATAGGAACATGTCCATGATATCCAAAGCAACCCACCTCTTCACTACCACGTTCACCATGATAGCTTTATTCCATAGAAATTTTCCAGAGTTTATGTTGAAGATGGAAATATTTCACAAAGGAAAAGAAATAAAAGAACAGGGAGAGAAATACAGAATGGAGTTAAATTTGACCAGTTTACCCTGGTCTTCATGTAGGAGGAAGTATATCAATAAATGGTCAGAGGCCAGCCATGCCATCTGCTCCCATTCTGATTTCAAGTTAACATTTGTTTATGTCTTTCAGCCAACAGACCTCTCTCTTGCTTAAAAGCATCTCAAATACTGCTTTCCTGGAAATTCAATTGGGGCCTGCTCTGAAGTTTATACCCATAGTTTTGCTTGAAAACTCAGAAATGAAAAATCATAATGGTTTTTTTATGCAACAGGAAAATGGTCTTCATGCTTCATTATCAAAACTATGCTTTTTCTTGAAGTTTTTTTTTTTGAAGAATAATGATATTAACTAACATATTTTGGATAGTTACTAAATACTAGGCACACTTCTAAGCATTTAATGTGGAGGATCTCATTTTATCCTCAACAACAATCCTATGAAGTAAGAATGAATGGTATCCTCTTTTTATAGATGAAAAAGTAGAGACACAAAAAGGTTTAAGAACTTGCCTGAGATCTCATGGCAAGTAAGTAGCAGACCTGGAATTTGAAATATCTGACTTAGACCCAAGTGTTAACCAGGTTGTGCTCTTTAACTCTCTGAGTGTAATGTTTTCAAGGAGGAGTGTTGAAATCATACTGCAGATTGCCCACTCACTTCCACTCTAGCAATCCAGAGGGTTTTTTCATACCTGGAGTTCTGCAGCATGGTAGCCCTGCTGACTCAACAACTCTCTACAAAAAGGAACTACTTAAAGGCATGCCTCTTTACTGGAGAAGTCAGTAACACATGTGGAATAAAACACAGGATGTCACAACGAAATGTGAAAATCACATAGGAGGTGAACATCATTGTCTGTGTTCTGCACAGACCTTATAGCTCTTCCCTTTGTCTCTTGACTTCACAGCTCTATTCTTGGAAAGCAGGAAGGACAGGCTTGAAGCAAACCCCTTTAGTGTTCTCATGGCCAAAAAGCTGAGGAAAGATTGGCTGAGGAGACTAGGAAAGCCTTGAGGAATGTTCTCTCTTCTCACTCAGGGACATGAAACATTAAACCTGGGAGGAGCTTGTTGTGGATTGAATTTTTTCCCCAAAAATATGTGTTGGAATCCTACCTCTATATCTGTGGATGTAATATAATCTAATTATCTTACATCTAATGTAATGTCATGCAATCTCTTTCCATAATGTATAATGTTACCATTCAATCAGTTGAGGTCATACCAATGTCAAGAGGATTCTAAACCTAATCACTTCTAAATATATAAAGAGAAGCAGAGACACAGAGACACATGCATACACAGGGGAAGACAGACACCATGTTAGAATCCTCTATAAATCAAGGGATCAAGGGATGTCCATAAGTACCTAAAAGGAATCTACAGACCGTTGCCCGGATTTGAACTTCTAGCATCCAGAACTGTGATAAAATAAGTTTCTATTCTTTAAGCCACTTGTGTTTCTTTTATACCAGCACTAGAAAATTGACAGGACCTGTTATGGTTCAAATTGTATCTCTCAACAAGGTGTGTTGAAATTCTAACCCTTGTGAATGTGACCTTTTTGGGAAATAAGTTCCTGGATGATGTTATCTGTTAAGTAAACATGAAGTCATACTGGAGTGGGGTGGATCCTAAGCCCATCTGAACAGGGTCCTTATAGGAGAGGAGAAGAGATATAAGAGAAGACAGAGATAATGGCCATGTAAAAACTGAGGCAGAGATTTAAAATGAGGAAGCTGCAAGGTAAGGACTGTCTGGGGCTACCAGAAGTTGGGAGAGAGACAAGAAAAGATCTTCCCAAAGAACTTTCAAAGGAAGCATAGCCCTGAGGACACTCTGACTTCAGACTCCTAGCCTCCAGAACTGTAAGATAATGAATTTCTATTTATATAAGACACCTAGTTTATGGTACTTTGTTATAGTAGCTTTAGGAAATCACTACAGGGCCCAGGAAGATATTTTCTCCAGTCCTCTCATTTTTCAGATAGGGCAATTGAAGGCCAGAGATGGGGATTGCCTTCCCAGATTGTAAGTCAGTGATGGCAGAGTTGAGATTGGAAGCCAGGCTTTGTGGTTCTCCAGGACAGAGCTCTTTGCATAGCACCACTGTGCCTCCCTGGGCAGAATTTCAGGACTATTCTGGTGACTCCATTCTACCTTCTGGCTGCAGGAGCAGAAAGAGAGCAATGCATATAGGACGAGGGAGCTGATAGTAGGAGAACAGCGATGACTCAATCAAGAGCCAAAATACCAAGTTATTAAAAATAGAGCTAACTTTTCCCTTTATAATACCACCCAAACTTTCATAGAAACTTCCAAACTGTCTTTAGGGATTGGAAGTTAAGGGAAACAGAAGATGTTGCTCTATTTTACTGGTTACTTCTCTGCTGGTTAGTGCCAGGAAGCAGAGGGTCCTGAGGAGACCACACTGCTTAATCTACACCAACCTCATTTGGTTTAGCACTTTAACATGGCACCAACAGCTGGCGCTCTTTCATGTGACGTGTTCTATTTTTATAAATGAAGAGAATGGACTTACAGAGGTGATGGTTTTCCTAGGCTTGTGTATCTGCCAAGTTCAGAAGCAAGGCTTGAAACCTCAATTGTTGTCTGTGCATTTTCAGTCATTCCATCCACAGATCTGCAACCATTACAACAAATATGTATCTAAGTCTAAGGGATATGTCAATATGGGAAAGCAGTTTGAAGTAGTGGGCAGAACTGGTATATTCTACCCACAGACAGATATCAGATCACTGCCTGTATGATGATGACGTCACTGATGCTCCCCTAGGCTTATTAATTTTCTCATTTGCAAAATAAAAACAACAATATCTGCCTTGTGGGACTAATATGAGGATTAAAATATTATCCTTATATCATACTAAGTGGTTTGCATGTAGTAATGTTCAATAAATGTTGGTGTTTGTCCTCCCCAATTCACTGTTGACAGTCAAAATATTCAAGAGTAACAAGAACAAAGAATTTGTAACTGGTTAGGTATAGTCAAGATATCAGCAGAGATATCTAACCATGACTACAATGTCCCCTCTGACCAGACTTCTCCTTGGCACAAATTTTTGTTCTCTTTTTGACTTTACTGACATTCCTATTGACAAACAAAAGGGAAGAATATGGCTTTTTAACTTTTCCCAAGCCTCTCTATTTTTCCACAATTAGAAATCTTCCAGATAAACATTTGCTTCTACTGATTTTGATACGCTGAGTTAGTATGTAAGTGGGTTTTAAAGAGGGAATAGTTGGGGGAAAAAAGATTATCGATAGACCCTTCTTCTAATGATATAGACTGTGGGACACACTTTATCAATAATGTTCCCATAAGCTGAAGGCTTAGGAAATGTGAAAACAGAGCTCCAGGAGGTTGTTATACATGTCCATGATAAAGTATAAACTCTTAAGGATAAGAATTTCTTTTATGAACTTGCAACCACAGAAATGAGCATAAGTGAAAGTCTTTTGTAACCTGCCAAGAGTGAATATAATGAATTGTAACCACACTTGTAATAGAAGACTTTTTAGTGTGTCTGCCCCACCCCCATCTCACCCCTTTCTGACAACTGTCCACTGATTCAAGTGGATAGGTGTGTTGGAGTTATATTTGTACTAACTTACACCTCCTTGATTGGTGAGACATCTGATCCACTCTGAACCAATGAGATTCTCTCCTAGGAGCTTGGACCTAGGGTGGGAATCAGTTAGTTGGGAGCCTTGATGCTGAGAGGTGATGTATTTCTTGAGCTGGGCCAGTGATGTTCCACCATGTACAAAGGAGCTGGTGTGAAGAGAGAAAAAAAAAAATTAACTAGGTACTTGGAGAGAAGTAGAGACAAGGGACATTACGGCATTAGGAAGATTGACAATAGGACCCTTGATTCTTACTGATTGTCCAATCCCTATTTTCTTCTTTCCTAGAGCTGAAAGGTAGTTGAATTCTATGAGATACACGTAGTTCCTTCCAACATGTGCTCATTTTCACACATGCTAGTCTAAGTCTGTTCCTGTTATTTGTACCAGAAACTCCTTACTGAGGCAGTGGCTATGATCATTAAGTGGTCGAGATTACCGTCCAGCCTCTCTGTATCAGAAGTGTCTTGTTAAGAAGGATGGGTTTCTCATGCTCTGATTCAAAAGAGCATGGTTACTGCCAGAGGACAGCTACAACAATCTCTTTATTGAAGTTCTCCTGCCATGTAGCTCTATTTTCCCTTCCATATACACGTTCTGCTCCCCAACTAAGCTAGAAGTTTCTTTAAGAAGATAAGTCCCCTAACTCATCTTTTCATCTCCTACAGCACCAGACTCTGATGGCTATTGAATTTACTGATGATATTTATGTTAAAAAAAAAAAAAGAAAGAAAGAAATTTTCTGCTTCAGTAATTTTCCATTTGGGCAAAATTTCTCTTGCTTTACTTTAGGAAAAATCACATTTCTTTCTCTTTTTGTTGTAACCAATCTCTCTTCTCAGCTTTATGTCAATGAGGAGATAGGTTTATTTAGCCAGTAATTTCCACTGCAGAAAATCTTGGGCCCAGATTGCCCTGAAAAAGCAATATGTTCTGTTTTATTTTTATATTACATTATATTTATTTTAATTGCATTCTCCATCTGGTCAAAGATAGCATTAGGCACTTTAGATGGAGCAAAGAAACAAAGAGATATGTAACCATGCTAATAACTGGGATTATTATTTTAAAAAATCGTCTCGGGGCACTATAACCTTTAGGCATGAGGCAAATTCCATAGCCCTCATGGAGAGACCCCTGGAAGGATTCTAGAGAGGAAGATAAATGGGCTCAAGAAGGACTATTGGTTTCCCTGGCTAACCCAGAGTGGCTTCTTACAACCAGCCCACACCTGAAATCAGTCTTAGGACAGGGGTGGATGATGGTGTGAAATGATATATATAACTCTATCTTGAGCACTTTCACTGTTTCCAAAGTAGTTTCAACAGGACATTAATGCACAGTTTCAATCAAATGTTTTATTAATAAACTTTAGAAGAGACCCCACGGGAGAGGTCATTTTCTTCTCATTTCAGGAGATGTTTCTGCAGAGCTTTGCTAACTGTTGGAAGTCTTCCAAATGAAACTGATGTTATTTCAATGGTTTAGTATATTAGAAACCAAATTCTAAAATCAGATGACTGCAGTGGAAGGCTTGGCCCTCAGTGTCCAGGTCAGTATGCATTTTACAGGGTTATTCAGGATGCTGAATTGTCTGTTCCTACTTTTAAATCTGAACAAATTGTGAGATTCGAGGGGAGAGTTTACACATGAAAGTTTGCCAGAAAGAGTGGGTGGTGACATTCCCTGACTATAATCCATTCCTCTTCCCACACCCTGAAGTCTATCACTTAGAATGGTTTATGTTTCAAGAAACAAAAGCCCATTTGAAACTGACTTACCAAATAATGTAGTTTATTGGTTTGCATACTGACTGATTCAAGGGTCTGTGGCCTCAGGTGTGGTTTGATGCAGTTTCACCATATCCTCAGGGGCCCATTGATTTGAGAGCCTTTGTCTACCTCAAAGGAGTCCTGGTGGAACAGTGGTTAAAGCAGTCGACTGCTAACTTAAAAGTCAGCGGTTCGAGCCCATGGGGGAAAGGCTGCTCTATGGGAGAAAAGATGTGGCAATCTGCTTCTGTAAAAATTTATAGCCTTGAAAACCCTACAAGGCAATTCTACTCTGTCCTGTAGGATTCTATGAGTCATAATCAACTCAACAGCAGTGAGTTTGGGTTTTTGGGGTGTCTATCTCATGTGCCATAAGGAGCTCAGGTGGTGCAATGTGATGTAATGCCTAAGGCATCTGACTGCTAATCAGAAGGCTAGTGGTTCAAACCCATCAGCTACTTCTCGGAAGGAAGATTGGGAAATCTACTTCTATAGTGATACCACCTCTGAAACCCAAGGAGGGGTTGCTATGAGTTGGATCCAACTCGATGGCAGTGAGTTTGGTTTGGTTTTGGTTTAGTCTTTAATGAGAACAAGGAAGTCCCTGGTGGTACAAATGATGAACACATTTGGCTGCTAACCAAAAGGCTGAAGGTTTGAGTTCACCCAGAGACACCTCAGAAGACAGGCCTATGCTCTGCTTCTGAAGAAGCAGCCATTGAAAACCCTATGGCGCACAGCTCTCATCGGTCATGTGCAGTTACCATTGACAGCAACTGAAAGGAAGCGTAAGAACAAGGGAGCGTTTTCACCTGAAGTCCCAAAGAAACTTTACTTTATATTGGTCCAAATTGGTCTTGTGCTGTGCCTGGAAAGGTGTGGATGATCTTTGCAGGTCTGCTTATGGTAATCAGAGTTCACCCCTGAGGTCCCTCCACTGGGAGCGGGTCTTTTCCCCAAAGGAATTCTGTGATACTGTTGATGAAAGGGGAGGGGCGATGAATAGAGGTAGTAAATAAAATCCCAGGTGCCCCATGCAATGTCCAAAGTCATGAAAAGGAGCACTACCCACTCCCCCTGCCCAAAATAGGCCTCTTTTATTTAGCAATTACTACTCTTGATGTCAATTTCACCATAGTTTACAGAATAATAAAAGAATGAATATCACAATAAAGTGCAGACAATGGTATTCATCACGTGGCAGACTTTATGTCATAAGAAGTCTGTAAGGAACTATCCGTAAAAAAAAGCATCGTAGAATAAAGATGGATTTAATAATTAAAATCAGAGAAGGCTCTTGTAGACAGAGGAGCTCTGGTAGTATAGTGCCTAAGGCACTTGACTGCTAACCAGAAGGCTGGCCGTTCAAACCCACCAGCCACTCCTCAGAAGGTAGGTTTGGCAATCTACTTCCGCAGTGATACTGCCTCAGAAACCCAAGGAGGGGTCGTTATGAGTCATGTCTGACTCCACGGCACATAACAACAACAACAACAACTTGTAGATAGTGTTGGTGTCCCACCCATGTTGCTTTAATCTGGCTGTGGTGGCTTCCCCAGCTGCTTGGAGCTTTGACTTCAAGTGGCTTACAGGTACCTGCTTCTCTGGAGAACTGCCATTGACTGACAGGAAATTAAGCCCAGTCTCCCTTCCTGCCTCCCAGCTAATAACATTGATGAAGATAAAAACTCCAGCCTCCTTCCCTCAAGCCAGGATGAACCTGTGGTGCAGTTTGGCTCCTGAGTTCTCTGTGCCTCAGGCTAGGGCTAAACTTTACCTGAGACCCCTTCCTTGTTCATCTCTTCCTCTTCCTTTTGATTCCCTCCCTTGTTTTTTTTTCTTGAAAAGCACCCCTCAAAAAATTACATCAACTGAATCTCTGGTGTCATGCTCTGGTTCTAGAGAACTGGACCTAACACAGAGGCCACTTGGTATAGAGGGGAAAAACAAAACACAAAACAACCAGTCAACCAATAGAATGGGCATCAGGAGCTTTGGTTCAAAGGGGGTTTGATGAGATAATGGGTTACAAAGATTAGATGGTCTATGAACTGGAATTAACTCAGTAGTAACAGGTTTGGTTTGGTTTCTGGTAGAGTTAATAAAGGTTTCCTGGGTGGTACAAAAAGTTAAGCACTGACAACTGGCCAAAAATTTATGGTTTGAACCATAGAGACACCTCAGAAGACAGGCCTGGTGATCTGCTTCAGAAAGGTCACAGCCTTGAACACCCTATGGTTCTACTCTGCACCCATGAGGTCACCATGAGTCAGTCAACTCAACAGCAAACGACAGCAGAATTAATTAGGACTCAGTTGTTTCCAAGTAACATGGATCCTCCTGAATTGACTTAAATGTAAAATCAGCAGTGTTTATTACAAAGATTTGGGGTGTCAGAGAGGACCTATGGGTTCCAGGCAAGCCCAGAAGAAAGCCTTTCACAGTTTCCTCAGAAGTTGCTCTTCTCCTCCTTTCACTCATCACGCATTTGCTTTATTGTCTTCTCTTTTCCCTAATTCACGTGGGAGAAACACAGTCATGCCAGAGCTCTGAATATTTCTCTTTCTTCTCCTCAAAAATTGGACTAGACTCCACTGTCCTAATTCTGTATTCTTGACAAAAGAATTCTGATTGGCCCACTTGGGGCAAGTAAGTCCCTAGACCAAACCAGCTCAGCCAGGAAGCAAAGGTTTGACATGAATGTGACATTGTACAACCATATCCTGGGAGAGTGTCCTTGTGGCCACATGGAAGAGAAGAGACAATTCTCTGAGAAAGGCTGCTGGGCAGGCAACATTATGGGTCTCACTGTAACCAATAAAATAAAATGCCCAAGGACTGTCCTTTCATGGAGTCTACCTCTCTGAAGGTGAGTTCCAGCTCTGCTGTCATCAAAACAGTTATTAAGGATGGACCAAGGCCGTGTTGATCAGATTGAGGGAAAACTTCAAGCTAGGAGGAATAGTTAATATATTAGATCAACAAACAGGAACACTGAAATAGTTTGCTTAACTTAACTTAATGTTATTGTTGTTGTTATGTGCTGTTGAGTTGGACCCGACTCATAGCGATCCCTCCTTGGGTTTCCGAGGCAGTTTCACTACGGAAGTAGATTGCCCCATCTTCCTTCCTTCCGAGGAGTGGCTGGTGGGTTTGAACCGCCAGCCCTCTGGTTAGTAGTCCAGTGCCTTAGGTATTATGCTACCAGAGCTCTCAAGTGACCAGAAAAATACAATTATTTAATGGGATAAATAAAGACCCTTTAATTAGATTGATTGAAAATTGATTTTGTAACAATAGGATGAGAAAAAGCCAACTTGACAACAGCTAAGTTTAAAAAGAAAAAATAGGAATTTTAGTTGGCCATGAGTAGGTTGTGTCATGACCATGTCTAGAAATGATTTTTCCATCTTACCCTGTATTTGAAAGAATTGTCCAGATTGAAGTGGGAGTCAGGGACCTGGGAGATGGTAGATCCTGTGCTCTGTATTCAGCAAACTAAATGTGTGTTCAGTTCTCATCACCTTGCTTTAAAGGCTTTAGAAACCAGAACTCAAGAAGTAGAAGAATTTATAGTTATTTAACACCTAGTGCTTGCTGAGCAGCACAGACAGAGATTTTTTAAATACAGTTCCCAAGTAAGATGGGTTGCCTGGAAATACAACTATATATATATATATATATATTTTTTGTTGTTGTTGTTATGTGTCGTCGAGTCAGACCTGACTCATAGCGACCCCTCCTTTGGTTTCCGAGGCAGTATCACTATGGAAGTAGATTGCCCCATCTTCCTTCCGAGGAGTGGCTGGTGG
>NW_006921589.1:25495358-25506102 GCF_000298275.1 Orycteropus afer afer
CCAGCCTTCTGGTTAGCAGTCAAGTGCCTTAACCACTATGCTGCCAGAGCTCATATATATATATATATATATGTATGTATGTATGTATAAAGGCAACAGGGAATGTTTTGAGGAGAGATGAGGTGTCCAGATATTTGATAACCTGTCATGCAGAGGAGCAAATAAGACTGTTCCCTGCTGTTCTAGAGGCCAAAAAAAAGTACAGCAGGTGTCAAATAGAGACAGAAAGCTTTGAGCTGAATAAGAAAGAGGTTGCTAATGATTAGAGATATTCTATGCTTAGAGATGTCCTGTGAGCCCGAAGAGGAGCTCTGGTAGCGTAGCACCTAGGGCATTTGACTGTTAACCAGAAGGCTAGCAGTTCAAACCCACCAGCCACTCCTCTAAAGGAAGCTTGGGCAATCTACTTCCTTAGTGGTATCACCTCGGAAAACCAAGGAGGGGTCGCTATGAGTTGGATCTGAGTCAACAGCAGTGCATTTGGTTTGGTTTTGGTATGCTCCCCAAGTGGTGAGCCTACACATTCCTTGATGTGTCCAAGCAGAGGCCTGAGATTAATAATCCATTTGTGAATAGTCCCAAATGCCAGTTTTGATGAGAGAGCCACCACAGCACCTCAAATTCTCACAACAATCTTGCAAGGCAGAAAAATTCTTTGTCCTGTTTTATAAACAAGGAACAAGAAGTCTAGAGGGAATAAGCGACTTGCTTAAGATCACATTACTTATTAGTGGTGAAGCTTGGATTTGAACTCACAGTTGTCTAATTCCAAAGCAGAGATGTTGGTATGTGAATTCCTACTTTAGAAGGAGGCTGAATCAGACAGCAATTAGACATTAGTATGCTTTGGCCTCAGTTTCTTCTCAGTTGAGTCCATGATCACTAGTCTTTACCAAATATAGTATCCACGATTCTAAGCAGGACTTTTTTTTTTTTTTTTTTAGGAGAAGAGCCCAAATATTTTTCCTTAGTGAGGTCAGATTAAAAGAAAATAGATGTACCAGTAAGGATTGGCAAGGTTAGAATGCAGTAAAGAACAATTCCAAAATCTCAATGACTTAACCCAACAACTTCAATAGTGACTGGCAAGGGAGCCCTTCCCTCTATCGTCAGGGACTCCAGCTGATGGAGACTTCATCCTATGATGTGTTTGCAGGATTATAGCATCACTGGGCAGAAAGCATAACAAATTATGCTCTGACTCTTGAAATGTCTGTCTATAAGTGAGACATATCCCTTCTATTCATGTTTCTTTGACCAACAAAATCACATGGTCACATCTAACTTCAAAAGTCATGAGGAAGAACACTCATTTTGCAAGACCAGAAGGGAGAAGATACAGATATTTGGCCATGCCAAAGACTTCCACACTAGGATTTTGATAACAGTAAATATTCAGAGTGATGCTTAAGTTATATCTACAATAATTACGATCTTTTTCCCTTCCTCCTACCTCTGCTATCCACTAATAATCTTTGGGCTCTGGTGGCATAGTGCCTAAGGCATTTGACTACTAACAAGAAGGTTGACGATTCAAACCCACTGGCCATTCCATGGAAGGAAGACTGGGTAATCTACTTCTGTGAGGATTTGCCATCTTAGAAACCAATGGGGGTCACTGTGAGTCGGAATCAACTCGATAGCAGTGAGTTTGGTTTGAGTTTTGAAGAAAATCTTAAAGAGATAGTGTACAACTCATTCCTTGAAAATTTGGGGGATAATAAATTAGATCTCACCATAGCAAATTGCCAGAAGATGAATCAGTTCTGTGGTTTTCATGTTGGTCTATAGAATGCCCTAGTTATCTCCATAAGGAGTTAGCATAGTGTTCTAGGTCCCCCTCCCATTTCTCTCCTCAAGTAGATTAATAAAATGCTGTTCTCATCCATTTGACTGGTGGTGGTGGGCTGTGTGTTTGATGGATTTGGCCTTTCAGCACTCATTCCTCCTTTCCAACAGCTTCCAATTTCTATTGGGAGAATTACCACCTCTATATTGCATGGTTTTCAAGATGTCCTCCCCATCAGACACAGAGGCTATTGGGTCCTTCTAGCAGATGCTTTCTTCAACCAGGAACAGCCAAGCGTGTGAACCAAGCTTAATCAATCAGGCTTGCTCTTCCTAGATTTTGACTCTTAGGCCAGTGAATATAAGGGCAAAAGAAATGGTGTGAGTTCACTCATTGTCATTTTGATTCTTGCTAATTTGTGTATTTGAGTATCAAGATTCCATCCTTTCTTTAATCAGTAAGGGCCCTAACATTTTTCCAGTAAATTCCCTACACTTTGTTAGCTTATTAGTTTCTGTTGCCTGTAACCAAAACACCCTAAGTGATATAATATCTTATTAAGATTTGTTTACTTTTTATTTGGTTTTGTTTTCTATGAAGAGTTCCATTGCTAAAATATCAAAGTATGGACCAGGTGATTTTAGAGGTTTCTCCTTGTTCTATTCTTTTAAGCTCAATAAACAACAGAAGAAAATGCTTATTGCAGGTCTGGCAACTTACTCAATGCAACGTTACCATTGACAGGAACCGTGAAGAAACCTGGGTGACTAATACACTCATGCAAAAGATGTCTTAATATCCTTCCTACAAATTTTCCTGGGACTTGCTTGGGAAATTGAATTCTCTTAATATCCTAACATTCAAAGCTGCAGGTCTCATATCTATGCACAAGGCTGATGCCCAGTCTGAAGCTGTGTGGGCTGAGTTTCCCTTGTGAGCCTCACTGCATACCTATCTCAGAGAGGAAAACATTGTCCCATACACTTGCTAACTGACTAAGGTGCTTTTTAGATTTGTGCCATTTCTGTATATTAGTGACACCATTTTGGTTAAATTTTTATATTCCTGGCAAGCTACCTCCTCACCTCCTCAATCTGCCTGACCAGTACTTCTGAATTTTGTTGTTGTTCATTATTGGGTGCCATTGAACAATTTCCAACTCATAGCAGTCCCATGTGACAGAGTACAATTGCCTCATTTGGTTTTTTTTGGCTATAATCTTCATGCAAGTTCATCACCAGGCCTTTCTCCAAGGAGCCACTGGGTGGGTTTGAACCACCAACCTTTCAGTCAGCATCTGAGCTGCTTAACTTTTGTGCTACCAGGGTGCCTTATTTATAAATTTAAATATGTCTAATGATATAGCATTATTGCCAGCTGGTCAATGGAAGTAATTAAATTCATATATTTAAGCATCAGGCAAATGCTTGATTTGGGGAGGGGTGATTTTAAAAAAGAAACCATTTTTTTTGGAAAAGAATCATAAACATTATAAGCAGTAAACAAAGACAGCAGTGACCAGTCCAGAGAAATGAAACAAGAATGACCTTAGTGTGCACCTTGCATTCTTCTTAGTAGGATTCATAATCTGAGCCTCATCAAGGCTGCCTGTGTCTTGGAACTCTGCTTATGTTTTCTGGGGCTCTTGTTATGTAGGTTGCAGAGAGTTAATACGTTATTTCCTCCATGACCAACCCAATGTCCCATTATTTTGTTTATAGGCATTTGCTGCCTCCCTGTAAATGTGTCTAAGTTTTCCTGGTCATTTTCATCATCTCCATGGTCTCTGCCACACTTCCATTACAAATGATTCTTTTACAACTGTCTGAACTTTCTGTATCTTGCACTACCTAGAGGAGTCTCCATTTTATTCTTGCTTCCTGTTGAATCTCCTCCCTGAATGCCCACCATTTTGATGATTTTCCCATTCTCCTCCGTCTGCCTCCCTCTCTTGATTATTGGTAATGCTCCCTTTGAGCTGCCACCACTCGTTCTGCTCTCAGAGAACTGCTTCTTACTCTGCAAAATGGGCACTTCTTCCAACTTGCCCAGAAAGCAGCATGGTTTCTGCCAGAAAGGACTGGCCTGTTGGCAGAGGACCATTAGGAAGAACATTAACACAGCACTGAAAACTAAATTATATCTATAGATTTTGGTTTGTTGCCTTGTTTTCTTACATTTAAGCCTCACTCGACTGTGGCAAAGGCAGTATATTGCAAGTGCTTATAGCAGCACCTAGAAATGCTACTTCTCTGTACTTACTGCTCACCTCTTGCAGGCTCTACACAAAGATTAGTCTTAGATTTAGGTAAATAGTGGATAAAGAGAGAGTTTCTCAGAAGAAAGGATTTTCAGAGACTATAGAACAAAGGGAGCTCTGGTGGCATAGTGGCTAAGGCACTTGACTGCTAACCAGAAGGCTGGCGGTTCAAACCCACCAGCCACTCCTCGGAAGGAAGATGGGGCAATCTACTTCCGTAGTGATACCGCCTGGGAAACCCAAGGAGGGGTCGCTATAAGTCACATCCGACTCGACAGCACATAACAATTGAACAAAGTTCCAGTAGAAGAGGGTTAAGGAAGACAGAAAGCAACTCATTTTCTATAAAAACTAAAGGAAAACCACATACAGACTCTGGAAAGGTTCAAAGAGAGTTAAAAGCCAGGCTCTCTCTCTTTAAGCATAATTTTCTTTTGCTCAGATTCCCCATCAATCACCTGGATGACCTCGCTGCTCTCTCATCCATATGGAGGTCTCTGGCAATGTACAAGGAGCTATAAACAGAAAAAAAAAAAAAAACACAAGAACACTTGTAAATAGGTTCCTAAGCTATGACCAAATTTCATAATTATGTGACAAGACCGAAGAGGCATTGCAGTCCTTTTGGCCCAGATCTTACTGGGCTCATTCGTTTTGCTAAAATAGGCACACAGAAACCGGCATCAAAATCAACAGCCTCGTTCATAGGAAAGACCTTTGCATACCTTCCCCCATACTCCTCTGTCCTTTGGTCTGTCCTGATATGTCACGGTCAGGTACAGGGATTACAATAATATACAGCTGGTACAAATAGTCATGTGCTGGACTACTAGCTGAAAGATCGGCAGTTCAAACTCACTGAAGGGCACGTCAAAAGAAAGGCCTGGCAATCAGCTTATGAAAGGTCACAGCCTTGAAAATCCCATGGATCAGTTTTACTCTGCACACATGGGGTCGCCATAAATTGACTTGACGCCAACTAACAACAACAATAATGCAGTCCACATGAATACTTTGTTATACATGCATGAGTCACACGCAGTGATTCTGGTTAAGATTCAGTCTTCTCCTTTCTCCTTCCTTGTCCGCATCACCCAGCACCCACACAGTGCCACTCCCCTAGCTGCTTGGAATGAGGGCCAGCCTCTGGAGCAGCCCTGCCTCTCATGGGAGAGGCTGATTTGCTGTGTTCTTCACCCTGAACAAGGAGACCTTCTCTTTAAAAAGGGAAGATGTTTTATTTCCCCTGAATCAGAATAATGAAATATTTCTTGTAAACCTGGAAATTAAAATGCAGACAATACAAGTCCTTCCGTTTCCTTTTATTGGTCTTCAGAGGTGAACCCAGGAACAGCTGTAAATATGTGTCAGGGTGGCTCTGGGCTAAAGGTATTGAAACTCCACTCACAGTGATGCCAAAAGTCACTGTCTGAGCTATGTCCAAGAGCCCCTCCCATTTCTCCCCATCCTCCCATCTCACTTCCACCGCCTTATCCTGGTTACAGTGACTTTGAAGCTGGTGAGAAGCATTTTGAGGTGACACTCAGCAGCTGTGTGGTCTGGAATGCATTATCGTGCTATGTCTCAATGACAATGTTCTTTGGTTGCTACAGAGGGCTCGTTAGTTCCAGCCTTAGGATGCACTGCCATCTCCTGGAAAACCCTCTGTCCATGGTGCCTGCCATCATTTTTTTTTTTTTTTTTTAGAATGACACCAGTCCAAAAACAGGACTTGGTCATGGTCTTCTGTCTTTAGAGGCAAACATCTGGATGCTCAGAGCCCTCCTCTTCTGCCCCTTCAAATTGGAAAACAGCAATTCCTGAAGGAGATGAGAAGGTGTTGTATTGTCATCTTAATTAAAAACAAGAAAGTAGGCTGGGAGGTCACTGGTGCCGAGAGCTGGGATCATTAGTCCCGCCTTCTGCTCCCGAGGCTGGCAGCAGATGCTGCTTACTGTAAATGAGTGGCTGGAACCAGTAGAATCCTGCCCTGGGGAGCTCTGGCAGAAGTAACAACCTTATTTACACCATTAAGGACTGGACCGAGGACTCAGACCAGAAGTCACATGCACAGGCAGAGCTTCAGACTGGCGACAGCCTTGAGTTCTTTGGTCCTTTTGTGATGTGGCAATTCTTTATTGAAGATTCCTACCTTACAGGCTAATGACAATACCTTGGTTGTTGGCCTAATGAGTTAGATATTTTCAGAAAGCACCAAAGACATAAGAGCACCTATGATTTCCATTTAAAATCAGAAGCAAATGAAGGCCAGCACACATAATTGTGTCTTAGAGACACGTGGATGTTTGAAAACATAAGCTTTCTTGATGAGAGCAGGTTAGTCATCAGGTTTGAGCTAGAGCCCAACATACATTTGGAAAGATATTAGGCTGGTCATCATGAAAAAGAATGGGGTAATGAATTTCTCTAGAACAGTTTTCTTTTGAGATAACAAAACATAATTCTCTGCATAAAGATAATTAAGATCATCTTCTCATTAACTGAATGATTTGATTTTAGTTAATTAACTGAATTGTTTAGTTCATTTAGTGTCCCCTTGAATCAGGTCTTATCATTATACCTGGACCATTAGAGACTCTTTGAAAATCTGAAAATTTATTTACTATTTCCCCTGAAAAATGCATACACATTTTGTGTATGATTGAACAAAGAATGCAGAACCCCATCAAACACCATCACCAAAGTCAAGCTAATCTTAACAGTACTTAATTTAAAATGTCTTTTGCAGCTACAATTTTTTGCAAAGCCTACTGATCATTTTGAAGGGTGGGTAACAAGAGTCACAGGAGTATTTGCAAATCAGCACATCATGGGATTGGTGCCTGTGAGGAATGACTTGGATATTTCTGATTCTTTCCCATTCCCTGGCCCCATATTGAAAGTTGGTTTAAATGTTCATCCTTCAAAAAGCCTGGACTTTCAGAGGCACACATCTGAACAGCTCTGATAACACCTGCTTCAGCCTGGCTCCCAGAAAACAAATCTGAATCAAGGGTTCTGCTGTGGCACCTGTTTGGACGATCCTTTGTCTCAGTCCTGGAGGGAAGCCCAGATGAAAATGGTTTGGAAACACACAGCCTTCCACATGACAGGATGACCAGACACCAGTGGTCCAATAGTGTTACCGTGGCAGCTCTGCAACTCACCCGGGGGCCCCCAGTGTATGAAAAAAGGGCAAATTTCATGGCACAAAGTATGCGATGAATTCTAAGGACTAGATTAAAACAGTAGTGAAACACTGCCATACAAGATTTATTCTAGGGTTGAAGACTCCTTTCCTTAGACTCAGGTTTAAAACCAAAGCTATGTGTTTTTGGCTCACTGTTTTCATCTCTATCATCAGTTCCTGGAAGGGAGTCTTTTGTCTTCCCTTCTGAATCTGTTGGCAGAAACTGTGTGGTCACATGGTGTCATTTTAATCTAAGCTTCCAGAGAAGTATTCTCCTGCCAGCTTCTCTTCTTCTGCCTGGGCCCTTTCAGCAGGTCTCACTTTTTTCTCTGTCTGAAATTGACAAAAATGACAAGTTCTCATATGTGCATGGTACTTTTCTGTTTTTTTGAAGTTTAAATATGAGTATTTGGGAATGAGTCATTCATCTCCACTCTGCCTTCCTCCCTCACCCAGCCTCTCATGACAATGCCTTTCCTGACTGTTAAATTCCTCTTCAGTAATGTTATTGTGAGACACCTTAATAACTCCAGAATAACCAAGAGCTAGAAAAGGGAACTTAGAAATATTTGGCTATTGCGAATCACATGTCAGTATAGAGGGAGAAAGGCTCAATATATTCAAGAGTGTCTTGTCTTTTAATATTGTTGTTGTCACTAATTCGTGGTGACCACAGGTACAAAAGCTCCGTAGGGTTTTCTTGGCTATAATCTTTACAGAAGCTGATCCCAGGTCTTTCTCCCACTGAGCCACTGGGTAGATTTGAACTGCCAAACTCTCAGTTAGCAGCTGAGCTACCAGGGCTCCTTCCTTACAATGTTACTCTACGATAAAAGTTCCCTTTCAGTATTTCAGTGTCTCCTAGGAGAGCTAGTGCTGGAGTGATTAAAAAACAAAATAAAAAGAAACATTGCTGTCAAGTCAATTCCAACACATTGTAACCCTATAGGACAGAGAACTGACCCATAGGGTTTTCAAGGATGTAAATCTTTACCAAAACAGAATGGCATGTCTTTCTCCCATGGAGTGAATGATGGATTCCAACCACTGACCTTTAGATTAGCAGTTGAGCACTTAACCACTGCACCCCCAGGGCTCCTGTATAATAATGATGATAATGATAATTATAATAATATTAGCTAGTCTTAAACTCTTAACATTTATTGAGCACTTACTCTGTAGCTGGGGAAAGTGGTCTAGGCTGGACAAGTGACTTAGGCATAGATAATGGACATCAGTCAAAGTTCTTTACAGATATTAACTTATTTAATCCTACCAGCAATTGTATGAGGTAGATCCTCTTTGCCATTCCTATTTTATCAATGAAACAAACAGATTCAATAACCTGCCCCAGGTGCACAACCATGAAATAATTGAGCTGAGAACCTAGGAGCATGGCTCCAGGAATTTTGCCCTGAAAATTACCCTACAGGTGATAAAATATATATATATATATATATATATATATATATATATATATATATAGGGGAACAGTTAATGGTGATGATTGAACAGCATAATGAATATAATTAATGTGTAAAGTGTGCAAGTGGGGATTGTAGAAATGGCAAATATTCTATTACGATATACATACCAGGGTAAAATAAAATACCCTAGAGTGTCTCTCACATACATAAAACCACAGATTGTTCCTGAAGAACTTGTGTAGGGGCTCACAGATACTGTTGTTATAATTATGTAGACACTGTGAGGAGAAAGGACTTTGGTTTGATCTGAGGTACTGTGAACCTAATTTTGGATGCAAACCCAGCATGCATACCCAGTTTCAAGATATAATTTTTTATTTTCTTTTTGAGGATACAGCCAAACCAAAACCAAACTCACTGCTGTCAAGTCGGATCCAACTTGTAGAGATGCCTTCTTGGGTTTCTGAGGCAGTTATCACTGTGGAAGTAGATTGCCCAACCTTCCTTCCAAGGAGTGGCCGGTGGGTTTGATTTTGAGGATATGCTACTCTCAAAATGCTAGAACAAAATCTGAAATTTGTGCAAAGTCCTTGTACTGTTCCTGGTATAGTGGTTGATTGTTGCTTTGGACTGTCCAACATGTACTTACCCTTCTTCTAATACAATCTTATTCTCTATTCTCACTCTGTGGTTTTGGGGAACTGGTCTATGAGTGGGCATGTGACTGAGACCTGGATCAACAGTGTATTTCAACCTCCTGACCTGAGAAGGCCAATTCCGTCCCTAGTCTGGAACTTACTCGAACTATTAGAATAGAGAAGCAATTTTCTCTTGGATTCCAGAGAGGATAGGGTACAGGCCTGGAACTGCTGGGGGTCACTTCACCTCAACATAGGAAGGTCCTACTTCAATAAAACCAACAGAAAAAAAGCTGATGCAGAATTAAAATAAGGATAACTATTAAGCTTTGGAGCTCCTGGCTTGTTCTGTCCCTGAACTTCCTCTGGACCTTTTGGTTACACAATGCAATAAATTCCCTTTTTGTGCATAAAGAAATTTGATTTGGGTTCTGGGACCTTGTATTCAAAATAATCTGCCTAATACACCTGTGGATACTTGGAAGCAGACATATTCTTCAGTCCAAGGACTTAAGAACTCCATTCCTACAAGAGCAGGGCCTTAGTGATATCGGGACAGCAGCTGACTTCAGACACTTAACTTGGAGAGATGAAATCCTGAGACATCCAGATCTCAGCCGAAAATTTAATTCCAGCCTCTTCCACACACCACCCTTCTTCATGTTGTCACATTTAAGAAGTTGAGTTTTTTTCCTTTTTTTTAATTTCAAAAACATAAATGAATGAAAAATTTGTGGCTCACAAATTAAATCAGGATTAAATTATCAGAATCACACATTAAAGAATGCATCTTAAATGGACCCATCAATTTATTTGATCAGTTCTTCCAACTTCTGCTCGACCTTCAAGACAACTGGGTAAACGCTTCTTTAGCCCCTCCCATCCCCAGCACACAAAGCACTAGTACACAGCACTTCTGTTCTCAGTTAGCTCCTTGCGTATGGTCTCCATTTTAGTATCGGTCATTGTGTAGAGTGTTTGTTTGCTTTTCAGTATTCTGAACTAGACTCTAAGATCATTGAGAAAAGAGACTTTTGTCTTTTTGCCCTTTGCCTTTTATTCACTCAATAATGAAATCAAATAAATCAAGGTTTACTGTTTACCAAAACTCAAAAAACCAATTTCACTGCCATCAAGTTGATTCTGACTCAGGGTGACCCCTATTGGGTTCCCAAGGCTGTAAATCTTTACAGAAGTAGATTGCCTCATCTTTCTGGAAAGCAGCTGGTGGGTTTAGAACTGCTGACCTTCTGGTTAATAGCCAAATGCCTTACTCACTAAGCCAACAGAGCTCCTTGTGGCAACTTTATCCTAATTATGAACAAAGTGCACTAGGCTTTGAAGCGTAATCTGTATTCCAGACTGTAATCTTAAATCTTCATCAGTGTGGTGATTACGTTTGTGTGTCAAATTGGCTGGGCCTGGTTGAGTGGCTGGGCA
>NW_006921589.1:25509822-25511070 GCF_000298275.1 Orycteropus afer afer
TTCCTGAGACTTTGACTTTCTTCTTTTTTATTTTGGTAAGAAGGTTATTAATTTTCTTTGGGATTACCCTCAAATCTATTACTATCTTTCCAAGTTTAAACCAATCTGTTCTATTTTTATATCATCTTGACTTCTTCATTTGGAAGTTCTGAAACTACATCTTTTATTTCTTCTTTTTGTTTGGTAATTATCATCATTTCCAAATTGACATTGTGGGAGCTCTGGTAGTGTAGTGCCTTAGGCACTTGACTGCTAACCAGAAGACTAGAGGTTCAAACCCACCAGCCACTCCTCAGAAGGAAGGTTGGGCAACCTACTTCTGTAGTGATGATGCCTTGAAAACTCAAGGAGGGGTCACTATGAGTCAGGTCTGACTCGATGGCACATAACAGCAAGAACATTTTAAGTCTTCTGTGTTTATTTTTGATACTTCTAAATCAGTTGATTTCCACATGATGTTGTCATGTCTTAATGTCCAATTCTTGACATCCATTGCTGGTTCTCTATACAAAGGACTCCCTTAAGCATTTCTTGTAAAGTTGATCTGGTTTTTACAAATTCCCTTAATTTTGTTTATCTGGGAATGTTCAAATTTTGCCAACATATTTGAGAGACAATTTTTCTGGATATATAATTATTGGTTGGCAATTTTTTCTTTCAGGGTTTTCTATATGTTATCTCATTGCAATCTTGTCTGCATGGTTACTGCCAAAAAATCAGAGTTTAGCTTTATTGATATTCCTTTGACTTCATTTTTCCTCAGCTGCTTTTGGGATTCTTTATCTCTGGTTTTGGAAAGTTTGATTACAATATGTCTTGGTGTTTTTTTGTTTGGTGTCTATCCTACTTGGAGTTTGCTGAACTTCTTTAATATGTATCTTCTCATCTTTCATGATATTAGAGATGTTTTATTCCAAGAAATCTTTGACAATTTATTTGGTGCTTTTTTGTCTCTTCCTGTTCTAGAATCCCACTCACATGTAAATTATTCCTCTTGATGGTGTTCTACATGATTCTTAGGCTTTCTTTATATTTTATTCTAATTGTTCTTCTAAGAGATTAGAGTTGAGAAATTTGTCTTAAGTCTCACTAATTCTGTGCTCCATTGATTCAATTCTATTTCTTTGCTTTTCCAATGCATTATCTATTTCTGAAATTTTAGTATTAATCCCCTAATTTCTATTTCTATTTTTGTATGGTTTCTAATTTTCCATTTATATTGTCAACTTATCCTTAAATTTTATTATT
>NW_006921589.1:25511955-25513538 GCF_000298275.1 Orycteropus afer afer
AAAAATGTGGCACAGTTCTGGCACAAATGGTAGCCACCAAACATGACTGAGGTAGAAATATGGCACTCGTTCCATGAAAGCATGCACCACCAAATATAAAGGGAGAGTGGGGACTCTACTGAACTTGGAGGTAGTAGAGGGTGAGGTACTTGCTCAGCAGGATCATAAAAAAAAAACAAGAAAAAAAAAAAAAGGCAGGAGGAAGTGGAAGAAAAAGAAAAAAAAAAAAAACACAAAGGGAAAGGGAGAGGGAAGGACCAAGAAGAAGGGAAGAAAGAAAAGGAAAAGAGAGAGAGAAAAAAAGAAATGGTCCAAGTGTTACCCACCAAACTCACCTGCAGCAGGAATGTGGAGCTCACTCCAAGAGAGCTCCCACCACTGTCCATGGAGGGGTGCTGCTGACCTTGGGGGGAGGCAAGAATGAAGAAAAAAGGGAGGGGTGAAGAAGAAGGAAAGAAAGTAGAGAAAATGGGGAGGGGAGAGAGAAAGAACTAAGAAGAAGGAAACAATTTAAAAAAAAGAAAGAAAGCAGTACTGACAAAAGTGCCAGCCACCAAACACTGGTGTGCAGGAATGCAGTGCTCTCTCCCCTGAGTGCACACCTCTGACCAGGAAAGATCAGGGATAGGTAGTGGTAATCACGTGGTCAGCAAAGGAGTGACTCTCACTCTTTGGGATCCAAAAAACAAAAGAAAAAGGGCAAGGGAATAGGAAGAAAAAAAGAGAGAGAGAGAAAGGGGAAGAAGACAGAACTAAGCCAAAAGATAAAGACAGAAAAAGCGGCACAGCACCAGCACTCGGGGCAGTTTGACTGGTCCTGGGTGTGGGCATGGGGAGGGTCAAGCCTCTGGTCACTAGGAGATTGTGTTAGGTAAGTGGAGGACACATCTATCTGGTCATCGGAGCACCATTGTGGGTGTGGTTGCAGTCCTGGGTATGTGGAACTGGTTATCTGGTTCCTGCTCTGATCTGAATGCTGTTTGCAATAATTCAAAATAGGTGCACTGTGACTGTTGACAGTTTATCACTCTTTGTTCACCATTTTCATCCAGTGTCTTCCTCTCATCAGTATTTGATCTACTTCTTTATACTTTCCTTTGAAGGCATAGGATCCAAGATTGTCATCCATTGCCATTCCCCTTGTTTTTTCAAGTCTTTGTTGTAGTCTGGATAGTGTGTCTGCCTAGACAACCATCTTGGAATCTCTCTCTATTGAATGATGTTTTGAAATGAGTTACAGTGAGATTGAAATGAAGTTGCTTGTGACTAGATTGGATTTAAAGACAAAATAAATCCTAAATTTCAACTGATACTCCAAAGTGACGATTTTGCATTTCCTACTTCTTGTCTGAAACCAAGTGTCTTTTCCATCTCTCTCCCCTTTCTGGCTTCTATGGGTCTGTAAGCATTGCATCTTTCTCCTCCTTTTTCAACCTCCATATTCCAATGGACTCCACATTGAATCTTCCTGGGGAACTGTCTCTAATCTTAGTCCCTTTGTTTCCATTTCTGTGCCTACCAACTCATCTTAGGTCCTTTTCCGTTTGTGTATGCAGAATATACTGGTTTCTGAATTGTTTTGC
>NW_006921589.1:25514768-25515732 GCF_000298275.1 Orycteropus afer afer
TTAACTGGCTATTATTTCCTCATAAAGTCTTATTGTAACACCAAACAGTTCAAAATTTACAAGTCCATAAAGACTAATCTTTTTCTCTGTGTTTCAATAGAAGGCCCAACTGGAAATGCATATGCTTTCCCAAAGTAAAAGTCTTAACACGAACAAGATTTGTCATATTCTAGAATGATACTGTTATTGATGTCATCGAGTCAATTTCAATTCACAGTAACCCTTTGTAACAGAGTAGAACTAGGGATTTCTAGATTATCATATTTGTAGGAACAGATTGCCAGTTCTTTCTCTCACTGAACTGCTGGTAGACCTTGAACCACCAACCTTTCAGTTAGCAGTGGAATGCTTATCCACTTTGCCATCTGGACTCCTGTCTAGCATGATAGCATGTTCCAAATAGGACTGTGTCCATACAACACTTGTAATACTCAGGCATATTCTGAATATTAAATAATAGTAATAATATTTCATTAAAATAGTAATATGTTAATGAAAATATTTTCTTAAAAGAATTTACTATGACGTACTAATTCTGAAGGGTGTTGTCTTATATTGGGTTCTCCAGAAACAGGTCCAGAAGTGAGAATTGATGTTCCCAAGATAAGGAGGGGCTCCCAAGAGAAATTGAAGGAGTTGGGGAAGGAGGGCAGGAAAACGGAGGAAGCCAAGCAAGAATATAACTTCAGAGAAAGTCCTTTGAAAGGTAACTCCAACCTTATCCTACAGGATCTCTGGAATATATGTTATTCCTGGGGGTTTTCTCCAACCCAAAGTACAGAAATTGGACTTTTACTCTCCTGGACTCACCAGTTACCCTCCATGGCAGGGAATTCCTGGTGATGTGTGTAACTGGAGATACTTCCAGCCCTGTAACTGCAGGCAAAGTGGATGCAGTAGACCAAGATGTGAGTTGTTGGAGCCAAAAAGTGCAGAAAGGATTGGGAGGGATACACAGCAACAG
>NW_006921589.1:25516477-25521219 GCF_000298275.1 Orycteropus afer afer
TTGCACAACCCAGAGATATCCCCTAGAGAGTACTTCTGAAACACTAGAATCAGAGAATATATATCCTAATAAATTATTTGAACTATCAACAATTATTAAGAACTGTGTGACCATGGGCATGTTACTTAATTTCTCTTTGTCTCAATGTCTTCATCATATAAATAAAAGTACCTAACTCATAAGATTCTTAAGAGAATTAAATGAGACAATACACACAAAGTATGTGTACAATGTATAGATCACTGTATATTATAATCATTAAAGTAAATTTAATAATAGTTTGGGGATTTTTTAAAAACCTCCTTTGTGCTTAGTATTACAATTTTAAATGCTCAAGCAGTGGGCTTCTCTTAGTGCCATAATAAATTTGTATCAAAAAACAAACAAACAAACAAACTCACTGACATCAAGTTGATCCTGACTCATAGCGGCCCTTCCTTGGGTTTCTGAGGCAGTATCTGTATGCAAGTAGATTGCACAATCCTCCTTCTGAGGTGTAGCTGGTGGGTTTGAACCACCAGCCTTCTGGTTAGCAGTCAAATACCTTAGGCACTATGCCACCAGAGCTCATATACATAAGATAATAATAATACTGGGGTGAGATGGAGAGTGCATTTTCAGTAACATATCAGGAAATTGGTGAACTGCATAAGAAAAGGAAAGGAAATAGGAACTTAGTCATACATAGTAGAAACAAAAATATGACTCATCTTAACCGTGCTATTGAAAAAATTAGAGATGGAGGCTTGGACACCATATGAATTTGTCATTTTGCATCACTTTAAACTTGAAATTCACCTTTAAATAAAGATCTTGACCCTTTGTAGGAACAGTTATGGAAAAATGTACAGCTGAGTTTGGTGGAAGAAAAGAAATAGTAACAGAAAATGCAGTGTATTCCAATTGGCCGAAGAATAAAAGAAAAGACATCACAGAGACCCTTTCATCAGCATTGCGATGGATAATATTAGCTTGAATCATATGCAATTACCAAAATGTGGCCTTTTTTGATCTATAAAACTAGCAATTTCATTTGATTCAACCTGATATATAAAGCCCGTTGGGTGACACAGTCTTACGTGGTTCTCTCATGTTGCTATATGCTTGCTGTTTGCCAAGAATGCAAAGCTGTGGCCACTCTTAACTGGGGCCATTTCTTAGGGTTGTGTTTGCAGTGAGCAACCTTGAGGGATGAGGTAATGTCTCCTTCTGGAACAAGGAGCAGACTTGCTTAGTGCTTGCCATAAAAGCAGTGGATTCCTCAGGCTCAGTGTTTCTCTCTGTACCACAACCCATTCCATGTACAAACGTCATCTGGGCCTTTGCATCATCATCTTGGAACTTGAAGCACAAAGAACCAATGTAAATATGCTTGTGCTCATGTGGCTGGGAGTAGTAATGTCTTTTGTCTCTGGACATGAGTCTCATGCCTTCTGCTTGCATCCATGAAATAGCAACAGACTGATTTCTTAGCTTTTAAGTAGGATAAAATAAAATCCCAAACCTAACAAAGCCACAACACAGGATAATCTCAAGATTGCATTAATTGTACCATTTATCAAGTTTTCCCAAACTATTACCATTTACGAACAAGAAGTTAAAAGCTTCCTTAACAAAAATTGGTGTGCTCATTCACTTTCTGTCTTGCTCTTAGGTTCTTTCACAGGAAGTAAAGAATATGTCACAATCCTCAGTCCCCTATGTGATCAGAATTCTGAAGACCCCAAGGAATCTGATTCTGTCCCAGAGTTTTACAAGAATCCATGTGAAATGCTTCAGGCAAGCTGATAATTTGACTGTCCATCTGTACCCTTCCAACTTAATTTGGCTATGGGTTCAATCTTTAGACATGAATTCAACTGTGTAGATCATAGCTCCTATAGTACTCAGTGGTCCAAAGTGTGAAAAAGCTGCCTTAGAAATTAACCACAGGCCAGATTAAAACTGGAAACCATCTCCAGGCTCAGCTCCCTGGCCTTCTACTTGAATATGGCACTGAGGCAACTAATAACAATATGGTCAACTAATTTTCTTCCTTTCTAGGCTAATCGTTGAGGGAACCCAACCATTTTCTCCGGACAATGTCACAATTGTAGAACCATCATTTTTATGTAAATAGCTGTTCTTTGACTCATTAAGCACTATTGCCCCTGATATTTTCCTTTCTGACCTTATGAGCGGCACACTAACAGAACATGAAAAAATAAAGAGAACTGAGAAAGGCAATAAAAGAGTTACAACCAAGAAGTATATTATGACTGTGAACAACAAGGGAATTTGGAAATGGGTGACTGAACATCCAAGGATGTCCTGTCAGCTGGTCACAGCTACAACATTTGTTCAGTGTCTGACAAGTGCTTAGCACCATTTCAAGGTGTCACATGGAGCTCATAGGAAATGACAGTCATAGACACTGCTGTGGGAGCACTTACAATTTAATAGACAAGTTAGCACAATTAAATGCCTCTATGCTCATAAACACAAAATCTGGTCATGGCTCACCTCTCCACTTACTCTTTATTTCTTTCATAGCTTATGTCACAAACTAATTATTTAGCTTATTTGTTTGTGTTTTTGATTATTATGGTTCCCCTAGAGGTGAGATTCACCTGACATGCAGCAGTGTGGTTATCCCAATTATTATTTATGACTGTTGCCCCTGATCTTACCCACTGGAAAATCAATTCCAAGAGGACAGGGACTATGTTTATCGTTGTCACCATCATAACCCCAGAACTTAGTAAAATGCACCTAGTAGATTCTCAATAAATATTTTTCAATACAGGCAGTCCTCAGGTACGAACAACTGACTTACAGACAACTCCTACTTGCCCTTTAATGTTATGTAAAGTTGCCTTCACTTTCAAACTTTTGAACCAACACCTACTCCAAACTAATTCTTCAACAAGTCACCTCATTTGCTGCACATGCAGATTTTAAATGACTGAAGAGGCTTCAAACCTTTTCTTGCACTAAAAATCCCCTGCCATCTAGTCAATTTCGATTCACAGTGGCCCTTTCAGACAGAGTAGAACTCCCCTGAAGGATTGACAAACCTATAAATCCTTATGAAAGCAAACTGCCTCATCTTTCTCCTGCAGAGCGGCTGGTGGATTCGAACTGCCAATGTTTTGGTTAAGCAGCTGAATGTTATGCCACCAAAGTTCCTTTCTTGCACTAAAGTAAGCCTGAAAAACCTTATGCACCTGTCCTGACTTACCTACAAATTCTCTCTCTCTTTTTTTTTTTTATTTTTATTGTGATTTGGGTGAAAGTTTACAGAACAAATTCATTTTCCATATAGCAGTCATGCATATTTTATTTCATAACATTGACTGCAATTCCCCACAATGTAACAGCTCCCTTCTCACTTCTTCCCTTTAGTTCCCTCCCATGCACTCCCACTGTGCCAACTCCTCCCACACTGACCCCAGCTATCTCCCTGTGCAAACACTGTCCTGTTCTCCCACAATTGATCACTCCAAGGAGTGTATCTACCTGATGTAAATGTTCGCCCCATATGCCTGTCTACTGTTTGGCTGGAAGACACAGGAATGAGTTCAATTCCAGACCTGAAGGGTAACTAGGGGTCATTGTCTCAGGGGTCTCACCAGGCTCTATCAGAGCAGCAAACCCGGTCTTTTTTTTTTTTTTTGTCATGATTTTGAGTTTTGTTCGACATTTTTCTCCCACTCTATCCAGAATGTCCTGCACCAATCCCCCTCCAAGTTACCTACAAATTCTTAAAGACACAATTAGGAATGGATCGTTTGAACCCTAGGAATTACCTGTAAATAAATTAATTCATTCAGCAACAGCAGTAGACAGTGATTATATAAGTTAGCCTCTAAATGCCACAACTGAATAACATAAAATTAAATGAGAACCTGGTTTGAAGGCAAAAGTAAAATTTTCAAAGAATTTAGGTGAGAAAAACTTCAGGGAAAAGAATATATTCCTACCTCATTGTCCTTAGTGAATATTGAGATCATCAATCACAAAGAATTAGTGGAATACAAAAAGCCTAATCAAATCTTATCATGTGATCTTTAATTAGGCAAATGTAAGAGCAAATGGGGTTCAGCTAGTACTTGCTTATCAAGTTTTAAAGCTGGATAGGACAGTACCAATGCCCTTGAATCCCTTCATTTTGTAGCTGAGGTATCCTTAATATAACACCTAAACAGTGACATTCCAGAGTGTTACATCAAACACTAGGTAAAGTAATCGCATTGATGGCTCCAGTGTTTGGTTTCTCACATTGGGTTCTGCCCACGTCTTAACTCTGAGCTCAGCCGTGTAACCTCATTTGGTGAATGGGATGATGCAAACAGAGGTATGAAAGGCACTGCGCATTGAGCCTTGCTCTCCTGTTGCTATCTCCTCTGCCATAGCCATGAGTTCATGCCTGGCCTAGCCTGTTAGAGGACCAGACACATGGAGTAGAGCCAGGGGTCCTCATCCCAGCTGATGCTGTCCTCGACTAATTAACAGCTAGTCAGCCCCCCAGAGTGAGCCCAGCCAAGATCAACCAGCTGACCTGAAACCACAGATGCATATGTGAGCACAGTAAATAAAGACCAGCAGAACTTCCTAGGTAACCTCTAGATTCATACACCACTGCATTTTAGGGTGGATTAACGTAGCATTTTTGGAGCTCTGGTAGCATAGTGGCTAAGACACTTGCCTGCTAACCAGACGGCTGGCGGTTCAAACCCACCAGCCACTCCTCGGAAGGAAGG
>NW_006921589.1:25521664-25534303 GCF_000298275.1 Orycteropus afer afer
ACACATCATCCAGCACAGAGAGTACAGCCTCCATGGTCTCCTCACATGTGGGCTCGATCTGATCTTCTGGCAGAACAAATCCATGCTTACCAGTATCTCTCAGCTCAAATGTGTATGAGAAGGGGATCCCAATGTCCTGAGCCCAGTCTCTCGAGGACCCTGATGTAGCATCTACAAAGGAAATAGAAGGCACAGTTAGAAACTACATCGAAAAGATAGAGTTCTGAAGCCACTTCAGGGAATGAAAGTTCAATCTTGCAAAATAAACAAGCTCTTTCAGATTAGAGCCTCGTGGAATTGCTACATCCCCACCAGCAGCTTGATATTAAGACTCAACAGGGCAGAGACTGTACCTTAATCCTCTTCTCTGCCTTCATAGTACCTAGCACTGTGCCTGACATGTAGCAAAGGTTTTGTTAAAGTTTATCACCTGAATCAAAGACAAGGCCATCTAATAATGCAAGGCAAGAGTTAACTAGTTCATTCAAATAAATGAATCAAAATGACCAACAGGAAAATATCATGCAAATATTATGTAGGTGGGTTCAGGAAGTTGTAGGAGGTGATGGTTGGCGATGATAGAAAGCAGTGCACTTTTTTTCCTCCTAAATTCCTTTCTTTTAGATCCTTTCTCCAGGCCCTACCTTGTTCTGCTTTCTTAGTGCAATAGGTCCCCTGAGAACTGAATCAACTGACTAAGGGTCACTGGACAATGTCCTTTCTGTTAACTCCTGTGCCTTCTAACTTGCCAGCTCTTTTTAACTGAAGCCAAAGGAAGTTCTGGGCTGAGCCAGAGTATTAATTTCTTGTTATTGCTCATACTTTATCCCTAGAGAGCATAATTCTGGATTTGCACAGATTTCCTTTTATCCTTGGTCATTTCGATTTATACAACTCCTTGTTGATTCCGGGAACTCTTCTATCCCTCTCCTGCCCACCTCCATCCCCCACCCTCTAGTCCCCACCAAAGACCACTGACTTCTTTTGTGCCTTAGATATTATTGAAAAGGAAAAAAAAACCTAAAATACTTACATAAAATATCTATACTTGAACCAACTCTATAACTTGTCCCATGCTTTGCTTTCAACGCATCTGCTGCCTTCTGAGCAATTTGAATCTATAGGAGCAATGGAGACACAGATATTGATCTTTAAAATAAATCCGTCAATATAGGAGGGTTGGTATTTTCTTCAGATCCATCTCCACAGTTCCAGACGAATTTTTCAACTTCTCATTGGATGCTTACACCTACTTTAACTGCTGATACTTCAGACTCAACATACTTGGGGTAGTTAAGGTTATGGGCCTGTCACCTTGGCTGGGCTTGGTTTTGAGTAGCTGGGCAGCTGGATGTAGTTACTCCCCATGATGAGACTGATAAGCAACATCATGGCAGAATCTGCAGTGAGCAGCTGAGTAGCTATCTTAGGGATGTGGTCTGCTTCTACTTTATAAGAAGAAGCTTTGAGAAAGGTCTCTGCAGCTTGTTGACATGCTTGGACTATGCACGTAGCTGAGTCTTCATTCAGCAACCTGCCATGCTCTGCTGATCTTAGGACTTTTTCTGGACTTGAACTAGGGCCTGCTATGTTGTTTGATAATCTTGGGACTATGCCTTTTTACTTGTCGACCTTGGGTTTGCCAGCCTCAGCAGCCAGCAGCTGCCTGCGTTAAGAAAAGCCTCTAGCTTCAGTGGGTTGGGAGCAAGAGGGAGCTGAATCCCAAGGTCAAGGGGCTTTCACCCAGACTCTAGAGCTAGGGACTTTGAACTCGGACGTCCAGCCTCCTAAACTGTAAGAGAATAAATTCGTTTGTTAAGGCCACCCAATTGTGGTAGTTTCTGTTAGAGGAGTACTTAGGTAGCCAAAACAATACTGAACTCCAATTTCATCATCTCCTCTGCTGTAAGAATGTTCTGATTCTCAGAGTTCTGGTGTAGTGTGCTCCTCCTCTTTCACTCTTTTTCTTTCACATCTTTCTGTTCTCAAACAATTACCAAATTCCATTTGCAATGATGCCACACTAGTCCAGATCCATTGCCTCTGACTGAACCAGACTGATGTCATCCTCTCATCAATACTTATTCCAATTGACCCCACCTGGCTTCCAGATGAACTTTTATAGAATAGATCTATGCTCATGATCCTGCTGAAAAAACTTCAGTAACTATCAGTTGTCCACAAAATTAAGAACAAACTTCTCAGCCTAGTTTTTAAAATCCTCCAACATATACCCTTAATGTACCTGGTACCCAAAGATACATACATTTCCATGTTTACTTTATTTGGCAAAGGAGTGAATATAACCTAACCTTAGATGGAAAAAAAAAGTTGTGATTAAATTAAGGCTCTGGAGTGGAGGATTTATTCTGGAACACCTGGGTGGTTCCTAAATGCAATCACATGTATCCATATAGGAGAAAGGCAGAGGGAGATTATTAGACACACAGAGAAGAGGAGAAGGCAATGTGATTACAGAGATTGGAGTGATGTGAACACACACAAGCCAAAAGACACCTGAAACCTACCAGAAGCTGCAAGAAGCGAGAAGCAGATTCTCTCCCTTCAGAGGGAGTGCTGCCCTGCTGGAGCCTAGATTTCATACTTCTGGCCTCCAAAATGCTGAGAGAATATATTTCTGTTGTTTTAAGCCACGCAATTTGTGGTAATTTATTACAGCAGTCACAGGAACTAAATATACCACTTTCCAACTTTATACTCTCTATATCCACCCTGTTGTTGTTGTTGTTGTTATGTGCCGACGAGTCAGCCCCGACCTATAGCGACCCCTCCTTGGGTTTCCAAGGCAGTTATCACTACGGAAGTAGGATTGCCCAAGTTTATTAGGGAAGTAGCAGGTGCTGCGAAGGACACAGTTCTTTGGTCAGGACAACTGCTTCCCCAGCTGTGCCAGGAGGCAATCTCTGTCACCGGGACCTGCCCAGGCCTGGGCCTAGACTATAGTCAAACTCAAGGTTACCCACTGTTCCCCAGACATGATCCATGTTCTTCAACCACTCTCCTTTGCTAGGGACATTCTCTCTATGTGGAAGCTTCACCTGTTAACTCTGGCTGTTCAAATCCTACCCAACTTCAAAGGACTTCCTCAAGTGCCAACCACTCCATGAGGCCTTTCCTCATCACCCCAACTGGAGTCTCTCTCTCCTCCCTTTGAACTCCTTGTATCCCTCTGCCCACACCTCTTTTACTGTACCCTCCTAATTCTACCTGGCAGTGTAGGTATTTGCTATTTATTTCTCACAGGCTCCTAGAGTTTTAGGGCTTGCTGTTGTACTCTTCCCCACATCTCCCACCATATGGCCTTTCATATTGGAGAGCTCTCAGAGTTAGATGATTTCTGAGATCTTGGCCTCGCTCTTTCTGGACCCTTTCCTGAGATCAAAGCAACTAACTAAAATCTAAGTCTATTAATTACATTTATTGGCCTTTTGATAAATCTCTTTTCACACCCTTCTGACGGGCCCTCTAAATGTTCCCTACTCTGGATTTCCCAATGCTGTATTCTACCCGGGAGCTCTGGTGGCATAGTGCCTAAGGCATTGATTTGACTGCTAACAGAAGGCTGGCGGTTCAAACCTACCAGCCATTCCTCAGAAGGAAGGTTGGGCAATCTACTTCCGTAGTGATACTGCCTCGGAAACCCAAGGAGGGGTCACTATGAGTCAGATCTGACTGGACAGCAGTGAGTGAGTGAGTGAGATATTCTACCCACTTGATGATAGATCCCACTGTTGCTCAGCTCCTTAGGGCAACCTGACAAGTTGAACATTTGTGGGTAGGTCAGCTCTCTTGACTCCTAACTAGCAGATGGGTTTCTTTTAGATCCTGGTTCTCTCTTCTTTCAGATCCTGGCTCTGTTCTGTCCAGCTGAATCCTAAGACGTAACAGACTTGTGCCTGGGTGTAGTGGGGAAAAGTGCAATGAAGGTCAAAAGGAAGAATATAAAAGCAATAGGCTATTTTTTTTTTTTTGGAGATGGGAGGTCATATAAACAGTTTTGGGTAACATTCTTAGGACACTTTGGACTTCCTGTGTGTGACTAAGGTAAAAATAAAACATTAAATTGAACATATTTCCAAGCTTCCGCCTCTTTTCCGCTCACGATTGAAATTTCTATCTCTGGCCATTCAGTTTCTCTCTCTATTCCTGACAGGAGCTTCTGGGTCTTCACTTGGTTTTGTTTTGTCCTGATTTCACATAATGGGTGGGAAGGCCTAGAGGGCCTTTACAAAGAATAAAGTGAATTTTATAATTTCCAATGGAGAGAATAGGATATTTATAGAAAGAAGAAGAAATTATAAGAGGGAGAGAAGAGTCAGAAAGGGGATTTCTGAGAGAAAAATTTTAGTAAGAAATTGAAAGTGATAGAAAGGATTCAGGGTAGGTGCTGTGTGCGAGTGAAATTAAAAGCAAGAGTCTTAGGGAAAAGTTGCTGTGGTTGGCATCTACAATACATCCTTATTTTAAAGTTCTTCAAGAGTCTATAGTAGAGACCAGAATTGCTTAATTAAAAGCAATTTAAAATTAAAATTTTAAATTAAATTAATTTAATTTAAAATTAAAATTTAAAATTCTCATGTGTTTCTCTGAAAGAAAGTTGATGCTAACAGGGCCATGCAGGGCCTTGACTTTTATTTGGGTTACATAGGTTAGTCCCAGGCTACATTCTCCATCTAAATGGTTGCTTGCATTTTTTTTTTTTTTTCTCTTTCCTGCAGCTCACCATAGCCAACTAATCATTTTTCTTATTACCAACTTTTACTTATTCTGTTCTTATAGTTATTTCTCCTCAAATCCTGGCTGTGGGATTAGGAACAGTGTCCCTGGTTTCCCATTCTTTGAAAAAAAATTTGAGTTCTTTCCTTTTTGTGGATAGTGGTGAGAGACATGACATATGTATGAAGTGTACGGTTGTGACCCTTCACCTAGGGAATGTGTCCTTTCTGAGAAGATAAAACAGAAATCCCCTAGACCTACGAGGTCAGCTTCTGTTTGTGGTGGGGTCTTCTGATTACCTTCCCCTCTCCTGATACTATGCGCAAGGCCATTTCTCTGCTGCCCTTCTTCTCAGCCTAAACGTGTTTTCCAGTCAAAATAACAAATACTCTTTTGCCAATGATACACAATTTACATTGAAAAAGACCTTTACCAAGTTGACAGTTCCTTAGCTGGATCCAGAGAACTAATTCTAACATAATCTTCACACCAAAAGGATGACTGGGGCCCTGTGTGTGGGTCAGTCGGGGGCGGGGGATGAGTTGGGAGTGGAGCATAAGGATTGATATGGGAGGAGATCAAAGGGAAAGAGTGTAAACAACTAAAAATAAGAATTCTTAGAGCTATGCTAATTTGCAAAGCAGTTTAGATGGGGATTCTATTAGTTTCTTCCCCTCTCTAGGGACTGCTAAGTTTTCCATCACAAAGTATATTTGCCATGATTTATAAAAAAATTTAAGTTTTGTAGATTCATAGAAGTTAATTACTAGTCTCTAGAGATTGTAACTAATAGAAACCTTCTCAGAACAATTGGCTTGATTGGGTGTCTTTGTGTATTCTATCAAAGCTTATCATTAAGGACCTAAAAACACAGCTAGCTAGCATCAGTAAGGTTAACACATGGTGGCAAAATTCTCACACTGTATTTTTACTGAAAAGTCTTGGATATGAATATTTATGCTAACTAGTTACTTCAGCACATGAGATAGTAAAGGATATAGACTGGAGGCTCTCTTTCTCAGACTGATTTACCAGTTTCTGTATATAGTGCTAAAGAATTGCCAATGATTCCATCACTAGAGTTGCCTTCCAGTAGAGGTGATAGCATTGCCCCAAGTTGCTCCTGCCTTCTTGCTCCCTCCCACCAGTGACCACAGTGCTCCTCTAACCTCTAATCATCAGCACCAGACCCATGGGACTTTTGAATATAAACCTTGCAAAATGATCATGTGGCATGAATTTTCTTGAAACATAAGGGGAATGAAGCTCCCTAAAAAAAAAAAAAAAAAAAAAATTAGGTACTATTTTCACTGTTAGTAGAATGGCCCCTTCCATCAAAGATCAATAGTGGCCTTTCCGTGGTGGTTCATTTGTTTTTGTCACAGATTCTTTTAAGCAGAAAGCAAATATCTACAACAAATATCACAGAAACTGGGGTAAAAGGGGAGTTTTGGGCTTTTCTGTTGAAGTCTCAGTTTCTGCAGACTTCTTTACTGAAAAAATGAAACTTCTGGTTCTCAGGAATGAGAGGAAAGTAGGATATTATTGATTGGGCATCTAAATTGATAAAAGCAAACCCTTTCTGAGCTGGGAAAAGCTGTTTGAGGTAGTGAAATAAATGTCACCTCTAGAGTCTGAAGACTTGAGTTCAAGCTCAAGCGCCACTATTTATTGTCTACAGAGATTTGGGAAATGTATTTAATCAAGATTTCAGTCTGCATATTTCCAAAATAGGTCAAAGTACTGTCATGAAGTTCAAATGCGATGTTAGGTGCTGTGGAGTTGGCCTAACTCATGGTGGCTGATGCACAACTACAGCAAAAAGCCACTTGGTCGTATAGCCTGCCCGGGATTGATTTTGCAGATTGCACTGTTGCAACGTAAGGTTTTCACTGGCTGATTTTTGGCTTTACTTCCTAGTCTGTCAGTCTGGAAGCGTCACTGAGACTCGTTTCACTTAAACCTCTACTGACAGGTGGTGTAGTGCCTAAGGCATTTAACTGCTAGCCAGAAGGCTGGCGGTTTAAACTTACCAGCCACTCCTCAGAAGAAAGACTGAGCAATCTACTTCCATAGTGATACTGCCTCGGAAACCCAAGGAGGGGTCGCCATGAGTCAGATCCGACTCCACAGCTGTGAGTTTGGTTTTGTTTTTGGTTTGAAAGTTGGGTGGTGGATGCATATGAGGTGTAGTGGCCAGAAATTGAGCCCAGGTCTCCAGCATTAGAGGCTCAAATTTCTATGTGGTCACCACAAGTCACAGTTGACTTGACAACAACTGGTCAAATGAAATAATGACAGTAAGATCCTATTGTAAATTGTGAAGTTGTAGGCAAATATTATTTATTTACACATCTTACAAAATTATAATGTAGTACAAGTGCTCCTGGGCCAAGAAAGAAAAAGTATTAAGAGTAAGGCACTGGGGTGCTGCTGGATATTTGACTCCTGGGGGAAGGGCTGCCTCAAGCAAAGATCTCCAGCGGTTTTTCTTCTGGTGCCCAGGTTTAATATGTCATGCTTCAGTGGGAGAGAGGCAGGAGGTGTAGCAGAACCAACAGGTCACCAGGCCTCTGTGATCTTAATGGCAAAGTTGGCTTAGCCCCTAGTCCATCTTGTTTAAAGAATACAAGATACTGTATTTAAAAAGACAAGATAGCAAATATAATAATTCTAAATTTCTCATCTCTTTGATTTGTGTCTACTGTCTTCTGAATTTCCAAAAGAGCAAAGAGCCCAGTCTTTTCAGCAATTCTGCCCACCACTGCTTCGGTAAACAAAGCTTTGGGGACTGCTCCAGAGTGAGGAAAAGCAGTGTCCCCAGTTTGCAGTTCACTGACACTTCCCCTGAAGAAGATTCCTAGGCAAACGGTGGAGGAAGAGTCTACAAGAAAATAAAGCCTTGTGTTTAGCAGAGAAGAAAGCAGATACAGTTCAGCCTTGTTACTTCAGATATGCCATATTCTACTAACAGCTGGCAAATTCTTTAAAGCACGGTTCAAAAGCCGTAATTGCTGAACGGAACTTCAAGAGAATTTACAGAAATGATAGTGCATTCTAGCAGATTATTAACATAATCATCTCATTTATATTATAGACGAATACCTAAGATGTCTCCCAACTCGACACTTTAAGAAACAGGTAGTTAATTAATGTAGGTAACACAACATTTAACCTGAAGCCTTCCCAGCAGACATCTGGCATGGTGCAAAAACTAGAGAAAGAGATTAACAAGGAGAAGAGAGGATGGGGGAGGGGCAGTGCTGGAGCCAAAATCTTGGAAAAGAAAAGCAGGAGACGCAAACAGGGGTCTTACTGAGACTTTAGTAGAGGTACTATGGTCTTACCATTTCTTCATAGTTACTTGATTTGTTTTGGGTGTAACCGTAAGGCGTGAGAATGAGCTGCCCGTAAGAGTGTATGGTGAGAAAGCACAGAATGTCCTCCTTCTTGCTCTCTATAAAGCTGGAGACAGCTTTAGTCTCCGGTTCAGACACAGGGCCCGTCCCACAGAAGGTTAAATCTTGGCAGTTTTTAGATGCACCAATACCTGAAACAGACCGGAAACCACAGGGAAGGTGTCATGATCTCAATTTAAAACCCACCAAGGACAAGGAGTCACCCTTGCTTGGGGCTTCTGTGGATGAAATCAGGGCCTGCCTGGTCTTGTCTAAATTAATCCTGGCTCATTGTAAAACAGTCGTTTCAGGAGGAACTCAGAAAGGAAGGTGGGCCAACATATGGATTTAGAAACAAATTCCATGCTTCCATGGCCCAGGAAGGAGGAGACCAAACAAAATGGCATTTTCAGTAATTTTTTTTTTTCCCTTTTTTGCAGATTGGGAAAGGCTTCCCTAAGGAGTTTGGATTTGTTTATTTCTTTCTATTTTTCTGTGGTACAATACATAACAAAGTTTTCTATTTTAACCAATTTTTTTTTAATTTGTATTATGGTGAAATAGATATAATAATACATTTGTCATTTCAATCACTTTTACACATAAGATTCAGTGGCATTAATTGTATTCACAATGTTGTGCAATCACTTTTTATGTCTAAAACTTCTTCATCCAAACAGAAACTTGTTGTTGTTGTTATGTGCCGTCGAGTCGGCCCCGACTCATAGCGACCCCTCCTTGGGTTTTCGAGGCAGTATCACTACGGAAGTAGGATTGCCCAAACTTCCTTCCAAGGAGTGGCTGGTGGGTTTGAACCGCCAGCCGTCTGGTTAGCAGGCAAGTGTCTTAGCCACTATGCTAACAGAAACTTAGTGCCTTTCAAGTAGTAACTCCTCATTCATCCCCCCCCCCATTCAATAATCTCTCTTTGTCTCTGCACATTGGGTCATCCTAGATATTTCGTGTAAGTGGGAACATACAATATTTGACTATTTTGTGTTTGATTTTTTCCACTTAGAATAAGGTTTTCAAGGTTTATTCTTGTTGCAGCTTTGTTTCTCTTTATAGCTGAACAATATTCCATTGTATGAATCCGCCACATTTGGTTTATCCATTCATTTCAGTTCATTTACTTGCAGCTTCCAAGCCTGTGGTGGGTCCTGAAGCAAATGGTTGGGGCCCCGTTCTTAGGGTGTTACTTCAGGCTCTAACATAACCCTATTGACCCAGGTCTTTCCCTCACTGTCTTACTAGCTTGAATCTCAGTAGAGCTAATTTGTAAGGACAGGACGTAAGTTAATTATAATAAGGATCGTCAGTTGAACACCTCTTACATGTGAGGCACTGTGCTCAGCCCTTCCTATCTGTTGTCTCATTTAATCCCCACAACAACCTAGCCATAAACTGCTTTTACTACGGCCCATATTTTAAATAAGAGGAAACTGAACAGACAGATGAAGAGATTTCTCAGGGCCACACAGTTGCCAAGTCTGATTTTAACCCTTGCTTTGTAACCATTCTTGCCATTTGTTGTTATTGTTGCTGTTTGTTTGTTTGTTTGTTTTCAATTCTTTGGGTATGCTGAGATTCAGAGACATGAAATGCCTTATGGAGAAGAAAATGTTTGTCTTGTTTAATGACCACCCTCCTCCTGTAAAAATAATGGGCAAGGATAATTGTGACTTTTCTTTCCTCTAAGAAAAATCGTGCATTTAGAAACACAGTGATGAGGGTCAAGTCATTGTCATATTCACACTTGGTCTAAGTCTTTATCCTTACTGAGGATAACACTCCCTGCACAGAAGTGTTAATGGTTTTTACAGCATAGATTTCCTGTAGAGGAAATGAAACTGGTCAGGAAGTCTAGAAAGTAGATGCATGAAGGTAGATGTTTATTTATTTACTACAAAATTATCTCTCTAGTAATTCACCTCGTTCCTTGCTCTACTGCTTTGTTTTTTGTTCATCAGTCATCTCTTAAATATGTACTTACTACACCAAGATGCATTGAAATTTCTGTTGAGATCCGTCCCAAAGCATGTGCCATTATTATGGGATGACCGGGATTTCCTCCAAACACGATCCTGTAACAGAGCAACATAGGGATGTTACCATCCTAAGTTAACATAACTCATAGTGCAAGTGATGACTGACAGCCTTCAAACAGCAAAAATGTTTCCTAAGATTGTCTGTCAGGAAGAACTTGTCTTCAACATTATTAAGCTTATGTATGAACATTTGAATCTTGCAGATGGGCTAGCAACCCCTAATAACAGGAACACCTGTACAGCCAAAAGTGTCCCTACATGTACAAAATCAAATTGGAGGGAGTAGGTCAGCCTTTTCTTCATAAGCAGATTGGCAGTGCCTGCGGACATGTTCTGCTTAATCAGGGAAAGCTTCAAAGAGTCATTTTTTAGGTCCAAGTGTTAGAGGATGAAAGGGAAATAGCTTGGCAGGTGGAAAAAGGCTGTTCCAGGTGTATCAGAGACGGGCTGTGCACATTTCTGGAAGCAGAAGACTGATGAGTGGAGATAGGGTTAAAGACAAGGTTCACCTGACAAGCACAGAGGAGGAGGGGCTGGATTCAAACACCAGGCCAGCAAGGCTTTTCCATAGAAAAGTCTCTCTCATCGGGTGCTTTTGGGGAATGATGGGGAATGGGGAGTAATTAAGACTTTCTCAGAAACAGGCACTCTTATTTGTAAAATAATATGCTTTAGAAATATTGTTTAAGAGAATGTTGTCTACTAAATGAAAATACTTCATGAGATGTCCTCCCCTGTGTGAATGAGCACATTGAACAGTGAAGGCTGGTTTTGGATTTACGTATCATTTATTTGTCCTCACGCTTCTGAGACTGATTGTAGGTGGATACAGATTGTTACATGAATTTTATATCAATATACTCTGATAGGGTGGCAGGCGATCCACAAATTAAAGTAGACAGAAGAGAAAAAAAGTCAAGTCTAGTTGGAGAACTGGGAATTTGTTAAAAAGAAGAGAAAGAAGACAGTTCAGGAGACCTTAAAAAGCCAGTTGCAGTGGAATCAATCCCAACTCATGGAGCCCCATGTGTGTCAGAGTAGAACTGAGATCCCCAGAGTTTTCAATGGCTGATTTTTCAGGAGAGATCACCAGGCCTTTCTTCCGAGGTTCCTGAGTGGACTTAAACCTCTGATGTTTGTTAGCAGCCTAGTGCAGTGAGTCACTGGTTCCACCCAGGGAGTCCTGGAGAGGATTTACCAGTTGCCCTCAAGTCAACTTCCACTTATGGTGACCTCTTCAGTCCAAAATTTTACTTAGATTGTTTGCTAAAAAGAAAACATTAAGTTGATTTTTATCCCAAAGGGAATTTCTTTCTTTACATAGGCACAGACATATAGTTTGTGATCTTCTCCCACCACCAGACTTAATGCACTCACAGTGGTCCAAGTGTAGATATAACCATCAACGTTAAGAACTGGAAGCACATAAAAGTCCAGGTTCCCAAGGAGCCTGCTTATCCTTGAGTTGTCTTTGTAGCTTTGTAGAATCTAGAAATTTAAGAGATATACATGAGGAATGATTTTGGAGGTCCTTTTCCAATTTCCTAAATATTTCAACTTAATAATAAGTAACTGTACATTCCACCCCCAAATCCTAACTGCACCTCAGTTATCCTAGTCTGTGTGGTTGTTATTGTTGTGTGTCGTTGAGTCAACTCTGACTTACGCCAACCACATGTGACAGAGTAGAACTGCCCCATGGGATTTTCTAGGCTGCAATCTTTATGGGAGCGGATTGTCAAGTCTCTTCTCATGCAGCACCACTAGGTGGATTCAAATTGACGATTCTCTCATTGTCCAACATGGCACATTTGTAACAGTAGTAAAAATCTACTATCTGACTATTTTGTGCTTTAAGGGTATATGTCTGGCAGAAATGAACACTGCAGTGTAAGGCAAGAGGAACATTGGCTGTGATGGTTAAGGGTACATGGCAACATGACTAGGGTATGATTTCAGTGGTTTGGTAATTGTGTAATGATGTAATTTGGCAGTTACATAATGATTTAGTCATTTTGTGATCCCACGTGGTCATCCTCCATTGTTGCATAATGCCAAATTTTGCATAATGACCTAGTCTTTGGGATCTAACTATGTCAGTAAGTGAGGAGTGAGTGTATTCACTATTTTTCCTCAACACCATAATTCAAAGGTATCAATTCTTCTTCAGTCTTCCTTATTCGTCAAGATTTCACATGCATATGAGGCAATTGAAAATACCATGGTTTGAGTCAGGTGCACCTTAGTCCTCAAAGTGATAGCTTTGCTTTTTAATACTTTAAAGAGGTTTTTAGCAGCAGATATGCCCAATGCAATATGTCATTTTATGATTTTTTTAAATTTTATTTTTATTTATTTATTTGAAGATTTACAGAGTAAATTCACTTTCCATACAGCAGTTCACATATACTTTGTCTCATGTCATTGACCAAAATTTACAATGCAACAGCTCCCCT
>NW_006921589.1:25543003-25549422 GCF_000298275.1 Orycteropus afer afer
CTCCTATTTTTGGTATTTTCATGCAAATTCTTCTGCTAGTTGGGGTTTAGTCCAATTCTGTATCCTTCCCTTCAAGCCTCAGGGGTCCAAGATTATCTTCTGCATCTGTGTTAATTGGTTTCCCTTTTCTTTGTTGAAGAGGGTCTGTGCAATCCTTCTGCCTAGTCCGCCATCTTGCCGGAACCTCTCATTTTATGTCTTGACTGCTGCTTCTATGGGCATTAATTGTGG
The DNA here is from genome assembly GCF_000298275.1 of Orycteropus afer afer. Taxonomy (NCBI): domain Eukaryota; kingdom Metazoa; phylum Chordata; class Mammalia; order Tubulidentata; family Orycteropodidae; genus Orycteropus; species Orycteropus afer. The sequence continues at coordinate 25,543,235 of NW_006921589.1, forward strand.
ATACAAGTAAAATGAAATCCTTGACAGCTTCAATCTTTTCTCCATTTATCATGATGTTGTTTATTGATACAGTTGTGAGGATTTTTTGTTTTATGTTGAGGTATAATCCATACCAAAGACTATAGTCTTTGATCTTCATCAGTAAGTGCTTTAAGTTTCCTTCACTTTCAACAAGCAAAGTTGTATAATCTACATAACACATATTGTTAATGAGTCTTCCTCCAACCCTGAAGTTCCATCTGACATTGGCAATAGTATCCCTCATTCCACATCCTCTTCTGAATCTGGCTTGAATTTTTGGCATCGCTGTCATTGTAGTACTGCAACCATCTTTTAATTATGTTTAGCAAAATTTTACTCGCATGTGATACAAATGATATTGTTTGATAATTTCTACATTCTGTTGAATCACCTTTCTTTGGAATGGGCACAGGTATTCTCTTCTAGTCTGTTGGCCAGGTAGCTGTTTCCCAAATTTCTAGGCATAGATGAATGAGCACTTCCAGCACTGCATCCATTCATTGAAACATCTCAACTGGTATGCATTAATTCCTGGAGCCTTGTTTTTCACCAATGCTTTCAGTACAGCTTGGACTTCATCCTTCAATACCTTCAGTTCTAGATTGAATGCTACCTCCTGAAATTTTTGAACATCAAACAATTCTTTTTGGTACAGTGTCTCTGTGCATTCTTTCCATCATGTTTTGATGTTTCCTGTGTCATTCAATATTTTCCCTATAAAAACCAAACCAGACTCACTGCCATCGAGTTGGATCCAACTCATAGTGACCCCTCCTTGGGTTTCTGAGGTTATATCACTACGGAAGTAGATTGCCCAACTTTCCTTCTGGGGAGTGGCTGGTGGGTTTGAACCTTCAGCCTCTGGTTAGCAGTCAAATGCCTTAGGCATAGAACTCTTCAATATTGCAACTTGAGGCTTGAGTTTTTTTCTTCATTCTTTCACCCTCAGAAATATCAAGCATGTTCTTCCCATAGCTACTTTATGTTAAGAGCAAGTTTCAGCCTTTTCTGACATCCAATTTGGTGTTTTCTTTCTTTCCTGTTATTTTAATGACCTTCTGCTTTCTTCTTGTAGGATGTCCTTGATGTCACCCCACAACTCATCTGGCCTTCAGTCTTCATTGTTCAGTGCATCAGTTTTATTCTTGAAATGGTCTCTAAATTCAAGTAGGATATACTCAAGGTCATACTTTGGCTTTCATGGACTTACTATAATTTTCTTCAGTTTCAACTTGAAATTGCATATGAGCATTGATGATCTGTTCCACAGTTGGCCCCTGGCTTTATTCTGACTGATAGAACATTGGAGATTGCATGGTAGAATTTAGCAATACCAATGACCTATTCATTGGAAATACCTTTTCAACAACATAAATATAGACTATACATGTGCATCTTCCCAGGTAGAATACACAGGAATCAAATCAATTAAATTTGTAGAAAGAGATGACAGAGAAGCTCAATAGCATCAGTCTTCTTTACAGTAGCAGTTCTCTAATCTTAATATGCATCAGAATCACCTGGTGGACTTGTTAAAACACAAATTTCTCCCTCACCTCCCCCACACCATTTCTAATTCACAAGATTGGTGATGTTTTTGTTATGTGCCATCAAGTCAGGCCCGACTCATAACGACCCCTTCTTCAGTTTCTAAGGCAGTATCACTACAGAAATAGATTGAACAACCTTCCTTCCAAGGGGTGGCTGGTGGATTTGAACTGCCAGCCTTCTGGTTACCAGTCAAGTGCCTTAGGCACTATGCTACCAAAGGACCCAATAATTTGCATTTCTGAAAAATGTTGGCATTGATTTTTATTGAAGCTGCTGGTCTTGGGACCACATTTTGAAAACTACTCTTTATGGGTTTCTTTATGTTGGAGTTTCTGAAGAGAACAACAACAAAAAAAATGTATCTTTTCTTACTTTTGAAGGTTTCTTATTTCCCACAGAGACAGGTATAGGTAATATGCAAAAATCCACTGTGGTATTTCTTTTCACATGCTAGATATCTTAATCCATACAAAAGACCCAAATAGTAGTCAGTTCATACTTCTTTTATAAATGGAAACCTAAGGGTCCTAGTGTTAAAAAATTTGTCTAAGAGTATCAGAAAGAGGTAGAGTCAGAACTCAAACTCATCTCTGACCCCCAAGATGTATTTTCTTCTATACTTAGACATGTTTAACCTCCAATAAAAACTATTTTTGGTGCATCAGAAGGAGTCACAATATGTAACTTAGTTTTCAGTGAAGCTGCTCACTAATTTTCTTTCACTTGTGGGGAGGGTAGCTCAGTGAGGAGTTGCTCAGTAAAGAATTGCCACTGATGAAAGAAGCAAATTTTTCATATAGCCAAGAAGTGCCACGAATTTGGGGGACAGTTACCATTATGAGGAAGTGAAAAACACTTACTTCTTTCACAAACCACTGGCAAAAAGCTGAGGCAATCCACTCCCTGGCATGAATTCCACAGTCCATCCAAACGATCTTCTTGGAATTATTTGATGGTTGGCTGATCTGGAAGGGACATCAATGCTCCATTACCAATCATTTATTATCATAAACCACAGAGCCCAGTACAAAATTAACAGGTTTTATTCTTCTACCAGTAGCATGTTCAATGCATTCAACTATGACTGACGGCCACCACGTGTGTTGCAGAGGAGGGTTTTCAAGGTTGTGACCTTTAAGAAGCAGGCCTTTCTGTCAAAGTACCTCTGGTTTGCTTGAATAACCTCTCAGTTAGTAGTGGAGTGCTTAATGCTTCGTGTCACCAATGAACTTCTTGTTTCCTCTACAAATCCTCTTTTATACTCTGTGTTGCCTAGCAGGAGACAAGGATGATGACTGAGACACCCACCAATATGATCCTTTCTTCTGCCACACTTGCTCTCCTGCCATAGTTACCTTGGTTATTCTTGGACAAGTGTTGTCTACCTGTGTCACCCACTCATAGTCTGCACCCTAAATTATCCCCTCAAAAAACTCACCACTGAGGACTTCCAGAAAGATGGAGGAATAGACAGACAAGCTACACAGAGCCTCTTCAACAAAGAAAATTGACAGAGATACAGAAGATAATCCTGGAGCCCTGAGCTTTGAGAGGAAGTATACAGAAGTGGATTAGGCACTAACTAGAAGAAAAACCTGAACAAAAACTGAGTACGGAGATGGTTGGAACAGTGGACTGTCAGCTATTCTGATGGGATCAACAGTCTGAATATGTCCAAGTGGTGTCAGAACCTGAGAATTGACCTAAAGATCAGCCCTGGTCACCAAGGGCTGCAGGGATGACTGCGCTGGTGGCCTATGATTAGGAAGGGAAACAGCAAGGAGGGAGACAAACTGAGCTGTTGACTTTCTGCTGTCCAGAGGGTGCATCCACTTTGAATGTTTACAAGCAGCAGCCATTTTGGATATTTAAAGTGACCAAGGGCACAGCCATTTTGAGTCTTTACAAGTGGTGACCATTTTGGGTTTTTAAGTGACAGCATTGTCATTCAGATTCCAGGGACCTAAGAATAGGCTCTGTTTTCCAAGGATGGCAGGGACATATGGGAGGCTAACAACAGGAAAGGAGACAGGTGATGAATATATAAGTGGTGCCAACTAATGAATAGAGGAGCACAGCACAGTACCTTGCTTATGTTGATAACATATAAACAAAACAAAGAAAACAAAAATTATGGCAAGCCACGCCAACATACAGTCACCAATTAAATATAAACACAAAGACGTCACAATGCCTTATAGACAACAGAGCATCATAAGGTACACAAAGAAGCAAGATAAAGCAGGAGAAACAAGGGACCTGGATACAGACCCAAAACACATCCCTGAGGAAGATGCACGCAGCATTGGAACTTCCTGATAAGAAATTTGAAAGAATTATACTTAGGTATCTTCAATGAATTGAGAGGAAGATCAAGGAAAACACTGACAAAATTGAGGAAAACACAGAGAAAAACCCTAGAACAATTTCAAAGCATAATACAACAACAAAATGTCAAAATAAATGAAAAATTAGAAATGATACAAAATCTCCACATAGAAATCCATAAGATTAATACTTAATTTTCAGAAATAGAAAAGACATTGAAAGGCAAAGGAGTAAAACTGAATCAATGGAAGACAGAACTAGTGAGATTGAAGGCAAATATCTCAATACTTCTTTAGAAAGCAATCAATCAGAAAAAAAGACCAAAACAAAATGAAGAAAGCATAAGGGTCATGTGGGATACCATCAAAAGGACTAACTTACATGTAATCGGAATTCTAGAACAGGAAGAGACAAATAAAACTACATAAAAAATTGTTCAAGATTTGTTGGAAGAGAATTTTCCTGGTATGATGAAACATGAGAATATATCAACTCAAGAAGTCCAACGAACCCCAAACAGGACAGACCCCAAAAGAAAATTACAAAGACATATCATCATCGAACTCATCAAAACCAAAGACAAAGTAAGAATCCTGAAAGCAGCATGGGAAAAATGACGTTACCTACAAGAGGCAACCAATAAGACAAAGCTCAGATTTCTCAGCAGAAACGATGCAGGCAAGAAGACAATGGGATGGTATGTATAAAATCCTGAAAGAGAAAAATTTCCAAACAAGAATTATGTACCTGGCAAAATTGTCCCTCAAATATGATGGCAAAATTAGGAGATTTCAGATAAGCAAAAATTAAGGGAATTTGTTAAAAACAGGCCAACCTTCCAAGAGATGCTAAAGGAAATCCTTTGGACAGAGAAGCAACAAAAGCAAACAACAACTGACCGTGAATACACAGGATGACATAACCCAGAAACCAATCCAACTATGGAAGTATCCAAAGTAAATAAGCCTACAAGATTGTAAACAGGGAACCAGAGACATCAATTGACAAATGAAGACAACTACAAACCAAAAAGAGGGGAAAAAAAAGTCTGTAGTTACAGAACTTCTAGATGGTAGGGAAGTCAAGACAACTATAAGATAGAACAAACTTGAGAAGAAAATTGTAAGTCACAGGGTAACCTCAAAGAAAAATGATAAACCTTCACATCAAAATCTAAAAGAGAACTAGCACAAACATTTAGCAAATACTAAAACAATAGTGGGAGCTCTGGTAGCATAGTGCCTAAGGCCCTTGACTGCTAACCAGAAGGCTGGCGCTTCAAACCCACCAGCCACTCCTTGGAAGGAAGATGGGGCAATCTACTTCCATAGTGATACTGTCTTGGAAACCCAAGGAGGGGTCGCTATGAGTCGAGTCCCGCTCAACGGCACATAACAAAAACAAAACAATAGCAGTGAAGGAAGTGATAACACAATTCATAAACAAAATGAGCTCAGTACACAAAATTATATGGAACAAAAAAGTACATAACAAGAATGACAGCAACAAATTCATACTTGTCAATCATTATGTATCTGGCAAGGGTCTTATCTCTAAGACTTATAGAAAACTCCAACACCTCAACAGCAAAGGAATTAACAATCCAATTGAAAAGTAGGCAGAAGACATGATTAATCACTTCACCAAGGAAGATGTACAGGTGGCCAACAAATACATGAAGGCATACTCATGATCATTGGCCATCAGAGAGATGCAAATCAAAACAACAATGATATACCATCTTACCCCAGCACTGATGGCAAGGTTCAATGAGACAGAAAATAAATGCTGGGGGGATGTGGAGAGATTGGGACTCTCATACACTGCTGGTGGGACTGTGAAATGATACAACCACTGTGGAAAGCAGTATGGCAATTCCTTGGAAAGCTGGAATTGGAGATACTATTTGACCCAGTAATCCCATTACTAGGTACATATCCTAGAGAGGTGAGAGCCAGGACAGGAACAGATATATGCACACCCATGTTCACTGTAGCACTATTTACAACAGCAAAATGATGGAAACAACCTAAGTGCCCATCAATGGAAGATTGGATGACCAAACTATGGTACATACACACAATGGAATGTTATGCAGCACTAAAGAATAATGTAGAGTCTGGAAAACACCACATAACGTGGATGGACTTGGGGGACATTATGCTAAGCGAAATAAGTCAATCACAGAAGGGCAAATATAGTATCAGCTCCTTGTTGTGGAATGTCAAGCAAGGGAAGGTTTATATATGGACAGAAACTTTCTTTGTTGGTTGCCTGGGGTGGGAGGG
>NW_006921589.1:25553507-25561378 GCF_000298275.1 Orycteropus afer afer
TCGACGGCACTTGACAACAACAACAACAACTTTGCTGAAGAAGGAACTGTGAACACTCTCCATGTTCATTACAGTCATATCTATTTTGGATTTCTATATGACTTGGTCCAGTGCTATTCATTGAAAGCCATGGAAAACTGATCTGATGAAGGCTCTTCTCTCTATCAGTGAAACTTACTTACTGTGCTAAACACAAGACTGGTTCTAGGGAACTTTCTCCTTTCTGCCTCACCCACTTTCAAAGCTGTCAGCACAAATCCTAACCAATCTTGTCTCATATTTATTACTTTTATGAGTATGTATAAATTATGTTTCTTTTTATCGCTTCCTTATTGTATACTCAGTTTATTCTTTATAACATGCCCTAGGCAGAGGATATTCAGATGTCTTTTGCTGAATCAGCTCACAGTTTGATGGCTTATCAAAGTGAGGCAAGTAGATGCCCCGTGATTAATATATCAATCAATCCATTCCTGGGTAAATTCTATTTCAGATCCAATAGATTTGTTTGTAATTGTAGACAACTCTGAAAGTTAAGGGTGTGCTTTGTAAATTGACATGATTACAGTAAGTAGTAAGAGAGCAGTTGACTGAGTAATTTACTTTTTCATGCCACATTAGCCTTGGTTCTGTGAGACAGTCTTGGACCAGTAGGAACTTGTTAGAAATGCAAAGTAGTCCTAAAACTTGAGTGTACATCAAAATCACATAGAGGATGGCTTGTTAAACAATCTAGATTCCTGATTCAGTAGATCTATGGTGGTACCTGAGAATGTACATTTCTAACTTTCCAGTTGGTGATGATGCTGCTGGTTCTGGGACCACACTTTGAGAGCCATTACCTTGATATAATGCAACAAACACAATGCACTACCATGGAGTCGGATCCGACTCACAGAGCCCCCTCCTTGGGTTTCCGAGGCAGCATCACTACAGAAGTAGATTGCCCAACCTTCTTCTGAGGAGTGGCTGGTGGGTTTGAACCTTCTGTTTAGCAGTCAAATGCTTAGGCACTACGGCACCAGACCTCCCTTACCTTGATATAGTGCTTGTCAAAAGTGGCTGCACATTAGGATCACCTAGAGCACTTTCAAAAGGTGTAGTGCCTAAGGCATTTGATTGCTAACCAGAAGGATGGCAGTTCAAAACCACAGCCACTTCATGGAAGGAAGACTGGGTAATCTACTTCCGTAGAGATACTGCCTTGGAAATCCAAGGAGAAGTCGCTATGAGTTGAATAGTCTCCACGGCAGTGAGTTTGGTTTTTTTGAGTTAGAGCACTTTCAAAGCATATGTTGCTTGAGTTTCATCTCAGATCAATTAAATCAGGATCTTTGTGAGGAAAGCACAGGCATCAGTATTTCTGAGACTTCCTCCAATGATTTTAACGTGTAACCAGGATTGAAAATCACTGGTCCAGAACTGGGAGACAATACATGCTTTAAGCCATCCAGTGTGTGGTGTTTTATCATAGCACCCCTAGGAAATTAACAGAAGCCCTGGATAGTAAGTAAATATCTTTGAATTGGGAAGGAAAGACCTACCCAGTCAGGTAAACTTCTCACTCACCTTCAAATAATACATGGTCCGGTTCTCATATGTCATTCCTAGGAAATGCTGTGTCACCACATCCTTATACTTCTCACTTATCTGGTTCATCCACAGATAGATCTGAAATAGCCAGGAAGAAGTGTGGGTATCAATAAGCTCATAAAATATTTAATGCTGTACTCTGCTCTGGATTACAACATCTCTGTGGTAAACAAAACAAAACAAAACAAAAGGATTATTACCCTCCCCCTCTTTCTTTAAAGATCTACTGTGCCACCAATTTTAGGATACTCTGTTTAACTCTAAATATATATGTTGCTGTTATTAGGGGCAATTGAATCAGTTCAGACTCAGAGAGACCCTGCGCACAGCAGAACAAAACACTGCCCGGTCCCGCACTATCCTCACAATCATTGCCATGCTTAGACTCACGACTGCAGCCACCGTGTCGATCCATCTTGTTGAACGTCTTCACCCTTTTCACTGATCCTCTACTTTACCAAGCATGATATCCTTCTCCAGGATTGGTTCCTCCTAATAACACGACATAAGTATGAGAGATGAAGTCTGGCCATTCTTGCTTCTATGGAGAATTCTGGCTGTACTTTCTCCAAGACGGATTTGTTTGTTCTTCTAGCACTTCATGGTCCATTCAATATTCTTCACGAACACCACAGTTCAAGTGTGTTAATTCTTCTATGGTCTTCTTTATTCACTGTCCAGCTTTCACAAGCATATGAGGTTATTGAAAATACCATGGCTTGGATCAGGTGCACCTTAGTCTTCAAAGTGACATCTTTGCTCTTTAATGCTTTAAAGATGTCTTTTATAGCAGATTTCCCAATGCAATATGTCATCTGATTTCTTGACTGCTGCATTGATTGTAAGTCCAAGAGAAATGAAATCTTTGACAACTTCAATATTGTTTTTTGGTCCAGTTGTGAGGATCTTGGTTTTCTTTATGTTGAGGTGTAATCTATACTGAAGACTGTAGACTTTGATCTTCATCAGTTAGTGCTCCAAGTCATCCTCACTTTCAGCAAGCAAAGTTGTGTTGTCTGCATATCTCAGGTTGTCAATAAGGCTTCCTCCAATCTTGATGCCATGTTCTTCTTCATATAGTCCAGCTTCTCAGATCATTTGCTCAGCATACAGACTGAATAAGTATGGTGAAAGGATACAACCCTGCTGCACTCCCTTCCTGATTTTAAACCATGCAGTATCCCCTGGTTCTTTTCAAACCATGCAGTATCCCCTGGTTCTTTTCAAATGACAGGTTCCTGATGAGCACAGTCAAGTGTTCTGGAATTCCAATTCTTCCCAATGTTATCCAAATTTGTTATGATCCACACAATCAAATGCTTTTGCATAGTCAATAAAACCCAAGTAAACATCTTTCTGGTATTCTTTGCTTTCAGCCAAGGTCCATCGACATCAGCTATCATATCCCTCATTCCACGTCCCCTTCTGAATCCAGTTTCATTTCTGGAAGGTCTCTGTCAATATGCTGCTGCCACCATTTTTGTATTATCTTCAGTAAGATTTTACTTGGGAGCTTTGATAGTGTAGTGTCTAAGGCATTTGACTGCTAACCAGAGGGCTGGTGGTTCAAACCCACCAGCCACTCCTCGAAAGAAAGGTTGGCCAATCTATTTCTGTAGCGATACTGCCTTGGAAACCCAAGGAGGAGTCTCTGTGAGTCAGATCCGACTTGAGAGCAGTGAGTTTTTTTTTAAAGATCTTACTTTCATGTGATATCAATGATATTGTTTGATAATTTCCACATTCTGTGGGATCATCTTTCTCTGGAATGGGTACAAATATGGATCTCTTCCAGTCAGTTGGCCAGGTAGCTGTCTTCCAAATTTCTTGGCATAACGGAGTGAGAGCCTCCAGTGCAGCATCCATTTGTTGAAACATCTCAATGACTATTCCATCAATTTCCGGAGCCTTGTTTTTCAGCAATTCCTTTAGTTGAGCTTTGACTTCTTCCTTCAGTACCACTGGTTCTTGATCATATGCCATCTCCTGAAATGGAGGATCATCTACCAATTCTTTTCGGTATAGTCACTCCGTGTATTCCATCCATCTTCTTTTGATGTTTCCTACAACATTCAATGTATTGCCCATGGAATCTTTCAATATTGCAGTTCAAGGCTTAAATTTTTTTCCTCAGTTCTTTCAGCTTGAGAAATGCCAAGCGTGTTCTTCACTTTCGGTTTTCTAACTCCAGGCTTTTGCACATTTCATTATAATAATTGACTTTGTCATTGAATCCTTTGCCCATAGAATCCTTCATTATTGCAACTGAAGAGTTACATACAGTTATAATTAATTAAAAATTTCAATAATCCATAAAAAACACTTCAGAAATATTGTACAACAGAAACTCCTTCAAAATGGTCACCAAATTTAGCTTCCTTGATGCACCAAGTCATGCCAGATATTTCAGGTCAAGCTTATTTTGCAGGATCTTCTAAAGTCTTCATGGTCCCAATAATATGCTTTGCTAATAATATCCATGGTTCCAAGATTAAAGAAGAGTTAAACATGCCCTTCACACAACATGCCAATAGAAATTTCTAAATAAAGCTCAAATTTATCAGTTTAACTCAACTGAGTAGACCTGAATAGATGCTGATTTAATTACAAGTCTTATACTATGGTTAGAAATGAAGGGTGTTTTACATATATATATGTGACTTGGGGTTCTGTAAGGAATGAAATAAGAGAATTCACAACCATAAGAAATATTAAGACTAAGGCATCAACATGTCAGAAAATATCCTCCACATTCAATTTTTAGAGCTGAATAACAATAGTTATGGTAACTATTTCTGAATAACAATAGTTATGGTAAATAATAAAAATTAATGGGGAATAATAATTTAATATTTCAAAATTTTTGCATCTTGGTTGATATTCATCTTCACATGGGATATCTATATGCAAAATTCATTATCATAACAATAGTAATATATATAAAACCAAACCAAACCCACTGACAGCAAGTCAGTTCCAGCTCATAGCAACCCCCATTGGGTTTCCAACGTGGGAAAATCCTTATGGAAGTAGATTGTGTCATCTCCCCTCTGTGGAGGAGCTGATAGGTTTGAACCACCAACCTTCTGGTTAGTAGTCAAATGCCTTAGGCACTACACTAACAGAGCTCCTCATAATAATATATAGTGGGAGTATTTTCAGTTTAGTTCTGCCAACTGATGATAGTAATAACCCATCACATGTGTATCATGTGTCCTTCTGTGAGGGAACTGGGTCAAATGTAGGTGCCTTGAGTTTTGGGGAAGCTACAAATACCAGGAAGCAGCAGTGGCAGCTATTTGTTTCTTACTTAATCAGTAACAGTTGGTGCTTTATGTACTTCACTTCATTTAAGTCTCACAACAATGCTGCCACATAAGCACTGCCACCCCTGTGTCACAGACGAGAAAACTGAGGATCAAAGAGGTTAAATGTTTGGGTTGAAGTCACCCAACAAGCAAGTGGTCATGCCCTGTATGAACTCATCTTCAATACAAGGGCCTAAGCTTCCTGCAGGTCATACTTTGTTCAAAATCTGGAATCTTTAGTAATTTGAGGTAATTGTTACAGAAGAAAGTTTGTTTTTTCATACTCTTTGAAAAAAAGCCTGGAAAAATGTTACCATATTCTCTAATGGTGAGAGTATATATTAGTAAAAATGTTTGGAGGACAACTTATTCATTTATAATGCAAAATTAAAATGTGCATATCCTTTGACCCAGCAATTTTATTTTTAGAAATGTATACATTATTTGCATAAGAATGTCAAGATATATATGTGTGTGTATGTATAGGAGCTCTGGTGGTGTAGTGCCTAAGGCATTTGACTGCTAACCAGAAGGCTGGCAGTTCAAACCCAACAGCCACTCCTCGGAAGGAAGCTTGGAAAATCTACTTCCATAATGATACTGTTTGGAAACCAAAGGAGGGGTCGCTATGAGTCCGGTCTGACTCAATGGCAGTGAATTTGGTTTTTTGGTTTATATACATGTATGCATCTATACACATACATATGCATACATGAGCTATTTTTTCACAATATCCATCTTTGAAAATCACCAAAGTTAATAGCAAAACAAATATTTCTTTGAAAAACAGTTTTCACCTGTTAAGAATTGCTGCCTATACCTCTTGCATACTACAAGAATTACTTCATTTTCAGCTCAATATGATTCATTCAAAAAGCTTCTCTAATCCACATCCCACTCTCATACACACATCCACCCTGTCCTGCTTAAACCTCTTAGGAACTTGATAAACAAGTTGTTGCTGTTGTTGTTGTTATGTGCCGTCAAGTCGGCCTCGACTCATAGCGACCTCTCCTTGGGTTTCCGAGGCAGTATCACTACAGAAGTAGGATTGCCCAACCTTCCTTCCAAGGAGTGGCTGGTGGATTTGAACCGCCAGCCTTCTGGTTAGCAGTCAAGTGCCTTAGGCACTATGCATTAATTTTTACCATGATCATATTAGCAATACTGGCTTATTGGAGTGTTCTTTTCCTCTTATGCTTTCTGTTGCTGTTAATTTGCTTTTTCATTTCTTATCACTAGGTTTTACCAGCCACTCCTCAGAAGGAAAGTTGGGCAATCTACTTCCGTAGTGATATTGCCTCAGAAACCCAAGGAGCGGTCGCTATGAGTCAGGTCCAACTCAATAGCACATAACAACAATGACAACAGGTTTTATAGCTTTAGTGGTAGCGAGAGTTTGCAGGGATGTTTGGGAATCTGTTGAACAGTGCACAGGCCAATCTCAACTTCACAATTTGAGCATCTCTATAACATTAACCATGAACCATACGTCCTCCATCCAAAAGCAGATTGTGACACCCCCCTCCTCATGCCCACCTCCTCAATGCGATGGTATTTGTTATAGTTATAAGTCTCCAGACTCCTCCAGGAACTCTCTGTCTTGTCCACAACTTCTTGCCATTGCTCATATAGGGACCTGTAAGGGGAAGAATGTCAGACAAACACAGTGAAGAAACCAGTATCTTGAGGGTTGACAGGTTGATGGAGAAGGTAGTAGAAATCAGTGTGTACAGGCTTCGTAGGGAAAAGGCCAGTGCTGAAGTCTTGGCTTTGCTAGTTACTAACGGTAAGACCTGGGGCAAACCAATGAGCCACTGAGCTGTAGTTGGTAAGGTGTAGGTGGGGTAAGTAAGGTGAGGACAATCACTCCAACCTCATGGGGAGGCTGGGATAATTTAACAAGATGTAGATAAAAATATTTCAAAATCTGCAATAGCTTTAATAAGCTAAAACTTAATATGAATCAAGCACTGCTAAAGCAATCTCATTTTTTCTCTCCAAAACCCTCTGATAGGTACACTTACCCTTATTTCAGAAATGAAGAAACTGAGTTATAGCAAAAGTGTTACTAGGACTTAAACTCTAGCACTGTCGCTTTGAGTTGGAATCAACTCAAAAGCAATTTGTAGTCTGACCGAAATGAGCCCTGGTGGTGTAATGGTTAAGTGCTTGGCTGCTAACTGAATGAAAGGTTGGGGGTTCTGATCCACCTACACAGCGGCTCTGTGATGGAAAGACCTGGCTATCTGCCTTTGCAAAAATTACAATCTGGAAGACCTTATGGGCATTTCTACTCTGTCACATGGGGTAATTATTAGTCAAAATCTACTCAACAGCACTTAATAACAACAACAGTCTGACTGAAGATCCTGCCCGTTTAACCACTGCACTGCATATAATGATAAGAACTAATGTCTATGCAGTGGTTTGTCTTCTAACAAACAGTTTAATAAAAACTATTCAGGGCCTCTTCTGTGCCAGATATCGTACTAGTACTTAACAGAATTCATTCATTAAATCATCTTAGTCTCATTACAGCCTGTGAAGTGTTAGTATTCATGTTAGACAAATGAGGAAACTGATTTCCAGAGCAATTAAGTCACTTGCAAAGAGTCTTACAGTTAGAAAGTCATACAGTACGCTTTACCTCTAGAACTCTTATCTCCAAACCACACACATATTTGATGCATGTTTTAGTTCCTTAGCTGAAAGACTTCCTTCAAGTAAGAAGTGAGGGTTATATTTTCACTGTGAGAGCACCAAAAACAAACTCACTGCCATCAAGTTGGATGAGAGCACAGTTACTGATAATTCATTTACCCAGCAAGTGAGCTCTGGTAGCATAGTGCCTAAGGCACTTGACTGCTCACCAGAAGCCTGGCGGTTCAAACCCACCAGCCACTCCTCGGAAGGAAGGTTGGGCAATCCTACTTCCGTAGTGATACTGCCTCGGAAACCCAAGGAGGG
>NW_006921589.1:25561478-25565568 GCF_000298275.1 Orycteropus afer afer
AACAACAACAACAACAACTATGTGAAAGGCACTGGGGTGAGAGCTTTAGAAGACACTGAAGTGCCAACTTTTGGGTAGTGACCCTGCATTGCAAGAAAATCTGTTAGATATCTAATTAGCTAATATTTCAAAGTTAGGAGTCATTGTAAGTGATTTTTAGGGCTATGATAATTATTTCAATGATTTCAATCTATATTCTCACATTCTTTTCCATAAATATTCATGGTATGGTATCTGCCTTTCCCTAAGCCTTCATTTTCTTATCTGTGAAATAGGAACAATAATAGTATCTTCGAAGGGAAGGTTTATGAGGATTGCTAATCCATGTTAAATAATAAGCACAATTTCTGATACATAGTTAATATTTGGCAAATATTAAAACAGAGTCGTTCAAAACAAGGTTGGGCAATTCTACTTCCATAGTGATATAGTGATACTGTCTCAGAAACCCAAGGAGGGGTCGCTGTGAGTCAGATCCGACTCAAGGGCAATGAGTTTTTAGTTCAAAACAAAGAAAAAGCTCTATGTCGCTGCATTGAAATTGAAAATAAAAATTGTAAAGAGAATAATTTAGCCATTCAACTGGCATTATCCACAAATAATGCCAAACTACACAATGTTTTGATGCAGTTAATTAAAACTCAAAACCCTTCATAATAACTGCATAACTCTAATAACTGGACTGACGGAATTCTAATTGTTTTCACCTAGTTCATTTAGCACCATGTACCACCATGAACTACTCTAATGGAAATCAATTTCTCTACACAAGCCTAGTACTTTATCACTCAGAGGTACATTTATTATTGTTAATTGTTACTAATATTAATAATAATTTGAATATAATGGAAGCTCTTTGTCCTCAAAATTATAAACGTTTTATTACATTATTGAGTGAATTTTATGCTATTTAGCTTGTTCAAATGAAAATCTCATAAGATGAGATTGTCTAAATGATTAGTTAAAACAATGAAAATGAATGTTAGAAGAAGATGAAAATAAATAAGTGTTATTAAAATTGTAATGGCTCAGGAGCAATATGTTTCTCCCTGTTATTCGGGGATTCATTTCTAATATTTACCATTCACTGAATTTTTTAATAAGCAAGAGTGCTTCAGAGTGAGCAATTTCAATATAAAAATGTATATTGGTGCAAGTAATATATTGAGTCTGATTGCTTTACAAAAGATATTATCATTTTGTAAAGAAAATGCATATACCCCCTAGTGTGTTTAAAATTCATAAAAATTCAATATACCCAAACTTTTCAGAAGCACATTTCATATCTTTAGCAACTAATCAAGAAATGTATGTATTTTATAATAACACTACTTAACCCTTAGAGTGTTGTATGCTTGGCACTGGTCTGAGCACTTTGTATTATTACCTAATTTAACCCGTTAGATAACCGAATAGTAAATACTCACTCTTACTATTCTCTGCAAAAGTAGTATTTGGCAGCAGTAATAGAAAAATAATATTTCTTTCTCCATAAGATTTCTTTTGTATGGAGTTTAAAATCTACTTATGAGAATGAGACATGAACACACAAAAAAAGAAAATAACATTAAATAAAAGGCACAGGTTATGATAAGCTAGTGTCTGATTAACTGTCAATTAAATGATGTGCTAAATGCAATGAGGTCAAAGGAGGGAAAATTCTGACCAAAGAATAAAGCCCAAATCACACCTACTGCCCTTGAGTACTTCTAACTCCTAGTGATCCTATAGGACAGAGTAGAATTTCTCCATAGGGTTTCCAAGGCTGGAAATCTTTATGGAAGCAGACTGCCTCATATTTCTCCTGCAGAGCAGCTGGTGGGTTTGAACCACCAACTTTTTTTTGTTAGCAGCCAAATGCTTTATCCACTCACTATGCCACTAGAGCTCCTTATCTCAATAATAATAATAATAATAATAATAAAACTCACTGCCATTGAGTCGTTTCTGACTCATACCAACCCCCACTGGGTTTCCTAGGCTGTAAATCTTTATGGAAGTAGGTCACCCCGTCTGCCTTCCACAGAGCAGCTGGTGGGTTTGAACCACTGACCTTTCAGTTAGCAGTCAAGTGCCTTATCCACTACATCACCAGCTCCATAGCCAGCCAATAATAGTACTAAAATTTTATTAGCAAATATTTTCACCAGGAGCTGTTCTAAAGTTGTACTCTATGTGTAAAAACTCATTTAATCCTAGCAACAATTTTTAAGATAAATACTATTATCCAAGTTTTGTTTTTCATTTACTGAAACTTTCTCACATAGGCTAAATTATACTTTTGTTATACTCTAGAGAATAAGTTTAAGATATTTATTAGTCCATTTAAAAAAAAAGTCTCTCTCTGATTTGAACTATGTGGGTAGTGCAAATGTTGAAGCACTTGGCAACTAACGAAAAGGTTGGATTTTGAATCCACCCAAAAAAGTCCTGAGTGGTGTTGCTGTTAGGTGCTGTCGAGTTGCTTCCGACTCACAGCAACCCCATGCACAGTTGAACAAAACACCGTCGGATCCCACGCCAGCTCCATGATCCTTGCTGTACTTGAGCCCATTGTCGCAGCCACCATGTCAATCCATCTTGTGGAAGGCCCTCCTCTCTTTTGTCGACCCTCCACCTTACCAAGCGTGACATAGTTCTCCAGGGAATGGTCCCCTCTGACAACATGACCAAAGTAGGTGAGACCCACCCAGGATCCCAGCCACTGAAAACCCTATGGAGCATAGTTTTATTCTGACACACATGGGTTTGCTATGAGTCAGAATCGACTCTATGGTAACTGATTTGGTTTCTGGTTTGATTTGGATTATAAAGAGGACAAAATAAGTTCCAGGTAAATGAATATACAGGTGAGATCAGGTGGGGATAGGTGAACAGGAATATACTTTAGACCAAGGATAGATTTGGCTGAAGATAATCTTACATATGTCCTTGTGCTACAAAATTAGCCACATACATTACAAAAGCAACATAAGACAGGGTTGGAGTAGCTTTTCAGAGACTACCAAACATCTTCTGAGAGACAATCACTGAGCCTGTGGGTGTGGGACCACATTCTCAGGGGACATCGTGCTCAGTTGGCACAACATAGTACATAAAAATCTTGTTCTGCCTCCTACTTTGGAGAATAGCAACTGGAGTCTTAATAGCCTTCAAGCAGCTGTCTAAGATGCAACTATTGGTTTCCTTTTGTCTGGAGCAGAGAAGAGTGAAGAAAATCAAGGTCATCTGGAAACAATTAGTCCAAAGATAAGATGAACCATGAGGATCTCAGCTTTTAAGACATTGAGACTAGAAGAACTAGATGGTGCCCGGCTACCAATCTCACCTGCTCAGAAAGGGATCAAAACTGGAGATCCTAGATAGAGTGAGAGAGAAATATGTGGAACAAAATTCAAAAAACACAAAAATGATGAGAATTACTGGTCAGGTAGAGATTGGTGGAACACCCAGTATTATGGCCCCTTGAGGCCTGGAAATGGACTCACTTCCATGGTTTGGCTCTCAGTCCAACAGTAGAAAGACCTACATGCAGAACACCTACCCCAGGGAAATGCACCCACCTACTCTAGGGAGGTGCACCCCTTAGATCAACCAGCCATGGGACACAGAGGGGCAGCATTCACATAGAGGGAAAGCTGGGCAGACAGGATGCACAGATAAGAAGGGCACAGGGACGGGGAGTCACAGGAAGGAGATGGGAGGAGAGTTTTTTATGGTTGGGGATGGTGATTGGCTGTGAAATCAAATATGCAGGAACTGTTGAATGTAAAACAAATTTGTTTTGTAAATTTGCACCCTAAGCACAATTTAGGAGCTCTGGTAGCATAGAGACTAAGGCACTTGACTGCTAACCAGAAGGCTGGAGGTTCAAACCCACCAGCCACTCCTCTGAAGAAAGGTTGGGCAATCTACTTCCATAGTGATACTGCCTCGGAAACCCAAGGAGGGGTCGCTATGAGTCGGGTCCAACTCAATGGCACATAACAACAACAACAAGCACAATTTAAAAATTTTAAAAAATAAGTGTCAGTAGCTCTGGTAGCATAGTGGCTAAGGTACTTGACTGCTAACCAGAAGGCTGGCGGTT
>NW_006921589.1:25565668-25573457 GCF_000298275.1 Orycteropus afer afer
GGCGGTTCAAACCCACCAGCCACTCCTCGGAAGGAAGATGGGGCAATCTACTTCCGTAGTGATACTGCCTCAGAAACCCAAGAAGGGGTCACTATGAGTCGGGTCCGACTTGACGGCACATAGCAACAACAACAACAACAATTATAAAGTCACCAGAAAATAATTCTAAAGCTTTTTCAGAAAAAAGAGAAGAGAGGAAATGATATAAATGACCAACCAAAACCCAAACCCACAGCCATCGAGTCCAACTCATAGGAACTCCATGGGATAGAGGAGAACTGCCCCACAGGGTTTCTAAGGCTGTAAATCTTTATGGAAGTACACTGACAGCTTTCTCCCATTGAGTAGCTGATGGGTTCAAATTACCTTTCAGTTTACAGTGGAGTGTTTTAACCACTGCTCCATCAGGGCTCCCATTTCCCAATATAGAAGGGAATAAATAAAAAATAGCTAATATTTAGCACTAACATTTGACTTCCTTCTAGCCAGTATTCACAAAGTGTGCAAGTGTTTTGCTTCTTAAACCCAGCATTGATGGTGTTTGTAATTGGCAGATTTTTAAGCCATCTCCTAAGACCCTAGTGTCAGGGGGCTCTTTCTGAATTTTATCTCGCAATGATCAGTTTCCAAGCAGCACAGAAAATAATAATTGAGTCCATCAAATATGCAAAAAAGTGAATGGTCTAGGGATTTCTGGGAAAGCCCCTGACGTTAAAAGTGCTTATCCTTTTTATATGAAAATAAACACATTGCTTAAACCTCAAAAACTCAAAATACTTGATTCAAGTGAATGTTTAAACCATGTACTTAGAAAAGGCTATTCCCTGTTTGTAGGCAATTTCTTGTGTGATTCATAATACATGCAGAGGGGGAAGGAAAGAGCTGGCTAATCCTCCAAATTACCACCAGTCTCATCTCACCAATCAAATGAAAAGATTATTTTCCTTTTTGTATTCTTTTTGAACAGTAACTCATAAAATGTTTAACAAAGAAAATGATCCTTTGGGGACATTGTGAATAAATACTACAGATCAAAGATTGGTAGAATTTTGACTAGAATGTATAAAGAGGCAAAAATCTAACGAAGACTGAGGTAAATTTTATATTTTAAACACTTAGTGAAGAAACAGCTGCATGGTTATTTAAAAATTAGCATATGCTCTGGTGGTGTAGTGCCTAAAGCGTTTGACTGCTAACCCACCAGCCACTCCTCAGAAGGAAGATTGGGCAATCTACTTCCCTATAGATACCATGGAAACCTTAGGAGGGGTCGCTATGAGTCAGATCTGACTAGAAGGCAGTGAGTTTGTGTTTTTCTAGTTTTTCACAGCAGAAAATTTAAGAAGCACAGAAAGGAGAAAAAGTAGGAGACAAATAAGAAAAATGAAAAAGAGAAGGAATGATTCTCAGTAACCCCACCTTTCTGTATTCACCACTGTTAATGTTTTGGCATATTTCCTTCCAGGGTTTTTTATCCCTGTTGTTTAAATATAGTCCATTGCCGTCCAGTCAACTCTGACTCAGAGCAACCTTATAGGACAGTAGAACTGCTCCATAGGGTTTCCAAGGCTGCAAATCTTTACAAAGCAGACAGCCTCATCTTTCTTCCATGCAGCGGCTGGTGAGTTTGAACCACTTACATTTTGGTTAGCAGCTAAACACCTGAACCACTGCACCAGCAGAGCTTACGTTAAACACAGTGCAGATGATAGATATACAGAATTTTGTTTTCATTCCTTTGTGTTCTATATTCTAGCATTTCCTCAACCAAAGAAAACTCTCTGTAAAGGTTGTTTTTAATGACTGTAAATATTAGATAGTAAGTATACATTATATAGCAATATTTATTTAAATATCATCTTCTAATATGATTATTAAGGAACTCTGGTGGCACAGTGGTCAAGCTCTCAGATGCTAACTGAAAGATTGGTAGTAATTAATAATGAAAATGAAAACACCCAGTGAAGACAGATTTTAAATGTTTCCTTAAGTGCAGTCATGAGGCACATCCAATGGATGTTGTCTCACTGAACCACCCTGCCTGAGTCGAAGCATAATTTAACCTGGGCTTGGTGATCATTTTTTTTTTTTAAATAAAAGTTTTATGCATTCTCATTATAGAATATTTGGAAAATGAAGAATAGTTGAGAAAATGGGAAAAATCACCAACCTAATGTAACTGCTATCACTTTGGAATATATTTTTGTATTTTTTCTTTTCTAAGTATGTTCTTATTTTGTATTCTCCTTCTTTCCTTTAGCATATAAACAAGCATTTTCCCATGCTTTAAAAAACTTTCTGTGATCATTATTCTAATGGATGAGTATAATCCCATTGTGATAAATCACTTGCGATCCATCATTTATGTAGCCATTGCACTAATGTTGAACATTTAAGTTGTATCCAAATATCATAATATGAACACACTTGTATTGTAACTAAGATTGCATCTCAGTGCATAACCTCTCTTCATACTTTATTTCCCATATAAATTTTCAGAAGCAGGGGTATTACGTCAAAGAATATGAAAGAGCCTTATGGCTCTTGATTTTTTTTTTTTTTTAAGTAACTTAATTTTATTTTCCAAATAAAGTCTTGTGAAATATACAAGAGTCTTTATCTCTAATATATGGATGAGGAATCCCAGAAAGGAAGATGAATGCTGTATCTATATGAAGCCAAGAAAACTAAGAGGAAAACAAGAAAAAAACATCCAAAGTGGTTATTGGCATTACTTAGATCTTGTAGTCTGTTTTTATATCGGAAAATCAGGCTGCCTATGAAGAAAGGGACTCCCTAGGTGGTACTAAGGGTTAATTCCCTCCGCTGTTAACCAGAAGGTTGGCACCCAGTGGTGCCTGGGAGGAAAGGCCTAGCAATCAACTTTTGAAAACTCAGCCCCTGAAACTCTATGAAGCACAGTTATATTCTGATACACACTGGGTCATTACAAGTTAGAATTGACCAGGTGGCAACTGATTCGGTTTATAAAAAACTAAAGGACTAGTTGAGAGCATACAGTTAGTTAGGGTTTACAACTGGAGTTGATTGCTCTGTCTGTGAGAGTAAGTGTAGTGTGTGTCCCTTTAACTATGAAGCAAAAGAGAAAAACACTGATTACAACCATATGTGCTTGATGAGATAAGATAAAATGTGGAAAATAACAAGTTATGTATGAATAACAAAAACTCTTTTTATATGGCAACTACACACACACATACACTTATCTTTTGTATGCCAGCATACACATGTATAGATAAACACATATATTAAGAGAAATTATGATACATTAAGAGCAGGGAAAAGCGACAAAAATGGGCAAATGATATGAACAGACAACTTACAAAAGAGTAAAATGAGTAACAAAAAAAGACAAAATATTTAACCGGATTAGAAATCAACAAAATGCAAATTAAGTCAACAGTGAATATTTTCCGCTTGTCAGATTGGCCAACATTTAAAAGGGTTTCATACAACATTGTAAGAAGTGTAAACTGATACAGCCTTTCTAGAGAGCATTTTGCCAATGTATAGAAAGATCCTTAAATTTTTCAGTTTATGACCCAGTGATTCCATATCTTTCTATTGATATGATAAATATATATAATATAATACAAATAACGTTGTTGTTGTTATGTGCCATCGAGTCAGACCCGACTCATAGCGCCCCTTCCTTGGGTTTCCGAGGCAGTATCACTACAGAAGTAGATTGCCCCATCTTCCTTCCGGGGAGTGGCTGGTGGGTTTGAACCACCAGCCTCTGGTTAGCAGTCAAGTGCCTTAGCCACTATGCTACCAGAGCTCCCAATAGTATAGTAAAATAAATACTAATAATATTATTTATGTTGTTGTTGTTAGGTGCCGTTGAGTCAGTTCCAACTCAAAGTGAACCTACGTATGACAGAAGGACACAGTGCCCAGTCACGTGCCATCCTCACAATCATTGCTATGCTTGAGCCCATCATTACAGTTATTGTGTCAATCCATCCCATTGAAGGTCTTCTTCTTTTTCCCTGACCCTCTACTTTTCCAAGCATGATGTTCTTCCCTAGGCACTTGTCCCTCCTAATAACATGTCCAAAGTACGTTAGATGAAGTTTCACTATCCTCACTTCTAAGTAGCATGTTGGGTGTACTTCTTCCAAAGCAGATTTGTTGGTTCTTTTTTTTTTTTTGGTGGCAGTCCTTTGTATAGTCAATATTCTTCACTAAGACCATAAATGAAGGCAGCAATTCTTTTTCAGTCTTCCTTATTCATTGTCCAGCTTTCACATGCATATGAGGTGATTAAAAATACCTGATTTGGGTCAGGCTCACTTTAGTTCCAAAGTGACATCTTTGTTTTTTAACACTTCAAAGAGGTCTTTTGAGCAGATTTCCCAATGCAATTATTTCTTGCTTCCTTGACTGCTGCTTCCATGGGTGTTGATTGTGGATCAAACTAAAATGAAATCCTTGACAATTTCAATCTTTTCTCCATTTATCATGATGTTGTTTATTGATCCAGTTGTGAGGATTTTTATTTTCTTTATGTCAAGGTGTAATTCATACTGAAGGCTTTGATCTTCCTCAGTAACTGTTTCAAGTCCTCTTCACTTTCAGCAAAGCAAAGTTGTCTCATCTTCTTATCACAGGTTGTTAATGTCTTCCTCCAATCCCAATTCCACCTTCTTCATATAGTCAAATTTCTCAGCTTATTTTCTCAACATACAGATTGTATAAATTTGGTGAATGGATATAACCCTGACAGACATCTTTTCTGATTTTAAACCACTCAGAATCCCCTTGTTCTGTTCAAAAGAATGCCTCTTGGTCTATGTACAGATTCTGCATGAGCATAATTAAGTGTTCTGGAATTTTACTTCCTCATAATGTTATCCATAAGTTAACATAGTCCATAAAACAGAGTTAAACATCTGTCTAGTATTCTCTGGTATTCAAGATCCATCTGACATCAACTATGGTATCTCTTATTCCATGTCCTCTTCTGTATCTGGCTTGAATTTCATGAATCCCTGTGGATGTACAGCTGCAACCATTTTTTAATTATCTTCAGCAAAATTTTATTTGCATGTGATATTAATGACATTGTTCAATAATTTCCATATTCTATTGGATCACCTTTCTTTGGAAAGGGCACAAATATGGATCTCTTCTAGTTAGTTGGCCAGATAGCTGTCTTCCAATTTTCTTGGTATAGCTGAGTGAGCACTTCCAGCATTACATCCATTTGTTGAAACAGATCAATTGACATTCCATCAATTCCTGGAGGCTTGTTTTTTTGCCAATGTCTTCAGTGCAGCTTGGACTTGTTTTTTCAGTATCATTGGTTCTTGATCATATGCTATGTCCTGTAATGGTTGAATGTTGACAAGTTCCTTTTGATAGTGACTCTGTGTTTTCCTTCCATCTTCTTTTAATGCTCCTTGGGTCATTCAATATTCTGCCCATGGAACCTTTCAATACTGTACCTTGAATTTTTCTTCAGTTCTTTCAGCTATGAAATGCAGAGCATGCTCTTCCCTTTTGGTTTTCTAACTCCAGGTGTTTGCACATTTCATTTGAAAAGTGTCTTCTCGAGCCTCCTTTTGAAATCTTCTTTGTTCATCTCTTTTACATGATCATTTCTTCCTTTATGTTAGTGACTTTATGTTCATAGAGCAAATTTCAGAGTCTCTTCTGACATCCTTTATTTTTTTTGTTATTTTGTTTTTTCTTTCTTTCTTGTCTTTTTAATGACCTTTGTCTTTCTTCATATCCTTGATATCATCCCACAACGCATCTGCCCTCAGTCATTAATGTTCAATGCATCAAATCTATTCTTGAGATTGTCTCTAAATTCAGGTGGGATATACTCAAGGCTGTACTTGGGCTCTCATGGACTTGTTTTTAATTTTGTTCAGCTTCAACTTGAATTTGCACATGAGCTATTATTTATAAGACATGCAAAAAGGATTTATGTAGCTTGTTTTTTATTATACCATCATTTGTAAAAGTGAAAAAGTGGAAATCAAATAAACATCCCATACAGTAATAGCAATGGAATGTTATTAGTGATTGCAATGTGTTTTACATGAATTATGAATGCCATAGAAAAATTTCTACAACATAATCTAACTGAAAAATTCCATCAGTTGTACTCTACACATAAGGATCTATCTACCTATCTATCTATCTATAAACATTAGCAATAATTTTGGTTAGGTGAAGATATTTATTAAATAAACATTATTATTATTAAATATTTTCTGATTAATATTTCTTTTAATACTTCTATATGTGACTCTTAATAATTAACACAATGTTCTTTACCAATGGAAAAATTGAAAATGAGGGATATAGAATTTTAATTTAATTTCCTTTTTTCAATCATAAAACATGACATATATACATAGCTTGGAATTTGTCAAACATTTTGCTTGAATGTATTCAGTATAGGTTTACTCACTTATCCAAATGTTATTAGAGTATTAATTTGAGCAATTTTTAAAGATAAAACTTCAGCCATTTTATTATTTTCATTTCAAGATGGTGTATATGGATAGGAAAGGGAAGAAGTCAATTTCATTGACCTTGTAATCAATGTATGACAAAATCAATGCATTTAGGTAAATAAATTGTAATGGTCAGCCCTTCCTCCCAAGTCATACTCACCCATCATTTCCTAGCCTCCCAGGAACCAGCATTCCCAGGAGGTAAAGAGTCCCAAGCAGTGATTTCATTCTTCAGGAGAGAGGGCTGGAAAACCTTGGGCCTCTTCTTCAGGCCAGTGGATGGAATGTCTCTGAGAAGACATCAGGGTTGTGGCTCCTATAAGCAAGATAAGATAAGATAAGTCAGTTAATGGATGACTCAGCAGAAATAGACTTGAGCAGTTGCTTCATTAACTTCCTGGTGTTCTCAAGACAGCTCTTTTTAAGTATGAAAAACTTTAGCATCTGATTTTCTAGTTCTTTTCTGCAACCAAATTTACACAAACTCTTGACTTCACCAGTCCCAGAGAGAAACTTCTCCCATAGGGAAATTCCTTACCAAGTATTTCTAGGAATGCCATCACATGTACTGAGGAACCAACTACTCCCTCTGTTCCTTCTACACTGCTCTGCTGGGCACAACAGGTGGTATATCTGCTGATTTGTAGTGGACATGGTCATTATTTTGAATCTCTACCTTCCTCTACAATCAAAAACTATATTCTGGGTTTTAAAAAATCCATTCTTTTGCTCTTTGGACCATATAGTGAACTTCTCAAATTGTCTTAATTTCTCAGTGCTGCTATTAAAAACAAATAAATAAAACATAAAGTAAGTGGCTTTAACGGACAGAAATTTGTTGTCTCACTGTTCAAGAAACCAGAAGCTCAAATTCTAAGGGAAGGTCCTCCTCTGTCTCTTTCAGCTTCTAGCAGCTGCTGGCAATTCTTGGTGTTCCTGGGCTTGGATCTCCCTCCTTCTTCACATGGTCTATCTTCCCTCCATGTGTGTCTCTCGGTGTCTGTTTTCCCTTTTTGGAAGACACTATTCAGAAAGGGGTTAGATTTAGAACCCTTTCTACTTTGGTAGGGAGCTCTGGTGGCATAGTGCCTAAGGCATTTGACTGCTAACCAGAAGGCTGGTAGTTCAAACCCACCAGCCACTCCTCGGAAAGAAGACAATCTACTTCTGTAGCAATACCACCTTGGAAACCCAAGGAGGGGTTGCTATGAGTCGGATTCAGTTGACAGTAGTGAGTTACAGTTTTTGGTTTTTGGCTACTCTGGCATGACCTTATTGAGATAACAAAAGAAAAC
>NW_006921589.1:25573581-25584291 GCF_000298275.1 Orycteropus afer afer
TTTAATTCTTCACATCCATGTCTCTCCAAATCTGAACAATTTAAGTCCTTTCCCAAGAGGATTTTCACAAACACCCCTCTCATATAAAGGCTTCTTTCAGACATACCATCACATTTTCAGACAAACCCAAAATGTATGTGAATCTCAAACACTGGCCAGTAAAAGCAAAGGCCCAAGTTAATATGGCTGCTAAAAGTCTAATTGAGCAAAGTGAACTTCAGCACTGAGCAAGTAGAGGATCTAAACTAAGTCTTTAGTATTTGGGAGCTTATTCTAAATCCTTTTCTTTATATTCATTCATTCATTCCACAAAAATATAATGAATACCTTCTATATGCCAGACATTCTCTTAGGTACTGGGGATACAAAGATGAAAAAGAGAAACAGAATCCCTGACTTCATAGAGCCCTCACTAGAGTTGAGAGAACAATAATAAACAAGTACACAAACAAATAATATGATTTCCAGTAATAGAAAGCAAATTAAGGGTACAGAGCATGATCATGACTGTGGAACATATTTAGAGAGGACTTTCCTTAAGTGCAATCATGCAGAACATTCAATAGATCCTGCTCATTAACCCTCTACACCACCCAAGCCAAATCATGTCTATAATTTACCTAGATTTGGTAATCTTTTTTTAAATAAAAGTTTTTATACATGTTCATTGTAGAATATTTAGAAAATGAAGAATAAAGAGATTTTTTTTTTCATGAATTTTATTTATTGTTGTTACTGCTGTTGAGAATATACATAGCACCAAAAACCAAACCAAACTCACTGCTGTCAAGTCAGATCTGACTCATAGCGACCCTCCTTGGGTTTCCGAGGTGGTATCACTACAGAAGCAGATTGTCCAGTTTTCCTTCCAAGGAGTGGCTGGTGGGTTTGAACTGCCAGCCTCTGGTTAGCAGTCAAATGCATTAGGCACTATGCCACCAGAGATCCCATATACAGTACAGCATATACTAATTCAACATTTCCATATGTATAATTTACTAACATTGATTATGTTCTTACAGTTGTGTAACCATTCTTATCTTCCTTTTCTGAGTTGTTCCTCCTCATCAGCATGAACTCACTGCTCCCTGAGGTTCTATCTAATCTTTCAATTTGCTGTCGTCACTTTGATCCCATATAGATAGTTCTTTAAAGAGCATAATGCTGAAGACAGGCCTATTTTTTAATTAAGCTAAACTAGTGTTTGGTTTCAAGAAGACTTCAGGGGATATTTTTTGTTTAGGTTTAAAGATAATCTCAGGGCAATAGTTTCAGGAGTTCTAAATGGTATGATTTATGTCCCATTCTCTTAAACACTTGGGTGAGGGGATGAGTGTCATAGATGTTGCATTTTATTCCTCTGCTCTGATCATCAAAATTCAAGTTCAAGATTTCTACATTAACGATATCCCAAAGGGATAATGGAAGATAGAAGATGATGCAGTGGGACCAAGATGATCTCAGGAAGTCTAAATAAAAAGCAAGATTACAATAGATTTAAAAAGAAAAAATTATAATTCCAAGCAGTTATTCTGAAGCAAAAAACTTTTCATAAATAAAAATTAAAATGACATGAAAGTGTAACATCAAATAATACATACAAATTGTTAGTTGTTGTTGTTGTTTGCCATCGAGTCGGCCCCGACTCATAGCGACCCCTCCTTGGGTTTCCGAGGCAGTATCACTATGGAAGTAGGAATGCCCAACCTTCCTTCCGAGGAGTGGCTGGTGGGTTTGAACCGCCAGCCGTCTGGTGTTAGTAGAAACCTGCAAATAATGTTTAAATTGTGTTGTGAGAACATTTAGCACAATCAGACAGGGTTTTGATAATGTCACTGATGATTGGATTTTCCTCAATCCCCCATGTCCAATTTCACTGTAATATGACATCTCCTGCCAACCCCACTGGCCAAAAATGATCTTTCTGCAAACTTATGGAATGGAAGTAGTAACCTATAGCACTCGGAGCCAGTGACCTGGAACCATGGTCTCCTCACTAACAAGGGTGAATTATTATCACATCTTTCCTGGTGATTAGATTATCCTTTATCATTGTGCTTTATAGTGTTCTAGTTAGTCATTTCAACACAATTTATTCACAATAATACAGTTTTTTTTTAATTATGACTGTTTTATAGTTCCTATAGCAGTAAAATTTATTCTCAACTCTATTATTACAATATTCAACTACTAATGGAATTCTTGTTTTTATCTGAGTGTGTTTTAAAGCCATAACAATAAAATTTACTCCCAAAAATATTACTGCAAATTCTATGCACTTCAAACTACTTGATAGAATGCCTGCAAACACACGTGGTTCTTTAAACCACATGAGAGAAGGCCTGTCAAAACATAAACATATTTTGGTGAAAAAAGTGGAACTTGGTTCCTGTTATTCTGGTGAGACCTAAGCTCTTTGACAGAGTAAGTAGTAGGATGAAAGAAATGAAAGGACCTTAGGGACTTCTGATTAGAAGATTAAATTCTAATTGGCAGAAATATTTGTTTAAAAAATCAACCTCTTTTTATTACCTGCCAAGTCCTAGACATTTTCACCATTTGCAGCCTCAAAAATAATATGCTTTCAAGATGATGCCTATGATTTCTCTGAACTCAAAAGTCACTTGGCTGGCTTCCACATTAGTTGGAGAGATGCTGCTATGAAATATTATTATGAAAGGTCAGGGTTATTTTGAAGGTCAACAGCTTCAGTGACTTAAGAATTGGAAGGGAACATAGCTAAGTCAGCTCACCACCTCTTCTGCTCCTCAGTTCCTCTCATTGAGTCTGAACTCAAGGACATTGACATGAACCTCACCACTAACATCACTTGCCCTGCATCTTTTTTGCCTAGAACATTGAGTCAAGGGATTGGAATATGAATTATCATACATCTGCCGTAGTGCCAAGGCATTAGACTGCTAACCAGAAGGCTGGTGGTTCAAATCCGCCAGCCACTCCTCGGAAGGAAGGTTGGGCAATCTACTTCCATAGTGATACTGCCTCGGAAACCCAAGGAGGGATGGCTAAGAGTCGGATCTGACTCGATGGCAGTGTGTCTGTTTTTTTTTTTTTTTGATGGAGCAAAATGCAGATATGATTCAAGGGAGTGGTGTGTCAAACTGGCAGAAATAAGGATGTGGCTGGGGACTTAGATGATAGATTCATTTATGGTTGCAAGCATGGATAGAGGCAAATCTAATGAAAAAATCGGTTGTTTACATTCAGTCAGTTATTAGGGCCTCTGTAACAGAAGGGGCAAAAATCGAGATTTGGATTTTGGGGCAGCAGCAAGAATAGGCTCTTGTCCTTTTCCACAGATTGCTGCCACCTATCATCTAAAGCAGGAGCTCTAGTGACATAGTAGTTAACGCATTCAGCTGCTAACCAAAAGGCAAAGGTTTGAACCCACCAATCACTCCATGGGAGAAAGATGAGAACCACCAGACACTCTAGTTACATGGGAAAAAATCTGCTTCTGTAAAGATTTACAGCCTTGGAAACCCGAGGGGGCAGTTCTGATCTGTCCTACAGAGTCAATATGAGTCAGAATGGACTCAATGGCAGTGTATATCATCTAAAGCAATAAAGAAGTGGACGGCTGGATGGATGGATGGATGGGTGAGTGGACAAATAAGGAGAAGTGTAGAGGGATGGATGGATGAATCTGTCTCTGTGTTCTTGTCAGATGGCATAAATCCATTGAGTAGATCTAGCCTCTTAAATACACAGCTAGGTGCTTAGCTTGCTTTGAGCATCTACTTCCCTTTGCCCATCTGTGGAAGTCATGAAAGTGTATCACTCAGATCCGCTTTCAAGAGAGAAACTGATGCCAACTTGAAACTTTGGTTGCCTTCAAAATTGGACTGACTTCAAGCTGAGGCTCCATGCTCCCTGGATATCCCCCAGCCAGTGACTAAGCATAGCAGTGGCACAAGGCTCACCGTGTACTGGTGGATTCTTCTAACAGCATCTTCTTTGAGCTGTACCAAAGCTTGGAACTCTTCCTATACAATCCTCCTTTCTTCCCTGTCTCCTTTCATAGGTGTC
Organism: Orycteropus afer afer; assembly: GCF_000298275.1. Lineage (NCBI taxonomy): Eukaryota > Metazoa > Chordata > Mammalia > Tubulidentata > Orycteropodidae > Orycteropus > Orycteropus afer. The sequence continues at coordinate 25,577,632 of NW_006921589.1, forward strand.
AGATCTGCATCATAGTCTGAGGGCTCTCTTTGCTTTCTCCTGCTGCCACTCCTTTTTATCTTTTACAAACATCACCCCTGTAAATCTCTTACACTTCTAACTCCATCTTAATATGAGATTTTCAAAGGACCTAACCAACATACCATACAGACTCCAGGACAAATGAAAAAAAATAACATTGGCCTTGAGTCACAGAGATCTTTCTGGACTCTGTCAATAATTAGATGCAGAAACACTGATATTTGAAAGTAACAAGGACAATCCTACATGGGCTGGTCTTAACAGGCTCCTAAAATTCAGCCAACAACTGAAGCTGCAGAAAAATATGTGAAGTCAATGGCACAGCATACTAAACCAAAAAAAAAAACAAAAAACAAAAAACAAACTCAGTGCCATCGAGTCAATTCTGACTCACAGCAACCCCCCATTGGATTGCTATGTGTGGTAAATCTTAATGGAAATAGATTGCCCAGTCTTCCTTCCACGGAGTTACTGGTGGGATTGAAACATCAATCTTCTGGTTAGCAGTCAAATGCCTTAGGCATTACATCACGAGAGATCTATACTAGCTGGCTTAAATAAAATAATAATAATAAAAGTTTCTATCTCACTGCTTAATTACACTGCTTATTACTCAGCCCTTTTGTAGAGATGATAAACTTTGCTCTTTCTCTTGTGCAAAAGTGTTTTCTATTTAGATTATTAGAGGATGGAAGGGGAGCAGGAAAGGGATGTATACTCTCAGATGCTTAGAATAGAGGTGAGGAGGATGAAGAGATTGAAGTCGCTCCAGAGAAGAAAGGTGGGAAGAACTGAATGGAGGCATGGTAAGGAAAATGTCTTTGGTAATTAGCCTTTTGGATGGTTTCCCCTCCCTTTTCCAGTTAGCTGATATCTCACTCAGCATCAACCACCTACTTTTATTCAGAAAGAACACTTCTGATCCATCTCTCTAATACTTGATAAAGATGGTCATCATTCTGGGATTGTGCTCCCATATATCTTAGGAGCTCTGGTAGCATAGTGCCTAAGGCACTTGACTGCAAACTAGAAGCCTGGTGGTTCAAACCCACCAGCCACTCCTCAGAAGGAAGGTTGGACAATCTACTTCCTTAGTGATACTGCCTCGGAAACCCAAGGAGGGTTCTCTGTGGATCAGATCCGACCCAACAGCAATGAGTTTGAGACCTCCCACTCAGGATTGTGGGGCAAGTTAAATGAACTAATGCATGTGAGAGCTATCTGAAGACTGTAAAAACCATCAAAAACATATAATGTCATTATCACTGATGTTAATAACAGTGATCTGTAACTAGATGTACAGTTCTACACAGAGTTACTCCAACATAAGAGCACACAATATGGAAGAGAAAAAACAAACCCCCCAAACAGAAAAATGTGTAATTGTTTTCTCTTTTACTATGAAATGTCTTAGTGAAAATTCACCAGAGGATTTTCCTATAAGGGAATATTTCTCAGGTTTATATATGTTGGGAAAATAGATTTTTATGTAACATTTTAAAAATGCAGCATCTGTTTAAAATAAGCTATACCTTAGCTATTAAAATCAAATGTATACAATCTACATAATCCTGGCATTCTGCTTATACAATAACATTTTTCATCATAACAAATTTTAATGTAAAAATATCCTAAATCTTACGGCATTCCTATATTCCTATTCACCTAGGAATTAGCTCTATATCTCTAAAGTAATTTTTATATAAGAATACAACTGACACTCCTACTTTATACACAGAAAAATAGTTGCTAATAAAATTATTTTAGGGTTTAATAAACACAGCTAGCTACATTCACAAAGTTCAATTCACACTTGTACACTAAGACCACCCAGATTCCAAAAGATTTCTGCATAGCTACATACATGCAAATATATTGTCAGTGAAGGGTAGAAGGCCTTTACTCTAAGTTTTCCTATGTCCTGTTTGCTTCCATTAATGTTTCCTTAAATCCCTAGCAGAAAGTCATATTACGCTAATGAGAAGTCTTTTGAAATTTAAAGTAAGTTATAGAATTATAAAGAAAGTTTGCAGTCAGTACAATGTCCCAGTCACTATGCTTTCAACACAAAAAAACCTTTAAAAAACTGAAACCAAACTCACTGTCATCAAGTTGATTCCGACTCATAGCGACCCCTTTTGGGTTTCTGAAGAGATAAATCTTTACAGAAATAGATTGCCCAGTCTTCCTTCCAAGGAGTGGCTGGTGGGTTTGAACTGCCAACCTTCTGGTTAGCAGTCAAATGCCTTAGGCACTACGCCACCAGAGCTCCTTCCAATTACCTTTAGGTGGTAGGAATCACAGCAGACTCACAGCCCCCTCTCCCATGCCTACTGAATTGGACTCTGCACTTTAAAAAGTGTCCCAAGTTGACTCATATTTTATTACCTTTATAGCCATTCATTTATTGTAGGTCCTATCGGCTTCCATAAAAGTCCCTGCGTGGAGCAAACAGTTATGTGCTCAACTACTAGCTGAAAGGTTGGTGGTTTGAATCTGCCAGAGGCACCTCAAAAGATAGGACTGGCAATTTGTTTCCCAAAGGTCACAGGCTTGAAAATCCTGTGGAACAGTTCTGCTCTACACACACACACACACACACACACACACACACACACACACACGGGGTTGCCATGCATTGGGGATCAACTCAAAAGCAGCAAACAACAGTCAAACGTTGGCTTCCATTAGATTCCCTCTGTGGTGCAGTTAACATGCTCAGCTGCTAATTGAAAGTCCACCTAGGGGTGCCTTGGAAGAAAAGCCTGGTGATCTACATCTGAAAAGTCAGCTATTGATAATCCTTTGGAGCCCAGCTCTACTCTGACACCCATGAGGTCACCATGAGTTGGGATTTTCTCAATGGCAACTATTTCTATTGGCTTCCATTTCCATTTCCTTAATACCCTAGCAGAGTGCCATATTACTGCTACACGTGTTCTTCTCTCAGCCTGGAATGCTCTTCCTCCAGTTAGCAGAATAAGTGGCTCTCTTGTTCCATTCATCAAAATGAGGGTAGAGACTTTGTTTTGACCATCACATATATCTTCAGTACTTAAAGCACAGCCTGGTACATAGTAGGTTCTTAGTACATATTTGATAAGAGAGCAAATTCTATTTTCATAATTATAAAATGTAATAAAACTCAACCCGCTGCCACTGAATTGATTCCAACTCATAGCAACCTAAGGGACAGAGTGGAACTGCCCCACAGGGTTTCCAACATTGTAAATCCTTATGGAAGCAGACTGCCTCATCTTTCTCCCACAGAGCTTCTGGCAGTTTTGAACATCTGATCTTTTATTTAGCAGCCAAATGCCTTAACCACTGCACCACCACAGCTCCTATAAGATGTAATTGTTGTTGTTGTTTGCCATCGAGTCGGCCCTGACTCATAGCGACCCCTCCTTGGGTTTCCGAGGCAGTATCACTACGGAAGTAGGAATGCCCAACCTTCCTTCCAAGGAGTGGCTGGTGGGATTGAACCGCCAGCCTTCTGGTTAGCAGTCAAGTGCCTTAGCCACTATGCTACCAGAGCTCCTATAAGATGTAATGTTGTTGTTATTTGCCGTCGAGTCGGCCCTGACTCATAGCGACCCCTCCTTGGGTTTCCGAGGCAGTATCACTACGGAAGTAGGAATGCCCAACCTTCCTTCCAAGGAGTGGCTGGTGGGTTTGAACCGCCAGCCTTCTGGTTAGCAGTCAAGTGCCTTAGCCACTATGCTACCAGAGCTCCCATAAGATGTAATAGCAACATTAAAAAGGTATCCACAGACTCTGCTGCCTTCATCTAACTTTACCTCATTTGTATTCTCTTACCAGAAAGTCACAGAAGACAATGTAAACAAATCACTTAGTTTCCCTGGACATTTTGTTTACATCTGTAAAACAAGGTGAAAATACCTTCCTCACAGGTTACTGTGATGGTTAAAATAAATCAAGAGCACATGTAAAGGGCCTAGCCCAGTAGTTCACCAATCTGGTTTTGTTTTAGAATAATCTGGAGAGCGGTCTCTAGCAGCCTCCTTCCCAGACCAATTAAATTAGAATCTGGGGTGGGGGATGGAGCCTAGCCATCAATATGTTTACATTTCTACAGGAGATTCTAATGGGAAGGTTTGAGAACCTCTGGCATCCATTTTCTTCTATGTCATAGATGTCAAATAAATTGTAGCCTTGATTATCACTTTTCCCATCCGGGGTTTGAAGAATGTCTATCTAAACAAGCCAGGCTCCTTTCCATCATGTTTTATCTCAGACTTCAAACCCACCAGCCACTCCTCGGAAGGAAGGTTGGGCAATCTACTTCCGTAGTGATACTGCCTTGGCAACCCAAGGAAGGGTCGCTATGAGTCGGGTCCGACTCGACGGCACATAACAACAACAACAACAACAACACACACACACGCACACACACCAACCCAGAAGACAAGCTCTATATCATACCTTGAGTTTTCTGAAATCCTAGCTATATCGAGTCATACCTTCTCTCTGAAGACTTTTTTTTTCACTCTAACCCTGATCTCCTTGTCCTTTGAAATTTGATAGCAACCTGAAGCCTTTATCATAAAATGTATTTACTTTTCCCATTCTTTCACGTGTATTGTGCAGCTGTTTCATGTGTGTCTAATTGGCATAGTGCCCATGCCTCCAGCCCAGCGCTAAGTACACCCTAGAGTAGACACTGCAAAGGATAATTTAAAAAGAGAAGAATGCACAATCACAACTCTCATATAAAACAAATACATTAAAGATTTTTATTTAATGCATTAATTAATGAGAGAATCAACAAGCTGTTACAACCAATTCAAAGAAAAACTGACGAGACCACATATATATGTAGTAAAAGCCTGCTGCTGCTGAGTCAGTTCTGATTCACGGCGACCACGTGTGTTACTGGGTAGAACTTCTCCACAGGATTTCTTTTGCTGTAATCTTTGTGGAAGCAGCTCATCAGTTCTTGATGTCTCTGAGTAGGTTTGAACTGCATACCTTTTGCTCCACCCAGAGATTTTATACAGCTAATAAGAAATGCTGAAATGAATTAACAAATTAATGCGAAATTAGACAATGGCATTCCACTGGACAGCATTAATTTGTATTTCCATGTCAAGAAGTATTTGCATTATTGTTAGTTTTCTACAATGTACAGAGCACCCACGTGGTGCACTAGATAATGTCTAGTTTTTCCATTGTAAATGGATAATTTGGGGAGAGGTGTAGCCTTTCACAATTTTTCCTGACAATACTCAGTACTCTTAGGGTCTATCAATAAATTCTTATTGGGACGCATAGAAGAGTTAGGCAAAACCAAGTAAGAAGCTTCACTTAGGAATTTTAGAGACATTACTTCAGTTAATGGTATCCTCTAATAACCGCAGACAAAGTAAAGCCAAAACCCAAGGTTTATCTGGGGCAACCCAGCTCCTAGAGATGTTTGAATAAATTTTGTTGATAAGGAGATCAAGTTTACAATATTACTGGGAATGCGTTGCCTTTATCACCAAGCTGGCCAAGCTGAAAATGAGGGGAAAAGGCCCCAAGAAGCTGATTCAAGTCTATGAAAGGGAGGAAGGGCCTTTAATGTTCTGAGTGTCCCTTAGATACTTACACATATAATATCTCATTTCAATTTCCCATCAGCCTGAAAAGTAACTTTTGTACCTATTTTACCCATGAGGAAACTGAAGTTCAGATGGGTAATGGAATTTACCTAACTCAGAGAAGGGTCCATATTTTTTCCCATGGGTTAAGGTTTGCAGATTAGTTCATTTTATCAGTTGTTCCCTGGAAACTCTAAAACTTTCTTCTTTCTGAAGCTTCAATTCTACTCATCAAGTTTTCAAGGTTTATCTATGTTGTAGCATGTTGTTAGGAGCTCTGATAGCACAGTGCCTAATGCACTTGACTGCTAACCAGAAGGCTGGCGGTTCAAGCCCACCAGCCACTCCACAGAAGGAAGGTTGGGCAATCCTACTTCCGTAGTGATATCGCCTTGGAAACCCAAGGAGGGGTCACTATGAGTTGGGTCTGACTCCACGGCACATAAAAACAACAACAATGACTAATAACATTGAGCATCATGTCATGTGCTCATTGTCCATTTGTATATCATTTTTGTGGAAATGTCTGTTCAAGTCCTTTACTCATTTTGATTAGGTTATTTGTCTATGCCTACGTCTTTTAAGGAACTCTGGTGGCATAGTGCCTAAGGCATTTGACTGCTAACCAGAGGGTTTGCGGTTCAAACCCACCAGCCACTCCACAGAAGGAAGACTGGGCAATCTACTTCTGTAAAGATTGACTGCCTCAGAAACCCACAGTAGATTTGAGTCAGAATCAACTAGGAGTCAGAATTGACTCAATGGCAGTGAGTTTGGTTGTTTTGATTTAGGTCTTTAAAACCAAGTACCCTAGCCAGAGGAGCCCTAGTGGTACACTGGTTAAATACTCACCTGCTAACTGAAAGGTTGGTGGTTTGAACCCACCACCCTCCAAGGGAGAAAGATATAGCGGTCGGCTTCCATAAGTATTTACAGCCTTGGAAGCCCTCTGAGGAAGTTCTACTGTGGCCTGTAGGATTGCTAAGAGTAGGAATCAACTTGCAGTGGTGTTTTTTTTTTTTTTTTTTTTTTTTTT
>NW_006921589.1:25585344-25597664 GCF_000298275.1 Orycteropus afer afer
CCGTAGTGATACTGCCTCGGAAACCCAAGGAGGGGTCGCTATGAGTCGGGGCCGACTCGACGGCACATAACAACAACAACAACAACAATTACTTTAAGGAAATTGAACTGATTTATAAATTACAACACTCCAATAGTCTTCTAACTCACCTACCTACTCACTTGGCTAATGGAAGAATGGTCAATGCAATACAAACCAAGACATGAAATACACTTGCTCGTTGCATTTGCCTTATTGCTGCACTTGAGACCCTTATAACACATGTGACTAAGCCTGGATTAGACTTTCAGATAATGAGACACACGTGTCCCCATTATACTTGCCAACAGCTAGCCACTCCTAACAGGCTAAGCCACCTCACTGGTGAGCAGTTGGCCCCAGATACTTAAGTAAGACTGCAGAGACAAGAACCACCACTGAATCCAGGAAATCTCATGTTAAATAGTTAGCTATTGTTTTGTTGTTGTTGTTGTTGTTTGCCGTCGAGTCGGCCCCGACTCATAGCGACCCCTCCTTGGGTTTCCGAGGCAGTATCACTACGGAAGTAGGATTGCCCAACCTTCCTTCCGAGGAGTGGCTGGTGGGTTTGAACCGCCAGCCTTCTGGTGAGCAGTCAAGTGCCTTAGGCACTATGCTACCAGAGCTCCTAGCTATTGTTTTAGGCTACTATATTCTGGATAATTCTACTATTCTATTATGGATCTACATTAACTACAAATGTAGTTCTTATCATTCACTATCTGACTACATACTTCTTGAGGGAGAAAAGGTTTATATTTTTCCTCCTTTCAATGTATTCCACAGAGTGGATGTTCAGCAACTGTTTGTTAGAGTGATGGGAAGTTTGCTTATCCCAGCAAACATTAGTTTTTAATGCAACCTTCTTGAGTCTTTGAGGGTTCCTCACTCATGAAGTTCTCAGACTTGTACAAATCTTCTCTTCTTGCCTTCCCTGGTGTTATCTAAACAGAGTATCTGTGGAATGGAAAGAGGAAGTCTTGGGTTACTCAAAAAAGAGAGACATAGAGACATGTAAATTTAACTCATTGATATATCTATGGAAATAGTTATAATTATTTATAAAACAAATACAATCAAGACTTGAGAGTCTGTTTCCAGATCTATTCACAAATTGCTGAATAGTACTTTCATGTGCTAGATTCAGAGCTTCCAAAGATTACATGGATATGGTCCCTGCTTTCAAAATTAAGATAATAGTAACTAAACCTATGAGAGTTGCAAGGTTTAATCACATGATTGCACAATTTCATTGCAGCTACTTTCAAGAAAAATTATCTGTCAAATTTTAATGGCCATATAACGCAATGCAAACACAACACAACTATTGCCAGGGAGTTGGATCTGACTCATAGCGACCCCTCCATGGGTTTCCGAGGCAGTATCACTATCAAAGCAGATTGCCCAACCTTCCTTCCATGGAGTGGCTGGTGGGTCTGAACTGCCAGCTTTCTGGTTAGCAGAAAAATGCCTTAGGCACTACACCACCAGCACTCCCAATGTCAATATTGCCACTTAAAAATCAAGTTCTATTGTCTTCTCCCTTTTCTCCCTCAGAAATCCATATTTTCAAGTAAAGTCTGTTTGTTGTTTAAATTTTTTCCCTCTCCCTAACCTTGATAATGGGAGTGTCCCACTGGAACCCGAGGAATGCACTGGGAAGTAGTCTTAAAGGCCAGGAGCACATTTGGACTTACTAAGGTCACCCCCTGCCCTGCCTCAACCTTAATGCTTCCCCTAAGCACTACACTCCCATGGCCTCACCCCATCCTTTTCCTTCTCTGTTCCCCACCACCTCTCAAATCCTATCCAACTCAGCCCTCAGAGAATACTGTATCAACAAGGCCTGCATCCTTAACATCTTCACCTTCTGCTACTCCCACATGGGAAACCTAATCACGTTGGATCATCTACACCATCTACCTCTTTTGCTTCTCTACCATGTCTTCAGAGAGTTATGGGGCAAATCTCAGAACTGCTATATTATTATGTGTATTTAGCCAGTATTTATTGAGCACCTATTAGGCACAAGAAACAGTAGAAGAAACTGGGCTAAACTCAAAGGAATGTAATAATAAATAGGAGACAGTCTCTTCCTTTTCAGAACATAGAGTTTGATGGGGATTTCATCCTTCATGTGATAAGTATTATTGGGGTGGAAATACTGAGTGCCATGGAAACCCAAAGTGGGACACCTAACCTGAGACTGTGGGGGTCAGAGAAGGCTATGCCACTTCAAATTCATAGTCTTCAACTTTAGGGGCACCACTCAAATTATTTTAGAATTGTTTAGTCAACCTAACTCAGTTCCCCAAAATGAATGGCCAAACCTTCATCACTTTCCTCAAGACCCTCACCACACTCTTGCCTTACTCATGTCTCAACAGATGACACAAGCTCTGTCCTCAGTGGACCACTGAAAAAGTCCAGCCCAGATTTACAAATCCATCTCCATCTACAATTCCTTCTGAAGCTGAGTTTACTCACTTGCCTACCTTTTCTGTAGCTATCCCCCAGCCTGGTTACAAACAAATGATCAGGCACTCCTTAAAGTTGTTTTTCAGAAAATCAGCTGAAACCAACTTGAAATCAGTTAAAACAAACTCAGATCAGATTTGGCCCCCACACACGCAAAGTGGGAGAAATGGAACAAAGTTGCTCAGAACTAAAGTCTCCCCCGCTGCCAAAACCCAGATCAGCTGATGATGGGAAGTTGGTGTAATTCATTTGGTGCACAAGTGCATGGCATTAAAAATTGTCCCTTTAGACCTAGGCAAAACTTCAGCTAATCCCCAGGCAACTTACACCCAAATTCCTGGGATTTATATGAATATATATATAGCCCCACTTCCTTGAACCCTACAAAACCTACCCCCACCTCCACCAGCACTCAGAGAGTAAGATTTGGATACAACACCTGTCTCCTTACCATGTGCACGGCAATAAACTATCTTTCTTTCCTTCAAATCTCAGGGTGGGGTGGGGTACTGATTCGGCTTGACCACGCACTGCACAGGGACTTTCTTTAGTCCGGTATCACTTTCCTCTGGACTTGGAATCACTTTCCTCTGGACTTAGAAGAGAAGATGACCTTCTCTTGATCCTACCTCTCCATGCCTCCTCCTCAATTCATCTGGGACTAGGAATTTAAGAATCTGGTTTATTTATTTCCATGTTTATAATTTCTTATACTCAATCTCTTCTTCTTAACTACCCAATGCCTCAGCTAATAAACATATATAAATCTGCCTTAACCCAAAAAGCAAATAAAAAATAAAGTAACCCAGGCAGTCTGAGACTTCACCAACTTCCAGATTAAATCCAAATTATCCCAGGTGAAAAATCCCAACAGTTTTAAATGTTCTCCAGCACTGTGCAAAGTGCTTTAACTTCAATCTCCACTCACCCTGACTACAGGTATATCTGGGATACCCAAAGGAAATGGAAGTCTTCCATGTGCTCATAAGAAACCTGTGGTGATTGATTGATTGCTGCTACTGTCTTGCTAAAGACCTGCCACTCCCAACCCACCACTGAGACCTTTGTGTTGAGGTTTCATCACCTACTGCTAGACACTGCTGCTGACACTGGTGTCTCTAACTCAGTAGCCACTGGAGATTCTAGCTGAGTTATCCATATGCCTAATTGCTGGCCTCATCTCAGCTGAGCTAGGACTCCATGAGGTGCAGAGTCATGCTGATGGCTCTGGTTAGCTTCCATTGATCTCAACCTTCGTGGTGCCTGGACAACTGTGTGTCATATAGAGACCAAAGGGAAGTTAATGGCTTGAACAAAGTCATAAGAAACTATCACTTTCATCCTAACTACAAGAATAAGCCAGAGAAGCTACAATATTACAGGATTTTACTTTTAAATAATCCACTAGAGATCAGAGGACACAAGAAACGTAGAAGAAGTAAGTCCCAGAAAGTAGCCAGCCCTTCTTAGGAGAAGAGACCCGCGACTGCTTTCATACCTGGCAAAGTGATCAGAGAAGGAAAACCAGATATAGACAGGGGTGGGAAAAAACAGGCGGAATCATAACAGACTTCTAGTAGCCACATATGGACTGGCATAATAGATTTGAACCCTAAGAAGCCCCAGCCACAGACAAAGTCTGCATAATTGAGGAATCTAGCTATAGTCCTTCACTAATTTCATGGGGTTAAGCACTCAGCTACTAACCAGAAAGTCAGATGTTTGAACCCCCCAGGAGTTTCACATGGCTATCTCCTTCTGTAAAGATCACTGCCTAGGTAAACTTAAAAAAAAAAAACAACTCACTGCCATGGAGTTGATTCGACTCATAGCGACCCCTCCTTGAATTTCAAGGCTGTGTCTCTATGAAAGTAGATTGGCCAACCTTCCTTCCAAGCAGTGGCTAGTGGGTTTGAACTGCCAGCCTTCTGGTTAGTAGTCAAATGCCTTAGGCACTATGCCACCAGAGCTCCCAGGCAAACTTAGGGGCCCTAATATATTGTATAACTAGACTATCAAACAACTAAAAATGCACAATTAGCAGGACATAAATTACACGTCTGGAACCTTCTAAAAATTAAATTCTTATGCACAACAAAAGACTTGTCCAAAAGAGTAGAAAGAACATATAGACTGGGAAACAATATTCAGCAATGACATATCTGACAAGGGACTTCTCTCTAAAATTTGTAGAAAACTCCAATACATCAACATCAAAAACAATCCAATTCAAAACTGGGCAGAAGACATGAAAAGACACTTCACCAAAGAAGATATTCAGGTGGACAACAAACACATGAAAAAATGCTTGCAATCATTAACCATTAGACAGATGCAAATCAAAACAATGAACATCCTCTCACCTCAGTAATAATAGCTAAATTCAACAAGACAGAAAATAACAAATGCTTGTGATGATATAGAAATATTGGGATTCTCATACCCTGCTTGTGGGACTGTAAAATGATACAGCCACTGTGGAAAATGCTATAGCACTTCCTGAAAAAGTTGGAAACAGAAATGCCATTTGATCTAACAAGCCCATCACTAGGTATATATCCTAAAGAAGTGAGAACCAAGACATGAATAGATACATGCATATCCATGTTCTTTACAGCACTACTCACAAGCAAAGAGATAGAAACAACCTAAATGCCCATCAATGGATGAATGGATAACCAAACTATGGTACCTATACAAAATGGAATACTATACAAGATTTCTGGATCAGAAATAAAAGACCTTATTATTTATACAACAGCAAGCAGTCTGACCTTCATGTCCAAGTTAGTTTCCCTTGTTCTCCAAGTTCCACTGGGATCATGTGAGCAGTTCAGTTGGATACTGCACACACAATTGGCTTGTATCATAGCTGAGGAATCCCAAGCTTAGGAAACTCCGGATTTTGATAAGAAGCTGCAAGCAAACTTGCCTGACCTTTCCCTGCAGGAAGACATATCTGTAGTGTACTGGACCGCCAACAAATCTGCTTTCTGCTCCACAGGGAGAAACTATCTCTATCTTTCAAAGCTGTTCATCACACAAACATTTTTGAAAAGATAATCTGGAGCAAATGCTGCCAATGCTTCTAATCACAAGATGTGTAGAAATACGAGAGACCCCTGCAGAGTTGTCTCCCAAAACCAATTAAATGAATTAGACAGATCCCTTGAGAAATACAACTTCCCAAAACTGATACAGAAAGACATTTAAAAGTACCTTTGTTGTTGTCGTTAGGACTCATAGCGACCCCTCCTTGGGTTTCCGAGGCAGTATCACTACGGAAGTAGATTGCCCCATCTTCCTTCCGAGGAGTGGCTGGTGGGTTTGAACTGCCAGCCTTCTGGTTAGCAGTCAAATGCCTTAGGCACTAGGCTACCAGAGCTCCCAAAAGTACCTTTATATTGAGTAAATACATTTAATTTATAATCAAAACAGCCTCACAAAGAAATTCCATGTTTTATCAGTTTATTCTATAAAAAATTCAAGAAAAAAAAGCCTGTTAGAAAATAGAAGAGTGAATATTTCTCAATTTTTTATGAAGCTAGCACAACCCTTGACAAAAGCATTTAACTTACAGAGTAGTATCTTGCATAAACATAGATGAAAATAAACCTAACAAAATATTAACAAATTAAATTCAACAACCCAAACATCAGGACAAAGTGGGGTTTATCCGAGGAATCAAAAGTTATTTATCTTTCAAAACATCAATCCATGATTGAAATGTACAGAATAAAGGATTAAAAAATATATATGTGATTATCTTAGCAAATGCAAAAAAGAAGGATTTGACCAAATTTAATGTCTGTTCATGATAAAATTTCTCAGCAAACTAGGGACAGAGTTTTTTCAATGTGGTAAGCATCATTACATGGCAAACCTATAGTTAATACATCAAGAAACAAAGAACACTTGTCCTCTATGATTCGGAACTAGGCAAGGATATACATTCCTGCCACTTCTGTTAAACACTGTACCGAAGTCCCAGCAAGTGCATTAAGAAAATAAATAAAAATAAACAGCATAGAGATTGAAGAAGAAAAAGTAAAACTGTCACTATTTGCAGAAAACATGATTACATACACGATCAGGAATGTGAAGAGCAATCCCTGTAACACAGATCCCTTGCATTTCTATATCCAATCATAAATCAATCTCACTTCTCACAATTGCCCTGAAGTACTCATCATTTTCCAAATCCTATTCTCACTTTGGTAGCATAGTACCTAAGGTACTTGACTGCTAACTAGAAGTCTGGCGGTTCAAACCCACCAGCCACTCCTTGGAAGGAAGGTTGGGTAATCTATTTCCATAGTGATACTGCCTTGGAAACCCAAGGAGGGGTTGCTAGGTGCGGGGCCAACTTGACAGCACACAACAGCAACAACATTCTCACTTTCACGCCTCTGTGCCTTTGTCTATGCTATTCCCTCTCATGGAAGGCTCTTCTCTTTTGAGTCTGCCTAGGAAACTCTCACTTATCCATCTGAGTCTTAGGGGACATTATCTCCTTTTTGCAATCTTTTTTCACTATCATCACAATTCTCAGAATTATTTAATTCATTCTTTGGATTGCACTAAAATTATTTATAGCTTGTCTCTTCTGAAGGAACTTGATTTTTATATCTCCAGCATCTAACAGTACATGGTATGTGTTCCACAAAAAGAGGAAGACTCATTAACAACCTGCAGTATGCAGATAACACAACCTTGTTTGCTGAAAGAGAAGATAACTTGAAGCACTTATTGATGAAGATTAAAGACTATAATCTTCAGTATGGATTACACCTCAACATAAATAAAATGAAAATCCTCACCACTGGACCAGTAAGCAACATCATGATAAATGGAGAAAATATCAAAGTTGTAAGGAATTTCATTTTATTTGGATCCACAATCAACACTCATGGAAGCATCACTCGAGAAATTATTGTATTGCACTGGGAAAATCTGCTGCAAGGAACCTCTTTAAAGTGTTAAAGAGCAAAGATGTAATTTGAAGACTAAGGTGTGCCCAACCCAAGCTATGGTATTTTCAGTCGCTCATATGTATGTGAAAGCTGGACAATGAGTAAGGAAGATCTGAAGAAGCATTGATGCCTTTGAATTGTGGTGCTAACAAGAATACGGAAAGTACCAAGGACTACCAGAGGAGCAAATACATCTGTTTTAGAAGAAGTATAGCCAGAGTGTTCCTTAGAAACAGCCAAACTTTGTCTCACCTACTTTGATCATGTTGTCCGACGGGTCCAGTCCCTGGAGAAGGATATCATCTTTGGTAAAGTGGAGGGTCAGAGAAAAAGAGGAAGACTCTCAATGAGATGGACTGACACAGAGGCAGCAACAATGAGCTTAAGCATGGCACGGATTGTGAGGATGGTGCAGGACCAGGCAGTGTTTCGTTCTGTTGTGCATAGGTCACTATGAGCTGGAATCAACTTGATGGCACCTAATAACAACGATAAAAAAACATTAAAATTTAATTGATGCCCATTTTGACAGCATTTATTTTTATCTGCTTCCAGTTCTACCTTGTAGCTCTTCCCCGACCCTTGGCTTCTTGTAGAAAATTATGATTTAGCACCAACATAACTCCCATACTTTATTTCTTCTTTCTCAATTCTCCTGATATTATATCACAACATTTTATACAGTGGAAATTCAATGTTTACTTTGTAATAGTATGTAAGTGTATTACATACTTTTTTCTTTTGTACTTTTGATTGTTGTTGTTGTGTTGTTATGAGCCGTCGAGTCGGCCCCGACTTATAGTGACCCCTCCTTGGGTTTCCAAGGTGGTATCACTACAGAAGTAGATTGCCCAACCTTCCTTCCGAGGAGTGGCTGGTGAGTTTGAACCACCAGCCTTCTGATTATGAGATAAAAATTCTATCAGATTCATAGCTTATCCTTGTCTTGCATAATGCATGTGATGTTCATCAAAAATTGTGTGGTCAATCCGTTCTCAAAAGAAATGATGACTTCCTCAAAATCTACAATAATTATTTGTTAAAGAAAGAAATTCTCAATCACATACATGTGAAACAAAGAAGCTAAATTTATTGCTTATTAAACAATGGTGAATTATTCTTATAACACTTAGTCTCTCTAAACAAAGCAAAACTTGATCTCATAATGGCTTTTAGTAGCCCTGGACTTCAGGGATTGGCAGACTTTCTGAATCAGGCATGTTTAGGGATCGGTTAACTTTCAGCTGTGAGTTTAAGGATCACTTGACTTTCAAACTCCTCAGAAGGAAGACTGGACAATCTACTTCCATAGAGATAACACTTCAGAAACCCAAAGAGGAGTCACTATGTTGGAACGAACTGGATGGCAGTGAGTTTGGTTTGTTTTTCACTTTCAAAAGTGATCCTGGAGTGATACTGTTGCTAGTTGGCTGACCTTCAGAAGGATGGGCTGTCACTAATTGATTAGAATGGGCTTAATAATTGTTCTGAAGTTACTTGTTTGCTACTTTGGATTAAGGCCAATACAGTCTTTTGATCTTCATTTTCAAATTAGGAAGCAAGATATTTTAAGTTAGGGCATCAAATACATCAGAATCACCTGGAGAAACTTTTGAAACAACACATTGATGACACTACCCTAGAGTTTCTGATTCAGTAGGTCTAAGGTTGCATCCTAGAAAGTACATTTCTAACAAGTTCTCAGGAGATGCTGATGCTGCTAGTATAGGAGCAGGAACCACACTTTTTTGGTGGTGGTGGAGTGCCTGGGTGTTGCAGACAGCTCGGCTGCCAAATGAAAAGTTGGAGGTTCGAGTCTACCCAGAGGCATCTTGGAAGACAGCCTGGGCAATGTGCTTCCAAACAATTAGTCATTGGAAACTCTATGGAGCACAGTTCTACTCTGACATGCATGGAGTGACCATGAGTTGGAGTTAACTGGACAGCAACTAGTTTTTTGTTTTGGTTTGCTTTGCTTTGGTGATGGTAAACAAAAGACAAATTGGGCTGTGGTTGGATAGATGAATATTTAGAGTCATGGGCAAGGGCAGAGCTAACCCTAAGAGATTTCTCAGGGGCTCATGGATGGCAAGACTTAAGATCGTTGGTGTGGAATATCTGATAGATAGCCATAGAAAGGGGTGGTAGTGGGATAAACAGGTTTTGCTTGTCTCCTACTGCATAATACATGCATGCCTTTCATTTCTAAATTGTCAACTAGATGAAAGAAGTCTACTTTAACTCTTTTTTTATTCTTTTTGTAAGCATAAAATACCTAAATGAAATAGGATTTTAATCTCCTCTCCCTTCCCAATGTAGTGTACATAAATTTTGCCACTGCTAATTAGCACATCCATTCAAGGTGGTAGATACTTTATACATCTCAGCTGACAATTTAATGCCTTAAGAAAAGGAAGATCCCTAAGGGAAAAACATGCATCATCAGTTCCTAATACATGAAAGATGTATGTGGAAAAATCAAGGTTCTTGCCCAAATGTGCAATATATTTTTTGTCTTCAATCCATTCCAGCACAAGAAATATGGTTAAAACCAGCTGGAAGATTTTTCTTCTCTTAAGAAATGTGATAGTTGCCAGATAGTGATGGAGTTTCCAGAATTCTTCTCCCAATGCTTAACAGATGAATTTATTGGATGAAATAGTAGGAGCAAATCCGAACTTCTCTGGAAACATGCCCAAACTCAGCTACAGTGCAATGATATCAATAAGTGTCACATGGAGGCATGTATAAAAGACAAGAAGAGAGTGAAGCAAACTCAAAACCACCAAAAAAGCAGAAAAGTAAAGCATATCTAAACTTGATGGAGTATTGGAGTCAGGGTGTAAGCCTCACCCATCCATCAGCTTTGGTTGGGGGCTCATCAGGGTAAGCATACGGGGTGAAGGTGTCCTCACTGAAGGAACGATGCTTGAAAACACAGCTTCCTGGCCTTTCTGCTCTCTACAAAGAGCATGACAGCTCTCGCCCTCCACAGTGTGAGTCCTCGCTACAGCGTTGCACCCACCTGTTTTTGGGAGCACCAATTGCTTTAAGAAAACTTCCAAAAACTCAGTGACTGTAAATCCTTTAATTCTGAAGTGATAGAATCTTTCTCAATGATGGGAGAACACAAAAAATTGGGCATTGAATTTTATACTTCTTCTATTTTTAATTCCGAGCAGCTGAGAGTTGACGGCTTTTCCAAAATGAATTCTCTGTTCTTGCAAATTTTCAGCCAGAGTAGCATTCATTTTAAAAATATTTTATTTTCAGCTTTTTATTTATTTATTTTTCAGGACTAGTAAATGTTCTGTAGGCAGGATGAAATGTAACCAGAATGCTCTTTGGAACTGAAGATGGCAAGTAAGGGATATGCCCCTATAAAACATAGCTGGTGTGCCTAACCTAGTCCAGGCACTTCGTCAGGGAACCTTTGTCAGACAAGTAAGAATTAGCTAACAGGAAGGGGTTTAAGGTCAAGAATGGAAGTATCATTTGAGTCAGAGGGAATGTTATTATAAAGATCTAGAGATTAGAATGGGGCCTACCCTAACTTATCTAGTATACTATTACTGTGTACATGGGGTGGTGTTTAGAACCTGAAGATGATAATTGGACCCATTTTTGCAAACCTTTTATTACCTTGTAATTTTGAAGTCTTAAAGAAGAAAATAAAAAGCTTTTTTTCTCTCTTTTAATATTGGAAGAAAAGCTCTTTAGCTCACACTGCTTTCCAATATCTTTTGGGGCATCCAAAAAGTCATCAGATTTTCTAATGGAAGCCAATCTGTATGTATAAAGAACTGTAATAAAAACTCAGATGAGTTCTGCCAGTCTGGCCTCGGCCATGGACTATTCCTCCCTCCTACATTTCATCTCTTTCCCAGCATTGTGCACTTTCCCTAAAGATGAAGCAGAACCTAATTAGGTAAAACAGAGTCTGCCAAACAAAGTTTCTCCTGGTATCAGTCAGTGTCCAGTTAGGAGACTGCAATCTCACCAGTTATTTATTTATTTATTGTGATTTGGGTGAAGGTTTACAGAGCAAATTCACTTTCCACATAGCAGCTCACAGACACTTTGTCTCATGACATTGACTACAATTCCCCACAATGCACAACTCCCCTCCCCCTCCTCCCCATAGTTACCTCTTCCCTGTGTCCTTCCCTCCCACGCACTCCTGCCCCTCAAGTTGTGTCCCTGTGCATACACAGACCTTCTATTGTTCCATGATTGTTCTCTCCAAGGAGAGTATCTACCTAATGTAAATGTTCAGCTCATATGCCTGTCTTTTGTTTGGCTGGAAGTCACAGGACTGGGTTTCAATTCCAGACTGAAGGGCAACTAGGGACCATAGTCTCAATGATGCCATTAGGCTCTATCAGACCAGCAAACCTGGTTCCTTTTTTTTTTTTTAAATGATTTTGAGTTTTGTTCCACATTGTTCTCCCTCTCTATCCAGGATCTCCTACATAGGTCCCCCTCTGAGTGGATGACAGTGGTAGCCAGACACCATCTAGGTCTTCTGGTCTCAGTTGTATAGGCTCAGGATCGCATGGCATATCAGTCACTTAGACTAATTGCTTCCATGCATTTTTGGTTTTCTTCATTCTTCTTTACTCTGGATGAGGAGAGACCCATCGTTGCATCTAGATTGCCACTTGCAAACTTTCAAGATCCCAGTCACTACTCAAAGTAGGATGTGGAACAAAGTTTTTGTGTAGTGTTGTTGTTGTTGTTGTTAAGTGCCGTCGAGTCATTTCTGACTCATAGCGACCCCATGCACAGCAGAACGAAACACTGCCCGATCCCGCGCCAGCCCCACAATCCCTGCTATACTTGATCCCATCA
>NW_006921589.1:25598144-25599650 GCF_000298275.1 Orycteropus afer afer
TATTGTGATGCTGCTCATTGGTCCAGTTGTGAGGATTTTTGTTTTCTTTATGTTGAGATGTAATCCATACTGCAGACTGTATTTTTCAACCTTCATCAGTAGGTGCCTTAAGTCATCCTCACTTTCAGCAAGCAGCATTTGACCCAGCCATTCCATTACTAGGTGTATATCCTAAAGAAGTGAAAGCCAGGACAAGAACAGATATATGCACACCCATGTTCATTGCAACACTATTTTCAATAGCCAAAAGATGGAAACAGGCTAGGTATCCATCAACAGTTAAGTGCCGTCGAGTCGTTTCCGACTCATAGCAACCCCATGCACAGCAGAACGAAACACTGCCCGATCCCGCGCCGGCCCCACAATCCCTGCTATACTTGATCCCATTTTGTGTAGTATGTTATGCCAATTGAGCTTGACATCCCCTACAACTATGGTCCTGAGCCACAGGTCCAATTACTCCCTTCCTCTGGGTAGCTGGCTGTGGCTAAGAAATGACTACAACCTTGTCCTTGTCAGTTCTACTATCTACCTGGGAATTCTTACACAACTTACCAATACACTGTAGAAACATTGTCTGCCACCCCTATACATGGCTATGGGCACATTCCACCCTGCATAGGCATATCTAACAGTTCAGCCTTTCCACCCATCTATCCACCCATATATTAGTGTTTCCTTTCACTGACAATGTGGTACTGTATGTGCCAAAGGGTTCATCTTTGTTGTCTGTACCTACCATGCACCTCTCTGTGTCTTCCTCTTCCTCAATGCCATGTGTTGTTCATTCACATTTGGTACGTTGCCTTTCTCTTCAACTAAATCAATACTTGTCTCTACCTATCTAACAGTGTTCCCTATTCTCCCCTCCTACCCCTGGTAACCAACAAAGAAAATTTCCTTCCATATATAAATCTTTCCTTGGCTTTTTACAATAACAAACTAATATAATATTTGTCCTTCTGTGATTGACTTATTTCACTCAGCATAATGTCCTCCAAGTTCATCCACATTATGCAGTGTTTTTCAGATTCTACATTATTCTTTAGGGTTGTATAGTATCCCATTGTGTGTATGTACCACAGTTTAGTCATCCATTCTTCTGTTGATGGACACCTAGCCTGTTTCCATCTTTTGGCTATTGAAAATAGTGTTGCTATGAACATAGGTGTGCATATATCTGTTCTTGTCCTGGCTTTCACTTCTTTAGGATATACACCTAGTAATGGAATGGCTGGGTCAAATGCTGCTTCTAATTCCAACTTTTTAAGGAATTGCCATACTTTCCACAGTGGTTGTACCATTTTACAGTTCCACCAGCAGTGTAGGAGAGTCTCAGTCTCTCTGCATCCTCGCCAGCATTTGTTATTTTCTGTTTTGTTGAACTTTGCTACTAGTGCTGGGGCCAGATGATATCTCATTGTTGTTTTGATTTGCATCTCTCTAATGGCTAATGGGCAGTCAGCCCCAGGGTTACAGATGAGGAGAGACAACTCAGGGACGCCT
>NW_006921589.1:25603645-25625293 GCF_000298275.1 Orycteropus afer afer
ACCTATTTTGGTTATGTTGTAAGAAGGAACCATTCCCTGGAGAATGATGTCATGCTTGGTAGGGTAGAGGGTCAACGAAAGAGCGGGAGGCCTTCAACGAGATGGATTGACACGGTGGCTGCAATGATGGGCTCAAGTATAGCAGGGATTGTGGGGCTGGAGCGGGATCAGGCAATGTTTCGTTCTGCTGTGCATGGGGTCGCTATGAGTCGGAAACGACTCGACGGCACTTAACAACAACAACAACAAATGGCTAATGATTGTAAGCATTTCTTCATATGTTTGTTGGCCATCTGAATCCTGAATATGCTCTTTGGTGAAGTGTCTATTCATGTCTTCTGCCCATTTTTGAATTAGATTATTTGCCTTTTTGTTGTTGAGGTGCTGGAGTTTTCTATAAATTTTAGAGATAAGTCCCTTGTCAGATATGTTATTGCCAAATATTTTTTCCCAATGTGTAGGTTCTCTTTTGACTCTTCTGGAGAAGCCTTTGGAAGCACATAAAAGTTTAATTTTTAGAAGGTCCCATTCATCTAGTTTATCATCTGCTGTTTATGCATTTTGGATTATGCTTGATAGTCTATTTATGCCATATATTAGGGCCCCTAAATTTGCCCCTAGCTTTTTCCTTGAGGAACTTTATAGCTTTAGGTTTCACATTTAAGTCTTTGATCCATCTGGAGTTAGTTTTTGTGTATGGTGTGAAGTCCAGATATTGTTTCATTTTTCTGCAAATGGATGTCCAGTTTTGTCAGTACCATCTCTTCCTCATTTATTGGATTTCAGGCCTTTGGCAAAGATTAGCTGACCATAGGTCAATGAATTTATTTCTGGGTTCTCAATTCTATTCCATTGGTCTATGGTGTCTGTCATTGTACCAATACCAGGAAGTTTTGATTACTGTGGCTGTATACCACTCCTTGGAAGGAAAGTTAGGCAATCTACTTCTGTAATGATACTGCCTTGGAAACCCAAGGAGGGGTCACTATTAGTCAGATCTGACTCGATGGCAAACAACAACAACAACAACAACATACTAGGTTTTGAGATCCAGGAGTGTGAGACCTCCTACTTTATTCTTTTTCTTCAATAGTGCTTTGCTTATCTGAGGTCTCTTTCCTTTCCATGTAAAGTTAGTGATTGGTTTTTCCATATCCCTAAAGAATGTTGATGGGATCTGGACTGGGATTGCATTGAATGTACAGATTTCTTTGGGTAAAACTGACATTTTCATAATGTTCAATCTTCCTATCCGCAAGCAGGATATGCTTTTCTATTTATGTAGATCCCTTATGGTTTCTTGAAGTAATATTTTATAGTTTTCTTTGTACAGGTCTTTTGTGTCCCTGGTAAGATTTATTCCCAAGTATTTTATTTTATTTGGTAGCTATTGTAAATTGAAATTGATGTCCTTATTTCTTTTTCAGCAGTCTCTTTGTTGGTGTAGAGGAATCCAACTGATTTTTGGGTGTTGATCTTGTATCCTGCCACTATGCTAAATCTCTCAATTAGTTCCAATAGATTTTTTACTGAGTCTCTTGGGTTTTCTAGGTATAGGATCATATCATCAGCAAATAGGGATAATTTGGCTTCTTCCTTACCAATTTGGATGCCTTTGATTTCCCTTTCTTGCTTTATTGCCTTGGCTAGGACTTCCAATACAATGTTGAATAGAAGTGGTGATAGAAGTCATACTTGTCTGGTTCCTGTTCTCAAAGGGAATGGTTTCAGTCTCTCTCCATTGAGAATAATGTTGGCTGTTGGTTTTGCATAGATGCCCTTTATAATATTGAGGAATGTCCCATCTATTCCTATTTTGCTGAGAGTTTTGATCAGGAATGGGTATTGGATTTTATCAAATGCCTTTTCTACATCAATTGATATGATCATGTAGTTCTTTTTCTTTGCTTAATTTATGTAGTATATGACATTGATTGTTTTTCTAATGTTGAACTATCCTTGCATATCTGATATGAACCCCACTTGGTGATAATGAATTATTTTCTTGGTATGTTGTTGGAATCTATTGGCAAGGATTTTGTTGAAGATTTTTGCATCTATATTCATGAGGGATATTGGTCTGTAGTTTTCCTTCTGAGTGATGTCTTTACCTGGTTTTGGTATCGAGATTATGTTTACTTCATAAAATGAATTTGGGAGGATTCCATCCTGTTGTATGTTTTGGAATAGTGTGAGTAGGATTGGTGTCAGTTCTTCTCTGAATGTTTGGTCACCAGTTATTTTAAAGAGGGAATTTATTATTAAGAATTGTTAATTACATATAAAGAATCATTAACTGAAAAGAGAATAAGAGAAGTTTAAGATGACATAGTAACAACTGCAGGAAGCCATTCAAAGAAAAGAACAAAGGGTTGGAAATATTAAAAATTAGATGTTTTGGCCAACAAACACATGAAGAAATGTTCAAGATCATTAGCTATTAAAGAGATGCAAATCAAAACAACAATGAGATATCATTTCATCCCAGTAATAATATAAAATTCAAGAAGGCAGAAAATAACAAATGTTGGCAAGAATGTGGAGAGATTGCAACTCTCATATACTGTTGGTGGGACTGCTAAATGGCATGGCCACTGTGGAAAATGGTATGGCATTTCCTTAAAAAGTTGGAAATAGAAATACCATTTGATCCAGCAATTCCTCTACTAGGAATATACCCTAAAAATGTGGGATCCAGGACACAAATAGACATCTGCACACCCATGTTCATCACAGCACAATTCATTATAGCAAAGAGATGGAAACAACCTAGGTGCGCATCAACAGATGAATGGAGAACCAAATTATGGTACATTCACATAATGGAATACTATGCAACATTAAAGACCAATGAAGAATCTGCGAATCAGCTCATAACAGGGATGAACTTGGAGGACATTATACTGAGTGAAGGAGCTCTGGTAGCGTAGTGCTAAGGCACTTGACTGCTAACCAGAAGGCTGGCGGTTCAAACCCACCAGCCACTCCCCTGAAGGTTGGGCAATCTACTTCCATAGTGATACTGCCTTGGCAACCCAAGGAGGAGTTGCTATGAGTCGGGGCCAACTCAACGGCACATAACAACAACAACAACATAGTGAGTGAAATAAGTCAATCATAGAAGAACCAAACCAAAACCGAACCCATTGCTGTCAAGTCGTATCCAATTCCTGGTGACCCCCTCCTTGGGTTGCCGAGGCAGTATCACTACAGAAGTAGATTGCCCAACCTTCATATATATACATATACTCACTTAGACACTTAGAGGAAGAGCTCTCTGAGGAGATGGGGGTGTTATTATCTGAGCTCAGCTGGGACCTAGGCCTCTGAAGAGGTGGCTCTAGACAACTGACGCTGGTGTATCTGAGGGGGAGCAGTGAGGCTGGTTTTTTGTGCTGGAAACACTGCAAACTGGATTCAACTGTTGCTACTGAAATGAATTGTCACTGCTGAGGTGACACAGGAAAATGGAGCAGAAAAGAAGGAAGTAAAAGTCTTATTCTTTCTGCTCTAGCCTTGCAGTCCCCTCTGGCACCCTCGATTGGCAAAGTCAAACATGGACTCAGCAGGCACAGCAGAAATATGATCTGCATACTCCCAGTCATATCTGAAAGGAACAGATGCAAGGGTAGGTGTAAAGTTAAAAGAATAGCCAACCTGCTTCAATTCCTCAAGCCTGTTTTGAGAAAAGGAAGTCTTCAGTTAGAATGGCCTGTAACTTCTGAAGTTCAAGTCAACATCAGTGTCCAAAAACATAACCCAAAACATCAACTATGAGTACAATTGGTTTTATAAGAGTTAGCTACTACTTGTGCAAGAGACAATTACTAACCGGATCAGTTTTCTCTGAGATAGTAAATTTTATCTGCCCCATGCTGGAGGGACAAAGAGAAGAAGGTGGGGATCACCCACTGGAAACTAACATATTGGCAGGCTTACTTGGTGGGAAATGGACCCACAGAAGATCTGGCCACTGCCAGAGACATCACCTGAGGCTCAGAAGGAAGGGGAAAATACCCTTGTTTCTCCTTTGCTTTTACCTTCAATCTCCTGCCAGTACCTTCCATTGGCTAAAGCAGCCATAACCAGTTAATACAGAAGCCTGGGAAAGAGATTGCACATCATATGGCACTGAACAAGGGAAGGGCAGGGATGGAGCTAACGATATTCTCTAATAAACATTATTAAATCCTACTTTATTTGACCACTGAAATTTCTTGACCATCTGAAGCCAGTCTTACAGTGTTCCCTTCTTCAAGAAGTGCTCATGGCCTTAGAATGCTTCCATATATTCATTAATTATTCCTGCTTATCGTCACCGTGGTGGCTGCCCAACAGCAGGTAGAAGCCAACAATTTCACAGTGATTCCACTTTAAGCTAGAATTCTGCTTCCAAGGCCATCACTGTTGGGCTGCAGTGTCTCTGGAGCTAGAACCCTGCCACCCAAATGCTGGTGGAGTAAGAAGTTAGTGGCCTCCTGATGCCAGCAGAGCCGGTGAAGTGCCACCTTGCTTTAAAGACTGCATTACTTTTGTTTTTAACTCAATTTTTAGTAGGCCCCACAGCTAGGCTGGGTGAGTGCCAAAACGTTAAAGCACGGTGATAAAAGTTCATCCATTACCACATTTTTATTTTCTCCCATGGTATACACCTTATGCTAAGGGTTTTTTGTTGTTGTTGTTATGTGCCGTGGAGTCAGACCTGACTCATAGCGACTCCTCCTTGGGTTTCCGAGGCAGCATCACTACGGAAGTAGATTGCCCAACCTTCCTTCTGAGGAGTGGCTGGTGGGTTTGAACTGCCAGCCTTCTGGTTAGCAGTCAAGTGCATTAGGCACTACGCTACCAGAACTTCTTTGCTAAGGGTGGCTGGGTCCAAATGAACTCTCCTAACAGCCTCCAAACCAGTAAGAATACTATAACTCTCCTTTAATATTTAAGGTCTTTACACTGCCTCACATTTTCTTCAGTTATGTGAGTCTCCTTGGGGTCCCTAATGACCTTTTCTATATATTCTCAGAATGCTCAATGTATCAGAAATATTTGTATATGAGTAAACCTCACAAATTTAAACCTTGGGTATGGTTTGCATATTTTCCCAAGAGTCTTTACAGACTCTTTCTACAGCAGCAGAAGTGACGGATAGTGGAGGAGGTATGACCACATATACTAGCCAAAGCATCTGGGTCCCATCTCCCACCCCAACTAATTACACTGCTCAGCTCCCATGTGTGCTGAAGGGAATCTTAGAGAAAAATAATTCAATGGTTTCATTTAAATTTGAGAAAACTGGAGTAAAATAAAACGGCTTGCCCAAGGCACATGGTTGGCTAGGGAGATGTGAAGAGGCACTTAAATAAGTCACATAGACACAAACTAAGGGATTATCAGTGGCCAGTGGAAGGAGAGGAATGGAAAGTTGGAAAAGAGAAAAATAAGACCAGAGAGAAAGTAGTTTAAAGAATAAAACAAAGTGTGTTTAAAGAAAAATCTTTACGCCTCTGTCTCTGTATCTCCCTCCTTCCCTCCCTATGTATCTATCTACCTACTTATCTCTAGTTATCTTCAGGCTATGATCAAAGGGCTCTGTTCTCTTGAAGAGCCACTCCGTGTCTTCTTTAATTCCTCTCTTTTTGCGTTGTAGAATTATTCAACTCACCTCCTCTCTAAACTAAATAAAAATCTCTCAACATACACTGAGACAATAATATTAACTTAGAGCTCACTGTGGTTAGTAGAGCAGAACACCAAATCACAGAGACAGGCAGGCCTCTTGTGAGATCAAGACTAGAATTATCATGTTGGCTCCTCTACTGTGTAGAGAAGTGACTGACCTCAGGCAAGTTGTTTTGTCTTGCATGTCTCTTTCCCATCTATATAATGTGGCTAACTCCATAAGCCCTCATCCCTTCCACAGAAATGTTGCTACACTCACCATGGGTATGAAATAGCTAATGCTTCAGTTTCTTAGGCGTTATGAGAGAATACCCAAAGAAAAGAGGACGTGAGTGGTGAGAATCTGGATGATGACTGTTTTCTTTATTGTATACATGCTAGATTTTAATAATCAGAAAATAAAGAGAAACAGTCTGGTCTTACAGAATTTGAGGTGATGAGCATTCTCCTTCCAAGGTCAATACTTAATAGATTAACCCAAACCAAGCCCATTCCCATTGAGTTGATTCCAATTTATAGACCCTGTGCAGAGCAGAGCTGGCCCATAGGGTTTCCGAGGCCATAACCTTTATGGAAGCAAACTGTCACATCTTTCTTTCGAGGAGCAACCGGTAGGTTCAAACTACTGACCGTTTGGTTAGCAGCTGGGTACTTAACACTAGGGCTCCCTAATGAATAGATACAGAGATTAAAAAAAATATCTGGTAAATGCTAGTAAAGAAATATTGAAGCATATAGCTAGAACTTGAGGAAATCATGCTTCCTAATATACTCCCACATACCCATCCCCAAAAGTCTTTCAGACCTGCAAAGCAGACACTCACCCTACTAGGTGCATGGTAGTGGCCTGTCTCATTCTCCTTGAGTGAAGAAGGTCCTATTAACAAAGAGAATATGTCACAAGGACATCCAAACTATCACATAGTAAGTCCACACAACAGCAAACCATTGGATTCCTATATTAGTTTTCTAGGGCTACCATAACAAAACTTACTGCCATGGAGTCAATTCCAACTCACAGCACCCCTAGAGGACAGAGTAACTATCCCATAAGATTTCTAAGCCATAAATCTTTATGGAATCAGACTTTCTGCCACGGAAGGACTGGTGAATTCAAACCACAGACCTTTTGGTTAGCAGCCAAATGCCTTAGCCACTGTGCTACCAGAGCTCAAGCTCAAGCATAACAAGGATTTTGAGGGTGGCTCGGGACCAGGCAGTGTTTGTTCTGTTGTATGTAGGGTCACTGTGAATTGGAGCCGACTGGATGGCACCTAACAACGGTAACCATAACAAAGGACCACACCACAAACTGGGGGTAAGAACAGGAATTTAGTATCTCACACTTCTGGAGCCTAGGAGTCTGAATTCAGGACACCAGTTGCAATGATTACTTCTGATGGCTCTGAGGGCGAATCTGTTCAGCACTTCTCTCCAGGTTCTGCCGATGCCTGCAAGGCTCAGCGTTCCAGTCTCTCACTCCATCTTCACGTGACCGTGCTCCCTGTGTGTGTATCTCAGTTCCTCTTCTTTCATAAACTTGCCTCACCTTGGATTAAGACCTACCCTGCTCCAGTATGAATTCATGTTATTTAATTAAATCTGCAAGGACCTTATTTCCAAACAAGGTCACATTTACAAGTACTAGGGATTAACTCTCAACTCTCACTGCCCTTGAGTTGGATCCGACTCATAGCGACCCCTCCTTGGGTTTCTGAGGCAGTATCTCTATGGAAGTAGACTGCCAACCTTCCTTCTGAGGAGTGGCTGGGGGGGTTGAACCGCCAGCCTTGTGGTTAACAGTCAAGTGCCTTAGACACTATGCCACCAGAGCTCCCACTGGGGATTAGGACTTCAGCATATCTTTTGGGGGGACACAAAAACCCTGATCATCACCATCGAGCTAAACAGGCAAATACATTCCTCCCTTTGTGGAGTTGTTGTTGTTGTTATTTGCCGTGGAGAGGGGCCCAGAAAAAGACCTCCTTCAAAGGTAGAAGTGAACCTATCCCCCAGGATCAGCTTGCAGCCAAACAGACAGGCCTAGAAAGTGAACAATAACACTCATGAGGAAGGAACTCCTAAGAACAATCAACCACAGGAGACCAAAGGGCAGTATTTGTCCCTAAGCAAAGCTCATAAGGCAGGAAAAGGCAGGAAAGAAGGACGAATGGATGTGGGGAAATCCAGGGAGGAAGCAGGAAGAGCACTGCTACATTGAGGATATTGTAACCAATGTCACAAAACAAAATGTGCATAACTTGTTGAATGGAAAACTAATTTGCTTTGCAAACTTTCACCCAAACTACAATTAAAAAAAAAAAAAAGCAAAGCTTCTTCCTCTTACCTCAGACAGGCTGGAAATTTCTATTCATTTGTCCAGGAAGAATATGGAGTAAGGAAGAGACTGCTTTCCCCACAAGTCTCCACCCTCCAAGAAAGTCCTCCTAGTGACTCTGGCAAGATGAACGACATGGCCGTTAGCAGGTGGTGGGCTGCTTCCAGCTTTGCTCATTGCAGCTGCCTGAGTGCAGCACCAAGTGGAAGGCAGACAACAGTGGCGTGCAGGCAGTGGAAATGGAGGGTGGCTGCCTGAGGCTATGTTCACCAAGACAGGAGAAGTTGGAAGTGTAAAAGTCAAGAGGCAAAAAAAAAAAAAAAAAAAACCCTGAGATGTCTAGGGATTAACTACGTGGTTAACTGGGATCTGGGATTTGGAAATAAAGTGGATCTTTTATTCTTTTGATAGATAAGAGGGCTGAATCTTCACAATATCCAGGAGGAAGCAGCTGCATATATTGGCAACCATTTACAGGAAAAGAGTGAATATGTGGACTATTACTGCAAAAATATAAAGGAGGAATTTGATTAGACAGCCAAGAAAAGAGTAAGGCGTGGAGAACAGCAGATTTAGGAGGTTTCCATATGATGTGGCATCCCAGGGTGGTGCCAACAGTTAACTTGCATAGCTGGTTACCCAAGGGTTGGGAGTTTAAGTCCACCCTGAGGCTGAGGTGCCTCAGAAGAAAGACCTGGCAATCTATTTCCAAAAATCAGCTTTTTTTTTTTTTTTCCAACTTTTTAATTGTGATTTGGGTGAAGGTTTATAAAGCAAATGAGTTTTCAATTCAACTGTTTATACTCACTTTGTTTCTTGTCACAGATTGCAATCTCCACAATGCAGCATCACTCATCCCATTTCCTCTCTGTGTTTTCCATTTCCATTCCTCCTTCTTTCCTAACCCTTTGCCTTCTAAACTTTGTCCTTGGGCAAATGCTGCTCCTTTGATAGCAAATGGTTGATTATTCTAAGGAGTGTGTACCTCTCTAGTGTTACTGCTCACCTTAAGATCTGTCTACAGTTGGCTAAAAATTGAGCCACAGGGGTGAGTTCATTGAAAACAATGTGGAGTACAGGTCTACTCTTGACAGTCATGGGATTGCTTTGAGTTAGGGTTGACTCAGTGACAACTTATTTTTCCCCATATGATACAGAGTCTCAAAGACAGTGGATAAGGAAATCAACAGTCAGGGAGCAAGGAGAGCATACAGAAGCAAAGGGCTTGGAACACTGAGCACCAAATTGCAGAAGAAATTTCCTGAGAAACATTTAAAAAGTAATCATAGAAACAGGCTAAAGATTCAGAGAGGGCAGTTTGTCTTGAGATGGAAAGAATCACAAGGAGATGCCGCCTACTATATCAAACTCTTAATGGACCGAGAAATCTGCTGTGCTAATAGCTCTGAACCAATTGCTTTGCATGAGATTGTGGGCTAGTCCAAATGACTTTGTCAAACTTCAATTTCCCATTTTTAACATAGAACAAGTAATAAGTTCAAGGTGTGTAGAGCACTAAAGCTATCAGGTTGACTCATTGGACAGAAGCCAAGTGAGTTTATATACTCAAGAGTCTTCTCGTATGATTCTGAAAAGCTTGACCAGTCACTTCTGTAGCACATCTTTTCCCCTCTTTGCCCTTCTCACCTTCAGGATGCATTTTAGCTTCCTCCCATAGCTCATTCCTGGAGAATGCTGCGTCACCACTTCTGTTCTCCCTTATCTGGCGTATCCACCAGCAGATCCGACATGACCATGCTGAATTAATTGTTGGTATAAATTTCAAAGTTTCTGTGACTTTAGATGACTCTGTATCCAAGTCTTAAATTGACCACTTATCTTACTTGGATAAAAGATATGTCACTCATAGATAATCAAGTGATAGATTTTGCTGAAAGCAACCCTAAAAGCTATCACTGTGATCTGAAATTAAAATAAAATTAAATCAAATCCCAATTATAAAAAGAGCAATCTTAAAGATGTTTGACATTGAACTATCAATGAGTGAGGGGCCATTTAGTTAAGCCTTATGTATCTGAATTTCTAAATGATGCCATTTGGAACAGACCTTCAGCTAGTCTGCTGGGTGGAGGTGTAAGGAAAGTTGGACTTCATGCCTGTTGGAAGGAATGGAAGGAAATTAAAATTCAATAAGAGTCTCCTAAGTGTCATAAATTTTGCCAGCTTATTTTGTATACTTTATCTCATTGTGACCTTGGTATCACTACCTTCGTTTTAAAGACATACAAACTGAGAATCAAAGAGTTTAAGTCAGTAATTCAAGTTCATACAACTATTAAGTGCCAGATCCAGAATTCATGCACCAGTTTGTTTTACTCTAAATTCATATCCACTACATTTTTAAAGAGTTAGTCCTTAAGAGTCACTCTGATATGTTTTTCCCTCTCTTTGGGTCACAGCCCTAGATCTCATCCCATTGGATCTCTAAGAGAGAAGTCAAAACCAGTTGAAAAAAGAGATCCCCTCTATGAACATGGAAGAGCTCAATTAGGTACAAGGACCAATATGTCTAAGACAATAGGTATATTCTAGGGGAGAGCAGAGAATTGAAAAATAAAATACATGTGAGAAAGATGTGGCAGTCTGCTTCCGTAAAGATCACAGCCTTGGGAACCCTGTGGGGCAGTTCTTCTCTGTCCTATAGTGTCACGATGATTTGGAATTGAATTGACAGCAGTGGGCTCATAGGGCTCAGCTCCTATTGGGTTGTGATATTGAATATAGTCCAGGGTCTGCTTCTCATTTTGGGTTTGTCTAGACACTCTTTTGATTCTGTTCATTAGATTCAATGAAGCAAAAGATACTAAAGTTCTTTAGCCAAACCCAAAAAATCCAAACCCACTGCCATCGAGTAGATTCCAACTCATAGCAACTCCTATTGGGTTTCCAAGGCAGTAAATCTTTACAGAAGGAGATTGCCCCATCTACCTTCCATGGAGTGGCTGGTGAGTTTGAACCACCAACCTTCTGGTTAGCAGTCAAATGCCTTAGACACTGCAGCACCAGAGCTCCTTAGCTCTTTAGCAAAACACTGAAAATCAAAATAACACATATTAGCCCATGTTCTCATTTTCCCATGGGGCCTGGAAAAGATGACCTGGCAATTCACAAATTCTAGAAGTAATCAAACACCTGTGTATGCATTGGGATGTTTGCCATTATATCTGCTCATTCATCCAGTGCAACATACCACATGAGTCATTCTGTTGCATACTCAGAGATGAAACCCCGCCCCCAATGGGAACTTAAATTTAGTTGACTTAAGAGTTGTTTTTCAGGGAACAGAGAACATCAAAGGCAACTTGAGTTCTTCATTCCCAGAAAAAAAGAACCTTTCCTAGTGGTGAGTCCTGTGGCTCTAATTTCCCCTTATGGGGGAAAGCTGCAAGTCTAATATGCAATCCCAGCTCAGGATTTCCTGCCTTTAGGAAAGACTTTTGTCCACAGCTACAGCTGGGAAGAAAGATGGAGCTGAAATGAATGAACATTGTATTTTTCTGGGTTGTTTTCTAGTTAAAGAAATGGGTCTTGAAGTATTTTGCACCAGGGGTGTTAGATTTACAAGCTTTTCCCACTCTCACAGTTGCAAATCCTTTACCAAAATGCAGACATGTAAATAACTGGAATAACTAGAGTCGAACTCAGAGCCTCTAGGGAAGGAATTCATAAACGCTGTGCAAAGTGGTTTATATATGTCATGTTATTATTTCTTAAAATGGGTTAGGCAGGTGTTTATCCACACTTTTTTATACACCAAAATGATTATGCATTCTTGAGTCCTGTAGATAGGAAATGGTTACAGGCCGTCTCTAAAGGAGAAAATGAATGCACTGGAGTAAGCAGCATGTTGGAGCTGGAAGGGGCCTCCGATCTGCGCACTCTGCTACCTCTCTGGTGCTGAGGCCACGCGAGCTGAAGCGAGTTGCCTCGGGTCACATCCTGGATACATTAATTGATGAGCTCGGCCTGAAACCCTGTCTGCTCTCAAAACAGGGTGCTTTTTATAAAACCCCAGGGGAAGCAAAGTTAATTCAGGGAAACAAGAGTCAGAGTGTAATGCAATGCCTGGGAATGCTTATACAAAGTCAATAATGCCATGATAGTTTTTAAAATTAGTTATTAAAAACTGTTATATCAACAACACAATTGACTTTAGAAAAATTAAAGATAAGAAAATGAATGAAAAATCAAACACAAAAGCAATCATCTTACCACCCGGAGAAGGTCACTGATTGAACCTTGGTGTCCACACCTCGGGATGTTTCTATGATTAAGCAGGCTTCCAAATTGATTCTCTTATCCACATGGGACCACACTACAAACACTGCTTCATAACCAGCTTTGGTCTCTTAGCAGTGTCTTTCAAACATCTTTCCATGTGGATATATCTGTATCTATGTTATTTGTGGGGTGAGGGGTGGGCAGTGGGGTGCGGTGGAAGAATTCTCACCTTCCGTGCTGGAAACCTGGGTTCAATTCTGGCCGGTGGACCTCCTGTGCCGCTCTAACCACGCATCAGTAGGGGCTTGTGTGTTGCCGCGCTGCTGAACGAGTTTCAGTGGAGCTTCCAGACTAAGATGGAGTAGGAAGAAAAGCCGTGTGATCCGCTTCTGAAAATCAGCCGGCGAAACCCCTATGGAGCACCACGGTCCAATCTGCAATCTTTCACTGGGATGGTGTAGGGACAGGAGCATTGTGCTCCATTGTGAATGGGCCCACCATGAGTTGGGAGCCAACTGGACAGCAGCCAACAACAACATGGTTCTTTTTTTTTTCCCCCTGCTTGGGGTGCAAATTTACAAAGCAGATTTGTTTCACATTCAACAGTTCATGCACCTTTGATTTCACAACCCCGGTTACCCTCCCCAACCATAAAAAACTCTCCTGCCCTCTCTTCTCTGTGACCCCCCCTCCCTGTGCCCTTCTTATCTCTGCATCCTGTCTGCCCAGCTTTCCCTCCATGTGAATGCTGCCCCTCCGGTGTCTCAGGGCTGCTTGCTCTAAGGGCTGCTTCTCCCTGGAGAAGGTGGGTGCATCACCCTGGGGTAGATGTTCTGCATGTAGGTCTTTCTACTATTGGGCTGAGAGCCAATCCATGGAAATGAGTCCATTTCTAGGCCTGAAGTGTAACTGGGGACCACAGTCTCGGGACTTCCAGTTACTTATCTGATCTGACCAGTAATTCTGGTCGTTTTTATGTTTTTGAATTTTGTTCCACACTTTTCCTCCCACTCTATCCAAGATCTCCAATTTTGATCCCTTTCCGAGCAGTTGGCATTGGTAGCCAGGCACCATGTAGTTCTTCTGGTCTCAGGGTCATGAAGGCTGAAGTCTTCGTGGTCCATCTTATCTTTGGACTAATTGTTTCCAGATGACTTTGATTTTCTTCACTCTTCTTTGTTCCAGACAAGAGCAGACCAATAGTTGCATGTTCCATGGCTGTTTGAAAGCTTTTAGGACCCCAGTCACGATTTACCAAAGTAGGGTGCAAAACAAGATTTTTATATACTCTGAATAACATGTTACTTTTAATGACCGACCAACAGTCCATGGCATAAATGTTCCATAATTTATTAAACAGGTACCCTAATGGGAGACTTCTACTTTGTTTTCTGTTTTCACTACCACAACTTATAGTGACACTCATTGGGTTTCCAAGGTTATAAATCTTTACGGAAGTACATTGCCTCATCCTCCTGCAGAGCAATTGGTGAGTTTGAACCACTGACCTTCTTGTTAGCAGCCAAATGCCTTACCCACTACACTACCACAGCTCCTTCTTCACTACTATAGGCAACAGAAACGTGATGTGATAGCTGAAAGCACAAGCTCAATTGGTTGTGTAGTTGTGTTTCCTCAGAGATTCTGCCACATGAACAAGTCAATTAACCTCTTCCTTACCCAGTGATCCTGCCTCTCCTGCACAGACGGTTTTGTGTCTTTAGGGAGAGATGAAGACAAAGCACTACCTGGCATGTAGAAAGAGTTCAACATCCATTAGTTCTTTTTAGTTACTGTTAGTTAATTTTTGCTATTGTTTTCATCATTATTAATAACATCTCTTCCATGCAAATCCTTAGAGCTAAATTTTATGCACCTTCACTTTTATTTCCTTAGAATAAGATCTTAAAAATTGTGTTATTTTGTTGTTGTTATGTGCCTTCGAATCAGGCCCTGACTCATAGCGACCCCTTCTTGGGTTTCCGAGGTGGTGTCACTATGGAAGTAGATTGCCCAACGTTCTTTCCAAGAAGTGGATGGTGGGTTTGAACCGCCAGCCCTCTGGTTAGCAGTCAAGTGCCTTAGGCTCTAATGTTCATGGATTTTCAGTCATTGCCAAGTTCATCCTCTTAAAAGACTGCCAAGTTATTTTCCCATCACACGAAAGAAGAGTGTTCTTTACCCCAGATATTCTCCACAACAAGCATTTTGATTCCTTTTTTCTTAACTTGCCAAACTGAGTAGATAAATAGATATGTCCTTCTTGTTTTAATTGTATTTATTTGAGTGTTGGAGAAGGTAAACAGTTTTCATGCATGTTTTGACCACTTATATTTGTTCTCTCTCTCTCTCTCTCCTTTTTTTTTTTTTTGTGTGTGTGTGTGTGAGCTATCTCAGCAACAAATTGATGTCCCTGAAATTGGGCCTGAAGTCCATTTAATACCAATTTTATCCTTTTTAGTAAAGAAAAAGAGTTAGCTAGACTATAAGCACCATAAGGACCAGGATGCTGACTATTTTCCTCTTTGTTATCACTCTCCATAAAGCCTGGTTGTGATCCATACCCAGTAAACACTGGCTGAGTGACTGATTGAATAAATTACTGAAGAATGAGTGGGACATGGGGGACCATAAGAATGGCTACCTAGAGCAGCCTCAGAGCCACTGCCACAGCATAGGCCCCCAGGTCTGCCCACAGTCATCTTCTCTTCACTGATCTAAAGAAAGATGCCTAGACCTTGGCCACACCTCTGTTGCTATCAGCAGCAGCTCCTTCCCAACAAGAAGGAAACATGTCACCAAGCATGTAGGCAACTCAGATTCTCAGAAAAAGGGTTAGAGGAGGACAACCTCAGTAAGGAGTAAATGCTCATTGGATTAATGTTATTACCTTTGATTTCAATCAATAAACCAGCAAGTATATATTGTGGACCTATACCAAGCAAAGAGGTCCCTAGGCGCACTTCACTGCTAACCTGAAACCCAAAGTGGTGTCACTATGAGTCAGAATCAACTCGATGGCAGTGAGTTTTTGTTTGTTTGTTTTTAGTTTTGTTTTTTAATGTTATCTCCAAAGAAAGGCCTGGCAATCTTCTTCCATTAAGATTACAATAAGAAAAACTCTATGGAGCAGCTCTACTCTGTAACACATAGAATAGACTCAGTGGCAACTAACCACAGGCAAAGGAAATAAGCTGCGGTGGAAACAAATACATGCGGAACATGGAGGGAGGGCCAGTACATGATGCTGTCTCTCTCCTCAAGGACAGAAGTCCTTTCAGTCCTCTCAAATGTTACAGGAGCCACACAGGTAAATAATTATGGTAATGTAGCCAGATGAGGGAGCATGACCTGGTTCCAAAGGGGATGGTTACTCCACAGCTCTGGCCAATTGCTGCCATACAAGAATGTGGGCCTAGGGTTGCCAGAATCCTGAATGGTATGTGAAATGCCCCATGGAATATTGGTCTAGTGTTTTTAAATACTAGTTAGTGTCAGTGTAGTGTCCATGTTTGTGCCCTTTCCAAAGAAAGATTATTCAACAGAATATGGAAATTATCAAACAATTACATTAATATCACACGCAAATAAAATTTTCCTGAAGATAATTTAAAAATGGTTCTAGCAGTATATTGACAGGGAACTGCCAGAAATTCAAGCCAGATTCAGAAGAGAATGTGGAAGGAGGAACATCATTGCTGATGTCAGATGAATTTTGGCTGAAAACAAAGCATACCAGAAAGATGTTTACCTGTGTTTTATTGACTATGCAAAGGCATTCAACTGTGTGGATCATAATAAATTATGGATGACATTACAAAGAAATTCTAGAACACTTAATTGTGCTTATGAGGAACCAAGAGGCTATTGTTTGAATAGAACAAGCAGATACTGCATGGTTTAAAATCAGGAAAGGTATACATTAGGATTGTATCCTTCCACCATACTTATTCAATCTGTATGCTGAGCAAATAATCTGAGATGCTGGACTATGAAGAAAAACATGGCATCAGGACTGAAGGAAGAAACATTAACAATCTGCGATACGCAGATAACAAAACCTTGCTTGCTGAAAGTGAAGAAGACTTGAAGCACTTACTGATGAAGATAAAAGACTATAGTATTCAAGATGAATTACACCTCAATATAAAGGAAACAAAAATTCTCACAACTGGACCAATAAGCAACATCATAATAAACGGAGAAAAATTGAAGTTGGCAGGGATTTTATTTTACTTGGATCCATAGTCAATGCCCATAGAAGCAGCAGTCAAAAAATCAAATGACATATTGCACTGGACAAATCTGCTGCAAAAGTTTAAAATGTTGAAAATCAAAGATTTCACTTTGAAGACTAAGGTATTTCTGACCCAAGCCATGATATTTTCAATAACATATGAAAACTGGATAATGAATAAGACTGGAGAATTGGTGTATTTGAATTGTGGTGTCGGTGAAGAATATTGAAAATGTCATGGGCTGCCAGAAGAAGAAGCAAATGTATCTTGGAAGAAGTACAGCTGGATGCTCCTTGGAAGCGAGAATGGCCAGACTTCGTCTTACCTACATTGGTCATGATGTCAGAAGGGACCATTTGTCAGAGAACAAGGGAAAGACCCTCAACAAGATGGATTGACACAGTGGCTGCAACGATGGGCCCAAGCATTGCAAAGATTGTGAGGATGGTGCAGGACCAGGCAGTGTTTTGTTCTGTTGTACATGGGGTCACTATGTACAACGACATACAAGTCATAGTGACTTGATGGCACCTAACAACAGGTGTCAGATTACTCAATAAACAAGGTAAGCATGGGCTTACTTACTAACCTGCAGTGAACATAAAAGATTCTTCTTCTAGGTATGGCTGGTGTCTGTCTCTCTCAAACCCACAGCATCTTCCTGCAGAATCAAAGCCTCTTTTCAAATTTACAATCCTTGACAGGGATGGAATACCCAGTGAGCAAGGTAAGCACGAGCTACTTGTGCTTACTTACTAATCTGTAGTGAACTATTTCAAATGGATTTCACAGAAACCATATGAAATTGTTCACTACAGATTAGTGAGTAAGCATTAAAAAGAAAAAAGTCTATGCTTACCTCATTTATTTGGTAATTCACTCCCGACTGTGTGGATCAAATAAAAGGTTAGATCTGGTTCATATGAATAGTTTGTGACTTCTGGCCAGGAACGTGAAAACTCATAGAAAATAAAGCAGCTACGGTGCTAAATGAGGGGTGCAGGTGGAGAAGGGCAGTGGACTTAGGAGGAACAGGGATTGTGGGGCGAGACAGTTGTAGAGGTAAGGCATGAATATCATTGTCTAGGGCAATGTCCAGATATGCTGAACCAACCATCAAAAGTCTGAATGAATGCCTCAATCTTTTAAAACCCATGACCAACAAAGATTTGGTGATAGGGCATAGAAAGAGTTAGGACAGAGAGCATTAAGCCAAGTGGACATATTGCTGTTGTCGTTAGTTGCTGTGGAGTAGATTCTGGCTCATGGAGAGGCCTCATATGTTCAGAGTAGTACTGTGCTCCATAGGGTTTTCAAGGTGGTGACCTTTTGGAAGCAGATTGCCAAGTCTGTTTTCTGAGGAGCCTCTGAGTGGGTCGAACCACCAACCTTTCAGCTGGTATTTAAGTGCTTAACCATTTGCACTGCCCAGGAACTCCAAAGGGGATAGATAGTCTGTTGTAGATACTGGGACCCTGTGAATCCAGCAAGATATGGGAAAACTACAGTTTGGGAAAAACAGCAGGCCAAACTCTCAGCATGACAGAGTCCTCTCCAACCTCTAAGGTGTTACGCATGCATCTCTTGCCCATATTTCCCCTGGAAGTTATTCAGGATATCAGCAAATGTGGACACCCATAGCTAGGTATGGTGTGGCAGCTCCAAATAGCTTTCTCCGAGTCAGAAGATTCACAAACCTGACATTGCAAAATTTGTATTGACAGACTCCTCCAATGCTACCATTTTCCAAGCTGTTGCCCATTCCCTTTCTCTTTAAGAGCAAACTCATGTATGATGCTCTATTTTTCCATTTGAAAATGCTCCAGTGGAACACTTGCATGGTTACCATGGCAACTATCAGGTAGCATCATCTTGTGCCTGAAGCTGAAACT
This sequence comes from Orycteropus afer afer, assembly GCF_000298275.1. NCBI lineage: Eukaryota > Metazoa > Chordata > Mammalia > Tubulidentata > Orycteropodidae > Orycteropus > Orycteropus afer. Next base: position 25,622,032 of record NW_006921589.1, read on the forward strand.
GCCTGCAAGAAAGCCAATACAGTAGTATATTGTTTCTTCCTGGACTAATCTTTTAAACTGTAGCCTACAGTGTTCCCATAATATACTCGATCAGAAGCTCTAGTGCTTTATTGAATTTAATGTGCCATGGCTCTCTTTGACCAAGCAATCCATTCAGTAATGGGCCTTTATTTTGGATTTTCTCCTTTGCAATGAAAAGTGTAGGGCCTACTGGGGTGCACATTCTCTGATTTCTAAGACTCTAAAAAAGAAAATGGATTTGCACACACATACAGATTCTGTCTTTTTAATCTCACACTAGTTGAAGAATTAATCATCTTATTTTGACTGGACCCAGGTAGGCTGTTTGCCAAACATCTGATTTCTAGATACTCTATATATCACCAGAGGAAAGCTTATACATTACTGTGGTTGGGGAATACTGTAAGGAAGCAAGAAGTGAAAGCCAGCAGGGTCAGCCAAACAATGACTATCCATTCCAAGGCACCTCCCCACCTACCTCCTAATAGAGTATTGGTGCCTCCCCAGTTCCATGGTTGGGGAGCGGAGGGTAAGGTAAGCAGAGAAGGGGGGTGCATTTACTGCAGAAGGGGGCAACACAGAGGGATACCATATATGAAAGCGCTTTTGGGGGTCAATAAAATGAGAGGCTCAATTGTTTCAGAAAGGTTCAGAGTAGATGATAGAGAGAGCAGGTAATTTTAATAAGAGTTACGCACGTGTGTTTGCATATTTAAATGTTTGAGAAAAAAATGGGTAAATAATGGAATCCCTTTGTAGGCTCTGCTTCTTTGAGTGTGGAACCACTCAAGACAGGACTAAACTCCATGGGTCACAGCTTGATAGGCATTATAATTTTTTTAAACAGAAAGTTTAACTTTTTCTAATAACTTAGTTGATTGTCATATCAAACTATTGACTAACTATAAAATATTTAATATTAGGCTTTTCATTCAATGGATGTTAGCTGGGTACCTCTTCTGTTTTGATTTTTCAAAATTAGACCTTAGATGCACATTCTGAATAAATTTTGATTTATAAACTGATTCAGGATATACTTCCAGCATTGGTCCAAGCATGGCCCTCTTTGATATATATATATATATTTAATCTATATATTTACTTACTTGTCAAATACTCAATGATTATTCATTATTAACTCATCACCCTCTATTCAAGGTTCTAGATGTTTTGGGAGGTACAAAGAAAAATGAAACATGATCATTGCTTTCAAGAAACTTATAATTTATCATGGTAGTAAGGTTTGCTTATGAGCAGCTAGAATGACAGGAACTACATAATATATAATACTTACTGAATGCCTTTTCTACAATAAGCTTCATTGAGAAATAAGTGCATTACCTCTTTTAATTCTGAAATAATACTACCAAGTAAGTACTATTATGACCTCCATTTTACAAATAAAGTAATAAAGGGTCAGTATGTTAGAAAAGTCTCCCCAAACCCCATGGCTAATTAGTGACATTCAAGAGATTGAAGTTAATTTTTTCTTGGGCCAGGTTAAGACTCTTTGGAGCCCTAAGGACTGAAAACATCATGGTTCACCCTATTCTTCACCTATATACACATTCCATATAGAATTACACACACATGCACATGCATACACATCGAACTCCAAAGTGTAGAACACTTGTGTATATTGAAATTAAGATAGCTTCTTTCCAGATTTTCTAATAGAAAAGTTCTGCACAGTTCTTTTGAAGCTTCACTTTTCTCTTCCCTCGGGCCCTCTACTGATACTCTAAACCATACTTTGCCTGCCTAATAAGTAAACTGCTCTGTCTGTGTGACACACAATGCGTAAAACACCTTCAGGAAAAAAAGGAATAGACCAGTTTTGCTGAAGCATAGCTGTTTGCATCAGAGAGTTGGGGAAGAGGAAAAGAGACCTTTGGTTTTCTGTGAAGAACAGGAAAAGACGAATCTAAGAGGTCTGAACTTGATCCTGTAATTGGATGTTGGCTCAGGTAACTAAGTAAAACTTATTAGACTAGTAACTCAGAAGTCACTGGTGACCTTTGAATGGATAGTGTTCAAGATAAGGATAATTGCAGGGGCCAATGGACAGTGTGGGAGTGCAAGCAGATGGAACCAGCTCCTCTTTGGACGTGTCTGGCAATGAAAGAAAGGAGACAGGCAGAATGATAGCTGGGGGTGGTCAGGGGGAATGTGAGCTGGCAGCAGCTCAAGTAAAGCGCTTCCTCTGTGGGAGAGCCTCATGTGGATTTGAAGCAGAAGAAGGCTGGGAGGAAACGAATGGTTTCTTACAGCCTTAGGGTAAAAGCAGAGGCAATTCCTAGACTGGAAATCAGATAGATCAAACTCAGCTCAGTAATTTTCATAATGTTCCAGGAGGCACTAGAATGTGTGAAAGACCTTCAAGGAAGTCTTATGTCTAATTTTAGAGATATTTAACGCCTTGATAATGTCAGTTCTTTAATATTTGTATAAGTCGATACTTTCATTCAAAATATATTTTACTAATATTTAAGGAGCTCTGGTAGCATAGTGGCTAAAGCACTTGACTGCTAACCAGAAGGCTGGCAGTTCAAACCCACCAGCCACTCCTCGGAAGGAAGGCTGGGCAATCCTACTTCCGTAGTGATACTGCCTCGGAAACCCAAGGAGGGGTCGCTATGAGTCGGGGCCGACTCGACGGCACATAACAACAACAACAACAACAACAATATTTAAGGTACCTGAGAATAGAGATTCTGTGTTCCTTTCTCATCCTGGCCAACTCTGCCTCCTATGGTGCCCAGCACAGAGGCCATGTTTAATAGATGTGAACTGAAGGAATGAACAGTGTCTAATAGCATGACCCATCATCTATATGAGTTCCATGTCCTTGGGAGAGTTACCTAGGTCTGTTGCCTCATTTTTAAATTGTAGATAAGAATACCCAACTCTGGCAGTGAGAGTTGAGAGGACTGTTATGAGGATGAACTAAGATAATGGATGTTAAGCACAGTAGCTGACACACAAAACACCAGGGACTATCAAGCTATCAAGTCCTTATTTTGAGATGCAGAGCAGCTGAATGGTCAGGCACACTTGGCTTCTAATCCACTTCAGCAGCCTGCTGTCTGCATATTGTTGTTGTTGTTAAGTGCCGTCGAGTCGTTTCCGACTCATAGCGACCCCATGCACACCAGAATGAAACACTGCCCTATCCCACGCCAGCCCCACAATCCCTGCTATACTTGAGCCCATCATCGCAGCCACCGTATCAATCCATCTC
>NW_006921589.1:25625801-25636753 GCF_000298275.1 Orycteropus afer afer
GATTTTTGTTTTCTTTATATTGAGACGTAATCCATACTGCAGACCATATTCTTCAACCTTCATCAGTAGGTGCCTTAAGTCATCCTCACTTTCAGAAAGTGCTTGCTGAAAGTGCTGTCTGCATGGCCTTGGGCAATTTACTTAACCTCCCTAGATCTAGCACAATGAAACCTATGAGAGCCAGGACATAACAGGACTGCCCTGCTTTGCCGGATCTCATTTTCCACCTTTGACAAGGTGGAATCTACCACTTTTCTATCACTCTCTTTTAGTGAAAAATATTTGAGTTTCCTTCTCATAGGTTTTCACCTTGCAAAGGTTCCAGCTTTTGTAGATTTTACTGTACTGTATTTTCATTTATGAATGGGGATAAAATTATGTTCTTTATTCTAGATGTTGTGAGGAGTAAATAAGATGGGTGTAGAGTTGACCTTTTCCGCCTTTAACATTAATAAGCAAATTTTTAAAATACTACTCCACTTTCAATTGGAAGAAGAACAGTGAAATTTACAACAAAACTGCTGCCTGGATGCATTCTCTCATGCTTTCTTCTTCTTTCTTTCTTTCTTTTTTTTTTTTTTTTTTTTTTTTTTTAATAATTAACATTGTCTCTCTGATTTTGCTAATTTCAAAAAAAAAATAGCTATGCAATGATAAAGTTTATATCATCCCTTCTCTAGATTTGAAAGGGGTCCCTTCCTCTCTATTCTGAATGAGGTAGAACTTTACAAATTTGTAGGTAAAGATATCATAAAACTTGCATCATGTTCCTTACTCTACTATCTCTCTGGTTGGCTCCAATTCTTCTAGGTACAGTATAAAGCTACAAAGTTTCACACTCTTTATACCCCAAATGATATGAGACAAATGGGAGGAGCAGTAAATAAGATTTGAGATATGAGAATGCAGTTTTCACTGCTCACACTGTCTCTGAATGTCAGTCCATAGTATCACTTCTAGATGATTATCGAAGACATGAACATGAAAATATAATAATTAGATATGACACTTCAGGATCTAAAATCCCATGTGATTCTGCTTGATGAAAAATAGTCCACATGGAAAGTTTCAAAGCCTGAAATTAGTTTGAATATGTTAGACACTCTATGCCACCAGAGCTCTCCCTCTCACACATACTAGTAAGAGAAAATGAACTTGATACAGAGTGTAAAGATAGTCAAGGGAAGCATTTTGGTTTGATGTACTAACTAATAAATTGGGAATAGCCATGAGTTTTAATGCCCAATCCATACACATATAGAGTGCAGAGTTATTGCATGCTCATGAGATTCAAAGATGATTAAACAAAGTCATCTCTGACTTACAGAACCTCAGATTCCAGAGAGAGAGAGACAGATACGTAAGTAAATACTTAATCAGTTGTGGATTTGATTCCAATTCATGGTGACTCGCTACAAATATGTTAGAGTAGGACCATGCTCTACAGGATTTTCAATGGCTGATTTTTTGGAGATAGACCTCCAGGCTTTTCTTCCCATGTATCTCGGGGTGGACTCAAACTTCCAGTCTTCCAGTTAGCAGAACAGTGCATTAACCATTGACATAACCCAGGGACTCCAAGCACATAATTACTACTCAACATAAGTGCTATTATAGAAAGATGGACAAGAGTAATGGGGTTACAGTTTGTGAAGAATGAAGCTCTTAAGCTGACTGACAGATTTATCAAAACATTTAATGTTTTGGCTCTTAATTCACTAGCTATAGATTGGGAAAGATAGTATATGAAGCCCTTTGAAAATAATCAAATTATATATAAAAATAGAAGTGTGATCATTTAGCTGAATATTAAGCTCTGATTTCACCTTCTTCCTTTTTAAAGATAGAGCTCCATCTCTTCTGCCTCTGATAAGAAATTAGGTCTTGGTTATAACACAACTGTCTGTTGGCAAAATTAAAAATCAGATAACGCAGTGCTGATTTGAATTGCATTTTACCTAAATATTAATTGGAGTAATGACTTGTTTTTATGTTTGTTTCTTATTAATTTGCCTGGTAGGTATTATTAGGCACCATTGAGTTGACTCATAGTGATCCTATGTACGATAGAACAAAACATTGTCCAGTCCTGCACAAGCCTCACAATCATTGTCCATGTGACAGCCACTGATAGAGTGGATTGATACAATCCACCTCATTGAGACACTTCCTCTTTTTTGCTGACCTTCTACTTTATCTAGCACATCCTTCTCCAGGGACTGGTCCCTTCTGACAACATGGCCAACATATGAGAGATGAAGTCTGGTGGTTCTCACTTCTAGGAATCATTCGGGCTGCACTTTCTCCAAGACAGATTTGTTCATTCTTCTAGCAGTCCATGGTCCATTCAACATTCGTCACCAACACCACAATTCAAATGCATCAGTTCTTCTCTGGTCTTCCTTATTCATCGTGCAGCTTTCACATGCATATCAGTTTATTGAAAATGTCACGGTTTAGGTCAGGTGTAGTTTAGTCTTCAAAGTGAACATCTTTGATCTTCAACATTTTAAAGAGGTATTTTGCAGCTAATTTACCCAATGCAATATATCGTTTGATTTCTTGACTCCTGCTTCCATGGACATTGAGTGTGGATCCAAGTAAAAGGAAATTCCTGACAATTTCAGTCTTTTCTCCATTTATCATGATGTTGCTTATTGGCCAATTTATGAGGATTTTTCTTTTCTTTATGTTGAAGTGTAACCCATAACGAAGGTTATAGCTTTTGATATTTATCAGTAAGTGCTTCAAGTCTACCTCACTTTCAGCAAGCAAGGTTGTGTCATCTGCATATCACAGGTTGTTAATTGAGGCTTCCTCCAGTGCTGATTTTTTTGTTCTTCCATATGTAGTCCAGCTTCTCAGATTATTTGCTCAGTGTACAGATTAAATAAGTATGGTGAAAGAATAAAACTCTGATGTACACCTTTTCTGAGTTTAAACCATGCAGTATCCCCTCATTCTGTTCAAATGACTGCCTCTTGGTCTATACACAAGTTCATCACAGAAACAATTCAGTGTTCTGGAATTCCCATTCTTTGTAATGTTATCTGCAATTCATTATGATCCACTTAGTCAAATGCATTTGCATAGTCAATAAAACATAGGTAAACATATTTCTGGTATTCTTTGCTTTCATCCACGATCTACCGGACATCAGTAATGACATCCCTCATTACACATTCTTCTTCTGAATCTGGCTTGAATTTCAGTCCCTGCCAATATACTGATGGAACCATTTTTTAATTATCTTTAGGAACATTTTACTTGCATGTGATATTAATGATACTATTTGATAATTTCCACATTATATTGAATCACCTTTCTTTGGAATGGCACAAATATGGATCTCTTCCAGTCAGTTGATCAGGTAGCTATCTTCCAAATCTATTGGCATAAATAAGTGCTGAATCCATTTCCTTAAACATCTCAATGGGTAGTCCATCAGTTCCTGGAGCCTTGTTTTACACAAATTCCTTCATTGTAGCTTGGACTTCTTCCTCCATTACCATTGTGGTTGGTAGGTATACTAGTTACAAAATATGTGAATAAGTGACAACAACATGGCTTCAAGGAAAATAAATCTGTCAAGAATTATAAGAATATTTGATGTTACTGTAATGGAGACAGGAGTCAGTGAAATGGAAATTTCAAAGATGTCAGTACCTTTATTTTTAAAAAAATGAAGATTTAGATGTATCTCTCAAGGTCATTGTACTGGAAAGCCCAGAAGCTGATTCTAGTTCTGCTTCTAACTCAAGCTTTGGGTAAGTCATCATCTTTCACCTCAGTTTCCTAAGCCTATAAAATGAGGGGTTTGCATTAATCAGAACTCTTTTGGATGCAAGTGAAAGGAATTCAGCTCAAACTAGCTTGATCATAAGTTTCATTACTGGTTTATACAACTGAAGGTCCGACGGTATACCAACTTCAGGTTAAGGACATTTAGGAGTTTAAATGTCACCAAGACACACTCTCTCTCCATCTATTAGCTCTGCATTTTAATATAGTGACTTCCTCCTCAGTCACATTCTCCCTATATGATGACAAAATTGACCCTTGACTCTCCAGGATTACAACCTAAAATCTTTAAATCCAGCAAGAAAAAATGTTATATCCTTCCTCATCATTCAAAAAAGTCCCAGAATTAAGTTTCATTGCATTTGGATAGGAGTTAAGTCTCAGTTACATCTCTAGAAATCCCTGAGTGGCCCAAATAATTCAGGGCTCAACTACTAACCAAAAGCCTGGCAGTTCAAACTTACTCAGAGGCACCTCAGGAGAAAAGCCTGGTGACGTGCTTCTGAATGTTCATAGCTTTGAAAACTCTTTGGGACAGTTCTACTCTGCACACGTGGGGTCTTCTAGGAGTTGGAATTGACTTGATAGCAACTTTTTTTATTATTATTACATTCTCAATTCACTCACTGTACGAGTAGGGAAAATATGATATTTTAATTGGCCAGAACTACGTCAACAGAGTGGAGTCAGTACATACGGAATGTGAAAGAAGATTGATTTTCAAAGGAAAATCAAGAGTAAGCTAAAGAATAGAGAGCAAATGGATTTTGGAAGTCCAAAACAACTGATGTCCACTACAGGGTAAATACATCTCTAAGGCCTCCTCCAAATGGAAATTCCAGAACACTTAATTGTGCTTATGAGGAACCTGTACATGGACCATGAAGCTGTTGTTCAAAGAGAACAAAGGATGCTGCATGGTTTAAAATCAGGAAAGGTGTGTGAAAACATTGTATATTTTCACCATACTTACTTAATCTGTATGCTGAGCAAATAATCTGAGAAGGTGGACTATATGAAGAAGAATGTGGCATAAGGATTGGAGAAAGATTCATTAACAACCTGTGATATGCAGATAATACAACCTTGCTTGATGAAAGTGAAGATGACTTGAAACACCTACTGATGAAGATTGAAAACTACAGTCTGCAGTATGGATTACACCTCAACATAAAGAAAACTTAAATCCTCACAACTGGACCAATAATTAATATCATGATACATGGAGAAAAGATTGAAGCTGTCAAAGATTTAATTTTACTTGGATCCATAATCAACACCCATGGAAGCATCAGTCAAGAAATCAGACAGTGTATTGCACTGGGCAAATGTGCTGCAAAATATCTCTTTAAAGTGCTGAAGAGCAAAGATGTCACTTTGAAGACTAACCTAAGCCATGATATTTTTAATAACTTCATATACATGTGAAAGCTAGACAATGAACAAGGAAGACCAAAGAAGAGTTGATGACTTTGAATGATGGTGTTGGTGAAGAATATTGAAAATGCCATGGACTGCCAGAACGAATAAATCTGTCCTAGAAAAAGTACAGTCAGAGTGCTCCTTGGAAGCAAGAATGGCCAGACTTCATCTCATGTATTTTGGTCATGTTGTCAGAAGGGACCATTCCCTGGAGAATGATATCATGCTTGGTAAAGCAGAGAGTGAAAAAGAGGTTGACCCTCAACAAGATGGATTGACACAGTGGCTACAATAGGCTCATGTGTAACAGTGGTTGTGAGGATGGTGGAGGAGCAGGCAGTGTTTTGTTCTATTACACATAGGGTTGGTATGAGCAATAGCTGACTTGATGACACCTAACAACAAGTCCCCTTCCAACACTTGAATGTCTAAAATTATCTCTTGAAATATTTCTTTTATTGGATAAGGAAATTGTCACCAAGAAAGGTTCCAACACTTGCCCAAGTCTCACAGCTAGTTAATAACACAAACAGAAACCTGGTCTTCTGGAACAGAAAATGGCTCATAAAGAGTGAACCCTACCACTTCAGATACGTATCATAATGCAGACCATTTTCTATGTTTGAAAATACAGAAATATAGAATATGTTATTAGAATCTCCTGAAAACCTACAGTTGGTCTAGCAGAAAGCTTCAGCATTGCCTAATTTTGTTGATTGACCCCACTTTGAACAGGCTACACAGGCCACCTGTTTCCAGTCCAACTGAAAATGCTTTGACTTCTCATTTTTAATGTCTGAGAAGAGCATTCCCATAGTTACCATAGCAACTGTCTAGAGGTGATTCTATAAGTGGGAAGATGAGGATGCCAACAACAATATTGTTTCTTTTTCTTGATCTAGACTAGCCCTGAGGTTAGGACCCAGGCCGGGGTGATTTTCTCTTTTAAGCTTTTAGATGATAATGTGGAGCCCCTGGTAGGGTCCTTTAAATTCTTATTAAGGCAGCTTTGGCTGGGAGTTCAAATAGTTCATTCAATCCCATCTCTCCTGTTTCACTTCAGACCTTTCCATAGTACATACCTGGTGACTTATTTAAAGAGCTTTTCTCTCTCTCTCTTCTCAAAGAAAAGGATCTTGTCCACTCTGGCACATTATGTGATTTCTGACTTTCCAAGGTGCGAACTCATGAATATTCTTAATTAGAACTGTGTTTTCCCGATCTCTTTCAAATTGGGCTATGCTGAAACTTAATTGCAGCAGGGGACTGCGAACATCTGGCAGGTCTAACAGCCATGATCTGTGGTTCTGAATGTACTGTATGAATTACCGGCAGAGTGATGCATCACTGTGATTGCTGCCACCCTGTAGAGCTGTGGAGGAAGAAAGAAGCAAAACAAATAACGACCTCTCAATTAAGTTTTCCAAAAGGCTCAGATGATTAACTGGCTAGAGGCAAATTTACCCCTCAATTGAAAACATAAGCAACAACATAAAACAGGCACACCTGCCATATCAATAATTTGGGGATGGTGGAAAGAAACATCACATTTTTTTTTACATTAGCAGGCTGTCCAATGTTTGGCAGCTCTTTTGCAAATGACTTTATTTTCCTTCCTTCATTAGTATGAAGCACAAAGTAAGTTCTATTCAATTTCATATTATTGACTTGATTTATGTCAAAACATTGTACTGGTTATGACCTAGGTAGTGATAGATTTCTTCAAGGGAAAGTGACTTGATATTTAAAATAGGGTCTTTGAAAACAGAGTGAGAAATATTTAGTAGAGAAATTCAGCCTCATTTTTATCACTTTAATGGAAAAAATATTAAATTTAAATATTTACAATTGAAAACCATGTGAAGTGTTTTGGCAAACAATAGAAAATTCATTCAAGGCTAGCAGTTGAAATCCACCAGCCACTCCTCGGAAAGAAGGTTGGGCAATCTACTTCCGTAGTGATACTGCCTCGGCAACCCAAGGAGGGGTCGCTATGAGTCGGTCCGACTCGACGACACATAACAACAACAAGTATATATGGAATATAACACTATTTGCAAACTCTTTTGGTAAATGCTATAATTATAATAAGAGATATAAAGATGAACCAACTCATAGTGACCCCTCCTTGGGTTTCCGAAGCAGTATTACTACGGAAGTAGATTACTCAACCTTCCTTTCATGGAGTGGCTGGTGGGTTTGAACCACCAGCTTTCTGGTTAGCAGTCAAATGCCTTAAGCACTACACCACCATAGCTCCTGAATATTCTTGAGATGTTTATAATGTACTAAAGAAGATGAGAGAGTCATTAATAACTAGAATGTAAGGTAATATGAGATAAAATGTGATAGGAGTTCAGAGGAGGCTTCGAACTTTGAAGACTTTGAACTTGCCATTAAAGAGCAGTCAAGTGCCAAGACCAGTAGAAGCAAAATTTCATTAGTAGCAAAGGGAAAGGAGGGGTGGGAGGTGAAACTCATGGAGAATCTACCACATGAGAGGTATTTTTACAGTCGCTATTACATTTAATTCTTGAAATAGCCCTATGCGATTATACCCAATTTACAGATGAAGTGATTGAAATTCTGAGATGCTAAGTAATTTCCCCAAGATCATCTAGGCATAACTAGTGGGACTGGGGTTTAATATTTATGTTCAGGGAGAAAAGACCAGCACAGTCTAGCTAAATTGTAAGAAGTTCTGGAAAAGAATGCTTGGGTGTAGTCAATCAAGGCAAGATCACACAGGGCTGGAACCCCACACTGAGGAGCTCAAAGTCAACTTCATGGGTCATGGAACTTATTCATGGTCTAGCCCAAAGTCAGCCAGACCATCCAAAGCCCTGAGAGTTTCAACCAGACCTTAATGACACAGCCTGTGACTATTAAAAGCCCTCTCCCAATTTTCCCTTCATTCTTGTGTTTATTTCCTCTGATCTCTGAAAAATGGGTCACTGAAAATCTTGCACAGTCCAGTTCCACTCTGACACAAGTGGGGTCGCCCTGAATCAGATAGACTAGTTACTGTTCCACCCATGCCCTTGGGTGGACACTTTGAGTTTTGTTTTTTTCCCAAAAACAGATTATTGCTTCTTGTACTTAAATGTGGGAATCTCCTTGGAAGGAGTTGTAGTATAGGTGGATTGGACCAGGAGAGTCTGGAAACCAGGAGATGGGTGTGGGAAGCATTGCTCTAGTGCAATCATGAGCCAACAGGGACTTGTAAGGGTGAGCATACGACAGTAGGAAGGATAAAGTATTTGTGAAGGATAGGAAGGAGAGCGTTTCTACTTTGCAGATTCCTTTGCACCGTAGAAACTTCCTTAGATATCAGTGAGGTTCATGGTATATTTTTTCCCTTCCTGGTCAAAATGCTTTAGTTCTATATTAGCTTTGGACAGGAGGCTGTATTCTCTCCAGTTACCAAATAGTATATCAGCAGGTGGCCTGAAAAAAAGAATTTTTCTAACATGCTCTACACTTTTATCAGGGATATATTTTCATGCAACTAGATGTGTGGGGTTTTTTTTTTTTTAAGTCATGATTTAGTTTCCAGGTACTTAAACCTTTGTTTCCATTGAGTTGACTTTGAAAAGCAGCAGATTAGCTAAGCACAAGATTGTCTACGATCAGCTGAGCAGCAGAGATCACTGGCACAGTGAGGGCGCGTGGAATCGGAGTCATTTGTCTTTTCAGCAGACACACACAAATGATCCTTTCCTGCCATATGTTCCAGAGAGTTCTTTATTTCCCTTCAGGTATTTGACCCCCTATTGAATAGAGGAATTGATCAAAGTTGAAGCTATAGAGTGACTGATAGAATAGCTTCAGTTTTCAGTAAATCAAATGTTAAAAAAGAGTCAAAAATAAAATTTTTGATATGTGATTCCCATCCCTGAGTTGCTGGCTTATGTGAACATGAGGATGTTGCTTAATTATCTTGTACTTCTGGTTTCTTTCTTTCTTTCTCTTTTTTTCTCTCCCCTAATATACACTGCCAAAAAAATTCTACAAAAAGAAAAAATTTTTTTTTCTTTTACTTGTACTGACCTTAGAGATGGAATTGCTTAAATAACGGATGGTAATTTGAAATAAAGCTCCTTGTGTCTATTTCCAAAAATTATGACTTGAAGGTTCATGTGAGGTGAAGGAGAACAAGAAGAAATAGACATCAAGTTGAGATGCTGTGCCAAACATCTGGAGGAGAGAATGAGAGCATTATGGGAAAACAGATGGAGGGAAGCTTGGCCAGATAAAAATAAAGGCAACGCCACTCAGCATCTCATTAGCTAAGAGAATTCTGTTTAAAATGAAAGAATCTATAAAACCTGTACTTTAAATAGTTGCATGGCATGAGAACACTTTAAAAAATTAGTTTGTACCAAGCCTTGCAGTTTACTTTGAAGGTTTTCATTTACTAATTACTGGGTATATTGTTACTTCATTTTTTAAATTAGAAACAAGACTTTAATTGATAACCAAAAGGTTTATAGATAAACACTGACAATAAAAATTATTTCTATGCTATTTTAGTTAGTATATGAAAATTCCATTTGAAAGATCAGTGAAAATCAAGCATTTGTAAATGTGAGTTAAAAATATGTTATTTGAGGGGAGGTGATAAGGCATCTTTGAGAACTGGCTTTATTATTACAGGAAAAGAGCTCCTTTTGAATATAAATATTGTATCCATTAGTACAGTGATCACAGTGCTTAAAGCTCACATCTCTGCAAAGGTACATGAAAATATTTGAGATCTGATTTTTAAAAATATGTTGAGTCCAAAGTAAAGCATTAAATTGTTACATGAAAATTATTGACAATACCAAGAAAACATAGTATCAAAAGCAATATTACAAAGACTTTTTCATGTTTTTACAGAAAAATATTGTGTGTTTAGTGTGACATGAGCCCTCAAAAATTAAGATGCCCAGGTCCCATAGAGCTCCTAAATTAACCCTGCTGGCACAGGGATAAGCATCCTTCTGAAAGAGTGCACACATTCTTCTGCGATCTATTCCTTTTGTAGCTCAAATGGCCCAAGTCCCCAGACTTCAGGGGTCATCCTTTCCTTTAATATCAAAACAAACTAAATGGTTTGAGTCTCCAGCGCATGTACTAAGTCAAGTGTCCCTGTTCATGCCAGGAGGCCGACTGTTATCCTCCGTACTCAGCACCCTAATTTCCTGCTTCCTCTGAATCCTTGATCCCTGCTTACTTTCCCAACTCCTGTGCCTGTTCTTCTCTTTCCACATTTAGTGCAGCCACGGTATCTCCTCATTTCACCACCAACAAAGAACCACTGTGCATGAATGACTTTTCTTAACAGTTGGGAATAATGAAGAAGGACTGACGCCTCATGAAATAATAAACATCTGAAAACTGAATACAAAAGAAGACTGTACTTATAGTTCCTCTACCAGCCCTACCCTGAAGCCCCCTCCCATGGAAATTTCTTAGTAGCCCTTGTTTGCCTTGGGCCCTGATCTGCCACCATATTCCAGGGACACATTGATTCTGCCAAGATTCCCATTTTCAAATTTTCCTTTCCTCCCACTTTCCAGAACCTTTGCCTAGAAGAGAAAAAGTGAGCATTTCTACTACAGATCACCTAGCTCATCCCACCTAGTGTTCTCCTATTAATGCCCACGACAGGACTTTCCTAGCAAAGACTGCTTTACATTTAGTTAAATTCTGCCACATTCTTCTTCTTCTTCTTTTTTTTTTTT
>NW_006921589.1:25644743-25722598 GCF_000298275.1 Orycteropus afer afer
AAAAAAAAAAAAAAAAAAAACAGGTTCTAAGGGATCCTTTGGATGCCACAGAAAGCTAAGGGGCTAGTCAAGGTCAAGGGGGCAGAAGATGTGCTACACAGGCTGAGTAAGCAGAGACTCTGCTCCTCTCTACCCCACTTCCATTTCAATATGTTTTACATATTGGCATTCCATATTAAATTTTATTAGGGAAAAAAAGGAAACTGAGGCTTAAAAAGGAAAAAAGCACAGTGACAATGGAAAGCAGAAAGGTGGTAATTGAAAATTTGGCATTTAGAAAGACAACTGCAGAAGCAGTTAGAAAGTGGTTTGGAAAGTATGAAGACCGTATGGAGTTTATGCCAATGGCTCTGGCAAGAGATGATGAAAACTTGAACAAAGACATGACATAGGTCAGTAGGTACAAAACGTAACCATTATAAAATGTTTCAATGGAGTTATCTGTTGTCATACTAAATATATTTCAGGAAGTTTAGTATGGTAAGAAGAGTCCAGAGATACATGATTGTGCTAGGTGAAGAGGCTGAAGTGAAAGGATATGAAACTATTCATTCATTTTACTTAGACCCTTGCCCCTTACTATGCCAGGAAGGGAGATATTTTTAATAACAAATGACCTTATTTCGGCTTCATTGGATCAATTAAGGATTATCTGCATGTTTCTGTCTTCCTCATTGATGGAATTCTGTTGACAGTTGGTAATGTTACATGCCCAGCTACAACAGTTTGCACCTCTAGTTGACAGTTCAAACCCAGCCAAAGAAGCCTTGGAAAATAGGTCTGACGATCTGCTTCCAAAAGGTCATGGCTTGAAAACCCTATGGAGCGTTTTTCTACTCTGCGTACTTGTGGTCACCATGAATCAACTTGACAGTAACTAACTAAATAATGAAGGATAGGATAACAAAAAGGTAAAAAGACGTCAAACCAACCGGTAACCAGTTGCCATTGAGTCAATTTCTTGTGACTCTGTGTGTGGCAGAGTAGATAGAAATGTGATCCTACTCATAGCAACCCCTCCTTGGGTTACTGAGGCAGTATCACTATGGAAGTAGATTGCCCAACCTTCTTTCTGAGGAGTGGCTGGTGGGTTTGAATGGCCAGACTTTTGGTTGACAGTTAAATGCCTTAGGCACTACGCCACCAGAGCTCCCCAAGGGGTGTTAAGACCTAAGAATTAACCTAAAAATTGGTCCTGTTACCCAGGGGCTACATGGAGGACTGAGCTGGTGGCTGGTGAATAAAAGGGAAAGAAGCAAAGAGGGAGACAAGCAGAGCCATGGACTTTTGGTTGTCCCGAGGGTACAGCCATTTTGAATATTTACAAGCCATTCCACCGTTTTGGATATTTAAAGTGACAGCATTCTCTCAGATTCTAGGGACCTAAGAATAGGCTCCACTTGCCAGGGACAACAAAGACATTCCAGACATGAACGACTGGAAAGGTGTGATATTCCCCTTGCTACTATTATACCCCACACCCTCTTGGTGACCAGAGGTGCGGTGATCTCTCACTCTCACCCACCTTCTGGGCTGGCAGGAATTCCATCCTAGTCTGGGTGCTCTGCCCCACCCTGCCCAGATTTTTTTTTCCTTTTTTTTTTTTTAGTTTGTTTGTTTTTGTCTATTTTTATATTACTATTATTTTTTATCCTTTTTATTATTGTTCTTTATTCTTCCCTTCCCTGGTTCTAGTTTTCAGCTTTTTCTCTCTTCTCTGTTCCTGGTTCCCATTTTTTTCTTTCTTGTGGTTAACCCCATTCCTTGTTTTTCTTTTTGTGTTTGTCCCATTTTTTTTCTTCATTATTCTCCTACTCTACCTCTTTTATCTTACTGCCCCTCCCCAGATATTGCAGGATTCCCCCCCTTTTCTTTTCTCTGTTTTTATGATTGTTCCTGTGTGTGTATGTGGTGCGTTTTTTGTCTGCTTGCTTTTACTCTTTGATGGTTTTTCCATTGTTGTTTTTGTCTAACTGAGTGGGAGACAGCAACTGTGCCCATACAATGCAACCACACCTGCACCTCTTGTAGCTCCACTTACTGAGTGAGAGCCACCACTAACTTCTCTACAAACTGGCCAATGATAAATGACCACCAAGAAGAGCCTAACTCACCCTTAACTGCTCTTCACAAACAGTTAACAGAGATCTAAATACAACAATGTCACAATGTCTCAGAGACAACAGACCATCACAGTCCACACAAAGAAGCAAGATAAAGTGGTAGAAACAAGGGAACAGGATATAGACCCAGAACACATCCCTGAGGAAGAAGCAGCATTGGAACTCCCTGATGAGGAATTCAAAAGAATTATGTGTAGGTATCTTCAAAGAATTGAGAGATCAAGGAAAACACTTACAAAATTAAGGATAATACAGACAAAACCCTAGAACAATTTCAGAAGAAAATACAAGAACAAAATGACAAAACAAATGAAAAAGTAAAACTGATACAAAATCTACAGATAGAAATCCAGAAGATTAATACTAAATTTTCAGAAATAGATAACACATTGAAATGTCAAAGGAGTAGAAATGAATCAATGGAAAAGAGAATTAATGAGATTGAAGACAAATACGTCTTTGGAATATTTCTTGAAAAGGGATCAATTAGAAAAAAAGATCAGAGCAAAATGAAGAAAGGTTCATGTGGGATACCATCAAAAGGAATAATCTATGTGTAATCAGAATTCCAGAACTGAAAGAGAAAAATAAAACCACTGAGAAAATTGTCCAAGATTTGTTGAAAGAGAATTTCCCTGATATGATGAAAGATGAGAATACATTCATTCAGGAAGTCCAACAAAATATTTACTTAGTTAAGGAATAAAATATTAGATTTTCTTTCTTAAAGTCACTTAGACATTAGGAAGTAAAAACTAAAATGGAGGGATGGAAAACAACAACAGGACCCACAGTCCCACAGTAGAGGATTTATGGAAGAGCAGGAATATTTTTTGACCTTCAGCATCCTCAGTGATGACAATGATACCTGCCATGTCTTCTTCATTTCTTCATGAACCAATGGTGAACAAAATAAATAAATCCAGAGGGCTTAATTGAGTAAAACTAAAACCAAACCCACTACCATCAAGTCTCCCATAGACCAGCTGGTGGGTTCAAACAGCCAACCATTTAGTTAGTAGCTAAATGTTTTAACTACTGCACCACCAGAGCTCCTTTAATTGGGTAAGGAAGAGCATTATGTTGATTCTAGGAGCTCTTTCTACATCAAGGCATAGAGTCCCCATTTCTTTTTCAATAAATTCTACTTCATCCTTCATGCTCTCTCACATTCTCTATAAATCTTTCCTTTTTTACACTAATCCATAATAATTTACTGTTCTACAAAGTACTATTTTGGTGAAGTGGTTCAGATCTTAGGGCCTTGGGATCAGTCAGCTTTGAGTTTGAATTCTTGTTCTGACTTAAATTTATTGAGGTACTGAGGGAGAGCTGGCAAGTATTTAACCTCTCTGAGCCTCAGGCTCAAACACCTAATATAGATTGTTGACTCTGTCTGGCAGTGTTTTAAGCAGTATACTTATATTATCTCATATAATATCAACTCTATAAGGTAAGTTCCATTATTACCCTTATTGTATGGATATGGAGGAAACTGGAAGCAAAGAGAAGTTCATAGCCAGCAGTAGAGGTGTAACACACTGGGTGAAGATCTGGAAGGAGTGTTCTTTCTCTGCAGAAGAGAAAAGTCAGGCTTCAGCTGAACCAGGACCTTGTGGTTCAATTTCAGAGACTGAACAGTAACCAATGCACCTCATTGCCTCTCCACACCTGCCCACACCTATGTTCTTAGCTTGTGGGTTGTAGTTAGAATTAAGAAGAGATAATTATGTAAAGTATTTCCTGTCATGCAGGCACATACCAAATGCTCCACCAATGGAAACAATAATCATTAAGGGTGTCTATTTGGATTTCACTGTTATGCACTTAACACTTAGATACTCCCTTGTTTTATTAGCTGTACATGTGCCCTATCTTCTCACTATATTATAATGTCCCTTAGTGAAGGAACTAGGCCCGCTATTTAATTTTCCATAGCACAGGACTGAGAACATGTGTGCCACTTTGCACAGATTAGAGATCATTTGAATTGCGGCAGTGTTTTCCCCCAGTCTAATCCAAAGGAATCGGCATTATGGCAGAATATGTACCTATATACAGTTTTTCCTTGTGTCTTCAGAATACTCCCTGGGTTGAACACGCATATGTCACAGAGGCTGCCATAAAGCAGAAATATCAAGAAAGAGAGAGCCAGTAAGAGCAAAAAGAAAGGGGAGGGAGGCAGATGAAGGAGGGAGAGAGAAAGAAAAGAAACTCTCTCCTTTTCAAGCATCTTTAAGTATCTTGTCATGGATTGAATTGTGTTTCCCAAAAATACATGCTGGAGTACTGGTATACCTGTGGATAACATGATCCTATTTGGAAATGGGATTTTCTTTGCTATGTTACCAAGGTCACTGTCAGAGTGGGTTGTCTCCTGAACTTCATCAGTTCTGAATGAAAAGAGTAGCATCGACAAGAAAGCACAAACAGGAAGACAGAAGCGCATGTGAGGATTGCCAAGGAACTAAGGAATGCCGGGGCTATCGGAAGCTGCAATAGACAAAGAAGGACCTCCCCCTAGAGCCACACTGAATTCAGACTTCTAGCCTCCTGAACCGGAGAAAATAAATTTCTGTTCTTCAAAGCCAGTCCAGTCAAAAACATGAAACCCATTGCCGTGGATTCCAACTCATAGCAACCCTATAGGACAGAATAGAACTGCCCCATAGTGTTTCCAAGGCTGTAATCTTTACAGAAGCAGACCACCACATCTTTCTCCCACGGATTGGCTGGTGGGTTCAAATCACCAACCCTTCAGACAGCAGGTGAGCGCTTAACCACTATGTCACCAGACCAGGGCTCCTTTCAAAGCCACTAACTTACTTGGTATTTCTGTTAACAGTTGTTGTTGTTAGTCAGTTCCGACTTAAAGCAACTTTATTTATGTATAAAGAACAAAATGTTGCCCAGTCCTGCTCATTCTTATGCTCTTTACTATGCTCTTTACTATGTCTGAGCCCATTGTTGCAGCCACTGTGTCAATCCAAGACGTATCTGTAAGATAAATTGTGCCATTCCTTGTTGGATAACCTTCGTCTATTTGTCCTGAATCCCAGTGTCCAGGGTGATTGCAGTTTGTATGAACCACCCTGTGGGAAAGCTTTTGTCCCCTTTAAAACTCAGGCCAAAACAAGTAGGTGGCAGGTAATGAAGCTCCCGTTCTGCTCTCACAGAATCAGTGTTGCTACCTCAGGAATCTGCAATGTGAGTCGTCTCCACAGTTGTCAAGGAGGTTTCTATTTTTGGCCCTCAGTCTGTTTCAGCAGCGATGAGGAGAAACGTGCCAGAAGAACATGAAGAAGAAGAGTTGCGGGCACCTGTAATACCCGTGGAAGGGACGCTGACGGCACTTGCATGTATCAAATGTAGGAGAAATTTGGAAACAAAAGGGAAATCTGGAGACAGATTATTTAACATTCATTTATGCATTCATTCAACAAATATTTGCTGAGTGCCTACTTGCTGCAAAACACTGCACAGGCTGATCTTATGGGGATATAAATATTAAACAGGCTCAGTGCCTGCCCTTATCTTACAGTCAAGTGGGGGAGAAGAGACATGCATGTATTTATTATTTAGCAGTGTCGTGTAAATGTTTGAGGTGGAAATCTGTGAGCTAAAGGCTATATTAGTCATTCTACTGAGAGTGAAGAAACAAATCATCCTGACCTACAGCGTCATTAGCAAGTGACCAGCATTGGCCTTCCAGCCTAACTAAAACTCAACGAGTGTTGTGGACCAGACTCTCAGGAAAGGCACTTAGCTGAGCCCTCTCTCCTACAGGGGTAATAGAGGCTAGCTACATGAATTGTACTGAAAGCTCTTTATTTGATGGGAGAGAAATTTCAAAGGAGCCCTGGTGGCTCAGCCCAGCAGCTTCATAACAGAAAGACCTTGTAATCTGCTTCCAGAAAGATTACAGCCAAGAAAACCCAATGGGGCAGTTCTACTCTGTCACATGGGGTCATTATGAATTGGATTGACACGATGGCACCTAAAAAACAACCACAACATAGAGGATTTTCAATATTGTAGGCAAATTCAGAATTTCAGGGAGATGGGGTGGCAAGATGGTTTAGCACAAAGGCTTTGAAGGCACGGTCTCAGGTTTGTCTTGCAACTGTGCCTGTTGGTCCTTTGACAAGATAACCTGTCTGAGCTTTGGTTTTCTCCTCTGTTAAATGTCAATTGAGTCAGTCACAAAAAGGGCAGATACTATATAATCTCACTTAAATGAAATAAGCAAATATAGAAACCAAAGATGGTTATCAGGGGTGGGAGGAGAGGGAAGAGGGGGAGTTTTTGTATGGGGGGCATTGAGTTTATGCTAATGGTGATGGGATGTTTTTGGATGAGGATAGCAATAATGGTGGCATAACATGAAAAATGCAATCAGTGTCATTGAGTTGTAAATGTGGAAGTCGCTGTGTTGGCAGATGTTTTGGTGAGTATGTTTTCACCACAATTTAAAAAGAGAGCGAGAAAGCATGAGAAAATGTCAATTGAGAGGATTCTGTGAATGAACGTTATAAAGGGCTTAGCACGGAGTCTGGCACGTAGTGAATCCCTTGCCATTGAGTACATTCTGACTTATATTGACCCTATAGGACAGAACAGAGCTGTCCCATTGGGTTTCCAAGGCTGTAAATCTTCATGGATGCAGACTGCCTCATCTTTCTCCCATAGTGTGGCTGGTGGGTTCCAACTGTTCCTTTTTGGTTAGCAGCCAAGTATTTAACTACGGAGCCACCAGGTCTCCTTTGGCACATGGTAAAAGTTCAAAATACAGACATTTAGGTTGTCATGATTATTTTGTGTACAAAGAATTCTGTACTACCATGCTAGGTCCTGGACCTGTCACCTATTCTTCCTCCTCCTTCTTGTCTTACATGATGCTAAGTTAACCATTTCATTGTTTTCATCCTCTTTTTAAAATAACTCTTTAAAATTACCAATGCTATCTTTCAAAAGTATGCTCTTATCCCTCATTATAGGGATGGGCAAAGTAATCTTTAAATTACTCTATGGTCATAATGGGAGTATCATGAAGGTTACTTTATTTTGGTCTGTAGCTTGTTCTTTAACAAATCACCATCATCGTAAAACAAGCATCCTTATAACCAACACAGTTTTTTTTTCATTTTTAAAAATAATAGTATTATTAATAATAATTTTTGAAAGTTGTAAAATGTGCTGTTGTTGAAATGAAAAATTTCTAATAAAAAAGGCATAAGGACCCCTGATGGTGCAGTGGTTAAAGCTGTTCAGCTGCTAATCAAACGTTTGTTGGTTTGAACTTACCAACTGCTTCATGGTGGGAAGTTGTGGCAGTCTGCTTCCATAAGGATTTTCAGCCTTGGAAACCCTACAAGGCAGTTCTACTCTGTTCTAACAGGCTTATCATGAGTCAGTGTTAACTCGATGGCAATGGTTTTGGGTTTTTCAGTAAAGAAGGCATATAAAAACCTTACACTTTGAAAGAACCATAGAGGTCAGGGATCAGCAAACTACAGCTTAGCACATGCCTGGTTTTCCACGGCCTGCAAACTAACAACAGGTTTCTTTCTTTTTCCTTTTTTTTTTTTTAAAGGGTTGAAAAATTATAAGAAACATAATACTTCATGACACTTGAAAATTATATGAAATTTAAACTTCAATGGCCATAAATAAAGTTTTATTGGAAAATAGATCCACCCAGCCACTCCTCGGAATGAGAGATTGGGTGATCTACTTCTGTAGTGATACCACCTTGGAAACCCAAAGAGCGGTCGCTATGAGTCGGATCCAACGCAACGGCAGCAAATACTACTACTACTATTCATTTACATATTACACATGGCTGCTTTTGCATTGCACAGCAGAGTTGAATAGCTGTGACAGAGACTATCCCTTGCTGTTGAGTTAATTCTGACTCACAACAGTCATATAGGACAGAGTAGAACTGCTCTATTGAATTTTCTAAGCTGTAAATTTTCTAGGCTGTGAAGGGAGCAGCAGCAGATAGGGCCAGTGGCTAGAACAGGTAAGGAAGCCGGGGGATGGCCCCAAAGGCAGCAGGGAGCAGTGGCAGACAGAGCTGGCAGGAACAGGTAGGGGGTAGCCCAGGAAGTGAGTGGAGCAGTTGGAACAGATGAACTTCTCTGTTGGTTTGTCCTACTGTGGTGGGTTGCAGTGTTGCTGTGAGGCTTGAGGCTGTGCCAGCAGGGATGCCCATGGTGGACTGGTTTTGGTGGAGCTTCCAGACTGAGACAGACTCAGAAGAAGGAAGAGACCATCCACTTCACAAAGAATTTCCCAGTGAAAACCTTATGAATAGTAGTGAAACAAAGCCTGATATATTACTGGAAAATTTTATGAATAGCCCTGAAGCATTGTCCAATACAGTGCCGGAAGAAGAGCCCTCAGGGCAGAAGGCACTCAAAATATGGCTGGGAAAGAGCTGCCTCATCAGAGTAGTAGTTGTTGTTGTTGTTATGTGCCATCAAGTTGGACCTGACTCATAGTGATCCTTCCTTGGGTTTCCGAGGTGGTATCACTATGGAAGTAAATTGCCCAACCTTCCTTCTGAGGAGTGGCTGGTGGGTTTGAACTGCCAGCCTTCTGGTTAGCAGTCAAGTGCCTTAGGCACTATGTTACCGACCTTAATGATATGGATAAAGTAGAGCTTTCAGGGCCTCCATTTGCTGAAGCAGCATGACTCAATATGAGAAGAAATAGCTGCAAACATCCATCGATAATCAGAACATGGAATGTACAAAGTATGAATCTAGGAAAACTGGAAGTTGTCAAAATGAAATGGAACACATAAAGATTGATATCCCAGACATTAGTGAGCTGAAATGGACAGGTTTTGGCCATTTTGAATCAGATAACTATATGATCTACTATGCCAGGAATGACAATGGCATTCATTGTCACAAAGAATGTTTCAGGATCCATCCTGAAGTACAATGTTGTCAGTGAAAGAATAATATTCATATGCCTACAAGAAAAGCCAGTTAATACTACTATTATTCAAATTTACACACCAACCACCAAAGCCAAAGATGAGGAAATTGAAGATTTTTACCAACTTCTGGAGTCTGAAATTGACCAGACATGAAATCAAGGTGTGCTGATTATCACTGGTGACTAGAGTGCAAAAGTTGAAAACAAAGAAGAATCACCAGTAGGAAAATTTGGCTTTGGAAATAGAAATAATGCTGGAGATCACATGATAGAATTTTGTAAAACCAACAATTTATTCATTGCAAATACCATTATTCAACAACACAAATAGTGGCTATACATGTGGACTTTACCAGATGGAGTACACAAGAATCAGATTGACTACATCTGTGGCAAGAGATGATGGAGAAGCTCAATGTCTTCAGTCAAAACAAGGTCAGGGGCTGATTGTGGAACAGACCATAAACTGCTCATATGCAAGTTCAAGCTGAAGTTGAAGACAATTAAAACAAGTCCACAAGAGCCAAAATATGACCTTGATTATATCCTTCCTGAATTTAGAGATCATTTAAATAATAGATTTGATGCACTGAACACCAATGACCGAAAACCAGAAGAATTGTGGGATGACATCAAAAATATCATCCATGAAAAAAGCCAGAGGTCATTAAAAAGACAGGAAAGGAAGAAAAGACCAAAATGGATGTGAGAAGAGACTCTGAAACTTGTCCTTGAATGGAAAGTAACTAAAGCAAATGGAAGAAATGACAAGATAAAAGAGCTAAACAGAAGATTTCAAAGAGCAGCTCAAGAAGACAAAGTCAATACTATAATAAATGTGCAAAGACATGGAGTTGGAAAGCCAAAAGGAATGAACACACTCAGCATTTCTCAAGTTGAAAGAACTGAAGAGGAAATTTAAGCCTTGAGTTGCAATATTGAAAGACTCTATGGGCAATATATTGAATGATGCAGGAAACATCAAAAGAAGATGGAAGGAGTAAATAAAGTCACTGTAACAAAATGAATTGGTTGATGTTTATCCATTTCAGGAGGTGGCATGTGATCAAGAACCAATGGTATTGAAGGAAGAAGTTGAAGCTGCACTGAGAGATGTGGTGACAAACAAAGCTCCAGGAATTGACAGGATACCCATTGAGATGTTTCAACAAACAGATGCTGCCCTAGAGGCACTCACTCAGCTATGCCAGATTTGGAAGATAACTACCTGGCCAACTGACTGGAAGAGATCCATATTTGTACCCATTCCAAAGAAAGGTGATCCCACAGAATGTGGAAATTATCAAACAATATCATTAATATCGCATACAAGTAAAATCTTACTGAAGATAATTCAAAAACAATTGCAGCAGTATATTGACAGAGAACTTCCACAAGTGCAAGCTGGATTCAGAACAGAACGTGGAACAAGGAATATCATTGCTGATGTCAGATGGATCTTGGTTCAAAGCAAAGAATACAAGAAAGATGTTTACTTGTGTTTTATTAACTATGCAAAAGCACTTGATTATGTGGATCATAATAAATTGTGGGTAACGTTGAGAAGAATAGGAATTCCAGAACATTTAATTGTGCTCATGAGGAACTTGTACACAGACAAGGAGGCTGTCGTTTGAACAGAACAAGAGGACAGTGCGTGGTTTAAAATCATGAAGGGAGTGTGTCAGGGTTGTATACTTTCACCATACTTATTCAATCTGTATGATGAACAAATAATCCAAGAAGCTGGACTATGAAGAAAACGTGACATCAGGATGGGAGGAAGAATCATTAACAACCTACATTATGAGATGACACAACTTTGCTTGCTGAAAATGAGGATGACTTGAGGCACTTACTGATGAAGATTGAAGATTATAGTTTGCAGTATGGATTAAACCTCAATATAAAGAAAACAGAAATCCTCACAACAGGATGAATAAGCAACATCATGATAAATGGAGAAAAAATTGAAGTTGTCAAAGACTTCATATTACTTGGTTCTACAATCAACACCAATGGAAGCAGCAGTCAAGATATCAGATGTCATATAGTATTGGGTGAATCTGCTGCAAAGGACCTCTTTCAAGTGCTAATGAGCAAGGATGTTTCCTTGAAGACTAAGTTGTGTTTGACACAAGCCATAGTATTTTCAATTGCCTCATATGCATGTAGAGAGCTGGGCAATGAAAAAGGAAGACCGAAGAAGAGTCGATGCTTTTGAGTTGTGGTGCTGGCAAAGAAAGCTGAAAGTACCACGGACTGCTAAAAGAACTAACAGATCTGCCCTGGAGGAAGTGCAGCCAGATTGCTCCTTGGAAACGAGAGTGGCCAAATTTCATTCCACCTACTTTGGTCATGATGTAAGAAGGGACCATTCCCTGGAGAAGGATATCATGCTTGGCAAAGTGGAGGAACAATGAAAGAGGGGACGACCCTCAATGAGATGGGTTGACACAGTGGCTGTAACTATGGGCTCAGGTATAGCAAGGATCGTGGGGCTGGCACAGGACTGGGCAGTTTTGTTCTGCTATACATGAGGTCCCTATGAGTCGGAGACAACTTGATGCCACCTAACAACAATAACAACAACAACAACAAATCTTTACAAAAGCAGAGTGCCATATCTTTCTCCTGTGGAGTGGCTGGTAGATTCAAACCACCAACCTTTCCATTGGCAGACAAGTCCATTTAATGACTATGCAACTGGGGCTCTTTGACAGAGACCATATGGCCCTCAAATCGTATATATTTGCATCTGGTCCTTTATAGGAAAAAATTGCCAACCACTGGTATAAATCACTGATCTACTTTCACTTCCTCATTTACAGATGAGAAAACTGAGGCCCACGGAAGTTCATATCAGACTAGACAAAACAAGCTAACATGGCTAAAAGGAATCCAGCTGTCCGGACTCCCCATTTGAGTTCCAAAACCACATCCTAAAGCATTTCTGGATTACAGCATGGTCCTTACCTTACAGCTGTAGATCATGGAAAAAATCCATCATTACATCATGTTAATAATGCAAGAATGTCTGTCTCTGTTCTTAATTTCCTCTGCTGAGTTCTGGGAATAGACAGATGTATGTTTACTTGCAAACTGCTTTGCAAGGGTCCAATTGGCTCTATCATTATATGTTGATCTTGTCTTTAATTTCTTCTGCACTATTTTATATGATGAAATACTTCCCAATTGCTTTCAGGATAAAGCCTAAATGATTTAATATGACATAAAACTTTTCCTGACCTGGCTTCAACTTACTTTCCTGATCCTATTTCCCCATCCTTCCCGACCTCCTTTCTCCCTTTGTCCTCCATGCTCACAGCAATTCCACAAACTCTCTCACCTCGAGTCTTTGTTTATGCAGTTTCTCTACCAGGGAAGCCTTTGATTTCCTTGTTCATCCAAAAGGTCCTCTTCATTCTTCAAAAACCAGTGTAATTGTCTCTCCCTCTATGTGGCCTATCCCAATTCCTACCACAGGCAAAAGTTATAACTCCTGACTCTGAGCACTTTGAACAGAATGTCAACAGACACAGTGGTGTGTTCACATTCTCTGTTTAGGTTTCTATCTTCCCTACTGAATTATGAAAGGAAGGAAGAATGGAAAGAAAGAAAGAAATCCAACTGAATAATAGATATTCAGCTACCAATAGTATTGTTGTATAGTATTATGTGTGACTTTCACACTAGTTTCACCACTAATTTCAAAGGGAATAAAAATAAATGTAAAAATGTGAACAGAGTAAGAGAGATGAGATAATTGATTCCACTTAATTCAATAGCTCAAGAAACATTTACTGAACATCTGTGATCACTCCAGATACAAAGAATAATAAAATATTCTTCCTGATCTCCAGGACTTCATTGTTTAGACACGGGGAATTTAAACTGAAAGAAAAGAGAGAGAGCGAGAGAGATCATCCACTGAAACTGTGTTTTTTTAAACATTGGGCTATATAATCCATTTAGTGTGTGGAAGCCAGCACTATTTACAAATAGAATAGAATAAAAAAGAAACTGACAGAATGCAAGATGTAAGTATTGTTTCCTGAAACATTTTCAGGGGTGTGTGTATTATGTACTGGAATGAGTGTAAATATATATTCCTCACTGTGGATTGTGGTCAAATCATTAGAAAACCACTGTATTTAAACACATGAATGTAGAACAGGAATAGAGAAGAAATTGCACATGTAAAGGAGGCAGTTCATTGGTATTTCATCAGTTCTTAATTCATAGAAACGTGAACCAAAGCTGTTTGTATAGCTTTAAAAACATAGCCACAAATTCTTTGACATTGCTTACATTGACAGGTGGAATCTATGTCCTCTGTCCTTAAATATGGGTTTGACTGCTAATCCAAAGGTCAGTGGTTCAAACCCACCAGATGCTCTGTGGAAGAATGATGGGGCAGTGTGCTTTCATAAAGATTTACAGCCATGGAAACCCAATGGGGGTCACTGTGATTTGGAATTGACTTGAAGGTAGTGAGCTTGGTTTTTTTGTTTTGTTTTTGAGTTTCAGTAATTGCTTAGACCAAAGGACGATGGTGGAAATGATGCAGTGAGGTTTCTGAGACTAGATCATAAAAGGCCACAAAGGTTCCACCTTATTTAGTGGATCCCAGATGTCACATAGGAAATTCACCTGCCCTCAGGTTGCCATTCCAAAACAGTCACTGAAGGTTCTCTGAAAGACAGTCTCACCTGAGCCAAGCCTTTCAGCAAAACCCACCTGGGCCACAGACATGTAGTGAATCCACTTTAAGCCCTTCATATCAGTCACCCTCCAGCCAAAACATCAAGTGGCATTGTAATGCCACCACATGGAACATAAGAATCACCCAGCTGAATCTTGCTCAAATTCCTGACCCATGAAATTATGAGATATAATGTAAATAGTTGTTTTAAGCCATCAATTAGCAGTAGTGTGTTACAAAGCACTAAATGTCCAGAACACTCACTGAAGAACATATTTTTTAAGTTTAAAAGCACAATGCATTAAATGGAACATGATACTAATTTAGCAGATAATTAGCACCATTTATTTTTACTAATGAAATAGAATTTAATAAAATAGAAAATATCAGAATACATGAATACAGTAAAGCTATTGCTTTAAGACACTTTTTCAGGTATATATTAAACTCACTTGTGCTGGCTTAACCTTCAGCCAAACAACAGACTGGCCTATAAGGTGAACAATTACACCAGGGGAGTGCACTCTATAGAACAATCAACCATGGAAGTTCAGAAAGGCAGCATTTATACAGGCAGAGAGCTCAGAGGGCAGGATTGTGTAGGAAAGAAAGATACAGGGAAAAGGTGTAACTATTGGCCTCTCCCTATCCAGAATGAAGAAGAGTAAAAAAAAAAAAAACAAAATCTCAAGGAAACAATTAGTCCAAAGGACTAATGGACTATGAAAATCACCACATCCAAGAGCCTGAGACCAGAAAAACTAGATGGTGCCTGGCTACCACTACTGACTTCTCTAATCAGGATCATAATAGGAGGTCCTGGGCAGAGTGTGAGAGAAATGTAGAACAAAATTCAAAATCATAAAAAAGACCAGAATTATTAGTCTTGTATAGACTGGTAGAATCTCCAAAACTATGGCTCTTCCACATCCCTCAAGCCTGGAACTGAAACCAGTCTTTCAGCCAAACAATAGATGGGGCTATAAAGTGAATAATAACACCAGCGGGGAACATACTCCTTAGAACTATCAATCACATGAGACCAAAAGGGCAACATTTGCCCCAGAAAATATCCAGAAGGCAGGAAGGGGCAGGAAAGAAGGATGAATCGAAATAAAACCCAGGGAGAAATTGGGTAGAATGGTGTGACATTGAGGGGATTGCAATTAATGTCACAAAACAAAATATATGGAAATTATTGAATGGAAATTAATTTGCTTTGTAAACTTTCACCCAAACCACAATAAAATGTTAAAAAAAAAAGAAAGAAAGAAAAGAAAATAGAATACATCAGGAACTAATGATGATAGTTTGTCGTGAACATCTGAAGTTCTGATAGTGTACTACTTAAGGCATTTGGCTGCTACCCAAAAGGTTCAAACCCACCAGCTGCTCTGCGAAGAAAGATGAGGCAGTCTGCTTCCATGAAGATTTACAGCCTTAGAAACCCAATGGAGGTCACTATGAATCAGAATTGACTTGATGGCAGTGAGTTTTTGGTTTGAATGATGATAGTTTGCTACGAACCTCTGAAGTTCATAGAAATTTATTCTTCTATTCCTCAAACAGGGCAGTGGCAGTGGCTGAATGAAATTTAGACAGTGTAGTCAGAGGGGACAACAGAGCAGAGCAGCAGCCAGGGATCCAGGTAAGGGGAGGGACCGAGACCCCACCCCCACCAGGCAGGAAAGCAGGGGAAAGTGAAGCCAGAGGGGATGACAGAGCAGAGCAGCATGAGGGATCCAGGTAATTGGGGGGCAGAGAGGTTTCAAACAGCTAAGGGAGATAAACTTGTCTGTCATTTTGTTGTACGGTTGTGGCTTGTGTGTTTCTGTGAGGCTTGAGGCTGTGCCACTGGTGTTTCAAGTGTCGGCAGGTTTGCACATGGTGCACAGGTTTCAATGTAGCTTACAGACTGAGACAGAGTAGGAAGAAGGAAGAGGTCATCCACTTCTCAAAGATTTGGCCAGGAACAACTCTATGAATAGCAGAGAAACACTGATACATTACTACGCAACTTTATAAATAGCCCTGAAACATTATCTGATACAGTGCAGGAGGACAAGCCCTTTAGGTCAGAGAGCTTTCAAAATATGACTAGGAAAGAGCTGCGTCATCAGAGTAGGATCAACCTTACTAATATGGATAAAGTAAAGCTTCCAAGACCTCCAATTACTGATGTGGCATGACTCAAATTGAAGAGAAACAGTTACAAACATCCACTAATAATCAGAACATGGAATGTACAAAGTATGAATCTAGGAAAATTGGAAGTTGTTAAAAATGAAATGGAACACATAAAGATTGATATCCCAGGCATTAGTGAGCTGAAATGGACCAGTTTTGGCCATTTTGAATCAGACAACCATATGATCTAGTATGCCAGAAATGACAATTGAAGAGGACTTGCATGGCATTCATCATCACAAAGAATGTTTCAAGATCCATCCTGAAGTACATACAATGCTGTCAGTGATATCCTACAAAATGCCTACAAGGAAGACCAGTTAATACGACTATTATTCAAATTTATGCACCAACCACCAAAGCCAAAGATGAGGTAATTGAAGATTTTTATCAACTTCTCCAGTCTGAAATTGACCAAACATGCAATCAGGATGAGTTAATGATCACTGGTGACTTGAATGCTAAATCTGGAAACAAAGAAGAATCACCGATAATTGGAAAATTTGGCCTTGGTGAGAGAAATAAAGCTGGAGATTGCATGATAGAAATTTGCAGGACCAATGACTTATTCATTGCAAATACCTTTTTTCAATGACACAAGTGGTGGCTATACACGTGGACTTTGCCAGATGGAATACACAGGAATCAGATGGACTACATCTGTGGCAAGAGGCGATGGAAAAGCTCAATATCTTCAGCCAAAACAAGGCCAAGAGCTGATTGTGGAACAGACCATCAACTGCTCATATACAAGTTCAACTTGAAGTAGAAGACAATTAAAACAAGTCCACAAGAGCCAAAATATAATCTTGAATATATCGCTCCTAAATTTAGAGACCATTTAAAGAACAGATTTGATGTATTGAACACCAATGACCAAAAACAGAAGAAATGTTGGATGATATCAAGAACATCATCCATGAAGAAAGAAAGAGGTCATTAAAAAGATGAGAAAAGGCCAAAATGGATGTCGGAAGATACCATGAAACTTACCTTTGAAAGGAGAGTAGCTAAAGCAAATAGAAGAAATGACCAGATAAAAGAGCTAAACAGAAGACTTCAAAGAGCAGCTTGAGAAGACAAAGCCAATTACTATAATGAAATATGCAAAGACTTGGAGTTAGAAAACCAAAAGGGAAGAACACATTCAGCATTTCTCAAGCTAAAAGAACTGAGGAAAAAATTTAAGCCTTGAGTTGCAATATTGAAAGATTCTACAGGCAAAATATTGAATGATGCAGGAAGCATCAAAAGAAGATGAAAGGAATACAGAGTCACTGTACCAAAAAGAACTTTCAATCTTCATCCATTTCAGGAGGTGACATATGATCAACAACCAATGGTATTGAAGGAAGAAGTCGAAGCCTCACTGAAGGAATTGGCAAAGAACAAGGCTCCAGGAATTGACGGAATACCCATTGAGACATTTCAACAAACGGATGCTCCACTGGAGGCACTCACTCGGTTATGCCAAGAGATTTGGAAGGCAAGGACCTGGCCAACTGACTGGAAGAGACCCATATTTGTATCCATTCCAAAGAAAGGTGATCCCACAGAATGTGGAAATTATCAAACAATATCATTAATATTGCACGCAAGTAAAATCTTACTGAAGATAATTCAAAAATGGTTGCAGCAGTATATTGACAGAGAACTTCCAGAGGTGCAGGCTGGATTCAGAATAGGACATGGAACAAGGGATATCATTGCTGATATCAGATGGATCTTGGTTCAAAGGAAAGAATACCAGAAAGATGTTTACTTGTGTTTTATTGAGTATGCCAAAGCATTTGATTGTGTGGATCATAACAAATTATGGATAACACTGAGAAGAATGGGAACACTTAATGGTACTCATGAGGAACCTGTACATAGATGAAGAGGCTGTCATTTGAACAGAACAAGGGGCACTGCATGGTTTAAAATCAAGAAGGGAGTGTGTCAGGGTTGTATCCTTTCACCATTCTAATTCAATCTGCATGCTGAGCAAATAATCTGAGAGGCTGGACTATATGAAGAAGAACGTGGCATCCAGATTGGAGGAAGAATCATTAACGACCTGCAATATGCTGACAACACAACTTTGCTTGCTGAAAGTGAGGATCATCAGGCACTGACTGATGAAGATTGAAGAATACAGTCTGCAGTATGGATTACATCTCAATATAAAGAAAACAAAAATCCTCACAACTGGACCTATAAGTACCATCACGGAGGAAGAATCATTAACAAAGTGAGGATCATCAGGCACTGACTGATGAAGATTGAAGAATACAGTCTGCAGTATGGATTACATCTCAATATAAAGAAAACAAAAATCCTCACAACTGGACCTATAAGTACCATCACGATAAATGGAGAAAAGATTGAAGACTTCACATTGCTCAGACGCCAATGGAAGTAGCAGTCAGGACATCAGATGACATATAGCACTGGGCAAGTCAGCTGCAAAGGACCTTTTTCAAGTGCTGAGGAGCAAAGATGTCTCCTTAAGGACTAAAGTGTGTCTGACACAAACCATGATATTTTCAATTGCCTCATATGCATGTGAGCGCTGGACAATGAATAAGGAAAACCAAAGAAGAATTGATGCTTTTGAGATGTTGCACTGGCAAAGAATGCTGAAAGTACCATATACTGCTATAAGAACCAACAGATCTGTCCTGGAGGAAGTGGTAGCTGTAATGCTCCTTGAAAGTGAGAATGGCCAGACTTTGTCTCACCTATTTTGGTCATGTTGTCAGAAAGAACTATTCCCTGGAGATGGATGTCATGCTTAGTAAGTTGGAGGGTCAACCAAAGAGGGGGAGGTTCTTAAGGAGATGGATTGACACTGGCTGCAGCGATGGGCTCAAGTGTAGCAGGAATCGTGGAGCTGGCGCGGGACCGGGCAGTATTTAGTTCTGCTGTGCATAGCGTCACTGAGTTGGAGACAACTCGACAGCACCTAACAACAACATAATGTTGTTGTTGATGTTGTTGTTATGTACCATGGAGTCGGACCTGACTCATAACCACCCCTCTCTGGGTTTCCGAGGCAGTATCACTACAGAAGTAGGCTGCCCAACCTTCCTTCCGAGGAGTGGTTGGTGGGTTTGAACCTCCAGCCTTCTGGTTAGCAGTCAAATGCCTTAGGCACTACACTAGTCAGAGCAATAAGAAGCACTGGTGGCACTGTGGTTAAGCACTTGTTTGCTAAACAAAAGTTCTGCTGGTTAGAACCTACCACTTGCTCCATGGGAGAAAGATGCAGCAATTCACTTCTGTAAAGATTTACAGCCTTGGAAACCCTATCTGGCAGCTCTATACTATCCTTGAGTCACGATGAGTGGTAATTTGACTGCACAGGTGGGTGGGTTGGTTGGTTGGTTAGTTAGTTGGTTGGTTAGTTGGTTGGCCAGGGAAGGATCCTGTGGTCCTGAATCTGCCTTAAATTGAGATATGAGGGAAAAGTAGCCTGAGGGCTGGTGGAAAGGCATTCCAGGCAAAAGCCCTGAAGCTGAAAAGAGCTTGATATGTTAGAAAAACAGAAGAGACCAGTGTACCTGGAGCATATGAGCCAGGAAGAGAGTAGATGAGTGAGTCCTGGATGCGGCAAGTATGCAGTAATGATACTTCTGAATCCAGTTAAGTGGCTGGCTACTACTAACTGAGAAGTTCAAGGCTGAAATTGTGGTTCAAAGGCCAGCAGTTCTCGTCCACCCAGAGGCCCCTCCAAAGAAAGTTCTGATGATCTACTTCCTAAAGATCACAGCCATTGAAAACCCTACGGAGCATAGCTCTACCTTGAAACACAAAGAGTTGTCATGAGTCAGAGTCAAATTGATGGCAACTGATTAGACTACGCATGGCCATGGCAAAGAGTTTGAATTTCATTTCCTTTGCAATGGACAATCCCTGGTGTATTTTATGCAGTTGGGTGACATAAGAGGACTCCCAGTTTTAAAAGGTCATTCTGGATGCTCTGTGGGAAATTGTGGGAGCGGGAGTGTAATTGATAATATTAATAACTTACACTTATTGAGTCTTACCATGTACTCAGCACTGCCTTAAACTCCACAATTTTCAGCACCCCACAAGGTAGCAGGAAACAACTGAGGCACAGGGAGTTCAGGTTACTTACCTGAAGTCACAGAGCTAGTAAGTAGCAGGGCTAGGACTCAAGCCCATGCTACGTGACTTAGAGTCTAGGCTCTTAACTACCATACTAAAATAAGCATACTATTCCTGCCGTCTCTCTGACAAAGGCCTGCCTTTGAGCTTAAAATAGTATGTTCTAATAAAGACCTTTGAATATTAAAAAGAGCACTATGTGAATTTAATAGTGCTTTTATAATGGATAAATATAACTCATTAAACAAAATAAAATGAATTGGCTCCTAATCTTCTGTATATTGTGGTTAAAAGCAGCACTAATAATTTGCCGCAAGAAAAACAATTAGCACTCTCATTAAGTAGAGTCCTGCTTACACTTCACTCATTAACTTTAATCATCTATGAAATGCTTGAACTAAGCTAACCTGTCAGTACCAGAGTCATTAGTGCCTATCAGCAACTTATGATGTTTTAATTTTTAGAGTATGTTTAAATTTTACCGATTAACAAAGGACCCAGTTTAGTCACTATTTTCCCCTAATGGTACTTGTAATCAAGACACTGAATATTATTTAAGCTAAGAAATTATTATCCTTCACAATATCACCATAAACTGTTCTTAATTAGTAGTTACTTTTCTTTCCCCCCTTCACTTTCCCAAATATTCAAACTCTTATTTAGCCTTTAATCAGCAATACAAATTCTGAACAGAACATGTTGGTATTTCTAACATGATTACAGTTCTTACATCTGAGTCAGCACAGATAACTCTGTATTTTACACTGTTGTTGTTGTTATTAGGTGCCAGTTAGTAGGTTCATACTCATAGTGACCCTAAGTACCACAGATGCAACACTACTGGGTCCTGAGCCATCTTCACAATTTTTGCTCTGCTTGAGCCCATCATTGCAGCCACTATGTCAGTCCTTCTCATTGAGAGTCTTCCTCTTTTTCAGTGACCCTCTATTTTACCAAGCATGATCTCCTTCACCAGGGACTAGTCCTTTCTGACAATTATGACCAAAAAGTACATGAGCTAAAGTCTGGCCATTCTCACTTCTAAGGAGCATTCCTGCTGTACTTCTTCCAAGACAAATTTGTTCCTTTTTCTGGCAGTCCATGGCATTTTCAATATTCTTCATGAACACTACAATTCAAATCCATCAATTCTTCTTTGGTCTTCCTTATTCTTTGTCCAGCTTCCACATGCATATGAGGCAATTGAAAATTCCAAGGTTTGGTTCAGACCACCTTGGTCTTCAAAGTGACATCTTTGTTTTTTAATACTTTAAAGAGATCTTTTGCAGCAAATTTTCCCAACGCATTATGTTGTCTGACTTCTCGACTGTAGCTTCTATGGGCATTGATTATGGACCCAAGCAAAATTAAATCCTTGACCACTTCAATCTTTTCTCCATCAATGGTGATGTTGCTTATTCGTCCTTTTGTGAGGATTTTAGTTTTAAGTTGAAGGCTGTAGTCTTCATTCTTCATCAGTAAGTGTTTCGTGTCTTCTTCACTTTCAGCAAGCAAGGTTGTGTCACCGGCACATGCAGGTTGTTAATGAGTCTTCCTATAATCTTGATGCTACATTCTTCTTCATATAGTCCAACTTCTTGGATTATTTGCTCAGCATACAGATTGAAAAAGGGTGATGAAAGGATACAGCCATGATGTACATCCTTCTTGATTTTAAACCATGCAGTATCCCCTTGTTCTGTTCAAATGACAGCTACTTGGTCTATGTACAGGTTCCTCATGAACACAATTGAGTGTTCTGGAACCCCCATTCTTTGCATTATTATCCATAACTTGTTATGATCCACACAGTAGAATGCCTTTGCATAGGCAATAAAACACAAGTAAACATTTTTCTGGTATTCTTTGCTTTCAGCCAAGATCCATCTGACATCAGCAATGATATCCCTTATTCCATGCACTCTTCTGAATTCAGTTTGAATTTCTGACAATCCCTGTCGATACACTGGTGCAACTGTTTTTAAATTATCTTCAGCAAAATTTTACTTGCTTATGATATTAATCATAATGTTTGATAATTTCTGCATCCTGTTGAATCACCTTTCTTTGGAATGGTCACAAATATGGATCTCTTCCAGTCAGTTGGCCAGGTTGCTGTCTTCCAAATTTCGTGGCATAAATGAATGAGTGCCATCAACACTCTATCTGTTTGTTGAAGCATCTCAATTTATTTTCTGTCAATTGCTGGAGCCTGGTTTTTCATCAGTGCCTTCAGTGCAGCTTAGACTTCTTCTTTCAATACCATAGGTTCTTGATCATATGCTACCTCCTGAAATGGTTGAATGTTGACCAATTATATTTGGTATAGTGACTGTGTATTCCTTTCATCTTCTTTTAATGCTTCTTGAATCATTCAATACTTTGCCCATACAATCCTTCAATATTGCAATTCAAGGCTTGAATTTTTCTTTTCTTCAGTTCTTTCAGCTTGAGAAATGCTGAGCCTGGTCTTCCCTTTTGGTTTTCTCACTTTAGGTCTTTGCTCATTTCTTTCTAATACTCTGTCTTCTTCAGCGGTCCTTTGAAATCTTCTCTTCAACTTTTTTACTTCATTTCTTCCGTTCACTTTAGCTACTCTACCTTCAAGAACAACTTTCAGAGTCTCTTCTGACATCCATTCTGGACTTTGTTTCTTGGCTTTTTTACTAACGTTTTGCTTTCTTCATGTATGATGTTTTTGATCTCAGCCCACAACTCTCGACTGTTGTTCAGTGTGTCAAATTTATTCTTCAGATGGTGCCTAAGTTCAGGTGGGATATAATCAAGTCTGTATTTTGGTTCTAGGAAAATTTAGGAGAGTCGTTATTAATCTTTTAGGGGTATTGCAGACACCTTTGGGAAGCTGATATTTGAATGCGTTAACTGTTTGCACCACCCAGGAACTCTAAAAACAGAAGATCAGTATCCAGAAAATTTATAAGCTCCTAAAAATAAAAAAGACAACAGAAAAAAGGCATAATCAAGCATTTTACTGAAAGGAAACAGTTACAAATGGCTGTCAGACTGGAGGACAACTCCTCCAAAAAAAAAAAAAAAAAACTCACTGCCTTCGAGTTGTTTTCCGACTCATAGTGACCCCTTCTTGGTTTCCAAGGCTGTATCTCTAGGGAAATAGATTGCCCAGTCTTCCTTTGGAGGAGTGGCTGGTTTGAACTGCCAGCCTTCTGGTTAGCAGTCAGATGCCTTAGGCACTACACCACCAGCGCTATGTTATGTAAATATACCCTTTCTTAAAACAGTTAAACCAACCCCTAGCTCTGATAGCATAGTGCCTAAGGCACTTGACTGCTAACCAGAAGGCTGGTGGATTCACCAGCCACTCCTCAGATAATGATACTGCCTTGGGATCGCTATGAGTGGGATCCAACTTGACTGCACATAACAACAACTACTACCCTCAACAAATTTTTTATCACGAGCACTTCACTTGCTGCGTAAGCAGCTTTAAATCATTGAAAAGGCTTCAAGCCTGTTCTTGCACTAAAGTAAGGCTAAAAAAGAACCACATGCACCTGGTCTGACTTACTTACAAATTCTTAAAGACACAGCTAAGGATGGATCTCATTTGTAACCCGGGGACTGCCTGTACAGACCTCCTCCATATATATACAATTTTGGATACAATTTCAGGAGATTCACACAACTCCTGGATTGTATCCTTGGATCACTAAGAATCCCAGGTTAAGAATCTGTGTTTTAATTTTACCTGACTGTCCAGGAATAATTAAAATTCATTCCTGGTTGATGAGAAAGCTCTTCTTTAAAAAAAGTGCTGGATAATAAATTGTAGAAGGAAGGGTAGAATTTTAAAAATTGCTCTTTTCCCATCTCAAGTGAAATAATGGGGCATGGATCATCAGTTCAAGGTAAAAGTATCAGGTGAAATGTAAGAGAACAGGATATTTGTATCAAATTATCAAAGAATCATCCCAAGATTATTTGCTAATGACAGAATGGATAATGAAACTTTCTACTGGAGATATTTGGAAGTAATTTCTTAGCTTAAATAATACTTACTACCTTGATTGCAAGTGCCATATCTGAACACCAACAGGTCAAACTTGGGCTCAATAATAATGAGACAAGTTGATATTAAGTGCCTCCTGATATGATGCAATTTGAAACATACAACACCTGTGTATTTTTGTCAACCATGTTAACCTAAATCTAAACAAGTCTTTTAAACCATCTACTTTGTTGTTGTTGTTGTGTGCTGTCAAGTCAGACTCAACTCATAGTAACCCCTCCTTGGGTTTCCGAGGCAGTATCACTGCGGAAGTAGATTGCCCAACCTTTCTTCCAAGGAGTGGCTGGTGGGTTTGAACCACCAGCCTTCTGGTTAGCAGTCACATGCCTTAGGCACTACTCTACCAGATTTAAACCAGTTTACTGGAAATTACATGAGGTAAAGGAACAAGTTAAATACCATCAAAAAGTCACAAGCTGATAAATCTGAAATGTGAATAATTCTACAAAACAATTCATCTAATTTCTTTAAAAAAAAAAAAGTCAAGGTCTTAAATTAAAAAAAAAAAAAAAAGAGCCTAGTGACTAGTCTAGTTGCCGCCCAGTCAGCTTCAATTTATGGCATCCTCATATGTGTCAGAGTCGAACTGGGCTCCATAGGGTTGTCAATGGCTGATTTTTCAAAAGTGGATAGACAGGCTTTTCTTCCAAGGTGCCTCTCAGTGAACTCAAACTCCCAGCCTTTTGCTTTGCAGCCAAATGCATTAACTATTTGCATCACCCAGGGACTCCAAAACCAGAAGACTAATATCCAGAAAATTTAAAAGCCCCTAAAAATAAAAAAGACAACAGACGAAAGGCATAATCAACCATTTTACTGAAAGGAAACACAGAGCCAATAGGGATATTAAATGCTATTCCTTTATTAGCAATGGAGGAAATGCAATTGAAACAAAAATGACATACCATTTATACTCACCAGATTGACAGAAATTGTAAAGTCATACAACATCAGAAACACATACAGCTAGTAGGAATGCACGTTGGTTCAACCACATTGTCATTTTACAGAAGAGGAAAAAAAAGCACATACCCTGTGATTCAGCAATTAAGTCCAAACAGATACCATAAAGAAAAGATTGTACATGTGTACCAAAAGACAAGTGCAAGAACATATATAACAATGTTGTTCATAGTAGCAGAAAGCCGAAAACAACCTAAATGAGTGTGTGACAATGGAATGCAATG
Organism: Orycteropus afer afer; assembly: GCF_000298275.1. Lineage (NCBI taxonomy): Eukaryota > Metazoa > Chordata > Mammalia > Tubulidentata > Orycteropodidae > Orycteropus > Orycteropus afer. Next base: position 25,670,058 of record NW_006921589.1, read on the forward strand.
ACAAAGGAATATTATACAGCAGTGAAAATGAATGAACTTCATATTTCAACATGGATGTAGCGTATCAATATAACAAGAAAAAGCAAAATTTAGTAAGATCCCATCTATATAAAGTTTTAGTGTGCAAACCTAAACAATATTATTTTTAGGAATACATGCATATAGAGTCAAATTGTAAGGAAAAGCAAAAGAATCATAAACTCAAAATTCAGTATAGTCGTGGCTTCTATGGTAAAAGGTGGTTTTTATTTCACTTCTGAAGACAGATAATGATACATGGTGTTTATTTTATTGTTATTCCTTATTATCTTATATCAGGGTCCCTCAACCTTAGTGCTATAGACATTTTGAACCAAGTAATTCTTATTGTAAGGGGCTGTCCTGTGGATAGTTGGATGTTTAGCAGTATACTTGGCCTACTGATCTGCTTCCAAAAGGTCGCAGCCTTGACAACCCTAAGAGCAGCTCTATTCTGCACACGTGGAGTCACCGTGGGCGGGAATCAGCTTGATGACACACAGTAACAATGCACAGACACCACTGTAGATGCCGTTGAGTTGGTTCCGACTCGTGGTGACGTATGTGGAGAATTGCTTCATTGGGTTCTCAAAGCAGTGACATTAGGCCTTCCTTCCAGGCCACCTCTGGCTGGTTTTGAGCCACCAACCTTTCAGTTAGCATCTAAGCTCTTAACCATTTGTGTCACTTCCATGGGTAATGTGATCTATCAGAGATCACTGAAGTAGGAGTTCAGAAACCTGACTTTACCTCTCTTAGAACAGGTCTTAGTTCTTCCATTGGCTTCTTTTTAAGGATACAGCAGACAGTTCAGTGTTTGTAAAAACAGATCCTGCCTCTCAGCACTGGAAACTTCAGAGGTACACTTACTTATGTTTATAGATCACAAGGACATAATTTAGTTCACAGAGACAATAATTTAGATAGTGGAACCCCAATGACCTATGCAGAGTAAGCAATCTCCCAAAAAGCCTTGTTTTATGGTTACTAATATGCATGGGTCATACTATTGCTGATAAGATGCTTTGAATTCCTGAGGGAGAAAAATGATTAGAAAGTATTATTTTGCATACTTCTTTTTTTTTTTTTTCCTATTTTTGGACACCAATGGCATTTTAATAGTGCCATAATTTTGGCTACACTATACAGTCACCCATATATCATTTCTGTTTATGAGGCTCCCTGGACATCTGTTTCTTGCATTAGGTAATTAGTTTAGACCAAGTTATGGTGAATGACGTACATTCAGTTGACCATCTGCCTCCAAAATATAGCTCAGTTTTAGGACACGGCTTTTATTCTATATCACACCATCATTATTCACTACATAGACCTATTACCTGAAATTCTACTCTCACTCACTGATAATTTGTATCTTAATTCTTTCCAACAAGATTTACAGAGCAGACCCTCAACTAACACAAAGGAGATTTCGTTTTAGAGAGATTTAGTAGATGCAATCAAATCCCCTTAAAGGGAGACTCGCCAAATGGTTACAAATGGATGTTCTATATGTGATGTGGTGTCGCAAATCAACAAATCTCATTTTACATTACATCACCATGGCAAAGACACTTAAGAGAGATGGTCTAAAACACCTCTGAAGTGTCACAGCCAATGTCTGGCCTTTTTTCTTGGGAAGAACAATAGTTCTCAGGAAAGTATTAGTGATGTCATTGAATTTCCTATTATGTTCAAAATTGCATCACATGTTTCTGGCTCCATGTTCTATAAACCTGTAAAGTGGATTTTCATGTTATCCACAAGGAATTGGTTTACTGGAAAAAACAGGGAGGAAAGGAGGAAGGCAGAGGATGTGAGGGAGGGTGGATGAAAGGCAGGGAGGGAGAGGGCGGGAAGGAGGAAGGAAGTCTTCCTATTACTTTTTAGGCCTGAGCTATAGGGTGCATTGGAGGTTCTGTCTGCCTGCCTCCTTGTTTGTTTTTAATCTGAGAATTACTTTTGCATCATAATACTAAAAAAATCACGGCATGGTGGCATTAGTCCCATTTTAAATTGCCATATCAATCTTCTTAACTTATCATGAATTTTGGATAAACAATTCATGCTAATTTTCAATTGTCTGTATTTTTTTTCACAATAAGCACATTATTCTATAAACAAAATAAAACCAAAACCCACTGCTATGAGTCGATTCTGACTCATAGCGATCCCATTGAGTTTCTAAGTCTATAAATATTTACGGAAGTAGATTGCCTCATCTTGCTCCCATGGAGCAGCTGGTAGGTTTGAACCACTGACCTTCTGGTTAGCAGCCAAATGCCTTACCCACTGTGCCACCAGAGCTCCTTATAGACAAAATAGAGAAGTACTTTATTTAAAAAATGTTTTAGGATTTGTCAAAATAATGTAATTAGATCATATAATTTTATTCTCTGCTTATCTGGTTCTACCACTTACTGATGGGAAAATGTGAGAGTAACTAGAAATTACTTTACCTCCATGGCTTTGCAGCAAATGTGAGGTAACTGTGCCATACTAGCCACAAATTCATTATTTTGTCCCTGTTGTTACTAGGAGACTACAACATTCAACTGGCAAATGTTAACAAGTAGCAAAGCAAATGTAAACACCATTTGCTCTACTAATATTTTAATAGGCCTCTTTTGCTGTAAAGTCTCTTGGCACCATAACATATATATGCAAATATTGCTCAAATGGTTAAATAACAATGGTATGTAAGTGGATCAATAATTATCTCCCCCACAAATTTAATATACTGTGAGACTCAGCTACAAAAAAGAATGTAACAGTAAAATGTGATTTTATCTTCTAGATTAGACCAGCCTGAAAAAATAAATATATACCTTGTAAAGGTCAATAGCCATAGAATCATATGCATACTTAAAAGTGATACATTTTTTCTTTAAGATCCTATTCAAATTTCACCTCTCCCTTGAGGCTTTTCCTCTTAATTCTAGAATGATCTTTCCTTCCCTGGCTCTTTCTATAATTTGTGACTTTTTACTGTAGCACTCACCACTGCCTCATACTGTATTGTTCCCTTACTGAGAAACATAATTATGCACATTTTAACGTTTCTGAAACCGAGATGCCTCCTACAATTTATATGTATATTTAATGAAGTACTCTTTTTCCTCCCTTTTCCCTCTCTGTAGCCCCCAATCAGCTCTTAATTAAATCAGTGGTGGGATTTACAACTCAGGGAGCCTGGGAACAGCTTGGCAAACCTACCTACCTGGAGGACATACACATTTGTTGATGCTGGTGTTCTCTGTGAACATAGACTATAGGAAGTACAGGATAAGGACCTTAGTGAATTAAAATTGAGAACCTCAGGCTCTTTTAGCTGTGAGAAGAAAAGAATTTTAAAGAGGTGACCACCACCAGGAGGAATTTGGGGATTTATATAATTGATGTGTCATTGCATGATTTTGCCCTCATCTCTTCAAATTTACGTTAGTGCCCTAAGCCTCAATCTCAGATGATTCTGTGATGTTGTACTTTTCTATATATCAACAAACAAATTAGATTTAGATATTTTAAGTGAGTGGCTTTAAAGTTCAAAGCCCCAAATTGCTCTTCTCTCTGTAGCAGACACTGTACTGTGCCATCCAGACACACCCTCCCTTTCAGGACTAGAGCACATTTTCCCAGCTGCTGAGAGTGTTAAGGGAGCTCTGGTGGTGTAGTGCCTAAGGCATTTGACTGCTAACCAAAAGGCTGGCAGTTCAAACCCACCAGCCACTCCTCGGAAGGAAGACGGGGCAATCTACTTCCATAGAGATACTGCCTCGGAAGCCCAAGGAGAGGTCACTGTGAGTTGGATTTGCCTCCATAGCAGTGGGTTTTTGGTTTGTCTTTTTTTTTTTTTTTCCGAGAGTGTTAATGTCTGGCAGCTCACAACTGAGTCCTGCTTCAGAAACATCCTCTGCTGAAAAGAACCGCCTTACTTGAGTTTACATTCTCTTCTGGGGATCAACCCACATCCAGCGGCTGGTCAGGGCTATCAAGGCTAGGTCCTTTGCTCTAATTTGGGATGACTATGCAGAGCCATTCCAGCTCCAGAGCAAACAATGGATTTGAGTAAGGTCTTTGTGGGGATTGCATCACAGCCCAGTTTCTTCTTCTGTTCACCCCTACTTCCTTCACTTTAATTAATCCAGAAATTATTCTTCAGTAAACTTCCTGTAGGGAAATTTCTGTCTCAGAGTCTACCTCCTATGGAAACTGAACTAAGACAGCTGATGTGTTGGAATGTCAAACAAATTATTTTAAAATGGAATTTTGGAGCTGGATCACCCACCAACCATAATGACCCTCTATCACTGATGGGAAGTGTTTTGATTACCTTGGTGCTGCTCTAAGGAGCTCTGGTAGCATAGTGCCTAAGACATTTGACTGCTAACCAGAAGGGTGGTGGGTCAAACCCACCCGCCACTCCTCAGAAGGAAGGTTGGGCAATCTACTTCCACAGTGATCCTGCCTCGGAAAACCGAGGAGGGGTCGCTATGAGTCAGGTCCAACTCCACCGCAGTGAGTTAGGTTTTTAGTTTGATGATGCTTTAACAGAAAATACCACAATTGGGATGGCTTTAACAAACAGGAGTTTATTCTCTTACAATTTGGAGGCTTTAACTCTGAGTTCAAAGTGCCAGCCTCTAGGGGCTGGGTGAAAGCCCCTCAACCTTGGGCTTCAGCTCTGCCCCTTGCTCCTGGCCCACTGAAGCTAGAGGCATCTCTTCACTCAGACAGCTGCTGGCTGCTGAGGCTGACAAGCCCAAGATTGACAAATAAAATGGCACAGTCCCGATGTTACCAAACCACATGGCAGGCCATTAATTCAAGTCCAATGAAAGTCCCAAGATGGGCATAGCATGGCCGGCTGCTGAACAATGACAAAGCTACATACAGGGTCCAAGCATGCCATAAATTAGAAACCATCCCAAAGCTGCTACTTATATACAGGAAGCAGACCACATCCCTAAGGCAACTACTCAGCTGCTTGTAGTAGCTCCCACCATGGAGTTGATTGCTAGTCTCATTATGGGGAATAACTACCACCAGCTGTCCAGCCACTCAACCAGGCCCAGCCAAGTTGACACACAATCTTAACTACCACAGTAAAGTGAAGCGTGGATGAACCCTAGCATGTGGCAAAACTTTCATAGATAATGAACTAGAAGACCGTACCAAAGAAATATAATGTTTGGAAGGTCTGATGTATGAGACATTTGAGAAATATGGGAAAATAGAAATGATAAAGGTGATTCATCACCAATTAAAAGCTAGGATTGAAAGCCAAAGTCTGCTTTGGAGCATATCAAAAGACTATCATCTTTACCACTGATGGCATACAAGGTTGAAATCAATCCCAAGGCTTATGATAATAAGAGTAGCATAGCTCCCAATGATGTTGAGTTCTCATCACTGCCATGTCTGTTACATCAAGGTCAAGTGACCTATGGACATTTACTCAAGTAACTGAATACTCAATAGAAGTAAAGACAAGCATTTGAGAACCCTTGACCACACAGTCCAAGTTGACTGACACCCATGGATCTGAAGGATCATCATGACCCCTTGTTAGAGTAAAGATGTATGACATGAAGTAATAAATTGAGTCTTGGCCCATCCTGCTCATAGTGAATCCGTTGGGTTCACTAACCCAATACATGATCTTCTCTCTATACTACAAATAGGTAATTGGAATGGACATACTTGGTAGTTGCTAAAACCCATGATAGGTTTTCTGTCTATGAGGTAGAAGGTATTGTGATGAAGAAGGTCAATGGAAGCTTCTGCAACTATCTCCCTTCTCCATGACAAAGATAACACATTTAAAAAAATCCTAGGGGTATGGCAGAGATTAGTGTTACATTTAAAGATCTAAAGGATACTAGAGAAGTGGTCCCATAATATTTCCACTTACTTCACCATTCTTCCCCTGCACAAATAAGACAGATGCTGAAGGATGAGAGCAAACAACCAAGGTTGACAGTAGACGACCAAAAACTCAACAAAGTAGGAACCCCAATTGCAGCTGGTAAACCACTGCCTCAGCTACCTGGTATGAAGCCATTGATCTGGCAAATGTATTCTCTTTCATTCTGATCAGAAAAAGAGGATCAGAAGTACTTCACATTCATGTGGGACAGACAATGGTTATACATTTATGGTCCTGTCCTGGGGCTATGTTAAAAGTTCCCTGTCACAATATAGTAAGGAGTGATCTGGACCATCTGAATAGGCCTCATACTGTTCCACATATTCTACACTTACTTGGGAACACTTCTCTAAGCCATATAGTGGCTTCCACAAAAGGCTTCCAGCTTTTTAAAAAGATTTTTTTTTTTTTTAATTTTTATACACATCCATTCACAATTTCTACATGGACAGTTCAGTCACATTGGTTGCCTACTTCACATCCTGTCACTATCCTCACTCTGTCTACCCAAATTATTTCTTCACCATTCACTGATGCTCTCTGTCTCTTAAAGTTCTCATCTGTGCTTTAGATTTACTGTTGTCGAACTGAAATCATATAAACACTTTATAAGAGTACAATGCTCAAGACTAACTTCTTCCTTAAATGAGCAAAACTATGGTTTAGTTGTTTTTGCTTTGTTTTGTTTTGTTTAATGATGGTTTCACGGCATAGTTTCGATTAAAGGTTTAAAGATTATTTATAGGCAATAAATTCAAGGGTTCCTCCAATCTTAACGGATTCAGTAAATTTGGTTTCCATATGCATTTGAAGTTCTGCTTGATGACTTTCCTCCTTGATGACTTTTATTGAGTCCCTGTTCAAAACATTGGTAGTGGGGCTCCATTCATTTCTTTTGGTCCAATGGCAAAGAAGTAGCAGTTCATGGAGGAAGTTGGATCTCCAGTCCATTCCTTCCCTGATTCCTGATTGTTCTTCTCTGTTGCTCCAGGAGAATAAATACTAATTATTTTATTTTAGGTGGCCACCCATAAGTTTTTAAGACCCCAGACACTACTCAGTAAACTGAGAGATAGAAGAGGCATTTTGTAAACAATGGTAGGCTGACTGACTGGCAGGACCCACCAAAAAAGGCTTCCAGCATTGAGTGGGTCTTAGAGCAGGAAAGGGATGTGTGATAGGACCAGAAAAAATGCAGGCAGTCTAGCCCAAAGGCTGAGCACATTCTATGGTATCAAAGTATCTGCAGTGGGAAAACATGCCATGATTTTATGACAGTCCCCAACTAGAGAATCACAACATAGACCTTTATGGTTCCAGACCAAGGTTTAAATCTCCCCACCTGATTTTGGTGAGCAGTTATGTAACTGCTAAACAAGAACTCACACTTGAATCAGCCTAGGGCCTATATTTTGCTCCATACTCTTGCCTCAGTTTATCATTGAATGGAGAAGAAGTAAAATTGTCAAAAACTTGGCACTATCTTATTAAAATATGGAGAACTAGTGTTTAAATTTCTCCTGAGTAATTTGTATGTTTTTGACTATTTAACACTGTAACTATGGCAATTAATCCCATTCCTTTCTTTACTGAAGACACTCAGACAGGGTTCATGGTCAACCTCTAGCTTTCAAATAGAACCTTATCATTTGTGTTGTTAAATGTTTGTCTCATCCCTAGCTATTTCTCATTTTCACAATTCAGTTTCCTTTTTGGTCCCATTTCCTTGTCTATCTTGCTATGTCTTATATTTCACATATTTCAGTAGCCACCTCAAACCTTTTGTTGTTGTTGTTGTTACGATAGGGAACAAGGTAGAGAGTCCATTAAATGAGAAAGGAAAGAGAAGGAAAAGGAAAGGGAAAGAGAAAGATGAACTGTTCTAGTGCTGGTAGAAGTGAAGACAATAGCGATGTCCAAGACTTGAAATAGTCAGCATGTACGTTGTCATGAGAAGCTTCTACAAGACCATACTAAATGAGAACTCACCAGTGAGCATCTTACCTAGTATTTGATCATTAAATTTGTAATATCATACCAAGGTGAATGGGTGAAAAGGAGTAGAGGGATGACTAAATTTGGCCAGGGTTGGTCTGGGACCTGTTGCCTGAGCTATAAGTTTAGGTTCCACTGCCATTACTAGGTCTCTGCCTGCCATTACCTCCTAAGCCTTTTGTCCCAGAGCATTTGCAGCATCTGTACAAAAAAGCACCTGCTGGGATTGGGGGTGGGATTGAGAGGTATATTTAGAAATCATTCTCGCTTTGTCCATGGAATAATAGTTATTGTAATTGTAGATGCCCAAATTCTCAACTTATCTTGTCCCTTTTCTACCCAGCAGCCCATGTGTTTTACATTAAGATTCTATGTCATGTGAGGGAAAGTAAAAAGCTTTCTCTTTTTTGGAACAAATCTGGAATGGAAACCTAATAGTACTTTTTCTTTTTTTTTTTTTTCCCAGCCTGGATAAATATCCTAAATAAAAGTGCCAAAAGGTCTGATGTTCTGTCCCTGATTACAAGTTTTTCTCTCCTTCTGTAGTTGGTAATTACTTGGAAGAATAAAACTATGGTTTCCAAATCTATCAGACATTTAGAAATACTGCTTGCACATGTTGGACTTTATTTTTTCTTCTCTGGAAGGCAAATGATCATGATTAATAGCAATTCCACTCAAGGGGCTCCTGGGCCACTTGGCTCCCCAAGGAAAAATGAGAAAATAAAATCAACTAAAATGCATTTGTCTTCATTTTAAGGGTATGTGTTATCTGCCTCTATTTATTTACTAGTGTGTTCTAGCAGTATTTGACTGGGGTTGCCTAACATTCGAGTGCCTCCAGAGGGTTGTGATGGCCCTGCCACATTGTAGGGCTTGCCTCTGGACTAAGCTCTTCACTCAGCCTGGCTTCCCACCCGCAGGTGATCTCTGGTCTTTTGAAGACATCTTATAGGTAAAAGCGGGTATGGGCTCACTGTGTTGGTGTTGTTGTTATGTGCCGTCGAGTCGGCCCCGACTCATAGCGACCCCTCCTTGGGTTTCCGAGGCAGTATCACTACGGAAGTAGGATTGCCCAACCTTCCTTCCGAGGAGTGGCTGGTGGGTTTGAACCACCAGCCTTCTGGTTAGCAGTCAAGTGCTTTAGCCACTATGCTACCAGAGCTCCTATGGACTCACTAGTCTATACTAAAGTGTTGGGTTGGGCAAAACTTACAGGCTTGTGCTTAATACTAGGAAAGCCCTTGACTTTTTGTAGGTGCTTCCTTAGTTCACTGCTGGAACTCCATATATGTTCCTATAGGGATTGAGGAATCTGAACTCAGAGGGGCTTTAGGACAGGGAATAGGTTCCCTCCTTGAGGGCAAGAAGACTTTTGAGAAAGTTGTCCAATAACTACCTGGCTTGTCTGGAAGTAGAAATATAACCTCATATTTATATACAAATTTATTGTTTATTATAAACTTTTACAAATATTACTGAAGGGAGTCTGATGATAAAACTATGAAGGACGTAGAACTGGTGTTATCATTTTCTTTACACAATCATCTTCCTTGCCTCACGCCCCCCATGGTACTTATGCTTCCTGAATTTAGGGATTTATATTTAGAATATAAAAAATAATTCATTAATTCTGCCTCATAGAGTAGCTTAAATATCATCATCACAATCCTTTGGAAGGATGATCACATCTGGGTCTCAGCTTCTTCATCTTAAAAATAACAGGTTGAGATTTTAGGACTGGTGATCTTCCATCTAGGCCTAACACTCTATTGACATAAAAAGTCCAAACCAGAGCACAAGCCAGGAGCAGTCAACTGTGGGAAGCAGGCAGAAGTCATGAGGAATTCCCTCATAAACAAAGAAGAGCAGTGTTAACTGGACAGGTCATACCCTGTAAAGAAAATAAGTTCCATGAAGAAGACAGTGTGTGGCATGGGTGGTTAGTGATTCCATACAGAACACCTCGTTTGGGTGATCTGTCCATTAAATTTGTAATAGTGATAAATATTAAATTGGGTACATTAGGATATGTAGGGAGGGCTCAAGTGAATATAACCGTAGGAAGACTAAAGCAGGTTATGTGTTTCAAGATTGAACAAGCATCCATAAAGAAGATCTGTTACTGATAAGACCTGGCTTCTGAATTGACTGGATGGCAGTGATCTTTTATTTTTCCCTACAACAAGGGTAGAAAATACAATTTTTCTGTTTACCTCACTGGCCTCACTTCTCAGTCTCTTTTGCTGGCTCCTCCTCCTCTATTATCACCCCTAAGTACACTTGCAGCCCAGGGCTCAGTCCCAGTCCAATGACTTTTCTCTCAGTAATGGGCAGTCACCATCTGGGCACGATCAATAAGATATAGGGACCCCTTTCCCAACATCCCAAAAAATAAGATTTTCATCCTGAAAAAGAGAGAGGTCACTAGAGCAGATCAGAGAGGCTCTGTGGCAGAGACGACTGTATGACCTTTGATATCATCATTTTTACTTTTTTTTTTTAATTTTTTATCATTTATTTTATTTTATCATTTATTATTTTTCACATTTTTACATCTTTGTCGTGCTGGTTAACTCCTGAGTTCTAGCTGGGCACTTGGCCATACATCTAAAGACTGTTTTCCATCTTCCCTTGCAGGTGGGTGGGGCCACGTGTCATATTCTGGCCAAAGAATGAGCAACTTCCAGATCATATCCTTTAAAAGGAAGCTGGTTGCTCTCCACTTCCTCTTTCCCGCTTTCCTTGGGCTGGCAAGAGGAGATGGTGCTTGTGACCTAGCTTTGGCCATGCAGCTGAGGACAATAGCCAAAGGAAAGGCAAAGCTGAGGTTAGAGGAAATCTGTAATTCTCAACCATCACTCCAGTCCATCTATTCACCCTGGACTCTCTCTTGCTCCTTGCCCTCATCTCTGAACAATAACGTGAAAAGAAGTGAACTTCTAGCTTGTTTGAGCCATTGTATATTTGGGTCTCTGTTACAGCAGCTTAGTCTGACCCTAGCTAATACTCACTGGTTCTACATAACTGTCTCCAACAAGAGGAACACTTGCTGGTATCTTCTCACAGCCAACTAAGGATAATCATCTATCATATTGGAGCCCAGTGGCCACTGTGATCTATAGAATAACACCAACCCCTTAGAAATGGTCACCTCTTGCATTCCCATTTATGTTCCCTATCCAAAATGAGTCTAGAGAAAGCACCTGAGGCAAAGACAGCAATAAATGTGACCTATTCATTCACATTCTGGTCTTCTGGGATTCTGTTACCCTCAATGTCAGAGTAGTCGTTAATTATTTTTCATTGTTTAAGGTAGAAAAAGAAACAGATAGTTAAGGCAAAGGTATACTTAATATGCTTTACCGCTTGCAGCAGCCCACTGATGCAAACAGCAGTCTAGCAGTGAAGGATTTATAAGCAGAGATTACACAGACAATTCTAAAAAGAACAGCCCTTTGTGTGCACTGAATGGCCACCAATAGGCTATTATTTGTCCTGAGAGCTATTAACACTGCACTACCACACCCTTAATTGTTTAGTATTTTTCCCCTGTTGCATCTTCCATATTTTTTTTCAATTATACACTGAATGCTATACTAAATATACATTAATATATATTTTTCTAAAGCAAATGTTTTAAAATTGTTCAACTGGTCCACCAAAATATTTAGAGTTTTCCTAAGAGTTAGGGTTCATTTTGATCATAAACCCAATAAACAAACACCTCTTTATTGTCTCATTGACAATTACACAATATTCCTACCCTCTCACCTGCTGAGTTTTATGGAAACTATTTCAACAGAGTAGACATTTATCATCACAGGAGAAACTCTCACTTAGACATTAACTACCTTAGCTTTATTAGAAACTCATTTTCCACAGATGTCCAGGCATGATTTGCTCCTTTTTATCAGGAAATAAATAATATCAGGTAATAGCTTCCTGTGGCAAAGGTTACATCTTTATTATACGCAGGCAAATAGCTATCAACCAGTCAAAGAACAGCCAGATGGTCTACCCTTCTTATCAATAAAATTTAATTTTCACTAAATTAGTTGCTACCAAGCTAATTTTTAAATAGGAAACAGACATTTGGGATTCTCATAAGAGGCAGCAAGTATTTTAAGAGAGTTTGAAATTTGTACTACCCCAGAGCCAGTTATTCATGTCTGCTTCTCCTTCTGTCCAGTCACCCAAGCCAGAAACCTGGGCATCTTCTTATTTCTAAGCCAATCAGTCAACAAGTCCAATTGGTTCTACTCCCAAATTCTCTTTTGAATCTGCCTACTCTTCATATTTTGAATAACCACATCCTTAGTGTAATCACCATCATCTTGCACCTGGTTTTGCTGCAACAACAAACTCATACCTATCCTATCCTTTCTCCACCTTGTCACCACAGTGGTCTTTTACAAATGGAAACGGGGTTCCTTGTATTGTAGCATGAAATGTCAGAATGTGGATTAAAAAGCTTTCATGATCTGCTCCCCTGCCTAATGCTCCAACCTCATTTGTTATCACTCTCTACCACATATTTCTTACCTTGGACACTACGCTCCATTTATACATTAAACACTTGCAATTTCTCCAAATATATCAAGTTGATTGTGCCTCTGTGCCTGTGCAAACTCTGTTCCTTTTATCTATAATACCTTCCTCCCTATCCTCTCTCTTCTCTCCCACCTCAGTTTAGTGAACTGCTGTTTTCCTTTAGTTTATAGCATATACACATCCCTTCCTAATGAGAGCTTCCCCAGACCTTCAAGACTAGGCTAGGGATGCTACCTATATATTTCCCCCAGTATCTAAACAAATGTTTGACCAACTTTACTGACAAATAATAGCACCATCAGTATTACCTGGTTAGCTTTGCACCTGCTCCAACTACCTCTATGCATCCCTGCCCATCCAGGACCTTTGGAGAGAGTTTCTGTACCACTCACCCAGTGACTGATGACCCAGGCAACCTTACCCTGACCACTTAGCAACCAGCAAGGTGCACACACAACAGCCAACCCAGCAACCAGTGAGAGTGCTCCCTGCAATCACAACCCAGATGAACAGCCAGACAGACATATCACCTCATCAACAATGCCACCTACATCCTCAGCCACACTGCAAATGAGAGAACAGAGACTCACATGCATACACACAGCCACTCCTCTACCCTTTTGGAGACAGGTGAGACGGTGAGAATTCCAGTGGGGCAAGACTAGTGACCAGAGTAACACACATGTCACACCTACTTGGATATATCAAAATAAACAAAACCAAAAACCAGGACACAGTAAACAATTATATAGCAAAGAAATAAATATAATAACAACTTAATGCCTCAGAGACAATAGAACAATATAAAATCACACAAAGAAGCAAAATAAGATGGCTCTGTCAAGTGACCAAAATAAAGAACCAGAAAACCTTCCATAGGAAGAAATTGTAATGGAACTATCTGTTAAGGAATTTAAAAGACTAAATAATACATTGTGTTCTCCAAGAGATCAAAGGCAAAATTCAGGAAAACACAAAGAAAGCAATAGAAGAACTCCAGAAATAATACAAGAACAAAATGACAAAATAAATAGACAATTAGAAATAATACAGCAAGTAAAAATCCAAAAGATTAAAAATAAAATTTCAGAAATAGACAAGTCTATAGAAGGTCATAGGAGTGGGACTGAAATAATGGAACGCAGGTTCAGAGAAATAGAGGACAAATTCCTTGACTTCAACGTGTTTGAGGAAAAATAATAAATAATAATAATAATAAAGAATGGAGAAAGCCTAAGAATTATGTAGAACACATTCAAGAGGAAAAATTTACAGGTGAATGGAATTCTAGGATAGGAGGAGGCAAAAACAAAAAACCAAAAGCCAGAATTGTTAAAGATTTGCTGGCAGAAAATGTCCCTAATATCATGAAAGGCAAAAAGATATCCAAGAAGCTCAGTGAACCTCATACAGGATAGACCTCAAATGAAAGTTGCCAAGACATATCAAAACCAACCTCTCCAAAACCAAAGACAAAGAAAGAATCCAGATAGCAGCTCAGGAAAAAGGAAAAGACACCTACAGAGGGAATCCAGTAGCACTAAGCTCTGATTGCTCAGAAGAATTTTTGCAGGTCAGAAGACAACGGAATGAAAACCGTGAAAGAAAATAATTGCCAACCAAGAATGATACAGCCAGAAAAATTGTTCTCAAATATGATGGTAAAATTAGGACATTTCCATATAAACAGAAATTACAAGAATTTGTAAACACCATACCAATATTACAAGAAATGCTAAAAAGAGCCTTTCAGATAGAAAGCCAATAATGAATGGCAGACAAAACCTGAAATTAAGACTCCACAACACCATCCAAAAATTAACCCACAGATAGAAGTATCAAAAATAAAATAAAACTACAGGACTGAAAACAGGGAACCAGAGATGTCAATTTGTAAATGATGACAACTATAATACAAAAAAAAAGGGAATAAATGGTGTAGTTTCAGAACTTCCAAATGGAGAAGAAGTCAAGATGATTCAAGATAGAATGTACTATTTGAAACATGGGAAGATAACAATAAATTATAGGGTAACTTCAAAGAAAATTGATAAACCTCACAAAAATAAAAAAGAAGAAAATCATAAAGAGTCAGTAAACACTAAAATACCAAAAATGAAAGAAATGATAAGAAAACCCATAAATGAAATGAACTCAGCACAGAAACATGTATAGAACAAAGATACCATCAGCACAACACACATACCAAAAAGGAAAAAAAAAAAACAGCAAAATGACAGCAGTAAATTCATACCTACTGATAATTACACTGAGTGAAAATGGACTAAATGCACCAGTCAAGAAACAGATAGTTGCAGAATAGATGAGGAAACATGATCCATCAATATGCTGTCCACAAGAGCAGGCCTTAGACACAAAGACAAAAATAAGCTAAAAATCAAAGGGTGAAAAGCATATATCATGCAGATGGCAACCAAAAAATAGCAGGAGTAGCAATATTAATTTCTGACAAAATAATAGAAAAAACTAGCAAAAGAAACAAGGAAGGGCATTATGTAATGATTGAAAGATCAATCTAACAAGAAGACAAAACCATAATAAATATCTACTTACCCAATGAAAGAGTCCTAAAATATATAAATCAAATGTTTACATAATTGAAAAGAGAAATAGACAACTCCATAATAATACTCCAAAACCAAACCAAACCAAACCAAGCTCACTGGCATCAAGTCAGTTGTGACTCATAGGACCTCCATTGGGGTTCCAAGGCTGTAAATCCTTATGGAAGCAGACTGCCCCATCTTTCTTCTGCAGAGCAGGAGGTGGGTTCAAACCACTGACTTTCTGGTCAGCAGCCAAATGCCTTCACCACTGCATCACAAGAGCTCCTTCACAATAATACTAGAAGACTTTAATATATAACTTTCTTTCTTTCTTAATACAACACTTTCGATGAAGGATAGAACAATTAGAAAGAAACTCAATAAAGATACAGATGTAAACAACACAATCAACTGACTTGACCTCATAGACATATGCACAAAACTCTACCCAAAAACAGCACAGTACACAATCTTTTCCAGTGCACATGAAACAAACCAGAATCAACAATATGTTAAGTCACAAAGCAAGGCTCAATAACTTTAAAAACATCAAAATATTACAAAGCATCTTCTCAGATCATAATGCTATAAAATTAGAAATCAACAACAGAAAGATTAAGGAAAAAAAAAAAAAAACATGGAAACTGAATAACACCCTGCTTAAAAAGTGCTGGGTGATAGAAGAAAGAAAAAAATGAAATTTAAATCCCTTGAATCAAATGAGAATGAACATACAACATACCGAATTCTTCCAGACATAGCAAAGGCAGTGTTGAGAGGGGATTTTATAGCAATAAATGCACACATCAAAAAAGAATAAAGAATCAAAACCAATAGTTGAACCCAACAATACCAAAAGAACAGCATAAAGCCTACAGTCACCAGAAGAAATAAAATAACAAAATTTAGAGCAGAAATAAATGAAACAGAAAAAAAGAAACACAATAGAAAGAATCAACAACACTAGAACTTGTTTCTTTGGAAGAACTAATAGAATTGACAAACCACTGGCATATTTAACAAAGGAAAAGGCTGAAACTCATGAAATGAGGAAGAGAGAGTCTCTGGGTCTGGCCTAAATGTAAACCCTAAAACTATAAAGGTGAGCTCTGGTAGCATAGTGGCTAAGACACTTGCCTGCTAACCAGACGGCTGGCGGTTCAAACCCACCAGTCACTCCTCGGAAGGAAGGTTGGGCAATCCTACTTCCGTAGTGATACTGCCTCGGAAACCCAAGGAGGGGTCGCTATGAGTCGGGGCCAACTCGACGGCACATGACAACAACAACAACAACAAAAACTATGAAGATCATCAAAGAAAAAATAGGGGCCCTGATACATGCCATAAATATACTATCAAACATAACTAAAGATGCACAAACAGCAGAAGAAAAACTTGACAACTGGGACCTCCTAAAAATTAAACATTTATGTACATCAAAAGATTTCACCAAAAGAATAAAAAGAGAATCTATACACTGGGAAAGAATTTTGCCAATGACATATCAGACAAGGGCTGAATCTTTAAAATTTATAGAAAATTTCATCATCTCAATGAAAAAAAGACAATCTAATTAAAAATGGGCAGAAGACATTGTGATAATTGGAGCTGCATGTCAACCTGGCTGGACCACAGTTCTGGGTGGTTTAAGCAGGTGTGATGTGGTTATTCCCATGATGGGATCAGATGAATATGTTTTGAGCAGCCAATCTGTTGAAAGGGAGTTTCCCTATGGGCATTGCCTGCTTCCAGTACATTTATGGACATCCTGGGAAAAGAGACACTTGTCTGTGGATTGGGATTCTATTGTGCTGCTTACAACTGTCCATGAGCGAACAATCCACCACCCGGCCTGGAGATCTTGGATTCATCATTCGTTGGAGTCAACAGCCAATATACTGCTTGCCAACCTTGAGCACCTCAGCTCCTGCAGCTGTGTGAGTCGGGAAAAGCCTCTAGCTTGACATTTGATCCAAGAACTTTGGACTTGCCAGCTTCTATAATTGTGTGAGCCATTTTCCTAAGATAAATTTCTCTTTCTCTATGTATATAAGCTTTACTGGTTTTGTTTCTCTAGACAACCCAGCCTAACATAGACATGAACAGACACTTCACCAAAGAAAGCATTCAGGTAGCCAACAAACACATGAAGAAATACTCACAATCATTAGTCATTGAATAGATGCAAATCAAAACAACAAGGAGATATCATCTCACCTCAGCATTAAAAGCAAAGTTCAAAATAATAGAAAAGAACAAATGCTGGCAAGGGTATGGAAAGACTGGAACTCTCATACACTTCTGGTAGAACAATAGAAAACAGTATGGTGTTTCGTTAAATAACTGAAAATAGAAATATCATATAATCCAGTGATCCCACTATTAGATATATATCCTACATAAAGAAAGCTCTGCCATGAACAGAAACATGTACCCATGTTCATTACAGCTCTATGCACAATAGCAAAAAGATAGAAACAACCTAAGTGCCCATTATTGGATGAATGTATAAACATCAGTACATACATACAATGGAATACTACACAACGTTAAAAAATAATGATGAATCTGCCTAACACCTCATAACATAGATGAACCTGGAGTATCTCATGCTGAGTAAAATTAAGTCAATCACAAAATAACAAATACTGTATGAGACCACTATTAAGAAAAGTCAAGGAAAGATTTACACACAGAAAGAAACAGTGTTTGAAGGACCAGAGGTGGGAGGGGAAAAGAGGGTAAATCGATAACTAGAGGGTGAATGTGTGTTAACGTAGGTGAAGGGAAAGACATTATACAATAAGGGAGTGGTCAGCAGAAAATGACCAAGGCAGAGGAAGACACTGAAGAACACAAGTGTTAAGGGCAAAAAAGGTAAATGCGATTACACAATCCTTCTATAACACTAATAACAATGATCTGTAAGTGCATAATACAGACATACAAACTCAACAGGTGTGGGACTATACTCATGAATAAATATATATATTTGACACAGGATATTTCTACACATGTATTTATAGCATTGAAAGTCTTCCATGAATATGGTAGAGAACACAGGAAGCAACATTATGAAAACTTCTTAGCCATAAGCAAACACTTGAGGGAATGAGTCACTGCGCCTAGAGGCTCAAGATCATAGTCTTGGAAAACATCAAGGTCAATTGGCCTAACACAGTGCACAAGGACAACGTTCTACATCCTACCTTGGTGAGTAGTGATTGGTGTCTTAAAAGTTTGTGAGTAGCCATGTAAAGTACAACTATAGGTCCTTCCCCATCCAAAGCAAAGAAGAGTGAAGAAAATCAAAGATGCATGGAAATAATTAGCCCAAAGAACTAACGGACCATACAAACATACGTTCGTGATCCTAAAACCAGAAGAACCAGAGGGTGCATGGTTATCACTGTCAAATGCTCTGAAAGAGGTCACAATAGACGGTCCTGGATAGAGTGGGGAAAAAATGTGGAACAAAACTCAAAACATCAAAATGACCAGGATTATTGGTCAGATAGAGACTGGTGGAACCCCCAAGACTATGTCCTTAGTCATCCTTCAAGCCTGGAACTGAACTTACCCTGCAACTCAATTTTCAGCCAAACAATAGACAGGTCTATAAGATGAACAGTAACACAAGGGAAGTACAAATCCCTGAGAACAACAACCATATGAGATCAAAAGGGCAGCATTTCCCCAGGAATAAAGCTCAGAAGGCAGGAAGAGACAGGAAAGACAGGCAAAAGGAAATGGTAAACACAAAGAGGAAGTGGGAAGAGTGCTGTTACATTGTGGGGATTGCAGTCAATACCAAGAATCAAAATGTATATGAATTGTGGAATGGAAAAGCAATTTGCTCCGTAAAATTTCACCCAAATAAAATTAATAAATAATGGAAATGCTTTGGACAGAGAACCAACAACATCAGACAACAACCTGAGTTTGGGACACAGGAAAGCATCAGCCAGATACCAACCTAGATAAAGAATTCTCAAAAATAAAACAAAGCTAAAGGCTTGAAATAAAGGAACAAGAGATGTCAATCTGTAAATGATGACAACATCAAAACACAAAGGGGGAATCAATGGTGTAGTTATAGAATTTACATATGGAGACGAAGTCAAGGCAATATCAAGAAATAAAAGACTTTTAAACTTAGGAAGATGAAGGTAAATTTTAAGGTAACCACAAAGAAAATTAGCAACCAAAGACTCAGTAAATATAAAATCAACAACAAAAGAAGCAAAAAGAAAATCCATAAACTAGAAGAACTCAGCACAGAAAATTAAGCAGACCATAGAAATCATCAAAATCACACACAAAAAAAGCACAAGAATATGACAGCAATAAACTCATATCTATTGATAATCACACTGAATATAAATGGCTAAATGCACCAGTAAAGACACCAAGTGGCAGAATGGATTTTAAAAATACACCCCAGCAATATGCTGTTAACAAGAGACTTGCCTTAGACACAAAGATGTAAATAAACTAAAACTCAAAAGATGGAAAAAAAAATGTATCAAACAAACAAAACAAAACAAAAAGCAAGAGTGGGAATATAAATCGCAGATAAAATAAACCTTAAGGCAAACTCTACCATAAAAGATAAGGAAGGACATTATATAATGATTAAAGAGTCAGTCCACCAAGAGGACACAGACATAATAAATATATACATACTTGGTGATTAAAAAAAAAAAAAAAAACGAAAAGCCAAACCCACTGCCGTGGAGTCGGATCCAACTCATAGCAACCCCTCCTTGGGTTTCCAAGGCGGTATCACTACAGAAGTAGACTGCCCAACCTTCCTTCTGAGGAGTGGCTGGTAGGTTTGAACTGCTAGCCTTCTGGTTAGTAGTCAAATGCCTTAGGCACTACACCACCAGAGCACCCAATGATAAGGCTCCAAAATACATGAAACCAATTCTAAAAGCACTGAAAAGAGAAATAGTTCCACAGTTACGGTAGGAGACTTCAACACACCACTTTCAGAGAAAGAACAACTAGAAAGAAACTCAATGAAGATACAGAAGATCTAAATGCCAGAATCAACTAACTCGACCCCATAGACGCACAGAACACTCCACTCAACAGAGAATCTCTGATAGCATAGAGCCTAAGGCACTTGACTGCTAACCAGAAGGCTGGCAGTTCAAACCCACCAGCCACTCCTCAGAAGGAAGTTTGGGCAATCTACTTCTGTAGAAATATGCCTCGGAAACCCAAAGAGGGGTTGCTATGACTTTGGGTTGCTATGAGTCGGAGCTGGCTTGACGGCACATAACAACAACCACTCAACAGCACCAAAGTATATATTCTTTACAATCGCATATGGATCATTCTCCAGAATAGACATTTTAGGCCACAAAGCAAGCCTCAATGAAATCCAAAACATCAAAATAATTCAAAGCATTTTCTCTGATCATAACACTATAAAAGTAGAAATCAATAACAGGAAGAGGAAGGGGATGAAAAATCAAATACATGGAAAATGAATAGCACCTGGTTTAAAAACCACTGAGTAATAGAAGAAACAAAGGATGAAATTAAAAATTTCATAGAACCAAATGAGAGTGAAAACACAACATACCAAATCCTTTAACAAATTAGTTCTATGAAGCCAGCATAATCCTGATAACCAAGCCAAGCAAAGACACCACAAAAAAAAAAAGAGAAAATTATAGACCAATAATGGCAGTAATATAAATTAATAATAAAAAATATTAGCAAGGGTGTGGGGAGATTGGAACTCTTATACACTGCTGTTGAGAATGAAAAATGACACGACACTATGGAAAAGCAATTTATAGCAATAAATGCACACATCAAAAAAGAAGAAAGGGCCAATGTTGAAACATTAACACTACAACTTAAACAAATAAAAACAAAGCAGCAAAAGAAGCCCATAGTCACCAGAAGAAAGGAAATAATAAAGATTAGAGCAGAAATAAATGAAACAAAGAACAGAAATATATTGAAGAAAATCAACAAGACCAGAAGTTGGTTCTTTGAAAAGATCAACAAAATTGGCAAACCTCTGGCCACATTGACAAAAGAAAAGCAGAAGCAGCAAATAACCCAAATGAGAAATGAGACAGATGACATTACGATGAAATCAACTGAAATTAAAAAGCATCATAACAGAATACTATGAAAATTTACACTCCAAAAATTTAAAAACCTAGAGGAAATGGGAAAATTTCTAGAAACACTGTACTACCTAAAGCAATGCAAACTGAAGTAAAACAGTTAAACAGACCAATAACAAAAGAAGATATTGAATGATAATAATAATATAATATAATATTGACTAAAAACTCCCAATAAAAAAAATAAGCCCTAGACTGGGTGGCTTCACTGGAAAATTTTACCAAACATTCAGAGAAAGCTCACACCAGTGTTACTCAAACTATTTCAGAGCATAGATAGGGAAAAGATATTCCCAATTAGTTCTATAAAGCCAGCATAATACTGATAACCAAGCCAGGCAAAGACATCACAAGAAAAAGAGAAAATTATAGACCAATAATAGCAGTAATAAAAATTAATAATAAAAAAATACTAGCAAAGGTATGGGGAGATTGGAACTCATATACACTGCTGTTGAGAATGTAAAATGGCACAATACTACGGAAAACAGTATGACACTTCCTTAAAAAGCTAGAAATAGAAATACCAGATGATCCAGCAATCCCACTCCTAGGTATACACCCTAAAGAAGTAAGAGCCATGACACAAATAAACATACGCACACCCACGTTCACTGTAGTATTACTCACAACAGCAGAAAGATAGAAATAACCTAAGTGCCCATCAACAGATGAATGGATAAACAAACTATGGTACATACACACAATGGAATATTACGCAATGATGAAGAATAATGATGCATCTGCAAAACATCTCACAACATGATGGATTTGGAGGACATTAGGCTGAGTGAAATAAGTCAATTACAAAAGGACAAATATTGTATGAGATCACTATTACAAAAAGTTAAGAAAAAGTTTATAAACAGGAAAAAAAAAAGTCTTTGATGGTTATCAGGGAGGGTGGGGGAGGGAAAATTACTAGCAAGATAGAGCCAAAAAAACAAACTCACTGCCATCAAGTCAGATCTGACTCATAGTGACCCCTCCTTGGGTTACCAAGGCAGTATCACTATGGAAGCAGATTGCCCAACCTTCCTTCTGAGGAGTGGCTGGTGGGTTTGAACCACCAGCCTTCTGGTTAGGAGTCAAATGCCTTAGGCACTACACCACCAGATAGGTATGCTAAAAATGTGTGAGAAGGTGTAAGGGATCACACCCACCTGCAGATACAGGTTTGGTTGTGGATATTTCTGCATATATAATTATAAGGAGTGCATGTATAGACAATTGAGCACACAGGGGGCACAGTCATGTAAACTGTGAGATCAATTATATGAGATCAAAAGGACAGCATTTGTCCAAAAGCAAAGAGGAGAGAGCAGGAAGGGGTAGAAAATTCAGACAAAGGAAATGGGAACCCAGGGTAAAAATGAAGAGAGTTCTGACACATTGTGGGGAATGCAGTCCATGTCATAGAACACTTTATGTACAAACTATTGAATGGAACCGAATTTGTTCTGTGAACTTTCAACTAAGGTTGTTGTCATGGTAGGGATTTTTAAAACAGTGCACTTGAAATATGAGGAGGGATAAAAAATTCAAATCACAAACTATCTTTGAGGAACACAGTTCTTGTATACAGTGAGGGATACCCTTACACCAAGATCTCACCTATTCACTCATATATTATCCACAATGAATTATTAATGGGTAACCCAGATTAAACACTACCTCTAAGTGTAGTACAAATGAACCACTTTATTTGATCCTCACCTTAAGAAGCATGATTATTAGCCCACTTTTCAGATGATGCATAAAGAATTTAACTTAAT
This sequence comes from Orycteropus afer afer, assembly GCF_000298275.1. NCBI lineage: Eukaryota > Metazoa > Chordata > Mammalia > Tubulidentata > Orycteropodidae > Orycteropus > Orycteropus afer. The sequence goes on from NW_006921589.1 coordinate 25,693,051, forward strand.
ACAGAATCATATAGCTGGTGACAGTGTCAGCAGTTGAACCCAGGTAACTCCGATTTTCTCTCCTCTTCCTAATACTGCCTCTCCACAAAGTTCTTCCCCCATTAATAATGACTATGATTTCGAAAACAGAATTTCCACAGTGATACTCAGTAACTGAGTATCACCAGGTAACTGCTGGCCTATATTTAATGAACATTAAAAAAAAATTAGCCACCTTACGGCAATGAGTTTGGTTTTGAGTATATTGCACAAGCACATGACAAATAATTTAATTAGGTTACTCAAGGTCTTCAAGCTGGGAGGGCCTATATCAATCATCTAGTATCCTTCTACTCATCATTGAGGTGAGAAAATTCACGGCTAAGGGAATTGGCCAGAGTAAAACGACCAACGACCAACGCGCTGCACTGCCAGGAGAGACCCAGGCTTCCAGGCCGTCATTATCTCTAGGTTCTCCTCCTCAGCAGGATCCCTCAGCCTTCTCTTTTCCAAATCTTAGTGCCAGCGGCCTAAGCCTTCTGCCATACCCTTTCTTTTGTAGAGTTATTTTATCAGGTAAATATAAATAAGGAGTTTTTCCAAGTCCAGCTTACACTCTATTGCTTCCTCAGGCACTTCATGATTTTCCTAATGAGAATTAATTATTCCCTGTTCTCAGTTTAAATAATACTTTGAACTTCTATTTTAGCACTTAATTCCTTCTGCTTTATATTAATTTTGTATGTAAATAGCCTCTTATAGACTATAAAATCTTTAAGGGCTTATTTTTCATAGCCTCCAAACATAGTTCATTACTTTATGCTTACAATATGTTCAACATGTATTTTCTGAATGAATGTATGATATAATTAAGCATTTCAGTGTTTTTTTTTTTTTAATTCAAGTGTTCCCAATGAAAGGCATCTCTCTCTAGACCTGAATACAAAACAATTCTGTGCTCCTAACACAGAAAGTATAGTACTTTCCACATTGTGCTTTTGTTTGTGCATTCATCCATTTAGAGTGTCCACTATTATACGAGCACTGAACAAACACCTCGTTTACCTTTTCTTCTCCTCGCATCCCCCAGTGCGCTGCACAGTATCTGCTATAGAGCTGATCAAAAACAGAACAAAAAGTTCACTGCCATCAAATCGATTCTGACTCGTAGCAACTCTATAGGACAGAGTAGAACTGCCCTTTAGGATTTCTGAGGCTGTAAATCTTTACAGAAGATTGTCTCATTTTTCTCCTACAGAACAGCTAGTGGGTTTGAACCACCAACCTTTTGGTTAGCAGCCCAATGCTTTAACCACTGTACCACCAAACTCCTGATACAGAGCTAGAAATTGACAAATCACAAATAAGTGAATGACGTCCTTTCTCATTCCATTTAGTGTATGATATCCATTCTGAAAGTCACAAAACATCTCTGAGTCTCCAGACATCCATTTGTCCATCCATCACCCATCTATCTATCCATCCATTCATCCATCCATCCATCATCCATCCATCCATTCATCCATCCAACATCTATCCATCCATTCATCCATCCATCTAGACACTCACAAGATTTTTATAGTTCAATCCAAGTCTTTCAGAAGCGTGAACACAAATACCCCAAAACAGCCATTGCATTCTTCCAAAGAAATCATTATGTGATGTGTGATAACATCAAGCAAAATTTTTTAGAAAAAAAATGAGGTGTTGTTGTCAAGGACAAAAGATATAAGGAGAGGTGTCACCATTAACTGTTCCCACAATAATACTGACTAGCAACAAACCACAACACTTCAAGAAATTCTCGCTCATGAATCAGGGATGACTGATTAGGCAATTCTGCTGAACTTGGCTGGGCGTGGTTGGGTGGTGCTTCTGGTCTCTGCTAGACTCTGTTATGTGTATAGATGCAAGGCAGATGTACTGATGTATGGCAGTTGCTGACTTTCAACTGATTTAGGATGTTCTTGGCTGGGATAAGTGGGCTAACTCATCTCTGTTCCACATGTGTCTAATCATCCTACTCACTAGCATGGGCATTGTCATGGTGACAAGGAGTAAGACTAATCATCACTAACTCAGCTACTAATTCTATGGTGCCATCAATGAAATATCTGTCCATAGATTTCCATACGATCCAATGCAAATATCATACAAAACCAAAAACAAGCACAAACTTACTGGGTCCATCAAGAAGATTTGAGGAAGTTTCTTCAGAATCCTTCTTTGATGAACACAAAGTGCCTTCAAGGCCCCCATCCCTTCAGTTATCACAAACCTTTCTGTGCGGCTAAGCTGAGCTTTCATCACAGTTGTAGTAAGAACATTGTAATATTTCCAATTCTTGTTTCCTTATTAAAACTATGTTATGACACCAGAGCATTATTTTTGATTGATCAAATTCAAGCTCTTCTATTACAAGAACAACACCTTAAAAGCTCCTCTGCCATAGCAAACCACTGACAAAGCCTTGAAAAATTTTCTGGAGTTGTTAGGCAGATCTCAGGAACTTTTAATGCAGGAGGAAAATTCTCCATTGGTGATCAGATTGCAACAGAAAACTCTAAATTGAAACTTGGAACTGCTACCGCCTACTTTACACCCTCCTTCTCTAACCCCAAGTGCAGGAGGTAGCAGTCTAGTGAAATAGATTTAATAAAAAATTAATTCACCCAGGTCATGAGGTAAGGGTGATGAGATTTCTCTACTATATTTCAACAGAGGAAGAGCACACAGTCTAAGGAATAAGCCCAAGGTCTTTCAAAAAGTTCTGTATAGTAAGCAAACAATAGATATTCATTATGAATGCTGTTTAACTGTCCAGAATGCCCTGAGAGACATGAAACTTTGGATATATATTCATAATAATAGCTAAGATTTATTGACTCTCTGTATGACAGGATCTGTGTTAAGTACTCTTATATATTACCTTATTTAATTCATAAAATACCCTATGTGATGGTTATTTTTCAAATTTTTATATTTTTTCAAAAAAATTTTAGAGTTGGAAAAGGTTTATATTTGTGATAGTTGGGGTTGTGTGTCAACTTGGCTGGACCACGCTTCAGAGTGGTTTAAGTAATTGTAATGTAGTTATTCCCATGATGAGATCTGACATATATGCTTTAAGCAGCCAATCAGTTGAACAGGAGTTTCCTTAGGGGTGTAGCCTGCTTCCAATTTATATGGACATCCTAGGAAAATTTGGGAACTTCTGTGGATCTGGATCCTGTTGTGCTGCTTAAAATTTTCCTGTGAGCGAACAATCCACCACTTCACCTGGTGATCTTGGATTCGTCATCCATCAAAGTCAATGGTCATCACACTGCCTCCAGTCTTGAGCTCTGTCAGCCCCTGCAGCTGCATGAGTTGGGAAAAGCCTCCAGCTCGATGTTTGATTCAGGAGATTTGGGACTTGCTAGCCTCTGTTAACTGTGTGAGCCATTTTCCTAAGATAAATTTCGCTTTCTCTATATATATAAGCCTTACTGGATTTGCCTCTCTAGAGAACCCAGCCTAACACAACACTGTTAAGAGTAGACTGATTATACATCCTAGTTTGGCCAAGACCATCCTGATTAACGCCTGTTGTCCTGGTATACCCACCCACTGCCATCGAGTCTGATCCAACTCATAGTGACCCCTCCTTGGGTTTCAGAGGCAATATCACTACAGATTACCCAACCTTCCTTCTGAAGAGTGGCTGGTAGGTTTGAACCTCCGCCTTCCAGTTAGCAGGCAAAAGCCATAGGCACTACGCCACCAGAGTTCCTGTCCTGGTATAATTATCGATATGATTATATGGATAATTCTCAAAATGTCATGGATTGGATGATTGTTATAGTCACCCTGGTTAAGAAACTTGTCTACATACCTAGTAATTAGTAGAGCCAGGACTAGAGGCTCAGTCAGTCTGATCCCAGAGCTAGCAATTTCACCACTCTAAAATTGGTATTGTCTTACAACTTCAACCACAATGATGACTGATACAAGTCCATTCCCCTGGTACCTGCCAGATTAAGTCCAGGAACTGAGAGTATAGAGATGTTGAAGTGTAATAAAACTAGAAAGTGAAACTTTAGTAAATTCTAGTCATATTTCAAAAAGACTGGAAAAAACTGACTTGCTCAAAGGGTTAGAAAAGAAGGAGAGATAAACACTATCCAAAGCCAACTCCCTGAAATTAATCTTTTGAATAAACAAGACAATATAATTGTTTCATTTGCATAAATATCAACTTGGTTATGACATTGTTATTGCATTTATTGAATATGCACATTGTAGAGAGCAAGATTCTGTCTGCTCTCAAGTAAAAGGGGGAACACTATTACATTGGAATAGCCTTCCCCTTCCCCATTTATCTTTCTACCAGTTAATGGCAACATTTATCTCCTTTTCTGCAACAGAAAAATTGCTTGTATTTCCAAAGAGGGTCAATTTGGGTAAAATGGAAATCAGCAGAATCATAAATTCTCTCTCCAAGCCCCCTTCCTCCAGTAGCAGGGATTGCACACATTATTAGCATTATAGAAATGTAAAGAACCTTGGGAGGAAACTTACAGGGAAAATGCATGCATACATAGATTTCCTGTATTTACTCATTATGAGCAGATTTCTTCAGAAAAGAGACAATGCCTCCAGTTCTTTACATCATACTGACTATTCTTTGTTAATAGTAAGACTAAGAATTTAAGCATATTCTACTTATTTAAATCAAATTTAAAAAAAATCATCAAAGATGTGGTTGTTTGTCCTTATAAAATAATTACCATTGAATTCTTCACAGAAAATATATAGACTAATTCAAAGGAGAGAACATAACTAGTCCAGAAAAATGAAAATAGTAGAAGTCAGTCTGAACTGTAAGAACAGAGACCAAAAAGAGTAAAAAAAAAAAAAAAAATTAGGAACAAACACATACAGATGTAAAAGGAGAGGAGAAACAGAAACAAGGCCTTCTTATAGAATACTTACAGAGTGGTGATGACATTAAGAAATTCTCCCCTAAACTATAACACACTGAGAGCCAGAGCACCTCTAATGCACAGGGGATACATCCGGTGAAGACAAATGTCTTGTGGTGGTGGTTTTTGTTTTGTTTTGTTTGCTGAGTTGCTCAGTTGCCCTGGAAAGAACTGGAAGCAAAAATGTGAAACCACCTCAAAGACAACTCTATTGAGTCCAACAAGAGATGACAGAGATGGGGGGTGGGAATCAGTGACCCATAAGTAAAGAAAGGAATTGGGTGGTCACTCACCCATCTGCCTGACATTACCCAGAGACACACTTAAACCATCCCAAGCAGATGAGACCTCCAAAGAAGTAGCTCCCTGATGTCATTGGGCACGAGTTCCAAGGAGGAACAATGGTCAGAATTTTTCTCTCTTACTAATCAGGTCTCTGTGCATAAGATCATTCTCTTTCGTTCTATTTACCATGAAACTAGTGAGTAGCCAAGCTCCTCACCACCATGCATTCTTACGAAGCCTTTTACCATTCTGTTGATTCAGACTCACAGTGACCCATGGGTTTCTAAGGCTGTACTTCATGGGAGCAGATTGCCACATCTTTTTCCTATAAAATGGCTGGTGGGTTTGAACTGACAACCTTTTGGTTAGTAGCCTAGTGCTTAACCACTGCAGCACAAGGACTCATATGCTTTCCTATGGGGATGACAAATATGGGCCTTATTCTGTAGTGTGGAGACACCATCTCCTTGAAGATATTAATTATAAAGAACACCCTCTGTCATCTCCACACTCAGTCGTCTGGATCCTTTCAGCTTCTCCTGAGAGGGAATTCGTAGGTCTCAAAAACTAGTGTATTTTGAGGAAACAATTAAAAGATAATAATGTTAATGAAATTAAAACATCTCATAATTAAAACCATAATACAGCAAGACATTTGAGAAACAAAACCGTGTCCTAGTAGCAACTCTCCAGATATGGGTTCCAACTATAAGAACCCACCCAAATCCTTTAGTATGATTGTCAGACAACAGAAAACTCCATTCAAGTAGACCATCATTTGCTTGAGACAGCTCTGGATGTTGATAGCTCTCTCTTTCGCTCTCTTTTTTTAAAATCGATTCCTGATGGGTTCCCGTTCGTGGCAGCAGGGGTAAATACTACTATTACTAATACTAAAAATAATAATGATAAAAATTATATAGCTACCATTTATCTGCACTTACTGTGTATGGTAGGCAGCAGAACACCCCCAAACGATATGCTCATTCTAATCATCAGAACCCATGAATAGGTTACACGGCAAGGGGGAATTAAGGTTGCAGATAGAATTGAGGTTGCTAATCAGTTTAGTGTAGTGCCTAAGGCACTTGACTGTTAACCAGAAGGCTGGCAGTTCAAACCCACCAGCTACTCCTCAGAAGGAAGGTTGGGCAATGTACTTCCGCAGTGATACCACCTCGGAAACCCAAGGAGGGGTTGCAATGAGTTCGGTCCAACTTGATGGCACATAACAACAACAAAACAATCAGCTGATAGGGAGATTATCCTGGATTGTACACATGGGCCCAATATAATTACAAGGGTCCTGAAAGTGGGAGAGGAAAGAAGAGTCAGTGTCAGAGTGATGAGATATGAGAAAGACTCAACAGGTTATTGCTTGTTTTGAAGATAAAGGAACAAGGTCAGGGAACGCAGGCAGCCTATGGAAGCTGAAAAATGAAAACAACAACAACTGATTCTCTTCTAGAGCCTCCAGAAATGAATGCAGCCCTGCCAACATCTTACGTTTAGCCCAGTGAGATCCATTTTTAACTTTTAACCTCAGAACTATACTATTATAAATTTGTGCTGTTTTAAGCCACTAAGTTTGTGGTGGGAGCTCTGGTGGCCTAGTGCCTAAGGCATTTATTTGACTGATAACCAGAAGGCTGGTGGTTCAACCCACCAGCCACTCCTTGGAAGGAAAGTTGGGCAATCTACTTCCATAGTGTTATCACCTCAGAAACCCAAAGAGGGGTCACAATGAGTTTGTTTTTTGTTGTTGTTTTGGTTAAGTCTGTGGTAGAATTCCTGTGTGGTGTAAACAGTTAAGTGTCTGGCTGCTAACTGAAAGTTTGATGGTTTGAACCCTCCTGAGGTGCCTCAGAGCAAGGTCCTGGTGATCTGCTTCCAAAAGGTCATGGTCACAAAAACTATATAGAGCTCAGTTCTGTGTTGCAACACATGGAGTTGCCAACAGTCCAATCAACTCAATTACAGTGTTTTGTTTTGTTTTAAGTTGGAGGTAAGTTGTTACAGCAGCAATAAGAAACTAATACACTGTGTGCCAGACTATGGGCTGAGTGTTTCATGTCCAATTACCTCTAACCTAACACATACTGCCACAGAGGCATGAGCATCCCTCTTATACAAATGAAGAAAATGATGTTAAGTGACTTGCAAAGCCAAAACCAAAAAAAACCCAAACCCACTGTCATCAAGTCAATTCTGGATCATAGCAACTCTATAGGACAGAGTAGTACTGCCCCATAGGGTTTCCAAGGCTAGAATAGTTACAGAAGCAGTTTGGCACATCTTTCTCTCCCAGAGTGGCTAGTGAATTTGAACCACTAACCCTTTCAGTTTGTAGCCTAGGGCTTAACCACTGTGCCCCCAGGGCTCCTTCCTTCTAAGGCACAGCTAGTAAAATGCAGAGCTGGAGTGAAAATGGAGTTCTGTTTGACTCCAAAGCCCCTATCTCTTCTATACTCAAAACTAACCCAAGTTGGATCAAACCCTAAACGACCTTAGCTCCTTGACCAGATACGCACAGTGCAGCCTCAGCTGTTAGACTGGTTCCAGGGAAGCTGAAGGAAGGAACAAACAAACAAAAGTCAGTTACCATTTAAAAAATAGCTTCCTTTCTAAATGTGCAAATGAGAGAATTATTTAGGTCTAATTGGTCCACGCGTAACTGGCTCTGTTTGATTCTTCATTTATTCAGAGTATAGGACTCTTCTGAGGAACAGGATGGAAGGGGCAGGAGGTGAGTAGTGAATGTAGCCTAAAAGCGTGGCTGAAAGCACTTTTAATCAATAAGCAAGCCAATGCTTTGGTCTTGGAAATTTACTACAGTCAGGTCTGAAATGGTTTTTTGCTTTCACTTTTATAATTAATTACTGTTGATAGTGCTTTTTGTTATTATTTTCATAATGAATTACCAAGCATTGATAGTAGTCAGCAACTTTTCATACACTGCTTAAACATACAAAGAAAACAGCATCATAACTAGAGTGCACATTCATGGATTACCAAAATGCTCACATAAGAATTACACACTAATTCAACTACAATAAAAAAAAAAATTACACTTGAAGAGCTTATTAGCTACTATTCCTTCCCTTTCTGAGAACATTTGAGCAGAAGCCTAGCATGGTTACTATGGCAACTATAATGCAAAATTGGCAGCAAGTTTATGAATTGCAAATTCCTCTAAGGGTGTTGGGGATTTTTTTTCTACTTTCATTTTTAACCATCTCATAAGCATTATTCCAGCAATATGTTAAACAAGGTTTTTGGGAACTCATGCATCATTTCAAAACAAGCTATGTTTAAAACTCTCAAATTCCATTATTCTAACAAGAGCAGGCTGTACAGGGAACACCCAATTTACTGAATTTAAAATTGTCCACTGGCTTTTAGCTGAGCTCTAACGTTTATCATCCTCATCTTTTCTGAAGAGAATCTAGGTAGCCAAATAAATGGAATCACTTTATCTTTACTATTGTCTACTCTTGAACCTCTCTGAGAATAAAGAAATTGAACAATCTCATCAAAGAAACTCTCAATCCCAAGATATGTTTCTGTCCTAGGTAGTTTTGATTGCATTCTGCACCAAACCTTTAATAAAATAAATGGACAATTGTCATTGTTTTCCTTTCTCAATCCCAAATCCTCTCGCAGATGCTAGTGAACATGAAAATAGCTCAGAAAAATTCCCTGAAAAACAGGCAAGTATACAATTCCCAAGAAGGATTATTTGCTTTGGGAGGCTACAGATTTGCAAAGGTAGCCACAAATAGTGTCCTACAGTGTATGTAGGGTCCCTGAGTGATGCCAACAGTTAAGGTCCTTGGCTGCTATCCCAAAGGTTGAAGGTTCAAGTCCACCAACAGGCACCTCATATGAAAGGGCTGTTGATCTACTGAAAAATAAGCCACTGAAAACCCCATGCAGCACAGTTCTACTCTGAGATACATGGGCTTGACATAAGTCAGAGTAGACTTGATGGTTACCAGTTAACAATGTCCATGCCTCCTTATTTACACACATTTGTAATTGAGAAGTGGGGGTAAGCTTGAATAAATACTCTAATGATAATTGATTCAGGCCCTACATTGCCATTTCCTAGCTAAGTGATTTGGGACAAGTCACTTAAACTGTAGGAACTTCAGTCTCCTCATCTAAAATTTAAATTTTTGCCCAATCCATTTACTAAGTCTGTACCAAGGATCACATGATATAGTTAGTGTCCTCGAAAATTAACATGTCTACTCAAATATTACCATTATTTTGAATCATTATTTCAAATCACCACTACTGTCTAAGATTCCCCAATATCTGAATATTCTTCATTTTCAAAATTTGCTATCAAAGAGATAGATGTTGATACATGATTGACCATCTCAAGGTTTAGGAAATAAATTGAAACAAATGTAAGAACAAAAAGACCAGAATTAAGTCCTCATTCTATAAAGGAAGAGCTCTTTTCAGTTTACAATTTGTGAAACTTATTTGTTTGCAAGACTCCACACAGAAAATGCTGTCTTCAAAGCACACCACTAAGACAAGTGTCCATCCACATCTTTGATTAATTCAGGGGGCATCAGTATTTTATGAAGACAAGAACACCCACCAGTCTGTGCCTTTTTTTGCAGTATCATGGCAACTTCCTGATGTCAGAGGAACATTGTTTTTTTCTTCTACTCTTGAACAGAAGCCTTCAGAAAGTGTAGCATAAAACCCTGATGAACATAAATTATGATATACAAGACAATCAGAGGAATATGTTGGAGAAACTCCAAAATACTCAGACACTGCCTGGCTTCAAAGGACCCTCCATTCATTCATTCATTTGTTCACTCAACATACATTTACTGAGAACCACTGCTCTGCTAAATAAAGGATGCATTTTTCACTCTCAAGGAGCTCCCATCCCCTTTTAGCCTTGGCTGCACCTAAGGGTTATGAGATCACAGAAATGGCAAAGTCTAACTACACGTAGGGCAGGAACAGCCAGGAGAAGACATCCAACAGCATTGATATACGAGAATGTTCAGGCTGAGAGGAGGTATCAGGGATTCTGCAGAGTAGAAAGCATGTGGAAAGGCTCTGAGAGATGAGTTTGGAATGCTGATTAAGGATTCCAAACAGCTGGAGCCCAGAATACCGGGGATGGGCAATAGTGGCCAATATGGGAAACAAATCCCAAGAGGCAGTTCAGACCCAATCTGACACATGGAATACACACACGAGCAGTGGAAGGCCTGGATTTCTTAAGTAAAGAAGCAGAACAGCACTGTCAGATCTGGGTTTTAGGCAGAACCTTAGGGACAGCATAGATGACACATACAATTGGCCCACCATAAGTCATCAGCATGTCCATAGGAGACGGTGCTTTTAACAGAGCAGACCTAAACCCAGTGGCCACATTGACAGCAGTGGGAAGGAGGTCAGGATCTGCTGACTCCACAACCTCCTGATGAGTGAGAGAAAGTTTGGAAAACTGTAAGCATTATCCCAGAAGGTGAGCACACAGATTACACACTGTTTCTACCTTCCCAGGGTTGGCAATAGTACAAGAATGTAGTTGATTCCCTTCACTCCCAGTAACTCACACCAGATGCTGATGCCCTCAGACTCTTCCACAGCTCTCATTCCCAAAATTATTTCTTTTCAGAGGACAGGCGTATGGAGCTCATTAAATCCCATACACTGATAATTTTAACCATTTTTTTTTTTCAGTACAATGGTGAGGGTAATGTATGAAACATTGCATATTCTTAGAGAAGTGTCAATGGCACTGTGGTTAAAGCATTGGGCTCCTAACCAAAAGGTCAGCAGTTCAAACCCACAAGCTGCTCTAAGGGAGAAAGGTGAGGCAGTCTGCTTCCTTAAAGATTTGCAGTCGTGGAACCCTATGGGGCAGTTCTACTCTGTCCTAAAGGGTCACTAGGAGTTGGAATTGACTCAATGGCAATGGGTTTGGTTTTGATTTGCATATACTTAAATCATTGTTTGCGGCTGTGAGTAGGACCTTGATCCGGAGTTGGAATTGGAAATCTGGGCTTACATTAAGTACTATTAAAGAAGAGGTAGTTGAAAAGGTCTTAGAGAAGGTTTAACCCAATTTCCTGGTTATATAGTACAGGAAACCAAGGCCTAGAATTCAAATCGCAGAGTTAGTCACTGAAACCCAAATCTTCTGATCCTTAGTCCAATGGCTCTTCTTCTCTCTCCACCATGTCCCTGCAGTTCAAAACACAAAAAAGAATACAGGAGCCTTATTCCCATTATGAAATTCATTCAAAAGTTTTTAAAAAATTGTGTATAATATACTGGGATCATCATCTTTGTACAAAAATGAATGAGAATTGAAAAGACATTTGCTTAAAAATTACTTGTCTTCTGTTTGATTGGTACAAAGTTATGTAATACATTATACATGGCCCTGAAATCAAATGTAAAAGATTAAATATCATGCACACAGGTCTGAGGCTGGTAAATCTATCTGAGTTTCTTCATCTGTAAAATGGGCATAATAATAAATACTTCATAAAAAGTTGGGTTGTTTTATTTAATTAAACTTTGAGGAAAATGATTTTTAGAGAGTGGCTATTATCTTATTACAATATTTATGTTGTTGTTGTTGTTGTCATGTGCCGTCGAGTCAGCCCCAACTCATAGCGACCCCTCCTTGGGTTTCCGAGGCAGTATCACTATGGAAGTAGGATTGCCCAACCTTCCTTCCAAGGAGTGGCTGGTGGGTTTGAACCGCCAGCCTTCTGGGTAGCAATCAAGTGCTTTAGGCACTATGCTACCAGAGCTCCTATATGATATTTTATATTATATATGTGAGTTTGGGTTTATAATAGTTTTCTCAAGCAATTCATTGTATACTTATTCCCCTGACTTGATGCATTTTTCTTTTAGGAATTGCCTTCAGAGCTACAGTTTTGCCAACTGAATTTTCTATTTGATGGCCCAGGCCCAGAAATCTGGAGGAAGCCATAGGCCAAGTACCAAACCCTATTTTGGAGAAAGAAGGTGGAAATAGGGGTGTTGTTGATCACTCAAGGTCAGCTTTTGGGGAACGAGAATTTTCTGGAACTTTGAGAAGGACATACTGCCTTCAAGAAACAATGACATGTGGATTTTCACAACCAGGAAAGATCACTATAGCACTGATCATGTTTATTTCTCATTTGTAGAGAGAGAGCGGGAAGAAGACTTGTCAGCATCCTAAGCATTCATCTTAACTTGAATGCAAAGTAGGCTGTGGGAGCAGGAGAGGCACCCAGGCCACTCCTGTTGCTAGTCGCCATGGAGGTGGCTCTAACCCTTGGCAGCCACAGTATATATAACATTGTACATGCTGTTCCTGGTCTTGCACGGCTTGGTGGTCACTGGCGTGCCTGACCCCAGTGTTGTGGTGATTGTGTCAGGCCATCTCATTCAGCCTTTCACTCGTTTTCCCTGACGCTCTCCTGCTTTACCAAACACGATGTCCTTTCCTAGTGATTGGTCTTTCTTAGTGACACATCCAAAGTAAGTAAGTGGAATTCTTGCCATCCTTGCTTCTCACTGTGTTTCTTCTAGGACTGATTTGTTCGTTCTTCTTGCAGTCCATGGTATATTCAATATTCTTCACCCACACCACACAATTTGAATGCATCAATTCTCTTCTGTCTTCCTTTTTCCTCGGCCAGCTTTCACATGCATATGAGGCAATTGAAAAGACCATGGCTCTACAGGCCCTTATTTGGTATGAACTTAGCTTGCCACCCCTCCCCCCCACACACACACACATACCCATAGAACGGACTTTCTCCCTGCCTCTGTGCTCTACCAGAAACCTCAGTCTAGGGTTAGTGTCAGAGCTTTGTGTAACTGCCTGCAACTCGCACCTCAAACATTTTTATTCCTCATGTTGTTATCATTATAACTCTGTCATTACACTGCTGGTTAATCATGAATAAAACAATAAACAAAAGAAAAAATATACTTTTCCCAAGGAACATAAATAATTGGTGATGAATACATTTTGTTTGGGCTCTGCACCGTGTAATGTTATATGATATTACAGGCAGTATTAGAGGATGTTTTATTGCAAGAGATAATTTTTCTAATTGTAATGCTTACTCCCTTCAGCTTTCAGCTTCATCCTGAAGGCTCAATAAAGTCACCTAGAGGGAGCTTGTGGCTGTTACTAGCAATTTGTGGGAAAAGTATCCTCTCTCAGCTCCTTGGTAACAGCCCTAAGGTCCAAATGTGAAACCAAGCAAAAGCAGACAGGGGGTGTTTCTTCAACCAGAACACACACACACACACACACACACACACAAGGATTCTAGAGTGAGCCCAGCTATGGGTGTGAAGAAAGATTCTTGACTTACCCCACTGTGGTCCCTTCGCACTTGGGAGATTCTTTTACAAGGTGAAACTGATTGATTGTACAATTAATTGTATGGACCGGATCAGTAGTTAGGCTGGAAACCATTTGAATTTCCTCCACCCCCTGTCTCTCACACAGCTGTCAGCCCTCCTTCCCACTCCAGCAAAGCTATCTCAGGCATGTACTAGACCATTTTGGTCACATTGGGGTATTAGAATGGCTTCGTTTTCAGATATGAAGCAGTCCCTCTACTGACTTACTCTTAAAATATACATCTTTCACCCAGTTTAAGATTTCTTCTTTTACCCACCCCCAGCTCAATAGTGAGTAGTAGTAGGGGTGGGAGTATGGTCTTTTGTTGTTGGTCCACCTTGTTCTTTCTTTCACTCCTAATGCCCCAGGCACTATGCTTCCTCCAACTTCTTCAGGATCAGGACAGGAAGGAGAGATAAGGAATAAAGGGGCAACATTTATTAACCAATGACCTTGTATTCTTCCTTATATGGGTTCTTAAGAGACACTCCCCACCTATCACCACCATCCACCCCCCTTTCCACTGGTTATGGCTGTCTGACACCCTAGTGATCCCTGACCTACTCCCTCAATGCACTATCAAGCTGTGGAAACCCCATACAGCCTCTTTTGTTGAGGTTGCTGGTTCTGGCAGGAAGTCCTCTAGAGCAGATGCCTTTCCAGATGACCCAAGCCTACTAGCTTCCTCTCATCATTTAATCCACAGGAAACATTATGAATCCATGTCATCACCCTCCCCAACAAAATCTGGAAGCCTAAGGTTCTCTTGTGGCTGCCGCCTATTTTTGCTCTGTCATCAGAAATAGGTCCAGTCAGCTTCTTGTCTTTGGACTTTTCCAGACAAGAGTCAGGCTCCTCTCTCCAAGCCCGCTCAATGTTCAAAGGATTCCCACCATGCTCTCTCAAAAGAGTTGTGAGACCAGGCTTCTTATTGTCATTTCAAGATTCTTGACTTACCCCACTGAGTAAACCATGAGTCTAAGTCACTAGGCAGCCCATCCAAGATGGGGGCTGTGTGTTCCCCATATGGCCCTCCCCTGGGATCCCTGGCTCAGCAGATGTCTCTGCCTTAGGATTATAGGTTATTTTTCTCTTGAGATTACTTCTCCCCTTGATTGAGTTAAAAGTCTTACGCATAGCACTCTTCTTAGGCAATTTACAGAGATAAACTTAATTTAACCATCTTAGGCAATTTACAGAGACAAACTCATGATTTCATACCTATAGTACAAAAAGTAGATTTTTTTAGGCTCGTTAGCATACATAATTCTCACATATAAGAGTTTATACCCCTAAACAGTGTTCCCACAATACACAAATCAAAGATGGTATCATTATATAGATCCAACTTTTTCATTAATCCATCCATCCACCCACCCTTTCATCCATTCCATAAGCATTTATGATTATGTTGTTGTTGTTAGTTGCCATCAGGTTGACCCCATGTGTTTGTTACACAGTAGAACAGCTCTGGTCAGTTCTTGGCTGTCATCTTAACGAAAGCAGGTCATCAGGCTTACCTTCCAAGATACTGCTGAGTGGGTTCAAACCACCAACTTTTAGGTTAGAAGTCAAGCACAAACTATTAGGTACAATATGTTATGTGTGCTTGACAAGGTCTTCAGGATCAGCTTTAATTCATCAGAAATGAATTTTACTAATTATATCGTACTATATTTTAATTGGGAGCTCTGGTGGCATAGTGCCTAAGGCATTTGACTGCTAACCCGAAGGATGGTGGTTCAAACCCACAGCCACTCCTCAGAAGAAAGATTGCAATCTAATTCCGTAGTGATACTGCCTCAGAAACCCAAGGAGTGGTCGCTATGAGTCAGAGACGACTCGATGGCACATAACAACAACAACAACTTATTTTAATTATGTTTTACTAAAGGTTGGTGGTTTGAACCTACCTAGCAGTACCTCAGAAGATAAGCTGGATGATATGCTATAATTAAGATGACAGCCAAGAACCCTATGGAGCTGTTCTACTGTGTAACACATGGGGTCAACCTGATGGCAACCAACAACAACATAATCATAAATGCTTATGGAATGGATGAATAGGTGGATGGATGGATGGATGGATGGAAGATTTTTAAAGCACTACATTTAGGAAAAGGAGCTCTGGTGGCAGAGTGCCTAAGGCATCTGCCTGTTCACCAGAAGTTAGCAGTTCAAATCCACCAGCCACTCCATGGAAGGAACACTGGGAAATCTACTTCCGTAAAGATTTACTGCCTCTATGACAGTGAGTTTGGTATTTTTTTGACATTTAGGAAAGGAGCCCTGGTAGTGCAGTGGTTAAGTGCTCAGCTTCTAATGAAAATGTGGGCAGTTCAAACTCTCCAGCCACTCTGCAGAGGAAAGATGTGTCAGCTTGCCTCTGTAAAGATTTACATACAGCTTTGGAAACATTCGGGGTAGTTCTACTCTGTCCTATAGGGTTGCTATGAGTTGGAATTCTATTCCATGGCAATGAGGCTTGGGGACATTTAGGAAGGCAGAATAAAATTAGAGACCAAGATTTGATCTCTTATCCCTCAATATGATGGTGGCCTTGGAAAAGACTCTTAGCCTCTCAATAATGTCTTGATATCTTTACCAATAGTTGATATACTAACCACAAAGACCTGCTATGAGCATCGAATGAAACGATCCTAGGAGTTCTAAAGCCACACACAACAAACAGAAAGTCATTAGAGGGATGGGGCAGAGGTTCTTGAACTATTTGCCTTAAACAATTTCCATATTCTTGTGACTCATTTTTACTACCTACTAAACTGACATTACAAGACTTCTCCAATTTTCCTTGGAAGGCAGTGCACATAGGAGACAGAACATTCACTTCAGGGCTAAGCAAATTTAACTAGCTATGCAACCACAGACCAGTCATCAAAATCTCTGCTACAGTTCTCTCCTCTGTCAAAGGAGATAATAAGGACTACCTTCTGGGGTTGTTGTGAGAATGAAACGTCTAGCACAAAGATAACAGTACCCAGCCTATACTATTATTAGAGTCAATAGTGTCCTGTAGGCTTCAAATGAAAATTGCCACGGCTTACCTCCCCCTTTACTGCCTAGATTTATTGAATAAGCTTAGTTGCTATGGTTACCTTCCAAAGACACCACATTTGAAAATGTGTGGGGAGATGGGGATGGATGGCAGAAGGCTTTTAATGGACAACACAAAGCAACTTCAGCGACTAAGACATTTTAATACATGTGAAGTCTTTCCCTTGGAAACCAAAGTCACATTTTGCCAAAATGGAAATGAATTCAGGAAGTGGAGTTTCAGAAGTTCCGCATTTGGCAGGCCTCCTTCCCCCATCACTGGGACCTCAAGGACAGGTATATCTGGCCTTGAACCAACTCCTGAGCATCTCAGTTCCCTACCCCAGGATCTGGCACTCTAAAGGATGTTGGTTGTCAGACAGAATTCATCAGATTTACTTCCCAGATGCTATCGCTTCTGATGCTGAAAGGAAAATAGGTTGCCCAGCAATTGAGGTTGGGAAGGACGGATATAGCTGAGGAAATGCAAAGCATTACACACAAAACAATAATGGTCTATTCTTGTTAAAATTCATTAGCACACGTATTTGAATAGTCCAGGGGCCCTGCCATCCCCTGAATTCCATCCTTAGTCCCTGGAGTGGCTAGAACTAACATCCTAGGCTAAACTCTTCCACACAGCAGTGTTATAAATGGTTTTTGATCTGTGAAAATCAGTCACGGCTCCAACAGCTCTCAGCAAATGAACAAGAGTTGGCCTAGACCTGCTTCCTGTTTCCAGCTAAAGCAAACCTAAAACCTGATGGGGCCTCATGGGCATTGTGTGCTCAGTCCTACTAAAAGGACTCTTTCTGCCTGGTCATTTTTTCCCACATATCCCAGGGAGCTGTCCTGCTCTTATTTGCAATTCAAACCAGAAGGAAGTTACCTCTAAGAACACCAAGTTTTTTGTTTGCATTTTCATGATGATTTAGCACCACCTAGGGGACATTTTGAGAGCTCTGGTGGCATAGTGCCTGAAACATTTGACTGCTAACCAGAAGGCAAGCGGTTTAAACCCACAGCCACTTCTCAGAAGCAAGACTGGGTAATCTACTTCCAGAGAGATAACACAACAATGCGACGCACTGCCATCGAGTGGGATCGAACTCATAGCGACCCCTCCTTGGGTTTCCGAGGCGATGTCACCATGGAAGTAGACTGCCCAATCTTCTTTCTGAGGAGTGGCTGGTGGGTTTGAACCTCCAGCCTTCTGGTTAGCAGTCAAATGCCTTAGGCACTACGCCACCAGAGGTCCCAGATACCGCCTTGGAAACCCAAGGAGGGGTCGGAACTGCCTCGAGGGCAGTGAGTTTGGTTTTGTTGGTTTAACCAAAAGGCTGGCAGTTCAGACCCACCAGCCACTCTGCAAAAGGAAGGTGGGACAATCTACCACTGTAAAGATTTACTGCCTTGAGTCAGAAGCCACTCGATGACAATGCATTTGGTCTTGTTTGAGGGGACATGTTAATCCATTTCTTGCTATTTCCACTCAAATTCCTTTTAAAATATTGCACACATTTTTAATTCAGCTCTAGACTTACCTTGGCTGGAAACCCTCCTTGACTAGCTTTGCATACAATGATTCTTGCTGACTGCTGTGGTTTACATTTAGCATGCACCATGGGATATGTGTTTTATTACTATAAACATTACTAATTAGTAAACGTCTACTATATGCCAAGGAGTACATATGAATTTCTAATATATGTGGTAGTCCTTTAAAGCTGGTATTAGCATCTCATTTTACAAATGAAGAACTAAGGTGCTGAGAGGTTAAGAGACTTGTGAGAGAAGCTAAATCTGGGTTGTCATGCTCTTTCCGCTATGAGATACTGTTTCTTTTTATCCTACTGTGAGTTCTGCATATATAGTAATAATGCTGCTCATTTTAATGACTACAAAGCAGCACATTAAAATGATATTGTGGAAGAAGTCACTGAAACCTATGCTTTCAATCCAATAAATAATGTGCAGACAATTCTGAGTCTCTGTTGTGAGAACTGCCTTCAGACTATCTGTGAACTGCACACATCATCTCATTACCTTAGATTCATGTTTTATTTTTAACCAAAACAGGGTGGAGACTCCATGGTGTTGTGTAGTGTAATCTTGCCAGAACCCTCCTCTGTAGGTTTTGATTCAGTATAAGGAGCTCTGCTGACGCAGTGGGTAAGATGTTTGGCTGCTAACCAGGTCAATGGTTTGAACCCACCAGCTGCTCCACAGGAGGAAGATGGGGCAACCTACTTTCATAAAGAGTTACAGCCTTGGAAATCCTACGGGGGGGGGGGGGCGCTATGAGTCAGATTCAACACGATGGCAGTGGGTTATAACTCAAATGGGATGCAAGAATCAGTATTTTTTTTATCAAATATGAAAATGATTTTTTTATAACCAGGGAAGTTTGAGAAATGCTGGTACAATGATACAAGCATGAGATTTGGCACCAAAAGGACTCTGCTCCCAACCCAGGCTCTGCCTTTTTCTAATAGCATAGCCCAAGGAACAAGGAAAAGCAATTGAAACCTCTATGTATCAGTTTTTTAATCTATAAAATGAAGATTGTTATTTTAACAATATTGAAGGATTCTATGGGCCATATATTGAATGATGCTGGAAGTATTAAAAAAAAAGATGGAAAGAATACACAGAGTCACTGTACTAAAAAGAATTAGTTGATATTCAACAAGTTCAAGAGGTAGCATATGATCAAGACCCAATGGTATTAAAGGAATAAGTCCAAACTGCACTGAAGACCCTGGGGAAAAACATGCTCCAGGAATTGACAGAATTCCCATTGAGATGTTTCAACAGATGAATGCAACACTGGAAGTGCTTATTCATCTGTGCCAAGAAATCTGGAAGACATCTATCTACCTGGCCAACTGGAAGAGTTCCATATTTATACTTATTCCAAAGAAAAGTAATCCAACAGGATGAAGAAATTAATATCACACTAAGTAAAATTTTGCCAAAGATAATTCAAAAATAGTTGCAGCAGTATATTGACAGGGAACTGCCAGATATTCAAGTTGGATCCAGAAGAGGATGTAGAATGAGGGATATCATGGCTGACATCAGATGTATCTTGGATGAAAGCAAAGAATAGCAGAAAGGTGTTTGTATGTATTTTACTGACTATGACAGGGCATTCAACTGTGTGGTTCATAACAAATTATAGATAACAGCGTGAAGAATGGGGAATTCCAGAACGCATAATTGTGCTCACAAGGGAGCTATACATAGACCAAGAGGCAATCGTTTGAACACAAAAAGGAGATACTGTGTGGTTTAAAATCAGGAATACTTATTCAATCTGTATGTTGAGCAAATAATCTGAGAAACTGGACTCTATGGAAAACGTGGCATCAGGATTGGAGGAAGACTGATTAACAACATGCAATATGTAGATGACACAGTCTTGCTTGCTGAAAGTGAAGAGGGCTTGACGCACTTACTGATGAAGATCAAAGCCTTCAGTATGGATTATACCTCAACATAAAGAAAACTAAAATCCTCACAACTGGACCAATAAGCAACATTATTATAAATGGAGAAAAGATTGAAGTTGTCAAGGATTTCATTTTACTTGGATCCACAGTCAATGCCCATGCAAGCAGCAGTCAAGAAATCAAACAATTTATTTCATTGGGCAAATCTGCTGCAAAACTCTTCTTTAAAATGTTAAAGAGCAAAGGTGTCACTTTGAAGACTAAGTTGTGCCTCGCCCAAGCCATGATATTTTCTATCACCTCATACACACGGGAAAGCTGGACAATGAACAACGAAGACTGAAGAAGAGTTGATTTGAATTATGGTGTTGATGAAAAATATTAACTACACAATTGACTGCCAGAGAACAAACAAATCTGTGTTGGTGGAAGTAAAGCCAGAATGCTCCTTATAAGGGGAGATGGTGAGACTTGTCATACTTTTGACATATTATCAGAAGAAAGCAGTCCCTAGAGAAGGACATTATGCTTAGCAATTAAGAGGGTCATCAAAAACGACGTAGATTCTCAATAAGATGGATTGTTAACAGTGGCTGCAATAATGGGCTCAAACATAGCAATGATTGTCAGGATGGTGCAGGACCAGGCAGTGTTTCATTGTTTACAAAGGTTCTCTGTAAGGTGGAATAAACTTGATGGCACCTAAAACAACATATGTGTGTGTGTGTACATACATGTGTGTGTGTATGTGTGTGTGTGTATGGGGAGAGAGAGAGAGACATATATATGTGGGTATAGGTGCTCTGGTGGCATAGTGCCTAAGGCATTTGACTGCTAGCCAGAAGCTTGGCAGTTCAAACCCACCAACCACTCCGTGGAAGAAAGACTGGGATTTATCACCCAAAGGAGGTCACTATGAGTCAGAATTGACTTGATGGCAGTGAGTTTGAGGGTTTTTTTTTTAAATAATCTTTTAGTATATGGGTATAGTTTTTTTTTTTTTAGTATATGGGTATAGATATATGTGTGTACATGTATATATATGTGTCTGTGTGTGTATATATACACACACACACACACACATATGTTGTTGTTATGTGCCATCAAGTCGGACCCAACTCATAGTGACCCCTCCCTGAGTTTCTGAGGCAGTATCACTACAGAAGTAGATTGCCCCATCTTCCTTTCGAGGAGTGGCTGGTGGGTTTGAACCTCCAGCCTTCTGGTCAGTAGTCAAGTGCTTTAGGCACTACACTACGAGAGCTCCCATACACATATCTATAACTTTAGGATAAGAAATTTTTCTAGAAATGAGAAGCCAAACACTTAAAACCGTGACACTAAGGAGAATAACAAGTTTCTGTAAAAACACATTGATATCAAAAACATAGTTAAATGTGAGTTTGGGAAATGTCTTGCTTGGTTTTTATTTCTAGACAAAGCATCATATGAGAGACTGTGGCTTAGAAGTACAAATGGCACATAATTTTAGAAAATGAACAAGTAAATTTATAAGTAATTTTACATCCACATTCTCAGGAATGTGCCCAGCAAAGTCTTAATTCCCTCTGCTTTTCTTTCAAGCTACATGTTTACCCAAGATCACCCCCAAAGTATTAGGTGCATGGAGTAGAGGTAGGAGAAAGGAGAAGTTCTCAAAGACAGAGAAAAATGATTTACTTGAAAATCCAACACTACATTTTCTTTTGTTTTGATGGGAAAAATAATCAGAACTCCATAAACCACAAATAAGAAGCAAAATGAAAAGGGAGTGCTTTGGATGTTAACTTCAGGCCTTTCACATTAAAACTCCTTCTGCTTACAAGCTGAGTGGAATGGCTAAAATCTTTAGTATGGCTTCCAGGAATGACTTCTAGAACCACCGCCAGAGAACAGGCTGTCCAGGAGAGCTGCTATTCTTGTGGACAATCCAGAAGCTGAAGAATCAGGAAGACGCTGCCTAATTGCTGGTTCTAGAGACATATTACCTTAGTCACAATTCCCATCAGCAGAATGGATGTTCCATGTCCTCCCACACCACACCTTGGGGCCCTGCTACTGCTATTCCAGAAAAATCAAGTGCTCCACAACACCCTACTGGCAGAAGGAGCAGAAGCATGGTCTCCAGCTCATCTGGTGTTCCGGTCCCAGGCAGGCACATCTGCTTGGAGGCAGCAAGCCACATTTGGAATTCCAGTTGTAAGAGAGTCAGTGAAATGTAGAGTTCAGCTTTCTGGACTCACTAATAAATCATGTGGTTGTTGTTGTTAGGTGCCATCGAGTGGTCTCTGACTCATAACGACCCCATGTACAACAGAACAAAACGCTGCCCGGTCCTGCATCACCTTTACAATCCTTGCTCTGCTTGAGCCCGTTGTTGCAGCCCCTGTGCCAATCCATCTTGTTGAGCTTCTTCCCCTTTTTTGCTGATATCTTTCTCCAGGGAATGGTCCCTTCTGACATGTGACCAAAGTATGGGAGACAAAGTCTGGCCATCTTCACTTCTAAGGAGCATTCTTGGCTGTACTTCCTCCAGGACAGATTTGTTTGTTCTTCTGGCAGTCTATGAAATGTTCTGTATTCTTCATCAACATCACAACTGAAGAGTTTTCTTCGGTCTTCCTTATTCATTGTCTAACTTTCACACGCAATGAAGTGATTGAAAACACCACGGCTTGAGTTAGGCACACCTTAGTCTTCAAAGTGACATCTTTGCTCTTTAACACTTTAAAGGGGTCTTTTACAACAGATTTGCCCAGTGCAATACAATGTCTGATTTCTTGATTGCTGTTTCTATGGGTGTTGATTGTGGATCCAACTAAAATGAAATGTTTGATAACGTCAGTCTTTTCTCCATTTATTGTGGTGTTGCTTCCTGGTCGAGTTGTGAGGATTTTTGTCTTCTTTATGTTGAGGTGTAATCCATACTGCAGACTATAGTCTTTAATGTTCATCAGTAAGTGCTTCAAGTCATCTTCACTTTCAGCAAGCATGGTTGTGTCATCTGTATACTGCAGGTTGTTAATTAATCTTCCTCCAATCCTGATGCCACCCACACTCTTCTTCACATAGTCCAGCTTCTTGGATTATTTGCTCAGCATACAGATTGAGTAAATATGATGAAAGGATACAACCCTGACACACACCCTTCCTGATTTAAAACCATGCAGTATCCCCTTGTTCTGTTTGAATGACAGCCTCTTGGTCTATATATAGGTTCCTCATGAACACTATTAAGTGTTCTGGAATTCCAATTCTTTGCATTGTTATCCTTGTTATGATCCACATAATAGAATGCCTTTGGATAGTAAATAAAACACAGGTAAACATCTTTCTTGTATTCTTTGCTTTCAGCCAAGATTCATCTGACATCAGCAATGATATCCCGTGTTCCATATCCTCTTCTGAATCCAGCTTGAATTTCTGGAAGTACCCAGTCAATATACTGCTACAACTGTTTTTAAATTATCTTCAGCAAAATTTTACTTATGTGTGATACTAATGATATTGTTTAATAATTTCCACATTCTGTTGGATCACCTTTCTTCGGAATGGACATAAATATGGATCTCTTCCAGTTGATCGGTCAGATAGCTGTCTCCCAAATTTCTTGGCATAAACGAGTAAGTGCCTCCAGCACTGCATCCATTTGATGAAATATCTCAATGGGTATTCCTGTCAATTCCTGAAGACTTGTTAGCTTGAACTTCTTTTAATACCATTCGTTCTTGGTTATATGGAACCTCCTGAAATGTCTGAACATCAATTAATTATTTTTGGTACAGTGACTCTGTGTACTCCTTCCATCTTCTTTAGATGCTTTCTCCATCATTCAATATTTTGCCCATAGAATCTTTCAATATTGCAATTCTTGGCTTGAATTTTTTCTTCAGTTCTCTTAGCTTGAGAAATGCCAGATGTGTTCTTCCCTTTTGGTTTTCTAATTCCAGCTCTTTGCACATTTAATTATAATACTTTGTCTTCTTGAGCTGCCCTTTGAGATCTTCTGTTCAGCTCTTTTATCTCATCATCTTCCATTCTACTACTGATTGGTTTGTTGTACCATGGTGGCTTGCATATTGCTGTGAGGACGCAAGATGTGCCACCAGTATAGCAAGTATCAGCAGATCACCCATGCTAGACAGATTTCAGCATAGTTTCCAGACTAAGACAGACTGGGAAGAAGGATGGTGTCATCTACTTCTGAAAATTTTCACCACTGAAAACCTTATGAATAGCAGTGATATATTACTAGAAATAAATCACAGCACTCTCAAATAACACACACAAATGTTTTATAAGTATGTGAATAAAGATCTATATCCTCAGCCTTTTGGGTAGCTACAAAAGGTGGGTCACCAGGGCCCTTTAGTTGGCCACCTCCAGCTGCAAACACCATCATCTAGGGAACCCAAGAAGGCAGCCCAAGCAGCATGGTCTGATGGTGCACACATTAATCCCTAAACTCTGATGGTGCACACTTTAATCCCTATGGACAAAGAGTAACGGAGACATCTGGCTATTGCTGCTTTGCTGTAATGTGTTGTGATATATGTGAGCCAACAATGCCTTGACACCTGGACATCTTCAGCAGCCCCACACAGAGTATTCCACTGACCATCACAGACAAGGGCCCTCTAGTTGATGGATAACTGTATGTTCTAGGGGGATAAGGTGCAACCAGTTGGAACTGGGGGTTGGTTCACTGGGACAACTCCAGGAGGATGCCTCAAATCTCTGTTTTATGCATGCCTCTATTTGCTTTGAGACATTTAAGCTGGTGGAATTCCACACATGTGCTCTTGTAGCATATCCACATTCTATAGCGCTTCATCATTACTTCAAAATACTTGATATGAAAAAATTCAATTGCATTTGAGATTCATTTGTACTATCACAAAAAATATCAGCACTACATTTGTCAATGACAGAAAAGGAAGAGCTGTTAGGCTTTTGGTATAATCTTCAGTTTTTCAAGTTTTTAAAATGGGTTTAAATTGCTTCATCAGCTACTTGTATAAACAAAGTTTCTTGTGAATGGTGACTACCAAGGATTTGAAGAGCCTGTCATGAAAATGCCTTGATCAAGTATTGCATGTAGCCATTTCAAGCATAAAGCCTGACATTTCATAGTTATTTCTAAAAAGCAAGATCATGCTTATCAAAAAATCCAAAAAGTATTTGTAAAGTTTACACAAATCAATATTTAATAACTTCCCTAATACTTTGGATTTTACTGATTTTATTTTTGTCTCATCATATAAAGACAATGTACCAATTTCTTCTACCAAGCCCCAAACAGACACCCCAAATGCTCCCCAGCTTAATGTATGGAAATACATTTCTATGTATACTCTGATGTGAAAAACGTAGGAGTTGAGATGGAGTAAAATGAGCCAATTTGCAATATATGCTACAGTATCATTTATACAATATTTCACAGAAAATTATTTACTTGCTGTAGCACTAACATTCCAGGCAGAAGATAGTACTCTTGGATCCTTTACCTTTTAAAATCTACATACAGAATGTATCACTTGTACCTCCAGCACTGTCCCATCCCATAAATACTTAGAAGAAATCATTTTCAGTGCATATATTGTCTCCCTTTGTATGTTGCCAAATCTTATTCATCCTCTTCTTACACAGCTAGCTCGCAACATCCAACCCAGTGGCCTCTTTCTCCTCTGCCTCATATCTTCTGCTTTGAGACTTGTCATACACCAGTTATTTTTCAGCATGCAAGAATGACATCTTCTCTCTCTAATAAGATTGTGAGCTCCTTGAGAGGGCCACTATCTTCATTTCTTTGGATTTTCCTGAGTTCTTGGTACATATGCTCTTGGTGGTTATCATTGATTGCTAAAATGCTATTCAGGAAATCAGACATTAGAAATTGATTGGGATAAACATAATAATTTGCTTTCTGATTATGAAAGTAATATGTATCCATTTTTGAAAATGTGAAAAATAACCCACCCAACCCACTGCCCTCAAGGTAATTCCAACTCATAGTGGTCTCGTATGACAGAGTAGAACTGCCCCATAGGGTTTCCAAGGCTATAAATCTTTACAAAGGCAGTCTGCCTCATCTTTCTCCCACAGAACAGTTGGTGGGTTCAAACTGCCAGCCTTTTGGTTAACAGTCAAATGCTTTAACTACTGCACCACCAGAGCTCTGTATGAAAAATAAAGTAGAAAATTATAATCACTCACAATTCAGAAATACCAGATTTTACCACTTTCTACCTTTTTATGACTTTACTTCCTACCCTTCCATACCTGTCTATGCATTACTTAAATGGTACTTCAAAAAAAAAAAAAAAAAAAAGCCTGAACTCTAATATATATATAGTTGAATATAATGGGAGATTTTCCTTATGCCATTAGATTATGGCATATCCAGCTAATATTTTACAAATCCTAAAATGATGGCAAAACAGTGCTCTTAAACATTAATACGCACAGAAATTAGCTGGGACTGTTGTGAATATACAGGTTCTGGTTCAGCAAGTCTGAGACAGGTCCCTAGATTCTTTGTTTCTAACAAGCTTCTGAATAGCAAAGTCTTACAAGATAAAGATATAATTAATCATTACATTAATAGCACCTTAGTTTCCAATGTTTGGTTTTTATGATATATCATATCAAGAAGGTGATGAGCATCCTTACACATATGTAGGAATAATAAAAATATTTATTAAATGTATGCTATGTAACAGGCACACAGATTATTAAAAAACTATATACCAGGTCAATGTCAGCAGGTAACATTTTCAGGACTTGGATATCCAGCCAAAGGGCATTCTACAGTAACAGAAAGCAAATCAATAATTTCTGGGGGATGGAGGGAAAGAGAGGGCTTATTAGAAATCTAAAATACATAGTTCTAAATTTTACACAAAATCAGTATTTAATACAGGGGAAGGCCCTCAGTGAGATGGATTGACACTGTGGCTGCAACAATGGGCTCAGGTATAGGAAGGATTGTGAGGCTAGCACAGCACTGGGCAATGTTCTGTTGTATATAGGGTTGTTATCAGACAACAGCTAATACTTTGGGTTTTACTGATTTTATTTTTGCTATAATAAACTTTTATAGGGTACATGGGTTTTTTCTAGGGGTGATGGATATGTTCATAATCTTGATTATGGTGATAGCTGTCTGGACGTCTGGAAAAAAAAAAAAAAAAAACTCATGGCTATCAAGTCACTTCTGACTCACGGGGACCCCTTTGGGTTTCGGAGGTGGTAAATCTTTACCGAAGTCAATTGCCCCATCTTTCTTCCATGGAGTGGTTGGTAGGTTTGAACCACCAAGCTTCGGGTCAGCAAATGCCTTAGGCGCCATGACTCCACAGCTCCTTTATGAGTATCCATATATGTCAAAACTTATCAAAACCACACACTTTTTAGATATATGCATTTATTATATTCAATTATACTTCAACAAAGCTATTTTATTTTTAATATGGGGGTAAAAAGCCAGAGTGCATTCCAGAAAGGTTGTGTTAACTTACATTTCACCAGCAGCTCACGCAATTGCTTGGCTTCACTGCCCCTTCATTACTACTGTAGACCTTAAGAAAAAAGGCTGCTAGTTTGAAAGGCAAAAAATCTCATGTTTGGAATATGCATTTCTTTATTACTAGTTGACTGAATATTTTTCATGTTGATCAGCTCATGTTCCTTGTCCATTTTTTTTTTTTTTTTTTTGCAATGTTCATGTGTTTCTTACTAAATTGTAGGAGCTCTTTATGTACAATTTGTCATATATGTGCCATGGCCATTTCCTCCTGGGCTTGATCTTTATGTTTATATAGTCTAGATATATATTCAATTATATTTTTGATGTAATTATAACTTGAGTAGATATATTGAAGAAGTTCAAGAATCCAAAATAAACTGTCTTAGCATTGCTCCAAATATTTACAAACAAAAAAAAGCCCAGTCAGAACACAGACATAGACAGAAAATCATCAGTCTTTCATATCAATTTCTTTCACAAGCTGGCTGACTTATTGGCATTAAGACCACATCACAAGCAAACTATATACAGCCGGATGTCATCTTACTATGCTGTGCAGTGTTTTTTTTTTTTTTTTTTTTTTTAAATTGATCGTTTGTGGCAAACCTGTATCCAGTAAGTCCATCGGTGCCTTTTTCCCGACACCATGTGCTCACTTCATGTGTCACATTTTGGTAATTCTCACAATATTTCAAACTTTTTCATGCTATTGGGCACTTAATAGACTATAGTATGTGTAAACAAGCTTTCATATGCACTGGGAAACCAAAACACTTCATGAGACTCACTTCACTGCAGGGGTCTGGAACTGAATCTGCATCTCCAGGTTTGCCTATACATAAATATACCAACTTACACTCTTCATCAGTGCACTTTTAGTTGGTTAATAGAAAAATTCATTAGTTTCATCCTTTTAAAAATGGAGATGGTGGTACCAAGACATAAAATATTTTGTGATTTGCTTAAGAACAGTCAAATTAGGATTTACAAATGCTGAATTTTTGCTTATGTATCTTCCCTTTCTCATTGTGTGAGGTGGGTACATGAAAATCAATGGTTATTTTGTTGTTGTTGACATTTGCATAAATACCAGAAAAGAATATTTACATATTGCCTGGAATGGGAAAGTAAACCTTTATATTCAAAATCCTGAGAGATCCTATATACTATCACTTAAAATAAACTAATTCCACTATGCTACACCTTGAATCTATTTCAGACCACAAAACAATGAAGAATGATAACACTATTAATACAAACAGGAAAGCCTTTTTATCTGACATGTCAACTAGTACAAACTCAAGGAAATTATTGCCCCACAACTTGATTATGTTGTTGTTAGGTGCTGTCAAGTTGGTTCCAACTCATAATGACCCTACATACAAAAAAAGGAAACACTGCCCGGTCCTACACCATCCTCACAATCATTGCTACGCTTGAGCCCATTGTCGCAGACATGTTAATCCATCTTATTGAGGGCCTTCCCTTTTTTCGCTGACCCTCTACTTTACCAAGCATGATAGTCTTCTCCAGAGACTGGCCCCTTCTGATAACATGACCAAAGCATGAGGTAAAGTCCGGCTGATTTTAAGTACTCATTAATGTGACTAATCTATCCAATCCTTTGAATATGGGTCATAATTAGCACTGGAAGCTGATACACATTTAACATTTAAAGCATATACTTTATTTTTTATATATACTGCAGTATTTTTATCTCATGTTCTGAAACTTACAAAGGTTAAATCACTTGGCCAAGTATGTTGTTGTTGTTGTTGTTGTTATGTGCCGTCGAGTCGGCCCGACTCATAGCGACCCCTCCTTGGGTTTCCGAGGCAGTATCACTACGGAAGTAGGATTGCCCAACCTTCCTTCC
>NW_006921589.1:25728674-25733834 GCF_000298275.1 Orycteropus afer afer
TGAACTGCTGTATGGAAAGTGAATTTGCTCTGTAAATTTTCACCCAAATCATATTAAAAAAAAAAAAAAACTGACAAGAGTCATGATACTAGTAACCAACAGCCTATTAATTTCAGTAAATGCCGACTCCTTGCCATCTATATATTGTCTCATCTGTTTCTGAAAGGATGGGCCATGAACAATCTTCAACAGTATCACTTAGAGCCCTTGGTACCAATGCAGATGCCAGATCCTCACCCTAAACTCAGGATTCTGTAATTTAAACTGTTATTCAACTAATTCTTATGCACACTACCAATTGAGAGCCTCGAACAACTGCTAGCTGGCTAGTATTTCAAAATAATTTGAAGGGATAGCCCTTAAGTTATCTTAAAATAGCTTATATAACAGAAGTATAAAAATGCAGATGCCAAACACAAGGTCATCTCTGGTGACCCATGGCAACTGAAAAGCCAGTTTTCAGTATATCAAAGCTAATGAGA
This sequence comes from Orycteropus afer afer, assembly GCF_000298275.1. Lineage (NCBI taxonomy): Eukaryota > Metazoa > Chordata > Mammalia > Tubulidentata > Orycteropodidae > Orycteropus > Orycteropus afer. Next base: position 25,729,157 of record NW_006921589.1, read on the forward strand.
AAAAGAGAAACCAACAGCTAATGGATTCGTCAAATACCCAACACTAGAGGGAATGGGTGTGGCTCTGGAATTTTTTTCCTGCATGTTTTAAAATACCAGCAACAACATTTCTTCATTCTTTAACAGTGAACTGAAGTGACACTTTATTATGATGAGAAGTCAGGTGAATCCCATAGAAAACTATTAAAGATATTTTTATAAATTATCTCTCTTAATATAAAACAATTACTTTAATATGTGCTTTGCAAATCTACATCCGCAGTATGAAGGGCTTCGGTTGAATAGATTTTAGTCTTCAAAAATGTGACTGCATCTTCCATCTCTAGTTTTTCAATTTCCCAAGTATTGACCTTACCAAAGAAAGAAGAAAATAATCAGTTTGCAAGATGATAACAATACATAAAGCAAAAGCTAGTTTAAAGTTCCAAACATATTAAAGTAAGACAAGTCAACTGGTTTTTAAAAGCCAGTATTACCTTATAATTACTCATATTTTAATGGCTTAATTTTATCACATGTCAGGGATGAAGAAAGCTCTAATTGTGTCAAGTTATAACAACTTTAAACATCTACTAAATGGTGCAAAAATTTCTTCTTTCTTGGGAGAAGTCAGAACACCTATATAACTAATTTGTCTTCCAATAGTAGTACATAAAGAGAAAGGGCCATCTTAACCTCAGTCATCCAGGTTCAAATCCATTTTTAGACAGTAAAGGACCACAAGGGAGATAGGAATATTTACATTTCACATTAAGTGCAGGAGCAAATGAGTGGAATCCCTCCATCCCCAACATAGCATAAAGATTAATGTATCTGGAAGGTTCTTGCTGCATTCCTAGACATCTGCCAAGGCTATTCAAGGAAAGCTATAGTGCTTAGAATCAAAGTGAAGTGCACGAAGAAACTGGAAGAATCATTCTCTTATAACCATCAAGCTTTCCAGGTAACAAACATCCTTTAACAGCCTCGCATTGGGCCAGGAAAGCAAAGCTTTAATTAAACATCTCTTCTTCCCTTACTCAAGGTAATTTAGAAATAGATAGCATTTCACATGTCTTAAGTATAACAAAAAAACTATTATTTACATTCTTCCTCTAAACAAAAAGGATGAAAGATGACCATATGCAACATTTATAAAACCCCTAGTAAATGATACCTATCAGTTCAATGAAAGTCAAACTATGTACCAGGAATAGTCTTTTTCAGATAAGCAACTGTTAAAAACACTTATTCCAAAAAATGCTAATAATTCCTCACAAAGCCTAGTAAGCAATTCAACTGCAACACTTACGGCAGAAAATATCAAGGAGCCCTCCTGGAGCAGTGGTTAAGAGCTCAGCTGCTAATTTAAGGTTGGCGGTTCAAATCTACCAACCATTCCAAGGGATAAAGAATTGGCAACCTGCTTCTATAAAAATTACAGCCTTGGAAATCCCGTGGGGCAGTACGAGCCTGTCCTACAGAGTCACTATGAGTCAGAATCAACTTGATGGCAATGGGTTAGGTTTGCTTTTTTTCATTATTATTAATACATCAGTAACTAAAGCCACTCCTCGGAAGGAAGGTTGGGCAATCCTACTTCCGTAGTGATACTGCCTCGGAAACCCAAGGAGGGGTCGCTATGAGTCGGGGCCGACTCGACGGCACATAACAACAACAACAACAACTAAAGAATATTTCATCTGCATTTTTTTCTTACCAAGATCACATGAAAGCCCATTACATTCAAATGTCGCATCTTCATGGCAAGTAATCCTCTGGGGTGGGTTGAATCCAAACAATAACTAGATCTACGAACACACAGGATAGCTACTCTGAAAATGAAATCGAACAAAACAAAACAAGTCACTGACAAAATCACCATTTATAATCAGAACTGATCTCTTCACTGCCCACAATCCTCACTATTCCTCATTACCTTAGTCCTTCACTTCCATACAAAGCCTATTTCCTAAACCAAAAGCTTATCCTAATGCTTTATACCTACCAGTTACCCCTTAGCCATCTTTAAGGATGGCTAGGAGCTCTGGTAGCATAGTGCCTAAGGCATTTCCCTGCTAACCAGATGGCTGGTGGTTCAAAGCCACCAGCCACTCCTCGGAAGGAAGGTTGGGCAATCCTACTTCCGTAGTGATACTGCCTCAGAAACCCAAGGAGGGGTCGCTATGAGTAGGGGCTGACTCGACGGCAAATAACAACAACAACAACACACTGTTGATGAGGAGAATTTTCAGATGTGAATGAAGGATTTCTTTTGCTGTGCTGACCAATGATGGTATAAACTACTGGTATAACTACTGGTGTACGTAATACCAAGTAGTAAATGCTCTTCTTGTATATGTTGTCTCATGTACAGAGAATAACATTTAAAAACCAGAACAGAGAGAACAAATACAAAGAAAGCCCTTAGAGAAAAAGCAAGGATGCTAAAAAGATAAAATCAGTATGTGTAATAAAGATGTGGATGTGTCATTGGTTTTTCCATTGTTCCTATCCTTTTGGAAATACTAAGTTCACTGAGAGGAAAAAAACCAATGACAAGAAATATCACTGGCTTCCTCTATCCTCTGGCTGTTATCTTAGGTAACATAAGAGAAAATCTGCATTTTTAAAGGAATGCTCTGACTGCTCAGTTCTTCCCATGCCTTTATGCCGAGAGCGACGATGCCATTTTAACAGGCCAGAAGAGGGGAGTGCCTGGAAAAGAAAAGTGATCCTTGAAAAGAATCAGAAAGAAAGCCTTTATTGAGAAGAAATAGGTAACATGGGTAGGGAAGACAGCAGTTGGCTGTCTTTACATGGCTGAAGAACAAGTTAGACAGATTCAGACAACAGTAAGAATTACAGAATTGCACATGACTGGAAAGGGATAGGCAGGCAAGCGTTTGAACTCTGACAGAACTTTTTCCAATACTGATGACTACAATATTTATGTGCATGTCCACTGTACAATGTACTGTTGTTGTTAAGTGCTGTCAACTCAGTTCTGACTCATAGTGACCTCCTGTACAACAGAACAAACCATTGCCCAATCCTTCACTATCCTCACAATCCTTGCTATGTTTGAGCCCATCGTTGTAGCCACTGTGTCAATACATCTTGTTGAGTCTCTGCCTTTTTATCACTGACCCTTTACTCTTAAACATGATATCCCTCAGCAGTGACTGGTCCCTCTTTATAGCATGTCCAAAGTAAGTGAGGCGAAGTCTCACCATCTTCACTAGTAAGAAACATAATGACCGTACCTCTTCCAAGACAGATTTATTTGTTCTCTGACAGTCCATGGTATATTCAATATTCTTTAACAGCATAACTCAAAAGAACCAATTCTTCTCTGGTCTCCTATATTCATTGTCCAGCTTTTACATGTATATGAGGCAACTGAAAATACCATGGCTTAGGTCAAGCACACCTTAGTCCTCAAAGTGACATCTTTTTAACACTTTAAAGAGGTCTTTTACATCAGATCTGCTTAATGTAATATGTTATTTGATTTCTTCACTGCTGCTTCCACAGGCATTGACTATGTTGTTGTTGTTAGGTGCTGCTAAGTCATCTCTAACTCATAGCGACCCTATGCACAGCAGAACAAAACACCGTGTGGTCCTGCGCCAGCCCCACGATCTCTGCTATACTTGAGCACATCGCTGCAGCCACTATGTCAATTCATCTCATTGAGGGCTTCCCCTCTTTTGTTGACCCTCCACCTTACCAAGCATGACATCCTTCCCCAAAGAATAGTCCCTTATGATAACATGACCAAAACAAGTAAGACAAAATCTGGCCATTCTTGTTTCCAAGGAGCATTTCAGTGGCACTTCCTCCAAGACAGATATGTTAGTTCTTTCACCAGTCCACAGTACTTCAGCATTCTCCGCCAGCACCATAACTCAAAAACATCAACTCTTCGGTCTTCCTTATTCGTTGCTCAGCTCTCACCTGCATATGAGGCGATTGAAAATACCATGGTTTGTGTCAGGCACACGTTAGTCCTCAAGGAGACATCTTTGCTCCTCAGCACTAGAAAGAGGTCTCTTGCAGCTGACTTGCCCAGTGCTATATGTCATTTGATGTCCTGATTGCTGCTTCCACTGGTGTCAATTATAGAACCAAGCAATGTGAAGTCTGTGACAATTTCAATCTTTTCTCGGTTTATCATGACGCTGTGAAGATTTTGTTTTCTTTTCATCAAGATGTAATCCTTACTGCACACTGCAGTCTTCAATTTTCATCAGTAAGTGCTTCAAGTCATCCTCACTTTCAGCAAGCAAAGTTGTGTTGTCAGCGTATTGCAGGTTGTTAATGATTCTTCCTCCAATCTTGATGCCACATTTTTCTTCATGGAGTCCAGCTTCTCAGATTATTTGCTCAGCATATAGCTTGAATAAGTATGGTGAAAGGATACAACACTGACACACTCCCTTCCTGATTTTTAACCACGCAGTGTCCCCTCATTCTGTTCAAACCACAGCCTCCTGGTCTATGTACAGGTTCCTCAGGAGTACAACTTGTTAGGTGCCATCGAGGTGTTTCCGACTCATAGCGACCCCATGCACAGCAGAACGAAACACTGCCCAATCCCGCGCCAGCTCCACGATCCCTGCCCATCATCGCAGCCACAGTGTCAATTCATCTCGTTGAAGGCCTCCCCCTCTTTCATTGACCCTCCACCCTACCA
>NW_006921589.1:25735729-25796803 GCF_000298275.1 Orycteropus afer afer
GTCCATTTCAGCTCACTAATGCCAAGAATATCAATCTTTATGTATTCCATTTCATTTTTGCCGACTTCCAATTTTCCTAGATTCATACTTCATACATTTCATATTCCGATGATTAATGGATGTCTGCAGTTGTTTCTCTTCAAGTGATGCCACATCAGCAAATGGAGGTCTTGAAAGCTTTACCTTATCCATATGAGTAAGGCTGGATTTACTCAGATGATGCAGCTCTTTCCTGGTCCTATTTTGAGAGTCTTCTAACCTAACCGGACTATTCATAAAGTTGCACGGTAATGTATCAAACAGTGTTTCTTTGCTATTCATAAGGTTTTCCCTGGCCAATTCTTTGAGAAGTGCATGGCCTCTTCCTAGTCTGTCTCAGTCTGTAAGTTAGGCTGATGCCTGTGCACCAAGTGCATCCCACTGGATTTGAAACACCAGTGGCTCAGCCTCAAAACTCACAAAACTTAGTACAACTAAGTGTCTGGAATTCCCTTTCTTCTCAATGTTATCCACAATTTGTTATGATCCATACAATCAAATGCTTTTGCATAGTCAATAAAATGCAAGTAAACATCTTTCTGGTATTCTTTGCTCTGAGCCAAGACCCATCTGACACCCGAAATGATATGCCTTGTTCCACATCCTCTTCTGAATCCAGTTTGCACCTCTGGAATTCTCTGACAACATACTGCTGCAACCGTTTTTGAATTATCTTCAGTAAGATTTTACTTGCATGCAATATTAATGATATTGTTTGATTATTTCCACAGTTTGTGGGATCACCTTTCTTTGTACTGGGTACACATATGGATCTCTTCCAGACAGGTGGCCAGGTAGCTGTCTTCCAAATCTCCTGGCATAATCGAGTGAGTGTCTCCAGTGAAGCATCCATTTCTTGAAACATCTCAATGGATATTCTATCGATTCCTGGAGCCTTGTTCTTTGCAAATTCTTTCAGGGCAGCTTCAACTTCTTCCTTCAGTATCATTGGTTCTTGATCATATGCCACCTCCTGAAATGGACGAAGATCTACCAGTTCTTTTTGGTACAGTGACTCTATGAATTCCTTCCATCTTCTTTTGATGTTTCCTGCATCATTCAATAATTTGCCCATAGAAATGCTGAACGTGTTCTTCCCTTTTGGTTTTCTACCTCTAAGTCTTTGCACGTTTCATTATAGTAATTGGCTTTGTTTGCTCAAGCTGCTGTTGGAAATCTTCTGTTCAGCTCTTTTATCTTGTCATTTCTTCCATTTGCTTTGGCTACCCTCCGCTCAAGGGCAAGCTTCAGAGTCTCTTCTGTCATCCACTTTGGTCTTTTCTTTCTCATATTTTTAATGACCTCTTGCTTTCTTCATGGATGATGCTCTTGATGTCATTTCACAATTCTTCTGGTTTTCGGTCACTGGTGTTCAATGGATCAAATCTACTCTTTAGGTGGTCTCTAAATTCAGAAGGGATATATTCAAGATCATATTTTGGCTCTTGTAGACTTGTTTTAATTGTCTTCAACTTCAAGTTGAACTTGCATATGAGCAGTTGATGGTCTGCTCCACAATCAGCTCCTGGACTGGTTTTGGCTGAAGATACTGAGCTTTTCCATCGCCTCTAGCCACAGACGTAGTCAATCTGATTCCTGTGTATTCCATCTGGCAAAGTCCATGTGTACAGCTACCGTTTGTGTTGTTGAAAAAAGGTATTTGCAATGAATAAGTGGTTGGTCTTGCAAAATTCTATCATGCGATCTCCAATTTTTCCAACTACCGGTGATTCTTTTTCCAACTTTTGCATTCCAGTCACCAGTAACAATTAACACATCTTGATTCCACGTTCGGTCAATTTCAGACTGCAGCAGTTGATTAAAAAATCCACAATTTCCTCATCTCTTGCTTTGGTGATTAGTGCATAAATTTGATTAACAGTCGTATTAATCGGTCTTCCTTGTAGGCGTATGGATATTATCCTACCACTGACAGCACTGTATCCTTTGTGATGATGAAATGTCATGCCATTCCTCTTCAAATAGTCATTCCCAGCATAGCAGATCATATGGCTGTCTAATTCAAAATGGCCAATACCAGTCTACTTCAGCTCACTAATGCCTAGGATATCAATCTTTATGAGCAAGCTTCGGCAGAGGGATCCAGGTAAGGGGAGGGACCCAGGTGGTAGAAGAGTGGAGGGAAAAGGAAAGGAAAGGCAGAGGGACCAGGACAGAGAAAGCTTCAGCAGAGGGATCCAGGTAAGGGGAGGGACCCAGGTGGTAGAAGAGTGGAGGGAAAAGGAAAGGAAAGGCAGAGGGACCAGGACAGAGAAAGCTTCAGCAGAGGGATCCAGGTAAGGGGAGGGACCCAGGTGGTAGAAGAGTGGAGGGAAAAGGAAAGGAAAGGCAGAGGGACCAGGACAGAGAAAGCTTCAGCAGAGGGATCCAGGTAAGGGGAGGGACTCAGACCCCATCCCCAAGCAGCAGGAGAGTGGAGGGGAAAGGAAAGGAAAGCCAGGGGGACTAGGACAGAGTGAGCAAGCTTTGGCAGGGGGATCCAGGTGAGGGGGGGCCCAGGCCCCACCCCCCAAGCAGCAGGTGAGTGGAGGGGAAAGGAAAGGAAAGCCAGGGGGACTAGGACAGAGTGAGCAAGCTTTGGCAGGGGGATCCAGGTGAGGGGGGGCCCAGGCCCCACCCCCCAAGCAGCAGGTGAGTGGAGGGGAAAGGAAAGCAAAGCCAGGGGGACCGGGACAGAGCAAGCAAGCTTTGGCAGAGGGATCTAGGAAAGGGGAGGGACCCAGGCTCCACCCTCCAGGTGGTAGGAGAGCAGAGGGGAAAGGAAAGGAAAGCCAGGGGTACCAGGACAGAGTGAGCAAGCTTCAGCAGAGGGATCCAGATAAGGGGAGGGACCTAGGCCCCACCCCCCAAGCAGCAGGAGAGTGGAGGGGAAAAGAAAGCCAGGGGGACCAGAACAGAGGAAGCAAGTACCAGGGATCCAGGTAAGGGGAGGGTGGAGAGGTTTCTAACAGCTAAGGGAGACAAACTTGTCTGTCAGTTTGTCATACTGTGGCTTGTTGTGAGACTTCAGGCTGTGCCCCTGCTGTTTCAAACGCCAGCGGGATTGCACATGGTGCACAGGTTTTGTAGCCGCTTGCAGTCTAAGACAGACTAGGAAGAAGGAAGAAGCCATCCACTTCTCAAAAGAATTGGCCAGGGAAAACCTTATGAATAGCAGAGAAACACTGTCTGTTACATTACTAGCCAACTATATGAATATCCTGGAAACACTGTCTGATACAGTGCTGGAGGATGAGCCACTTAGGTCAGAAGCCTCTCAAAACACAACTGGAAAACAGCTGCATCATCAGAGTAGAACCAACCTTACTGGTGTGGATAAACTAAAGCTTTCGAGACCTCCATCTGCTGATGTGACATGATTCAAATTGAGGAGAAACAGCTGCAAACATCCATTAATAATCGGAAGATGGAATGTACGAAGTATGAATTTAGGAAAATTGGAATTTGTCAAAAATGAAATGGACTATAACAGGCATTTACTACAGATCCCAGTAAACTGAAATCCTTGACAACTTCAATCTTTTCTTTATCATTGCTTATTGGTCCAGTTGCGAGGATTTTTGCTTTCTTTATATTGAGGTGTACTCTACACTGAAGGCTGTATTCTTTGAGCTTCATCAGTGTTTCCAGTTCTCTTCACTTTCAGTAAGCAAGGTTGTGTCACAGGTTGTTAATGAGTCTTCCTCCAATCCTAATGCTGCATTCTTTTCATATAGTCCAGTTTCTCAGATTATTTGTTCAGCATACAGATAATATGTAGTGATAGGATACAATCCTGATGCATACTCTTCCTGATTTTAAACCGTGTTCTGTTTGAACAATTGTCTCTTGGTATATGTACAGGTTCTGCATAAACACAATTAAGTGTTCTTCTCAATGTTATCTATAATTTGTTATTATGTTATCCACAAAGTCAAATGCCTTTGCATAGTCAACAAAATATCTTTCTGGTATACTCTACTTTTAACCAAGATCCATCTAATATCAGTAATGAAATGATTCATTCCACATTCTCTTCTGAATCTGGCTTGAATGTGGATGTACAGCAGTAACTATTTTTAATTATCTTCAGTAAAATTTTACTTACATGTGATATTAATGATACTATTCAATAATTTCCTCATTCTGTTGGATCATCTTTCTTTGAAATGGACATAAATATGAATTTGTTCCAGTTGGTTGGCCAGGTAGCTATCTTTTGAATTTTTTGACATAGATGAGTAAGTGCTTCCAGTGTTGCATCTGTTGTTAAAACATCTCAATTGGTATTCTGTCAATTTCTGGAGCCTTGTTTTTGCCAAAGTCTTCAGTGTAGCTTGGACTTCTTCCTTCAGTACCATCAGTTTTGATGATATGCTACCTTCTGAAATGGTTAAATGTCAACCAATTCTTTTTGCTATAAGGACTATGAGTATTCATCTTCTTTTGATATTTGCCCATAGAGTCCTTCAATACTGCAATTCAAGGCTTGAATTTTTCCTTCAGTTCTTTCAGCTTGAAAAATGCTGAGTGAGCTCTTCCATTTTGGTTTTCTGACTCCAGGTCTTGGCACGTTTCATGACAATACTTTCCTCTGTCTTCTTGAGCCACTCTGAAATCTTCTGTTCAGCTCTTTTAATTCATTTCTTCCTTTTACTTTAGCCACTCTACACTCAAGTTTCAGAGTCTTTTCTGATATTCACTTTGATCTTTTCTTTCTTTCTGGTCTTTTTAAATGACCTTTTGCTTTCTTCATGTATGATGTTACTGATGTCATCCCACATCCTGTCTGGTCTTTAGTCACTAGTGCTGAATGCATCAAATCTATTCTTGAGATGGTCTCTAAATTCAAGTGGGACAACTCAAGGTTGTACTTTGGCTCTCAGGGACTTATTTACTTTTCTTCAACTTGAACTTGCAAATGAGTAACTCATGGTCCGTTCCACAGTTGGTCCCTGGCTTTGTTCTGATTGATGATATTGAACATCACCATTGTCTCTTTCCACAGGTATAGGAGATTTGATTTCTATATATTCTACTTGGTGAGATCTATATTTATAGTCATCGTTTAAGCTATTTCCAATGAATAAGTTGTTGGTCTTGCAAAATTCTATCATGTGATCTCCAGCTTCATTTCTTTCACCAAGGCCACATTTTCCAGCTACTGAGGCTTCTCCTTTATTTCCAGTTCTCACATTCCAATCACTGATAATTATCAATTCATCTCTGCTGCATACTTGATCAATTCCAGACTGCAGAAGTTGGTAAAAATCTTTAATTTCTTCATTTTTGGCATCAGTGGTTGGTACATAAATTTGAGTAAAAGTCATACTCGATGGTCTTCCTTGTAGGCATCTGAATATTATCCTATCACTGGCAACTGCTGTACTTCAGGAAACAACTTAAAATATTCTTTTTGATGATGAATGCAACACCAATCCTCTTTGTCATTCCCAGCCCAGTAGACTGTATCTGTATGACTCAAAATACCCCACATCAGTCCATTTCAGCTTACTAATGCCTAGGATATGACCTCTATGTGTTCTACTTCATTTTTGGTAACTTCCAGTTTCCCCAGATTCATATTTTATACATTTCACATCCTGATTATTAATGGATCTTCACAGCTGTTTCGACTTGTGCCACATCAGCAAATGAAGGTCCCTGAAACTTTACTGCATCCACATCATTAAGGTCGATGCTACTGTGAGATGGCAGCTTGTCCCCAGTCATGTTTGGAGTAACTTCTGACCTGAGGGGCTCATTTTTCAGCACTGTATCAGACAATGTTCCACTGCTGTTCTTAAGGTTCTCACTGGCCAATAGTTTATACAAGCAGATTGCCAGGTCCTTCTTCCTAGTCTTAGTCTGGAAGTTCCACCAACCCTTGCTGATATTTGAAATACCAGTGACATAGCTTCCAGTATCACAGCAATAATGCAAGCCACCACAGTATAACAAACTGACAGATGAGTGGTGGCTATTGTACAATAGAAAATATAAATCCCTTTGGGTCAGGTTCCATGCCTGATTCACATCTGTACGCCCCACAGAGCAGAACAGAACTGTTCCACAAAGGCTGACAGAAGAGGAAGTACAGACAAGAATTATATGATCTTCTGCATCTACTTAAAAAGGAGGCAATTATCTCACGGTGCAACATCACATTTCTTCAGAGATATTCTATTTATAGTGTGTGAGTCAATGAGAAAGCTCATGATCCACACGCAATAGAGATTACTTTAGCTAAAGTTTCTCAATATTTTGAAAGGTGCTGGTGGTAGAGCAAAATATTTATTGGGTATTCGATTTCTATAAAAGCCTCAAGTGTTTATGATCACTATTGTATATTCTGTCAAATTTTACCCTGAAGATAGTTCAATTATGTTAACATTGCTTTATTGAATTGTTTAGCTTCAAAACCTAATAGAGAAAATATTGCCTACCTCATTAAATGACCCATCTCTTATCCATTATATTCAACCACAGACCCCATATTTACACCTAAGGAGTAGATGAATGGATGAGAACTCTTCTAGTGTGCTACATGCTCTATACAAACATAATGGCTTACTATTATTACTGCTATTTAATAAAAGTCTTTTAAAATTAAGATTTAATTTCAGATAGCCCATAAATGATTATATTTAAGCAACCTCTGAGTATCAGCAGCAGACGATACCATATCCACATCAGAAAATGGAAGCACTTGACTCCTGTTAGTATCCATTCTAATTTCAAAATCTGGTAAAGAAAGGAAGTGATATTAATTTTTCAAGCATTACTCATAGTGATTTTTGTTTCAAAACATGTAATAGCATAATACTACTTCAAAATGTGTGATACCAGTAATAACAATGGGACCAGTCAAAATACACTGAGAGCTTTCTGTGCCTGACAAGACAAGACCTATACACTCTCATTCATTCATCTCAAGAACCTTATGAAGTAGGTACTATTATTACTGCCATTTTACACGTAAGAAAACTGAGGCTGGTAAGCGCCTAACGTCACAGTGTTAGGAAGTAGTAGAGTGAGAATTCAAACCCAGGCAGTCCAGCTCTGAAGTGAATGCTCTTCACCACTACTGTAAACTCTCAAAGTAAACTTCTCAGCTTTTGTCAGGTAAAAATAAATAAATAAAATAAAGGACAATCAAGGAAAGTCTCATACCGATATGATAATTATGTGGCAAGTGAACATTTTTTGAGAAGTATCCTTCACCTCCCAGAAGGCTACTTAGCACCTCTTCAACTTTTGCATGTGGATGTGCGGGTGCTGCTGGTACTGGTGGCAGTGATATGTCTGTGGACTTGTGATAAGGAGTATCATCAAGTTCTAGACAAGTATCCAAAAGACGAAGCTTGAAAACATTCCTTTCTACATTACCTAGAAAGAAAAACCCAAAATGTATTCATATTATTTTTTAAAATTATTTAAGAATAAACATTTTCATATTTAAAAAACTGTATTAATACAATTGTATTAATACTTCCAGTTATCTGTTTCTAATCAGGAGGAATCTCTTTATGTTTCCCCAGTCCCCAGTGTTTAGATCAATGCCTTGCACTTGATAAATTGTTTAAGGTTTAAAATATCTTTAGAGATGATTCAGTCTGAACCCCTCATAGTGTAGATGAAGAAATGCCTGGGAATGTTAGGTCTCCTGATCAGTTAAAATCAAAGTTAGGACTAGAAACCAGGGCTCCTGACTCCTGGTGAAAGGCTGTTTCCCCCACTGACCTGCTTGGAAAATCAGCACATGGTGTTGATTCTTTACGATGTTGTTGCTGTTGTTATGTGCCGCTGAGTCATCTCTGACTCATAGCAACCTTATGTACAATAGAACTAAACACTGCCCAGTCCTGTGCCAGCCTCACAATCCCTACTATACCTGAGCCCATCACTGCAGCCACTATATCAATCCATCTTTTTGAGGGCCTTTCCTTCTTTCATTGACCCTCCACTTCATCAAGCATGACATCCTTCTCCAGAAAACAGTCCCTTCTATCAACATGACCAAAGTAGGTGAGACAAAGTCTGGCCATTCTCGCTTCCAAGGAGCATTCCAGCTGCACTTCCTCTTTCAGGACAGATTTCCGAGTTCTTTTAGCAGTCCACGGTACTTTCAGTATTCTTCGCCAATACCACAACTCAAAAGCATCCACTCTTCAGTCTTCCTTATCCATTGTCCAGCTCTCACCTGCATATGAGGTGATTGAAAATACTATGGCTTGGGTCAGGTGCATCTTAGTCTTCAAGAAGATATCTTTGCTCTTCAGCATTTGAAAAAAGTCTTTTGCCACAGATTTGCCCAATGAAATACATCTTTTGATGTCTTGACTGTTGATTCCACTGGTGTAGACTGTAGAACAAAACAATATGAAGTCTTTACAACTTCAATCTTTTCTCCATCTATTGTGAAGCTCCTCACTGGTCCAGTTGTAAGGATTTTTGTTTTCTTTATACTGACATGTAATCCATACTGCAGACTGCATTCTTCAATCTTCATCAATAAGTGCTCCAAGACATCCTCACTTTCAGCAAGCAAAGTTGTGTCAGTGTATCGCAGGTTGTTAATGAGCCTTCCCCCAATCCTAACGCCATGTTCTTCTTCATATAGTCCAGCTTCTCAGACTATTTGCTCAGCATACAGATTGAATAAGTATGGTGAAAGGATACAACCCTGACGTATTCCCTTCCTGATTTTAAACCATGCAGTATCCCCTTGTTCTGTTCGAATGACAGCCTCCTGGTCTATGTACAGGTTCCTCATGAGTACAATTAAGGGTTCTGGAATTCCCATTCTTCTCTATGTTATCCACAATTTGTTATGATCCACACAATCAAATGCCTTTGCATAGTCAGTAAAACACAAGTCAAACATGTTTCTGGTATTCTTTGCTTTCAGCCAAACTCCATATGACTTTAGCTATGATATCCCTCACTCCACATCCCCTTCTGAATCCAGCTTACATTTCTGAAAGTTCTCTGTCAATATACTGCTGCAGCCACTTTTGAATTATCTTCAGTAAGATTTAACTTGCATGTGATATCAATGATATTGTGCGATATTTTTCACATTCTGTGGGATCACTTTTCTTTGGAAGGGGTACAAATATGGATCTCTTCCAGTCAGTTGGCCAGGTAGCTGTCTTCCAAATCTCTTGGCATAGCTGATTGAGGGTCTCCAGTGCAACATCCATTTGTGGAAATACCTCAACACGTATTCCATCAATTCCCAGAGCCTTGTTTTTTTGCCAGTTCCTTCAGTGCAGCTTCAACTTCTTCCTTCAGTACCATTGGTTCTTGATCATATGTCACCTCCTGAAATGGATGATCATCTATCAATTCTTTTTGGTACAGTGACACTTTGTATTCTATCCATCTTCTTTTGATGTTTCCTGCATCGTTCAACATATTAGGCATGGAATCTTTTGATATTGCAATCCTAAGCCTAAATTTTTTCCTCAGTTCCTTCAGCTTGAGAAATGCCGAGCGTGGTCTTCTCTTTTGGTTTTCTTTACGATACAATTGTGGAATTTCAAAACATTTTTTTTTGTTGTTAATTAAAATTAAAAATTTTAAAATAAATCTCAGACCATCAAACTTTATCCTAGAATTAGCTTTCCCTTATTAAAAAACAAAGTCAACAATTAATTTGGTTCAAAGAGTAAATAAATTCATTAAACGAGTTAAACTATTTGGTTTCGTAATCTAACAGGCTGTGCCCTCATTCCAAGCCAAGACCAAGTGTTTACAGCTGCAAAATGTGGCTTACGGTGGCTTCCAAATGTAACACGAAAGGATTAGAAAATGCAAATAACCCTCATTAAAGCATAAAGAACACTGTTAAAAGACTGAGCTTTTGTCTCTAAATAAAAGGAATAATCATGCATTTCTTATTCTTCTATATGTATGATCGATCTGTTGTTGTTATGTGCCATCGAATCAGACCCAACTCATAGCGACCCCTCCTTGGGTTTCCAAGGCAATATCACTACAGAACTAGAGTGCCAACCTGCCTTCCAAGGAATGGCTGGTGCGTTTGAACCAGCAGCCTTCTGGTTAGAAGTCAAGAGCCTTAGGCTACCAGAGCTCCTACGATCTGTCGTTAAAGGATGGTTTAGATTAAGCAGCTTCAGGCATTGATGATTGTATCACCATTATTGGTCCTTTCCTCCGTAACATTTGCTCTGTACTTTGTAACTAATGCTGCTCCGACTAAGATCCCGTTCAGATTTGCAAGGTAGCTAATGGTAGTGCTTTATTTTGGTTTTACTTACCTGATGTCAGCAGCTCACTAATGATGTCTTTTTGGAGAAGCTGATTAACAGCTGCTAGGGGAAAATAGTTCATCAAGCATAAAGAGCACACAGCATTCAACAGGTTTTCAGAAGAGATCTGGTAAAGGTAGCCAGTCAGAACAGCAGCCATAATGTCTAGGAACCTTCAGGGGAATAGAGAAAAGCATTTTCAAATAGAACTGAAGATAAAAAGTCATGGTAGAGCTTAGACTCATATGGCTACAAGGAGTCCAAAGAAAGGAGATTTAAAGAAAAAAGGTCAGGCTTGCAAGTAAGTATCCACACAGGACAAGTAGCTTAAGCGTATATGCTCAATAAATATTGGCTATTGCTGTATGTGGTAGCATAGTACCTTAAGGCATGTGACTGCTAACCAAAACGTTGGCGGTTCAAACGTACCAACCACTCTATGAAGGCAGACAGGGCAGTCTACTTCCATAAAGATTTACCACCTCAGAAACCCAAAGGGGGTCGCTATGACTCGGATCCAACTCCACAGCAGTGAGGTTTTTTTTTTTTTTTTTTTTATTGCTTTATGTGTAGGAGCCTGGTGGCACAGTGGTTAAGTACTGGGCTGCTAAGTGGAAGATTGGCAATTTGAATCCACCAGCTGCTCTGTGGGAGAAGGATGTGGCAATCTTCTTCCATAAAGATCACAACTTTAGAAACTATGGGGCAGTTCTACTATACTACAGTCACTTTGCACTAGAATCACCTCAACAGCAATGGGCTTTGATTTCTGTTTATTGCTGTTATGTCTTGCTCAGAGCAAATGCTTTACAGGCTTTAACTCATTTAACTGCCATTAAAATTCTATGGAGTAGGCATTATTATCCTCTGGATAAAGATAATAAGTGGGTTCAGAGGCCTTGAGTAACTTCTACAAGGACACACAGCCAGGAAGTAGCAGAGACAACACTTGAACCCAAGTCATCAAGCTCCAGAGCCCATTCTTGTAACTATTACCTTAGATTTTTATCATGAGTACGTCCCTAAGAGGAGTTCCGGTAGCATAGTGCCCAAGGCACTTGACTGCTAAGCAGAAGGCTGGTGGTTCAACCCCACCAGCCACTCCTCGGAAGGAAGGTTGGGCAATCTACTTCCGTAGTGATACTGCCTCGGAAACCCAAGCAAGCGTTGCTATGAGTCAGGTCTGACTCAATGGCACATAACAACATGTCCATAAGGCCTAGAACACTTGTATAACCAATTAAAATTCATTAGCTATCAATACTCTGGGTTAAAAAAACTGTAAGTCTGGTCATACCATCCAGAGCTCGTAGAAAAATTAGTTAAACCAGAGAAAAGAGGAAAGCTCTAAATTAGATGAAGTCACTTTCCCAGAGTGTTGTTATCACCAATAAATGGCACAGATACCCTTTGACCCCAAGTCAGTCTGATTCCCAGGGCATATGCTATATATCATTATATGAGAAAAAAAATGAAGTCCATGTAAAATGGAGTCATTTAGTGGCAAAAATGGTTAAGCATCTGAGTACTCCCCAAAAGGCGGCGGTTTTAACCTACCGAGAAATGCCTTGGAAGACAAGATTGGTAATCTGCTCCTGCAAGGTCACAGCCTTGAAAATCCTATGGTGCAGTTCTACTCTGCACATATGGGCGTCGCCAAAGAGAAGTGGCTCAATGCAACTAACAACAATAACAACAACACATACAAAGTACTGACAGCACCGAGGATAGGAAGTGGATAAAGCTGCTTTTGGGATCAAGTAGAATTTCAGTAGGTGGAAAATATGAGAAAAGGGAAAAACCACCTGAAACTGAGCAATGAAATGGAGCCTGAAAAGTACATGGTATTCAAACGATGGTGACTTAACTAGTGAGGCTGAGGACCAAAGCAGTGATTGTCACGCAGCAGGCAAATGTGCTCTGAGTAAATCCTTACTGCCAGTGAGACGGTAAAGGAGAATGTCTGAGAATAACTGGCAGGTGCAATGGGCAAAGGCAGGTGGGTGTGTAGGGGAAAGGATGTGGTGGTAGGCCAAGTAGAACTGGCCAAGTCACATGGGGATGGGAAAGACGCAACTGAGCCTAGAGACAGCCTTTATTAAATCAATGACCACCTTTGGGGTCAGCAGCTGGAAAGGGCAAGGCTGCAGGTGACGAAGTTTGGATCCTGAGTGGAGGTCACCCGCCCAGTGTTCGTTCCCTTGCCCCCCTCCTGCTGTCCCTAATGCTTCAGCAACTCCAAGTTGCTTGCTGTCCCCTGGCCGTGCCCTGTTGTTTCTTTTCTCCACGCTTTGCTTACACAGTCCCTCCTGCCTGGAACGTTCCTCCCTGCTTATCTTCTCCCAGCTAACTCCTATCTGTCCGTCTTTTAAGAGCAGCTCAGGCATCGTCTCCCCCAGGCAGCATTCCAACTCTCCACTTTGTCAGGTGCACTCCCTCCTGTTACCATATCCTATACAAAATCCTACTGCTTCAGCTTCCACGCTGTATTTAACTACCAATGTACATGTCTACCTTCTCCCTTACACCAAATCTCATAGCAAGAAGCACTGCATCTTATTCATTTTTGTTCTAAGCATCCAGGTATTTGGTAAATGTTTGGTAAATGTTAGATGGGGAAGAAAGGAGGAGCGTTAGTGAAAAAGGATGAGTCAATGAGGACAACATGATGAATGTGATTAGTGTCACTTAAGCATGGGACTGATAACCAGAAGGCTGGTGGTTCAAACTCATCAGCCACTCCTCGGAAGGAAGATTGGGCAATCTACTTCCATAGAGATACTGCCTCTGAAACCCAAGGAGGGGTCGCTATGGGTCAGGATTGACTCGACAGCAGTGAGTTTGTTTTTTTTTTTTTGTTTTTGGTCAACTGTACGTGTGAAGATGGTTGAAATGGCCAATGCTTTGTTACCTACGTATTTACCACTATTAAAAATAATAAGAATGAGCTGAGTTCTAGAATTATTGAACTTGTAGGATGTACAGGACTCTATGCACTACCCAGAGACTGAGGTCTGGGTTCAGAAGCATACTGATGACCAGAGATGGAAATCCGAGAGTAATACATAGGATGAGAAATACAGGTCAAGTAGAGAAGAAATCAAAGGACTGAAGCAAGAGGTTAAATGCTGAATATTTTCTTCCTGGGATTTCAAACCCAGGAAGATACACTCTGGATTTAACACTCCCCCGACTCCCAACAGGCCATAAAGGGAAATCCAATTAACGTACAGCATGTGGATACACAAATGGGCCTTCCACCACCTTCCTACCTATTCATCTCTTCTAGTCAACCTTCCCTCCAGATGCCCTGAATTATTCTGCTTCCCAAACCTTGCCATGCCGCCCAAAAAGTCAGCCTCCTTCTCCAAAAAGCACTCATTTGGTACTTGCCACCTAATGCCTTCCTCTAGATGTACAAGATTTGCCTCCTTAGCTGGTCTAGAAAAGCTTTGTTGTTGTTGTTATTATGTGCCATCGAGTCGGCCCCGACTCACAGCGACCCCTCCTTGGGTTTCCGAGGCAGTATCACTATGGAAGTAGGATTGTCCAACCTTCCTTCCGAGGAGTGGCTGGTGGGTTTGAACCGCCAGCCTTCTGGTTAGCAGTCAAGTGCTTTAGCCACTATGCTACGAGAGCTCCTAGAAAAGCTAGAGGAACACAAACTTCTTCTACAGACCTTGGAGTACCAAATTCAGGGAACTCCACATTTGCAGATTCTCATTGATTATTCTTGATCTACAGTCACACTCTCACTGTTCCATTTCTTCAAAGAAGGAATGTTAAGGTGAGGGGTTCAGGGTCGTATCAAAGTTTCCCAACCTCAACACCATTAACATTTTGGCCTGAATCTTTCTACAGGGGCTGTCCTGTGCATGGCAGGATCTTCAGCAGCATCCCCGGCTCTATCCACTAGATGCCAGTAGCACCTACATCACCTACCCCTAGTCAGGCCCCCTGGGGAGCAAGTGCACCTCAGTTGAGAACCACTGGATTAAATGAAAGCTGAAGGGAGACAAAAGGACAAAGTTCACATTGGGTTGTTATAAGGATTAAATGAGTTAGCCTACGCTAAGTTCTTAAAACAATGTTTGGCACACAGTAACACTATGTAGTTGTTTGCAGTATTGAACAGAGTAGAAAAAATTAGAATGTGGGTCACAGAGGTCTTGGAGGGACAAACCAGTTCTCGTTCTGCACTGATTCAGCTACTGTTGTGTCTGACTGAATTTCCCAAACTTCATGTGGCTAGGGACTGTTAAAATATTACAATTTTATTGGACTAAGGTATGTCTTGGGCTGCCCAGAGTTAGCTGAAAACTCCCTAACCACCTAGTGTGTGTTCCCCTACTGCTATGAGACCTATCAGGCTGTTTCTACAGCTTTACTACTCAGGTTAACAGCATTGGTCTGGAAAGTACAGCAGATATATAGCAGCCAGTCTCACAAGAAAATCAAGCCAGAGGAACAGGGAAGGTCTTACTTTGGGGACATTTCTCAACCTTTATGAAATGCCTACCCTGTGCCAGCCCTGGTGCTAAGTTCTGGTGATAACAGGAATCTGGGTCTGAACCTAGAGAACTTTCCCGACGACTGGCAGGGAGACTTGTTGACAAATAATTAATTATGCCAACAAGGTTCCATCGGAGGTTTGTATATGTCGTGACAAACCCATGGGCTCTGATGGAGACCATTTGGAAAGGCACAGAAAACGCAACATGAGCTAAGTCTTACAGAAGGAATATCAGTTCAATGAAGAGAAAAGTCAGCAGCTGCTTTTCAGTCTAACACCACTTTTTTGATTAACTACCTCAAAAGACCCTGAGCTCAGCCAATCACAGTTACTCTTTCTCAAATCTGAATGCTGAGTCAAAACCATAGGGACAGAAAGCAGTTGGAGTCAAGTCATTTGAAAGTTTGTAAATCACTGAGAATCTCAGAGCTGCTCTGGTCTGTCCCTCCAAGACCTCTGTGACCCACATTCTAATTTTTTCCACTCTGTTCAACACTGCAAACAACTACATAGTGTTTACTGTGTGCCAAATGTTGTTCTAAGAACTTAGCGTAGGCTAACTCATTTAATCCTTATAACAACCCAATGTGATTACGAATAACTATTAGTGCCTAAGGCACTTGACCTCTAACCAGAAGGCTGGCGGTTCAGACCCACCAGCCACTCTTCAGAAGGAAGGTTGGGCAATCTACTTCCATAGTGAAACTGCCTCTGAAACCCAAGAAGGGGTCGCTTTGAGTCGGGGCCGACTCAATGGCACATAACAACAACAACATTATCCTCATTTTAACAGATGAAGAAACTGAAGCACAGGAATGATTAGAAACCTGCCAAAAGTCAAGGAGCTAATGAATGGCAGAGCTGGGATTCAAACCTAAGCAAGCTGTTGCTAAACTGCAGTCTAACAAATGACATTTAATATGTGTTTCTGTTTCTCAGTGAAGCCTGACTGTTACAGACAGGGAGGAAAGATGTCCCAGGTGGAAGGCAGAGGTATGAAAACACCTTTGAGGAATATGTTTGAAGGGCAGCTAGTAGAAGTTCACAGTTGTCATTAAAATGAAAAGATTAGAAAGGAGTAGCTTGGAACAAAATGAGCAGTTAGGGCCAGTGAACTATGAACTCAGGGGCTGAAGGAGTAATCTGGGAGTATTTGAAATGAAAACTCTTATAGTGAATTAACAAATATATCATAAACCCAGAGCAAGACCTGGATGAGCAAAAGTAAAATAGAAATTATTTTTACCTTCATAAGTAAGTAGGAATACTGTTTTATTTCTTGACATGTAAGATAGCCATGGACATACTTACTGGTGATAATTCATTGAGCTTATGATTTGTAATCTTTACTATAAATATGTTATGCAGCAATGAAAAAGTACAAGAGAACAAATCCTACTCTTTGTTGTGGCATCTGTTGAAGTGATTGAGAGAAGAATACACATGGAGAACAGCAACTGTGCTTTTCACATCTAGGAATTTGGGTTCATCTACCACTTTCTTCATAAACAAGTCCAGCAAACCAGTATGTCGAAAGCCAAAGGTTTCAAATAAAATCAGGAGTAAGAGAACCTTAAAAAGAGAATTGAGGGAAAGCCTCTTTAATAATTATAACATTCTAATAATAATTTTTTTTTAATCTTAAAGAATTTAAATAGCAATAGAATTATCCTGGTCAATAAAATATTCCTTAAAAAGTTCAATTAATTTTTTCCTCATAAAATCTACCATTAATTCTTGAATCTATTATTAAGTTAATAAACAATCTCTTATTATAAGCTAAGGACCAAAGAATATGCAAACATTGGTATGCATATTCCAATTCATTTAAAAATAACTCCTTTCCTACCTACTTTTCCTATACTGTTTCACTGTTTCTCAGTGAAGCCTGACTGTTACAGAGAGGGAGGAAAGATGTCCCAGGTAGAAGGCAGAGGTATGAAAGCACCTTTGAGGAATATGTTTGAGGAGCAGCTAGTAGAAGTTCACAGTTGTCATTAAAATGAAAAGATTAGAAAGGAGTAGCTTGGAACCAAATGAGCAGTTAGGGCCAGTGAACTATGAACTCAGGAATTTGTCTTTAAATATACCTTCTCCAAAGTTTTTCAAAATGACTGACTCAATCTTGAACTGCTCCCTCCCCAAACCGAGATACTTCCTGATTCCAATATGTAAGAGATAATTCAAAAATTCCATATTCAATATTAATTTCTATAAATGAGAAGGAGCTAAAATGTTATGAAAAAAATAAATTTTCCAGTTCACCTCCTAGTTCCTTCTTGGTCCCTCTCTCACTTATAAATATTTCTTTTTCCAAAATTAATTTCCATGGTAAACTTAATAGTGCTTCATCTGGATGTTTGTATTACTAACATAAACCTGAATGTAAAGGCTTTCACTCTGGAGGAAACAAGCAAACTTTCCATGAGTAGAAACTAGACATGATCATTAAGTAATAACAGTCTGTTCTTTAAAAAAAGTATGTCTCCCTCACAACCCTGGGGATCACCTTTCCACCAACCAATAGACGAGCCCATGAAGTGAATACCACCTGTGAAAAACAAACTTCTCAGAACAACCAACCCCATGAGACCAAAAAGGGCAGCATTTACCAAAAAAACAAAGTTCAGAAGGCAGGAAGGCCAGGGCAGAAGGATGAATGGAAACAGGGAACCTTGGGAGGAAGTGGCAAGAGTGCTGTTACTTTGAGAGGATTACAACTAACGTCACAAAGCACAATGTGTCTAAATTACTGAATGGAAAACTAATTTGCTCTGTAAACGTTCACCCAAACCACCACAAAATGTTCAAAAACTAAAAAAAAGATAAGTCTGTCATATTGCCCATATTGTCATATTTTTACTATTCTAAATCTAATAGAGAAAAGCAGAAATACAGAAATAATGTTAACTATATAACCAAATACCACACAACCTTTCGGAAAAGAAATAAAAAAACTTTTCACAACGTAATTTTTTTTTCAGATAAAAAGATGGTCAGAAGATTAAATGGTATATTAACAAGTACCCTCAGACAGAAATGATAATGAGCTAATTATAAAAAGTTAATTTAGTATTGGAATATTTTTGGTATCTTCTAGAAAGCAAAAAGGAAAATACTTAGAATGCTAAATGAATTAGTATGCTTCATGAACGTCTCTGATGCTTACTCTAAACCGTTAACACACTCACTTTTTTCAACTTCCAGATGTCAAAAGTTGTCGCCACATAATCAGCTATTCCCTTGAAGAGATTTATATTACGGTATCGCAGGTCTTTGCAGGACTGCAATATACTGTGTAGCATCTTAAAAGGACATCCATGGATATTATCTTTAAAAAAACCATATTACATTTTGTAAAAAAGCTACAGGCAATAATAAAATTTAGTTGTAATCAAATCATCAGATATTTTCATAGCAAAATTTTTTAAACAAATACAGTCCACACTAGTAGGTCAGATATCATAAATCATCAAAGAAACATTCCCTTACCTATAACCATCTTGCTGCATTCATTCAAGAGTACAAGAGAACGGTGATTCATGGCAGCTAGTACCTCAAACATGTGCTGGCTATTCAAAACTGAAAATCTGTCTAATTCTCTCAAGGCTTTCATCTAAAGGAAAACAAACTTAAATTTATCATTTGTGGCAAACTAAACTTTTATTTTTTTTAAAAAAAGAATAAAGCTTGAGCAAAATGAGTCAAACAAGTATATATACATAGGTATATTTATATACAAAGATAAAAATAAATCTATTATTTTACTTTAGTAAAACTAAACCTAAACATATAGCAATGTCCTCATAAAAACTGACTTAGGGAAATGTTAACAGGTCATAAAAAAAAAAATCTTTGTCAAATCTCTCCTACTGGAGAAAATTCAGAACATGTTTACCTCCAGTTTCTTTTTAAGAGCAATTGGTGCATCTTTTCCAATACACTTCATCATACTTTGCAATGTGAAGACATGTTCTATTTTCCAAACTTGCTGATCAACTAGTATCCTGCATCAAACACAATAAACATTCCAATTCTAGAATCTTAGAACCAGAAGATAACTCTTAAAAGTTTATTTGGTCAGGTCCTACTTCTTGTAGGCAAGAAATAAGAAGCCCATAGAGACAAAGTGATGGGACTGCCCAAGGGAGCGTAAGCAGTTAGTTAGAGATCCAGAACCAGTCCAGCACAACTTCCTCCCACAGTATTGTCTTTATTAAGGAACAAATAGTTTCAGGTGATTATAGGCCATAACAAAGAATTAAGTATTATTTTCCCTGGTCTACGACATTAGATCAGTTGCATCAACTTTATAAATTATAAAACTCAAGTTACTTTTCAAGCCCACCCAGAATCATGTGCCCAAATAACCTTGATGAATAGAATGTACATGTCAACTCTCCCCCCATGCCACATCAGTAATATATTTTAAGATTAATTAATTTAGATCTCAACATTACATCTTTTTAACAATGGACCCTAAAACAAGTATTATTCTCAGCACAATCCAGAGTCAGGTTTTTAAGTTTAAAAAAATATTAGGTTGAATAGTAATACTACCAACAAAGCCCCGGAACTGAAAAAAAAAAAAAAAAGTAGTTCAGTCTTCATATAAGTTCTTTACTCTAAATAGAAGAGGAACAGAGAAAAACCCCTGACAAAAGCCTAACAAGAGTTCTTACCGCAACCCTGCCCGAAGAACGTCCACATTCTTGCATGGCTCCATTGCTTCTAAAAGAGTTGACAAAACTGAAAGACATTTCTCATCACACTCGTTGATACGTTCCTAATGGAACAGCAATACAAACATCACAGGTGAGCCCACAGCAGACTATCTCAGCCAAGCAAAACCACTGAACCAATGCTTTCAATGAAAGGATTAAGAATAAAACTAGTAATTCAGTCAATCCACAATAAACTGCATCTTTGGAACATAAGATGTAACACTTAACTGAATTTTCCAAATAACTCATACATTTGGGTGATCCCCACCCTCATATGCATCAACACTGTTTTACCATTATTATCACTGAAAATTCCTATTTGATATTGATTATACCACTCTGCTTCTGAAGTAACTTTTAGGAAACATTATTTTTACTTCTTAGAACTCAAGGTCATCAAGAAGATAAGAATAAATGCAGCAATATTGAGTATATTGCAGTATATTGAGATATTCAGGGGTATTTGCCTTTTCTAAAGTCTCTTAAGCAGCTCCAGGAGCCTACTAGATAAGACACTGGGCTGCTAACCAGTAGGTCACTGGTTCAAACCCACCGGCCACCCTGCTCAAGGAAGATGGGATTAATCTACTGCTGTAAAGATTTACAGCTTCAGATGCCCAATGGTGTCGCTCTGAGTTAGAATCGACTCTATGGCCCTGAATTTGGTTTAAAAAAGACTCTTCGATGGCTGTGCCCCCACAATTTCCCTATATCTTTTCCTGAGTATTAAACTCTACCTTCAGTTATGACTCTTCCAAGTTAGATCTGCTCCCATGTTTTATTACCGCTACCTGAATCTGAAGCCCTGGTGATGCAGTGTTTAAGCATTCAGCTGCTAACAAAAAGGTCAGTGTTTGAAAGCGCTAGCTACTCCACAGAAGAAAGATAAGGCAGTCTGTTTCTGTAAAGATTTACAGCCTTAGAAGCCCTATGGGGCAGTCCTACTCTGTCCTACACTTCCAGAGAATGAACCAATCTGTCTAAAACTACAGCCAGAATGACGTAGAAAGGAGGATGGTGAGGCGTTGTCTCACGTACTTTGCATAAGCTACAGGGAGGGACCAGTCCCTGGAGAAGTACATCGTGCTCGGTAAAGCAGTCAGCAAAGAAGAGGAGGACCCTTAAAGGGATGGACTGACAGGGGCTGCAACAGTGGGCCCAAACCCAGCAACGACCGTGAGGTTGGCACAGGACCAGGTAGTGTCTCATTCTGTTGTGTGTGAGGCAGCTGAGTCAGGGCCGACTCTACAGTACCTAACAACAACAAAGACACCAAACCAAACCAGACACGCTGCTGTCGAGTTGATTTTGACTCACAGTGACCCTCGACAGAGGAGAAAACAGAACCGTCCCATAGGGTTTCCAAGGCGTAAATCTTTACAGAAGCCGACTGCCACATCCTCCTCCTGCATGAAAACTCTTACACAGCTATAAACCCAAGCATTCTACATCTGGATACAACATATGTCAGATTAGGAGCTCTGGTGATGTACTGCCTAAGGCACTTGACTGCTAACCAGAAGGCTGGCGGCTCACACACACCAGCCACTCAGAAGGAAGACTGGGCAATCTAGCTCCATAGAGACACCACCTCAGAAACCCAATGAGGGGTCACTATGAGTCAAATCGACTCAACAACAATGAGTTTGGTTATTTTCTTTTTTGGTATATGTCAGATCATCCTCAGGAAATTCTTGTCTTAAAAATTATTTAACTATGATCACGGAACTCAGCAGTATGAGCTGTCTACTCTTAAAACCTAAATGATATTTCAATGAGATCATGTTTTCATCACATCTGGGCCCATTTCAAGGACATCAAATGGGCCCCTTATTTAAAACTAAATGTGTCTGTCTCCCTCCATCCAATTTCACCCTTGCTCCAATCCATTTCCCATTCATTCAGTGATCAAAATACAAACTTAGCACACTGATTCTTTGATTAAAAGTATTTTAAGGGGTCCTCATTGCCTACAGGATAAATCCAAACTCCTCAGTCAGGCATAAGAGGCTCTTATGACTCAGTCCCTATTTTTCCAGCCTCATGTCTTACTACTGCTCCCATCACTCCTCTCCCCTGAGCATCACACCAACACTGTCCCTGCCTCCACCTCTCAACACATACAACTCCATCATTCTGCACTTCAGTCACATTGAACCAATCTCACCTTCCTGAACTTGCCAAACTTCTGCTCTGCCTGAAACACCACCCTCTTTGCTATCAATCCTCTTACAACCTGCTGGTCACCCTTGAACTCTGCTCAGACATCATCTCTTACTGGGCTTCAATCAGTTATGGACTACACATAGCTGTTCATTCACTCAGGAAATATTTATCAAGCACCTACAGATAGTGACACTAATAGGTAAGTGACTTTGTGGGCAACTCATTTAATTTCTCTAAGCCTTATTAGTTTCCTAATCAGTAAGATGAAAGTGATAATAACCAAAACCCAAACTCACTGCCATTGAATCAATTCTGACTCATCGCGACCCCTGCTGGGTTTCCGAGGTGGTAAATCTTTACGGAAGTAGATTGTCCCATCTTCCTTCTGCACAGCAACTGGTGGGTTTGAATCGCCAACCTTCCAGTTAGCAGTCAAATGCCTTAGGCACTATGTCACCAGAGCTCCTTGAAAGTGATAATACTCATTTTAAAAAGCAATACTATGTTGAAAAGACCAAAACACAAAAATTAGCTATTTCTATATACCAGCAAGGAACAATCTGAAGCATTGATAGAAGCACTTCACCAATTTCCTATATACCTAACGGTATACAAAAAGTAAAGACATTGGCAGATAATCTGAATCTCAGCTCTGCCACTTACTATGTGATCTTAGCCAAGTTGTTTAACATCACTAAGTCTCAGTTTCCTTGTCTGCAAAATTAAGGTAACATCGACCTTGTAATGCTGTTGAGAGGATTAAATAAGATTATATAAGGGCCTGTTGTTGTTGTTATGTGCCGTCGAGTCGGATCCAACTCATAGCAACCCCTCCTTGGGTTTCTGAGGCAGTTTCACTATGGAAGTAGATTGCTCAATCTTCCTTTGGAGGACTGGCTGGTGAGTCTGAACAGCCAACCTTCTGGTTAGCAGTCAAGTGCCTCAGGCACTACGCCACCAGAGCTCCCAAGGGCCTAGATACCCAGCAAATATTACACAGTTAACCTTCTCTCCTTCCTTCAACTACCTATCCTTCCCCTGTGTATTTTGCATCTCTCCTGATTTTAACCTATTCACCACTACACAAACCTGGAGAAGGAAAATAAATAAAAATAAAAAATACATTTCCATAAAAAGAAGGAAAAACCTAGCTAACTTAAGGTTCCTGAATCATATACTATACATACAGAAATAAATATACAAAGAAACTACCGTTCCACTGATGGTCTCTTTCAAAGACACTAAACCTCTCTTCCCTCCTCATTCTGCCAATATATGCTAAAGAGAGTTAATCAAAAAAACCAAAACTCACTGTTGTTATGAGTCAATTCTAACTCATAGCAACTCTACAGGACAGGGTAGAAACTGCCCCATAGGGTTTCCTGGGCTGTAATCTTTACGGAAGCAGACTGTCACCTTTCTCCCATGGAGCAGCTCGTGGATTTGAACCACCAACCTTTCCATATGCAGCTAAGCACTTAATCACTGCATCACCAGGGCTCCCTAAACAGACTGAAAGGAAGTTTAACTTTTTGCCTTTACCTGGACCACCCTCAGCAAAGTCTGTACCAGCAGAGTATTCTGAGGGATTCCAAGTTTCACCATAGCATGAAGGCTGAACAGCAGATGGTCACAGTGCATTATCTTGGCTTCTCTCATCATTTGTTCACACAGTTGCTTAAATGCAGGGTGGCTAAACATCAGTTGTTTTTCAAAGCATTTCTGGTCTTCAGACATCCTTTTGGCAATTTTCCACATTGCTACAAAATAGTTACTACTAGGAAACGTAGGTGCTTTTGAAAACACATCTAATACATCACTCAAGGAATTATACTCCTGAAATAGTTTTCCAGAGGATGGTTTTGCGTCCTTGATAAGAACATCATCATTGGAGACCTCCTGGGGAAAGTTTTTCTTTAATCCATCATCAGATGTACTAACAGACACAGAAGAGTGTTTTGAGTCAGAGGACAGTCTTCTAGGGCAAAGTAATCTGTCAACTGTAGAAACTGTTACAGAGCTTATGTCCTCTGTTTGAAAGCAATGATCTCTTGATTTAAAAATCAGGGCATTTTGAAAGAGATATCTAACAGATGGTTGCATTCTATCATCAAAGTCCTTTGGGAAAAGTTTTCTTGGGTTCCAGTTTGGATAAACAATTTTTGGTCTGCAAAATCCCAAAGGATCTACTAGCTTCACAATTCTTCTCCTGCTTGTTGGAATTAAAGTACTGAATTGTCTGAGGTTCCATAAAAAGCCACTTGTTTTGTTATTCATTTTGCTATCCAATGAAACACTTTCAAATGGCTTTAAAGTCACCAAAATGAAACAAACCTCACTTCTACCAGTGAAAGAACACAAGCCGTCGTTTTCCTGTGGGGAAGGGAGTTATGAAAGGAGTAAGAAAATTAAAGCAAAACTTTAGTGATGCATTTACCAGAGACTAAAACAGGAAACTACTGAGCCGTTAAAGATGTGCATTAAAATTACCATTATAGGCTTCCTCCCCTTTTACCACATCCACACACCGTTTTAAAGTAAACGTTACCTTGGAAGTAGCCTTTGTGTGAAATACCTTTAACAAGAAAATCAAGTTTATACCTGGTGAAAG
The DNA here is from genome assembly GCF_000298275.1 of Orycteropus afer afer. Classification (NCBI taxonomy): domain Eukaryota; kingdom Metazoa; phylum Chordata; class Mammalia; order Tubulidentata; family Orycteropodidae; genus Orycteropus; species Orycteropus afer. Next base: position 25,760,060 of record NW_006921589.1, read on the forward strand.
TGTTTCAAAAAGCTTCCTCTGCGAGAGCGAAATTTTTAGCACTATCTTGGCGATATGCGTACTTCTTAAAATGAGGATTTGTGAACCGCAGAATCCGCAGTACTAAATATAGGGACTTGGTCAAACAGAACGGCTCAGGAGAGGAAGCAGAAAACGAATGTGGTGTTTGTATATGGCCTGCGTTTGAAAGAAAAGATCAGCCACACTCATCGGCCCCAAAAAACAGTGCAGGAGCCTCATCCTACAAGAGCTGAGCTGCCAGCACTAACCCACCTCCCTAAACTTAGTGTCTGGCGGCTTCTGAGACCATTCTCTGCAAGGCAAGAGGCTGCAGCTGGGGTAACCGACAACGTTCCACATACGCTCGTCCTTCGTCTACTCACCTTATATCAGAATCCCGTGGCTACACACAGGCGCAGCCATGACAGGGTCCTCGAGATCTACCTGTATCGCGAGATTTTACGGATCCTTTCATAGGTCAAAAGTGTTCATTAGTGACTGCCGGAGAATGATTTATTCAAATGGTTGAGGGTTTAATGAGTAAAGTGACTAGTTTTCTTGAATGCAGAGCTAGGGAAAGGGTAAACCATCAAGCTCATAAAGGGAACGTATATGTGCCCTATAGTAACCCCTTCAAGACTTACGCTCCACACCTAACTATCGCTAAGCTCCCGACCGCAGAATCACTTTGGAGTGCGCTTGCGCCCCGCCCCTGGTATGGTTGCCTAGAAACCGAGACGCCGGAGCCCCTGACTTTAGGTCTAGGCTACCAAAACCAAACCAAACTCACTGGGGTCGAGGGGATTCCTAAACCATGGCTAAATTCGTGCTGGCAGGTGAGAGATCCCAGCTTCTGCTCGCAGATCGCTCAAAATACTGACGGCAGCTAGCCTCTCATGACTTCTCAGCCGTTATCATCTTTCTGGTGGCGTAGTGCCTAAGGCATTTGACTGCTTACGTGAAGGCTGGCGGTTCAAACCCACCAGCCACTGCTGGAAGGAAGGTTGGGCAATCTACTTCCGTAAAGATACTGCCTCGGAAACCCAAAGAGGGGTCACTATGAATCGGATCTGATTTGACGGCAGTGGGTTTCCTTTTTTGGTTATTCTACCACTCCGGTTTCTATACTGACCACCCTATGCATTCAATATTTTTTTATTGGGCGATGACTTTGTACCAAGCACAGCCGGGCACTGGGGGAAAACGATGGGGTGATAAGCTCTACTTTCAAGGACCTTTCAGTCTCACAAGATTCAGACGTGTGTAAGCAAGTAATTTTGAAAAATATTTTTAATTGTGATTTGGGTAAAAGTTTGCAGAGTAAATTGGTTTTCCATTCAACAGTTCATATACATTTTGTTTCCTGACACTGACTGCAGTCAAGTTTAAGAAACTTGATGAGAAAGGAAGGAAGTAGGTACAACTAAAATGTCAAGGCAAGGTTTACACAAAGAAAGAAATCCCCTATAGGACTGTGAAACCAGAACTAGATGATACCTGACTACCACTGTCAACCACTTGGAAGAGGATCTATGTAGGAGATCCTGGAAAGAGTGGGAGAACAATGTGGAACAAAACGCAAATTCATTAAAAAAAAAGAGACCAGGTTTGCTGGTCTGATAGAGCCTGGTGGAACCACTAGGACTATGGCCTCTAGTTGCCTGCTGGAATTGAACCCACTCCTGTGGCTTCCAGCCAAACAAAAGACAGGCATAGGAGCTGAACATTTACATTAGGTAGATACACTCCTTGGAGAGATCAATTATGGGAGAGTAGAAAGGCTGTGTATGCAAAGGGAGACAGCTCAGGGCAGGAGTGCATGGAGGAAAGGACACAGGGAAGAGCTAACTATAGGGAGGAAGTGGGAGGCAAGCTGCTGCATTGTGGGAAACTGTAGTCAATGTCATGAGACAAAGTGTCTATGAGCTGGTGTATGAAAAGTGAATTTACTCTGTAAACTTTCACCCAAATCATAATATTAAAAAAAAATAAATTAAAAAGAAAGAAAGAAAGCCATCAATGGCTTCTACAGAAGTTGTTTCGTACTTAGTTTACTTAATGCATTGAGCACAATTGACAACTCCTAATTGCCTGAAATTCTATCTGTTTTGCTGCTTTATTCATCCACAAGAATATTTATTGAGCACTTACTGACTGCGCTGGAAATTCAGTGGTAAACAAATTTGCAAAGAATGTTGTGTGCATGGCAGTAGAAGCCACAGTGGTGGTGGTTGTTGTTATGTGCCGTTGAGTCAGATCTGACTCATAGCGACCCCTCCTTGGGTTGCCAAGGCATATCACTACGGAAGTAGATTGCCCAACCTTCCTTCTGAGGAGTGGCTGGTGGGTTTGAACCGCCAGCCTTGTGGTTAGCAGTCAAGTGCCTTAGGCACTACGCTACCAGAGCTCCCAGGCACAGCAGTTGTTGTTGTTGTTATTTGCCGTCGAGTCGGCCCCGACTCATAGCGACCCCTCCTTGGGTTTCCGAGGCAGTATCAGTACGGAAGTAGGATTGCCCAACCGGTAGAGGACCTTATTTAGTCATATAATGGGTTCAATCCAGAGGAAGTGACTTTTAAGCAGAGACCTGAACGATGAGATAGAGAAGTTGAGATGGATGAAAGCAATTTTAAGAAGTAGGATTGTAGTCAAGAGAGGTAGTTTAGTGATTATTCAGAGTATACAATAAGCAAGATATTTATATAAATTTAGTAGGACTGGAATAAATAAAAAGAAGAGAGTGTCACAAGTGAGACTATAGTTAAATAATGTAGATTCTTATAAGTGATGTTCAATAGTTTAGACTTTATCCAAAGTACATAGAAGACTTCTAAAAGGGGAAAATATAACCAGATTTGCATTTTTATCAGAGTGTTATAGCTATAGCCTGGGAGAGAAAGGCTGGATTCAAAGAGATCCATAAGAGGAGTGTTGGTATAGTCCAAGAAGAAGCTAACGGTGGCCTGACCTTGGGTGAGGGAGAATGGGAAGGGAGAGAAGTAGAGAAATTGAAGAGATATTAGGGAGACAGAGTTGGACTAAATGTCCAGTTGGGTGGAGGATGACAAGTAAGGAAGAAGGAGTTTAAAGTCATCCCGCAGTTGTTTGAATAATTGAGTAGGTAGTGGTGTCATTCATGGACATAGAGAATGTAGAAGAAGGAACAGATCTAGTGGGAGAGTGCTGGTAAAGTCCATCACAGACATGCTGAGTACCTGCCTATGAGACATTTATAACCACTTACCATCAAGTCAAAGGATCTCTGATGAGGCAGGGTAAGGCATTTGGTTGCAGTTCAAATCCACCAGCTGCTCTGCAGGAAGAAGATGAGGCAAGCTACTTCCATAAAACTTTACAGACTTGGAAACCCAGTGAGGCTTGCTGTGAGTCAGAATCGACTCAATGGTGGTGGGTTCAGTTTTTCATTACCATCAACTCAATTCCAATTCATGGCAACCCACGTGTGTCACAGTAATACTGTGTTCCATGGAGTTTTCAATGGCTGAGTTTTTGGATGTAGATTTCTAGGCCTTTCTTTTTTTTAATTTTTATTGTGATTTGGGTGAAAGTTTACAGAGCAAATTCACTTTCCACACACACTTTGTCTCATGACATTGAATGCAATTTCCCACAATGCAACAGCTCCCCTCCCATTTCTCCCCAGTTACCTCTTACCTGTGTCCTTCCCTCCATGCACTCCTGCCCTGAGCTGTTTCCCTGTGCATACACAGACCTTCTGTTCTCTCATAATTGATCTCTCCAAGGAGTGTATCTACCTAATGTAAATGTTCAGCTCCTATGCCTGTCTTTTGTTTGGCTGGAAGCCACAGGAATGGGTTCAATTCCAGGCCAGGCAACTAGAGGCCATAGTCTTAGGGGTTCCACCAGGCTCTATCAGACCAGCAAAACTGGTCCCTTTATTTTTTTTTAATGATTTTGAGTTTTGTTCCACATTGTTCTCCCACTCTTTCCAGGATCTCCTACATAGATCCCCCTCCAAGGGGTTGACAGTGTTAGTTAGGCACCATCTAGTTCTTCTGGTCTCATAGTTGTATAGGCTGAGGATTGCATGGTGTACCAGTCCCTTGGACTAATTATTTCCATCCATCTTTGGTTTTCTTCATTCTCCTTTGCTCTGGATGAAGAGAGACCATCGTTGCATATAGATGGCCGCTTGTAAACTTTTAAGATCCCAGTTGCTACTTGCCAAAGTAGGAAGTGGAACAATGTTTTGTGTAGTATGTTATGCCAATTGAGCTTGATGTTCCCTGCAATTATGGTCCCAAGCCCACAGGTCCAACTACTCACTCCCTCTAGGTAGCTGGCTGTGGCCAAGAAGTGACTACAACCTTGTCCCTCGTCAGCTCTACTATATACCTGGGAATTCTTATAGAACATACCAATACACTTGTAGAAACATTGTCTGCCAACACTATACATGGTTATGGGCATACTCCCCCCTGCATAGACATACCTAATAGTTCAGCCTGTCCACCCATCTATCCACCTATATATCCATGTTTGCCTTCACTGACAATGCAGTACTGTATGTGCAAAAGAGTTCATCTTTGTTGCCTGTACCTCCCATACACCTCTCTGTGTCTTCATCTTCCTCAGTGCTGCTGTGTTGATCACTCACATTTGGTACATTGCCCTTCTCTTTGCCCAAATCAGTACTTGCCTCTACCTATCTAACAGTGTTCCCTTTCCTCCCCTCCCACTCACAGTAACCAACAAAGACAATTTCCTTCCATATATAAACCTTTTCTTGACTTTTTAGAATAACTGACTAATACAATATTTACCCTTCTATGATTGACTTATTTCACTCAGCATAATCCTCCAATTTTATCCACGTTATGTGGTGTTTTGCAGATTGTATATTATTCTTCAGTATTCCATTGTGTGTATGTACCATAGTTTGGTCATCCCTTCTTCTGTTGATGGGCCTCTAGGTTGTTTTCATCTTTTGGCTATTGTAAATAGTGCTGCAATGAACATGGGTGTGCATATATCTGTTCTTGTCCTGGCTCTTACTTCTTTAGGATATATATCTAGTAGTGAGTCAAATGGTCTTTCTAATTCCAACTTTTTAAGGAATCGCCATATTGCTTTCCACAGTGGTTGTACCATTTTACAGTCCCACTAGCAGTGTATGAGAGTCCCAATCTCTCTATATCCTTGCCAGCATTTGTTATTTTCTGCCTTGTTGCACTTTACTATTAGGGCTGGGGCAAGATGGTATCTCCTTGTTGTTTTGATTTGCATCTTTCTAATGGCTAATGATCATGAGCATTTCTTCATATGGTTGTTGGCCACCTGAATATCTTCTTTGGTGAAATGTCTATTCATTTCTTTTGCCTACTTTTTAATTGGATTATTTGTCTTTGTTGTTGAGGTATTGGGGTTCTCTATAAATTCTAGAGGTAAGTCCCTTGTCACATATGTCGTTGCCAAATGTTTTCTCCCAATCTGTCGGTTCTCTTTTGACTCTTTTGGAGAAGTCTTTGGAAGCACATAAAAATTTAATTTTTAGAAAGACTGATTCATCTAGTTTATCTTCTGCTGTTTGTGCATTTTGGGTTGTGCTTGACAGTCTATTTGTGCTGTATATTAGGTCTAGGCCTTTCCTTTGAAGCACCTTTGAGTGGACTCAAACATCCAACTTTTCAGTTAGCAGCTGAGCACATTAACCATTTGCACTACCAGAGATTCCTAAGACATTTAGAAGGAGATGGAAAATATGGGAGGGTGTAAATATCTACATAAAGAGGTTGTTTAAGCTGAAAATATAAATTGCTACTTGAAACCAAGGGAGTAGAAGAGATTGACCAGCAAGAATGTGTAAGGTGTGAAGATAAGATGCCTTGTGGAGCCTAACCTTTTAATGGATGGATAAAGGAATAGGGAAAGTACAAAACATAAAAAGGAGTGGCCAGAGAGGTAGAAAGAAAACCTATAGGATGCTTCACCATGGAGTATGTTTCAAGAGGTTGTAAGGGGGAAACAGTGGCAAATACTGCCAACGGTCAAAAAGAAAAATATTAAAATGCATTGGATTTAGTGACAAGGAGGTCCTTGGTGGCTTTCTAGAGAATTTTGCAAGAAGCCAGATTACAGTGGGATAAGAAATAAGTGGAAGTAAAGAACTGAGAATGACAAGTGTAGAGAATTTTTTTCATGAATTTTGACTAGAAAGGGGAAGATGAAAGGTAGTAGCTACAGAAGAAGGGCTTTTTGATGTTTTAGGACAAGAGATACTTAAGTCTAACTCGAGTATATTTAAATATGATGGGAAGGAGCCACTGGAGATAGATTCTAGAGGAGGATAATCAATTGAGCAAGGTTCCTGGGAAAGCATGAGAGGGTGGGATTCAGAGCATACGTGGTGGTATTAGACATACACAAGAAGTAGGACCCCTCTTCCACTGCAGGGGAATAAAGGAGGAAAGATGCAGAGGCAGAGCTGAAGGCCAGTTGAGGTTTATAATGGTGCCTCTCCACTTGGTCATAACATATTTCTCCAGTGGTTCCTAGCAACTGGGACCCAAGCATTAAAAAACAAAAAACAAAACAAAAAAAAAAACAACACTGTCATTGAGTGATTCTGATTCAGAGAGACCCTCATTGGATTTTCAAGGTGGTAAATCTTTATGTGAGTAGATTGCCTCATCTTCCTTCCATGGAGTGGATGGAAGATTTGAACTGCCAACCTTCTGGCCTTAGGCACTGTACCACCTGAGCAGGCATAAAAAGGTACAATGATTGGATTCAGGATAGAGGAATTTTACCAGGATGGTTATCTTGGGGAAAGATAATCTCAGAAAATCAGGAGAGTTGATAGAAGTGATGAACCATGGATTTGAACTAAACAGGGAGGGGACTGAGGGACAGGGGATGTTGAGAGAAGGGTTGATGGTTTGAAGGTTTCCATGAGGTTGAAGAACTGGAAGTAACTGAGGAAACAGACTGCAGAGAGGGTTCTGCTCTTGGCCACTGCCACTCATACTCTATAGACGTCCAATCTCATCCACTGTAGTGGCTTTAACTTCTGTTTGTTGAGAGCTGCAAAATCTGTATCTTATGCCCTTACATAGCCATGCACTTCAGTGCTCTAGATCCAGCTACCTGCTGGTCATACTCACTTAGATATACTACAGACACCTCCAACTACACTTGTCTGAAATTCAACTTATCACTCATGGTTTCTATTGGTAAAACAAGACCATCTACCAATGTCAGAAAACAGAAGTTACCCTGGATTCCTCTCTCCCTCAGCTTCTCTCTCACCCAAAGCTCTCCACCACACATGTTGTTGTTGTTGTTGTTATGTGACATTGAGTCGGACCCGACTCACAGCAACCCCTCCTTGAGTTTCCACCACACACAGCAAATCCAAATGTGATTTCACCACCACTCTTTACTTGTAACTTTACCTTCTAGTGGCTCCTAAGGAGTTGTTCACAGTTAGTCATTCATGTTAATTAGTAGTAGTTGGCAGCCTCTTAGAGGACGTGAGGTCTACTAAGTATTCTTTATTTTTCCCCTGTCCACATTTTATGACCTATGATTCTGACCACCGATGAAATTTATTTTATCTATGCAATAAAAATGAAAAGTCTATGTGGCTGCATGATCGTTTCTGTGAGCATAGGGCAGCTGATAACTTCATGGTAATCTGTGTGCTGAAAGGAAGCGTTGCTACTTTGAACTCTTCTAGGCAGAGCAGATTGTCCCTATTATGCTAAAGTGGAACTTCTGGCAGACTATTTACAGAAGAATCTTCCTGACTTTAAAATACATAAAATTACACAACATCCTGATGTTTGGGAGGTAAGAAACCTTTACAATTTGTTAAACACACACGGTTATGTTCTAATTTAATGAATTATTAGCTAGTATGTTTCAGATTGCCTTCCAGTAATGAATGTTCATGTAGTATTGATATTAGAATACTAACAACTTACATTCCTATTTATCAGTTTCAAAACATTACTTATATATGTGTATGTGTGTATGAGGAGCTCTGGTGGCATAATGCCTGAGGCATTTGACTGCTAACCAGAAGGCTGGCAGTTCAAACCCACCAGCCACTCCTCAGTGTGTGTACATTTCCCTAACAGCTAGTAGAATAAAGCCTTAATCAGTAAGGAGAATTAATTTAGCTAGGTTTTTGTTTTTCCAAAAAAAAAAGAATGCAAATAACTTACATTGTACTTATTAATTTTCCATTCTCCTTCATATTGCTTTCTGATGATATGAGGGATTTATTTATTTGCAATTCCCTTCCTTGGAACTGTGTTTCCCCAGAAACAGACTCTGACTCAGAGATTGAGTGGAGGAACTTCACTGGGGAGTGCTCTTGGGGACACATCCTGGGAAGGAATGGGGAAGCAGGATTAGGCAGAGGGAAAAGTTGACAAGAGGCCTGAATGGATCCCACAGGGAGCTCTGGAGCTGGGACGGGTCTTCAGAGATGCATCACACTGAGGCAAGGGGATGGGGCTATATCAACCAGGCATAGATTTAGGCTCCCTCTGGGGAAGGGACTTAGCCTTGGGTGAGGGGAATCCCTTTGGCTGAAGTCAGTTCATGGGAAAGGACTCAGCACAGAGCCATGAGCAGCCAGTATACCCCGTGACTGAGAGAATGAGTGCCTCAGTTGTGAGGGGGATCTGGACTATGGGAGACAACACCTGCTGTAGTCTACACATTGGACCTTTTGGATCCACATACTCCACAGAATAAGTTCACATCTTCCAAGAACAGCTCCTCTATGATTCTGATTGGCATTCTTGGGGAAATTTTCAAGAAGAAGGTTAGTCAAATGAACTACACTCTCCACTGCAGATAGTTTTAGGGCTACACTGACATTCATCACCTTTCTTCTCTTCTATGCCTTTAGATTCCCCTTAGCTTCTGCTGGCCTTGGCGACTTATTTGTGGTGACCAAGACCTGCATCTTTAAGAGGGCTGAGCCCTACTCTCCATTCCCTTTCCAGCATGTGACTGCAGCACTTGTCCATTTACCATCAAAATGGGGTGAGAGAAATCCAGTGGGTCACGTAGATGCCAAGTATTCTCACTTGTCAGCCTTGAATAATGGCCACCCCACATGCTTCTGATTATCAGGGCCAATCACCCCTGCTGGGATGGTGACTGCCTTCCTTGCACAGGAGCTCAAAGTAGCTGGGTGATGATGCCATAGTTTGTAGCTTAAGGGGACCATCCAGTGTTCCTTGGTAGAAACGTTCCCCGCCTCTGGAAACTAGTACCTCTAGACCCACAGAGTCTGGAATTCTGGGTTTAAAAGTTCAAATTCCCCCAAATGGTTGCAGGGAGTTATGGTTAACCAAGTGATTCTCAATTCCATCCCTTGGTTCATAGATACATATATTCCATCTATTGGCACAAAGTACCATATTTATTTATGGTGTAGGTCCTCAGTTAGGCTGACAGCCTCTGGGTGGTGCAATATGTGAATCGGGGCTGTGGATCCCATGGTTATGTGCTCACTCTGGCTCCTATATTTCTATCAAGTGGGCCTCTTGGTACAAAGTGACATTTTGTGGGATCCCATGTCGGTACAAACTAGATAATAATTTAAGCTTGTTTCCAATAAATATTATCAGAAAGCCTGAGATGACTTTTAGGTCATTATTCAGTGTGGACTACATAAAACTAAACAAAGGATTTGAAAAGCAATATTAAAAATTTTATGACTGGAACAATTCCATATACAAGAACAAAGGAAAAGTTGTTTTGAAATCAAACTGAAACACTTGGCCTCTTTTTAGCTAAACACTTGTACTCTAGCTCTCCTTAGAAAAGAGAGCAACTTCCAGTTCTTTGATTTGGCCAATAGATGTAAAGAATCTTCTTTTTCACTTGATTAGTTCATCACTATTTTTATTTTTAAATTTCGCTTTTTAAAGATAATTAAATTTTATTATGGAGACATAGTGAAAGTAAAAACCAAGCTTGTATTTTGGTGTTTGAATTCTAAAGTTGAGGCAGGTTTAATAATGTGGCTTCCTTGGAATAACATTCAATAGGAGTGGCTGAAAGATGTGTGTGAAAAGAACAAGTGGACTCACAAAAATTCTCCCATCATCTGGAGAGAGCTGTTGGATCGTGGAGGAAAGGGTATGCTTTTGGGAGGCTATAACGAGTTCCTGGAGCATGCCCAGGTAATATATGTATAAATTGTTGTATCTGTTCAAAATATTATCACTTTTCCACATTATTTCATTTTCCAAATGTCTCTCTTTTCAATGTATTCTCCCAGTTCTCTTTTTATTCTATTTTGACTGTTAAATAAATAAATAATAATAATAAAACTTTCTAGTATAGCCACTGTGAGTAACTTAGTGTCTATTTTCTCATATCAGCTTTTTCTTTCCCAATATGTAGCTTTACTATGGTGTCACCTCTAGCATGACGAGTGAGCTGATGCACATAGTTGCTAAAGAAAACCTGGGGACACATATGAAAAAAGAGCTTGAAGGAAAATCCCTCCAAGGCCTCAGCAGCCCCTTGCAGGTCTGGATCGCCAGGTGGGATGATCAAGCCTCTGGGTTCATGAGATTGCTTTTTATAATAAGTAGGATTGATCAGAAGCCTCAGTGGATCCCACAGTGAAGTGAGATTATTCTAACTCCATGATAGTGAGCACATGAAAGTCAGGCTTGAAAATTGTGTGTGCGTGTGTGTGTGTGTGTATCCAATATACCCAAAGAGAAACTGATAGCATGGATGATTGGTGTCTGGAGCCTGCTTTTCCTGTGGGTGATGCCTCGTATTGTCTCCGGCACCCACCCTCTCCTTCTGTGTCATACTGTCTGCAGCTCTCACCCTAGCTCTTTGCTCAGCCCCGCCGCTCTGCCCCTCAATGAGTGTTGCTCTCTCTCTCTCGTCCCACTTGCTAGAGCTCTCCTTGGCTCTTAGGCACTTTCCCTCTCTAATTCCCCTCACTCTGGTGCCCCACTTTTTCTCCATCTCATTTCTCTCCCCATTGCTTTCAGCCTTGGACACAATTAGTTGTCACTTTCTCTTTTCTTCCTCAGAACCCTCTTATTCTTCCCCTCCCTCCATTTGCTTCCCCTTACTCCCAATCTGTCTCTCACTGCCTTTCTCATTACACATGTGTATATCATCATATACATACTCATTTAAAAAATGCATTATGAAACATCCCAAATACAGAAAAACATTGAGAATGATGTATTAAGCATCCATGAAGCTATCACTCAGACTTAATAAATATTACATCAGCTTTAGATTTTTTAAAAAAGAGGTAAAATAGTACAGATAATGCTGAAGCCCCCACTGGACCCCTGCCCAACCTCATTGTGAGAACCAGAAATGCTCTGATGCCTTTCCAAGCTCCCCACAGAGGGTCCTACAGTCGTGTTGATAACCCAGTTACAGAACATCCAGATACATGCTGAGCTGTGGTTACACATGGATCGATCACACACACCCCACATTGGTCCATGGACGTTTGATCAATAGGCATCTTTGTAGGGATTATTTTTTGGGGGTGGTGCTGGTAATGATTTGGAAAAGATAACCTTTTCCAAAAAAGTCATTACTTTGAAGATAAGGGTAGATTTTTTTTTTTTTTAAAGCACTTTTAAAAAAAAATCTATAGTTAAATGAAACTTGTTCTCTCTCCATCTTTTTAAGAAGGTGTGACAATATATAGAGTAAAATGGCACCGTTTTTTGGAAGTTTGCTTTCTGCCTCTGGGAAATTCAGTTTTATTTGAAATACTGAGTAGACAGGTGCATCTCCTATTTGGGGATTGTCGTCAGATGACCAGAACCAGGGGTCGGTAGTGACAGGTTAGTCTGCTCTACCTTTTATTTCTCGCCTTCACAATCACTCGGCAGCAGTGTATGCTTGTTTAAAACATTCAACCAATTAGTGCACTTGCAAACTGTCTATTAAGAATAAAGGCTTAAAGGGGGCAAGGTATTTAATCGTACTCATTACCCAGGTTCGCTTTTTTATCAGTGCATCGGCTGCTGCCAGCTACAGTCTGATTCCTTTATTGGCAAGCGGTGAGGTATTTGGGATGCACACGGAAATTAGCATAGTTTTGTTCGACTACAAGCAGGAAAACCACCTCACAACTGTTCTGTTGGAGAGCCAGGACCTGGCAGCGCCAATCCTCCAAAGCATCACCATTTGCACGAAAGTGGAAAATGCTTTCCACCAGGCCCACGTGGTCATCATCCTGGACGACACCACTGAGAAGGAGGTGCTCACCATCGAAGACTGCATCCGGAGCAAGGTTCCTCTATGCAGGCTGTACGGATACCTGATTGAGAAAAATGCCCATGAATCCGTCAGAGTTATCGTGGGAGGAAAAACCTTTGTGAATCTTAAAACCGCCTTGCTAATGCGATACGCCCCGCGCGTGGCACACAACATTATCGCCGTGGCGCTGGGGGTGGAAGGGCAAGCCAAAGCTGTGCTGGCCAGGAGACTGAAAACCACTCCAGCAGGTGAGTCGACTCCTGGTATTTTGTTTTAAACAACCTGGTTGCAAAGCAGCTAGGAAAATCACTGTACCCTCTGGGATCACTCTGGATATATGCAAGTATGAAGTACATAGAAACACACTTTAAATTATGTGATGTTAACTGCTGTACAAACATTTTATTTTTTACTAGATTTTATAACTTACTGAATGTATCCATGACTGTAAAAATTAATAAGCAAAATATTTAATATAATAAGATCAATATTACTCAAGTGGGAGCTCTGGTAGCGTAGTGCCTAAGGCACTTGACTGCTAACCAGAATGTTGGTGGTTCAAACCCACCAGTCACTCCTCGGAAGGAAAATGGGGCAATCTACTTCCGTAGTGATACTGCCTCGGAAACCCAAGGAGGGGGTCGCTATGAGTCTGGTCCGACTCGACGGCACACAATAACAACAACATTACTCAAGTAATCATTTTGAAACCTATTATCTCACTTTTTTTCCATGATCACAGTCAACTAAGGTAACAACGTTGTTTAAAAAAAAAATGAGGGCTGTGTTCAGATGTCTCCACTCCAATTCCCACCTGTGTGACCTTAAGCAGTTACAGAGTCTGGCTTCACCTCAGTTTTGTCATCTGTAAAATGAGGGTACTATTTGCAACTACCTTCTAGAGTTGACATGAAGAGTCAATGAGACAATATGTCTAAAGTGCTTAAAAGAGTGTCCAGCACATGGTGAACATTCAAAAGGTTGTTAAACATACCAGTTGGATTATGGTATCAATCAGTTTCTGGTCCTATTAACCTTTGAACTGGTGGACGTCAGAATCATGTGGATGAAACCGGATTAAAAAATGATTATATTGACAAAGAGAGATCACTGCTGACAATTGTAGCAGTTTGTGCCCTTAGGTGGAGTTGATATAACATTGTCCGTTGAGAAAGCAAGGAGGTGCAAGGCATTTCCTCCAGCAAAATTGGGAAGGCAATGAAATGGGAGCCTGTAAGTCTCTAAATGAGGGCAGTAATGGGACTCAGTGAGCCTCAGTGAAGAATGGAACTCGGCAATGGAACGCAGCATAGCAAGAGCTGCATTATCCATTTCCTTGCAGTGAAGGCCACAAAATCATCATTTCTTGAGTTCTTGCATGTAAATTGTTAGTGTCTTACCACCGGGGTCAGTGCAAAACTCAACCAAATGCAGGTGTTATTTAGTAGAAATTAAAACAGTTTCTATTCATTGTATCTCTATTGTCAGTGTCATATGTATGTGTATGTGTAGGCACTGATTTACCACAAAGGGTTCAGGACACACTGATGAAAAGCCTCAAGAAGAAGCAGTGATACAAAACTTAAAACAAGGTGTGATGAGGGGCAAGAAGCTTTCAAGCAGAAAGCTGCTCCCTTGAGGGTCTGCTGTGCCACAAAATCTAAGTAAGCCCTACTGTGCTCAAAGACAATAAGCATATAAAAAGCAAAAATAAGAAGAAAGAAAAATGGAGGAAAGTTGAGTAAAAGATGCGGCATTAGAGGGACAGAATTGTCAGTGTGCGAGTATCAAGGAGCAGCCCAGTAACAAAAAACAAAAAAACTCACCGCCATTGAGTCGATTCCAACTCATAGTGATCCCTCCTTGAGTTTCTGAGGTGGTACCTCTATGGTAGTAGATTGCCCAGCCTTCCTTCCAAGGAGTGGCTGGTGGGTTTGAACTGCCAGCCTTCAAAGGCAGAGTCAAACATAATGGCATGTATCTTAATTTCCTAGCATTGTTGTTGTTAGGTGCCATCTAGTCATTTCTGACTCATAACAACCTTATGTACGGCAGAACAAAACAGTGCCCAGTCCTGTGCCAGCCTCATGATCCCTACTATACTTGAGCCCATCGCTGTAGCCACTGTGTCAATCCATCTTGTTGAGGGCCTTCCCTTTTTTCACTGACCCTCCACTTTACCAAGCATGACAACCTTCTCCAGAAAATGGTCCCTTCTAATAACATGACCAAAGTAGGTGAGACAAGTAGGTCAGGCCATTCTCGCTTCCAAGGAGCATTCTGGCTGCACTTCTTCCAGGACAGATTTGGTAGTTCTTTTAGCAGTGCATGGTACTTTCAGTGTTCTTTGCCAGGACCACAACTCAAAAGGATCAACTCTTCTTCAGTCTTCCGTATTCATTGTCCAGCTCTCACATGCATTAGTGTTATGTAACATAATATCACAAAGTGCATAGCTTTAAACACAGAAATTCATTTTCCCATAAATCTGGAGGCTGGAAGTAGAAAAGCAGGGTGTTGACAGGGCTGTGGTCTCTCTCTGTTCTCTATGGAAAGACCCTTCCTTGCCTCTCAGTTTTGAGTAACCCCAGGCATTTCTTGGCATTCCTTAGCATGTAGACATCCTCAAATGCTGTCTTCACTCTGTGTGTGACCCTCTTTCTGTGTCTGTCCTTACTCTTTTATAAGATGCCACTCAGAAGTTTAGGATTATTACCCATCCTACTATGGTATGGCCTCATTAACTTCACTGATAACAGCTGCAAAAGAAAACCCTATCTCCTCAAAGAAGGTCATATTTATAGGTGGAGGGTTAGGACTTCAACATATCTTTTGAGAGGACACAGTTAAGTCCATAAAGTACCAAACCTTTACCAAAGAGCAAGGTCCAGGATATCCCCTGAGTTTAGTTCACACATAACCATCTATATTGGATTAGTTGGAACTCTTTCTGTCGCAAATGACAGAAAGTCAACTTAATGGATCATAATCATGAAAAGAAAAAGAGGGATTTTCTTTAACATAACTGAAAACTATTTTGTGTAGTTCTTATTTCAGTCATAGCTGGAAGCTGGGGCTCAAGTGATGACAAGAGAACTCCTTGCACTCTCGGTCCATCGCTCAGCTCTACTTTGCTTTGTGTCAGTTTTATTCTCAGGTAGGCACTCTCCAACAAGTGGTAAAATGGCCACTGACAGCCCCAGACCCATAGACTCATAGATTGTTGTTGCTGTTGTTGTTATGTGCTGTCGAGTCGGCCCCGACTCATAGCGACCCTTCCTTGGGTTTCCGAGGCAGTGTCACTATGGAAGTAGGATTGCCCAACCTTCCTTCCGAGGGACCCATAGATTAGCTACCAGAAAAAATAGGACTTTCTTTCTCAATGGTTTAAAGTGCAAAAATAGCACAAGCACCAAAGATAATATCTCATTGGCCTGCTTTGGACCACATGCTCATCTCCAAGTTGGTCATTGTGTGGCCAGGAGAAGGGAGATTCTATTGATTGACCAGACCTGGGCCACATCCGTACTGATGGATCTAAGGGGTAAAGACAACCCCACCCAAACCATATGGAGTAAAACTGGGGAAGGAGTAGATATTTTAAAACAAACAAAACCTAGGATGCTGTTAAAGAAAAAGAAAGGGAGAAGAAATGCTGGGAAGAAACAAAACAGTAGATGTCCACTATATTTAGGGATTTACAGCTATGAAGGGCTCAAAACTGATGAGAAAAATAAAATCCAGTAAGATGAAAAGGCTTCTTTTGACTTGAGGAAGGAAGCCTACTGTCTGCTTACCTGGGGCTGGAGAATTATTTTCTCTATGAGAAATTCCATGAGTTCCAAACCAGACTACCACTCTCCTTTTCCTCCTGAAATATACAGAGTGGAGAAGTCCAAGTGCACATCACTAGCTCTTTTGGAAATTGGGTGGTATAGGAAATAGTAGCTATTCCTACTTCATTAGTCATTTTGATGAGGGAGAGGATCTCAGAGGATACTAAACACTGATGATTGACTACTCATGATCTGCTGCCCACCCTCTTCTCCCCTTGGCTATCTCCCATGATGTTTTTGTCACTGTTAGGTTGCTGTCAAGTCAGTTGCGTCTCATAGTGACTCTTTGTACAACATGACACAACACAGCCTGATCCTGTGCCATCCTCACATTGTTTATATGTTCAAGCTCACTGTTGGAGCCAGTGTGTCAGTCCGTCTCATTAACGGTATCTCTTCTTTGCTGACCCTTTGCTTTACCAAGGGTGGTGTCCTTCTCCAGGGACTGGTCCCTCCTGACAACATGTCCGAGGTAATTCTTCCAAGATAGATTTGTTTATTCTTCTGGCAGCCCATACATGTATGGCATAGTCAATATTTTTTGCCAACACCGTAATTCAAAGGCATCAATTCTTTGGTCTTCCTTATCCGTTATAAAGCTTTCACGTGCATACAAGGCAATTGAAAATATCATGGCTTGGGTCAGGCTCACCTTAGTCCTCAACTTGATGACTGCTTCTTAACACTTTAAAGAGGTCTTTTGCAGCAGATTTTCCCAATGTAATATGTCATTTGATTTCTTGACTACTGCTTATGTGGGTGTTGATTGTGGACCCAAGTAAAATGGTATCCTTGACAATTTCAATCTTTTGTCCATTTATTGCTTATTGGTCCAGTTGTGAGGATTTTTGTTTTATTTATGTTGAGGGGTAACCCATACTGAAGGCTACAGCCTTTGATCTTCACCAGGAAGTGCTTCAAGTCCTTTTCATTTCAGCAAGCAAGTTTGAATCAACCGCATATCACAGGTTGTTAATGAGTCTTCCTCCAATTCTGATGCTGTGTCCTTCTTCCTATAGTCCAGCTTCTCAAATTATTTGCTCAGCATGCAGATTGAATAATGATGAAAGAATACAACCCTGACACAGATCTTTCCTGATTTTAAACCATGCTGTATTCCTTGTTCTGTTCAAATAACTACCTCTTGGTCTATGCACAATTTCTGCATGAGAACAATTAAAAGTTCTGGAATGCCCATTTTTGTTAATGTTGTCCATAATTTGTTATGATCCTCAAAGTCAAATCCTTTTGCATAGTCAGTAAACACAAGTAAACATCTTTCTGGTATTCTCTGCTTTTAGCCAAGATCCATCTGACATGAGCATGATATCCCTTATTCCATGTCCTCTTCTGAATCCTGCTTGAATTTCTGGCAGTTCCCTGTTAAGGTACTGCTCCAACCATGTTTTAATTATCTTCAGTGAAGTCTTCCACCATAGAGGCTCAAAAGGTCATTTGGTTTTATAGCTGTTCCTGCAGCTAGGGGTGGCTGAGAGAGGTAGGCCACTTTGAATCTCCTGAGAAAGATATTTCACTTCCTAAAAAGAGAAGAGACAAAGGAGGAAGGCTTTGCCCCATTCTTCAACCTGCTGCCTGCCTCAGAACACAATTGTGTGAGTGTGTGATAATCAGAGCTGCCACAGCCATTTTAGAAGCATTAAGGCAATGCCAAGAGAACCATATCTTTGAGCTACTCAATCAGGACCAATGTTACTATATATAACTCCAGAGTTGATATATGAGAAAAGTAAATTCTTGTTAAGCCAAATTGGTATAAATAATTTAATTAGACTAAAGAATTTCATCTCTACAATAGGATGTGTGACCTTAAAAGACAATGACGTTTTTAAGCAGATATGTGAATAAATGAATGAATGAATGGATAGATAGACAAATTACTTATTCGCACTTTGGATTCAACAATTATAGAAATTTATTAATTAAGGAGTTATATTAAATAGACATCTGTATTTTATTCTCATCTTCTCATTTTTCTTCATAGCATGTATTCCTTTGTATAGTAATTATTTCCTCACCCACTCCTCTCTATCCCTAAAATGTTGCAAGATTTATGGTAATTTGTTTTAGTCTATGTAGGGGTGCATTACCCAATGAGCAAGGTCAGCACTGGTTGATTAATCTGTAGTGAACAATTTCACATGAGTTCATGAGAAAAACACATGAAACTCTTCACTAAAGTTTAGTAAGTAAGCACGTGTAAGCCTATCCTACTGTAACTGATTGTTGTGTTGTTGTTGTTATGTGCTGTCGAGTTGGACCCAACTCATAGCGACACCTCCTTGGGTTTCCGAGGCAGTATCACTGCGGAAGTAGATTGCCCCATCTTCCTTCCAAGGAGTGGCTGGTCGGTTTGAACCGCCAGCATTCTGGTTAACAGTCAAGTGCTTTAGGCACTATGCTACCAGAGCTCCCCTGTAACTGGTAGGGATTGTAAATTTAAAAAGAGACTTTGATTCTTTAGGAAAATATTATAGGGTTGGAAGAAAGAAACACCAGCCATATCTGGAAGCAGAATCTCTGATGTGATAGAAAAATGTGACATTATTCTCTACAGATTAGCAAGTAAGCACAAGAAAACCTGTGCTTACCTCGCTTATTAGCTAATCTGATATTGAGTCTAAGCCTAGCACCTAGAAGTGCCTCACACCTAGAAGATATTCAATAACTGTTTGTTCACTAGGGTGTTCCTTTAAAAGAATCCAAACAAAACCCGCTGGCATCAAGTCAATTCCAAGTCATAGCAACTGTATAGGACAGAATAGAACTGCCCATAGAGTTCCCTAGGCTGCAAATCATTATGGAAGCAGACTGCCTCATCTTTCTCCTGTGGTATGGCAGCCCAGTGCTTTAACCACTGTGGCACCAAAGCTTCATGGTGTTCCATAGGGTCCTCTTATTACAATACCTTCATTTTTCAGGAGATGAAACCCACCGAGACAGTTAAGTTGCCCAGGTTTCTATCCCTGTTTAGAATCCTTGACAGGCCAAAGCAGATAAAAAGCACATGTCTTACTCTGGCAGTGTCATAAGATTAAGACCAACACCAGTGATATAATCTTCAGTAGCATTTATTTCAGGGAACATTCCATTACTCTTTTAACTTGATCATGTACTCATAGCCATTCATGGAACCTTATTAGAGATTGTCAAACCCTGATGACTGGAAGCTGATTGATTCCACTTGCACAGTTTTAGAGAACATAACTTAGACTCATTTTATAGCAAAAGAATCAATCCTCAAACAAATAAACAAAGGTTTCAGGCAATTTTTTATATTAATGTTCAAATCATGTCTATTTTTTATTCTTTTTCTTTATAGAAATCAAAGATGTGATAATTTGGGGCAACATTAGTGGAAATAACTATGTTGATCTGAGGAAGACCAAGGTCTACAGATATGAGAGTGCTATTTGGGGACCTCCTCACTATTCACGTCCTGTTTTAAAATTGATTTTTGATAGGTACAGTATATTTTTAAGTGAAGTACACTAACAATGTTAAGTACATCTATAATAGTAGTTATAACCTTTAAAGTAATTTTATAACTCTTAGCTCTGTGGCATAGTGCCTAAGACATTTGACTGCTAACCAAAAGGCTGGCGGTTCAAACCCACCAGCCTCTCCTCAGAAGGAAGGTTGGGCAATCAACTTCTGTAGTAATACTGCCTCAGAAACCCAAGGAAGGGTTGCTATGAGTCGGATCCAACTCAAAGGCAGTGAGTTTGGTTTTGGTTTTTGAGCACAAAAATAACTTGCATTATTCATACTCATTTTTGCTTGTGCTATTTATCAGAGAAACACAAAAATCCAGAAAATTTTAACTAGTCAATCTCCACCCTCAATTTATTTCATTTTGAAATTGTGGACTTTCATATTTCAGATGATTCTTAAAGTAGCTCACATAATACATTAAAATATCTCTAAAGTGGACATATATAACGGGGATCTTACTTAACATGAAGATAAAAATGTGTGTCCAAGTAGAAATTAGTTGAAAAATGTTTGAGAACAAGGAACTAAGCTGGTGAGCAGGCCAGGTCCCACTGAGTGTTATGTCTCAGGATAGGTAAAATCAAGTAGTGCAGGGTACAGTCTCTAGGAGCAAACCACCTGGGTTTGAATTCTCACTTAGCCACTCACTAGCCATATGGCTTTAGAAAAGTTACTTAACCTCTCTGTGCCTCAGTTTATTCATCTGCAAAGTGAAAATGGTAACACAGTATGGGCCTTATAGTGGCTGGGAAGGTTAAACAGTAATACTGTAAAGCACTTAGAGCATCAGAGGAGGAGAAAAGAGGAGTGCCTTTCAGCGTATTTCTAAACTTTGCAGTCCTTTCCCAGTTATAGATTTCCATTCCGTCACTTTTGGGTGTTTACCCATCCTCGGATCGTAGGAATTTCATTCATACCAGAACTTCTGTGCCCAAGTTCCCACTCCTGGGGCTTGTCCCTTGGCATTTGCTGCCTGGGTAGAATGGTGAATGGCGCTTTCTCACACTGAGTCAACAGATGTTTAATGTTTGCTTTAATCCAGCTGTACTCTTCCCTTAGTTTAGATTTGAGATTATAAGAACATAATTATTTCTCTAATGTTCAATGTGAATAATTCAATATTTTATGAACTTTGTTGAACATGAAGGACCCTTCTGGTTCCAAGTTACCATGCTATTGTTGTTGGTTGCCATCAAGTGAATTGTGACTCGTGGCCATCCCACGTGTGCAGAGGAGAGCTGCTCCAAAGGCTGAGACCTTTCAGAAGTAGGTCTCCAGGCTTGTCTTCTGAGGCACCTATGGGTGTCTTTAAACTGCCAACCTTTCGGGTAGCAGCACTTTACCATTTGCACCAGCCTGGGACTCCCCAGCCCCCAAGAAAATATACATGGACTAAATTCTTTGTCATGAAAAGAATTGTCCCTTCAGCCCTTAACACTTTCCTGTGTTCCACATTTATGTTACCATGTTTCTAGTTTGAAATGTTGAGACTATTTCTGCTGCATTTTATTATTTACCGAGCCACTTGTTCATGGGACTGAAGAAGCTGAGAGAAAAGGGACAAGGAGTCGTGTTTCTCTCCTGATTGTGCATTTGATTCCTTGTACTCAGCTTCATTGACCCGAGAAACATCCTTTTTCCTTTTTCATTCCTGTCTGCATCATAAAATTGGTTCTTTGTCTCCTACAGTGAGTGGGTAAACAAGGAATTTGTGGCAACGCTTGAAAATTTATCAGCCACAGGAAAACAATTTGGAGGTATTTTAGCTGCACACAGTATAGCTACTACATTGAAATACTGGTACCATGGCTCACCACCTGGGGAGATTGTGTCTTTAGGAGTACTGAGTAAAGGTAAATTAGTGTTCTTCATATCTTATAATATGTAAAAACCTCCTTGTGAACCTTATATTCCTCCTTTTATGTCACCATCTGTCTAGCTCTGAACATGTATAAGCTATCTGGACTTTGACAACTCCATAATCAGTCATTCATTCACTCAGTTATTCATTATGAAAGTCATCAGATATTTTGTGGAACAGCACTGGGAACACACATAGGAATTAGGTCTGGTCTCTGCCTTCAGTGACGTAAGCAGAGCCAGATACCTAAACGAAATGGTCCTATTAAGTTTTCCTTCCAGCATCCCAACTGAGAAAGGGAAAACCAAAACCAAAACAAGACAAAACAAAAAAAAACCCTTACTGCCATTGAGTCAATTCCTAGTAAATCTTTACAGATGTGCATGGTTCCATCTTCCTTCTGTGGAGCTGCTAGTGGGTTTGAACCACCAACCTTCTGGTTAACACTCAAATGCCTTAGGCCCTGCACCACCAGAGCTCCTTAAGAAAGGGAAAGCCAGTCAATTCTAGGCCAGGAACAGGAAGTTAGGACAGGCTTCGGAAAGGAGACAATACTCCAAGAAGCCTTGAAATATGAGTACTGCTTTCTGGGCAGACAAGTTTGAGAAGAACATCTAGGCACAGGGAGACCCAGGAGCAAAAATATAAGGACATGCTAGGAAGGGAAACTTCAGGACCTGAATCTTAGGATGCCAGGCAGCAGTGGGCACGCAAAATGTTTGCGCTCTGTTGACAAATACTGTATCTAAATTGTACAGCCTGAAGGTTCTAGTCTGCAGAAAATGATTCAGAGAACTTCTATTGATGTCTTAAAAACAGGACAGAGGAAATAGCTGCTCTGCCCTCAGCAGGCCCTGTCTAAGCAGTCTCTACCCTTTGTGCTTGCTCATGCTGCCTGAGGAAGCTTGTTCACTTGCAAAGCCACAGGCCCAGGCCTCTCTGCCGGGCTCTGGTCTGGGAAGCATTACCACCCGGATGCCGTGCGTCACTTCAGACTCCCAGTCTCAGTCTATGGCCCATATTCCTTATGTTTTTAATAGAACAACCATCCTGCCACTTATTCCACAGTGAAAATCAAGGAAATCCTCCCAAATCCTCCAAGTCAGAATTAATCTCTGTCTCAGCTCTCTATTTATTCACACAGCTTTTTGTTCCTCTATCAACATATTATAGTCTGCCTTTCATTGACAGTTGCATATGTCCCCTCCACTAGAGTGTGTCCACGCTGAGGACAGGGACCTCATTTGGCTCATTTCTCTGATCTTTCACTGAAGCAGCATTGTGCATGAAAGGTGCTCACCACATCTTGTTCAATTGAAGTTAAGGTACATGAACATCCCCATAGTGGAATTCAAATCTTTATGTTACCATTTTGGGGAAATAGGAATTACAAACTTTACCTTTTTGATAGAAAGAAAAACTAATTCATCTCTGTAGGACTACCATTCATCAATAAACAATGCAATGTTTGGAAGGTGGGGCAAGTGATCATTTTCTTCCTCCCTGAAACCATACCTGTAAGTAAACACTCTTACATTGTCTGCCTATAAGGCTAGCTCTTCACAGAGAAAACTAATAGAGACTGAACAGAAGACCTGGAACACCTCTAAGGAGAAGTCGTTTAGATGTTGTTTTCATGAATATCGTATGTATTTTTTTTTTTCTTTTGGCCCTAATGACAACATTTGAGATGATCAAAAAGACAGGAATGATTTTATTATTTGATAGGTATACAAAAAGGGAGAAATATTATCTGAATGCTCGTCAGTTAGTAACAAATGTTATTGGTCTTTTGGAGCACATCCAAGTGGGGGAGTAAGAGTTGCAAAGAAATAACCAGCTTTCCTGCCCCCTTGCTGTCCCTTGCCTTCCTGCTCTCTCCATATGTGACTACCACTTTAGGCTAGGATAGTACAAGGCCAGAGTGGGCAAACGACTTGCATCCATGGGGCTACATAAAGGACCAAGGGACCAACAAAAGGAATCCAGGCGAGGTGGGGAAGAGAAAGACTCATTAGTCCCTAGGGCAAATGCTGAAAATCTGAATCAGACGAGGAGGCAGTTGTGCGAGAATTTCAGGAGACAGAATTGTTAAAATGAGTGAGAAATTAGGGATGGGAGACAGAGAAGAGAGGTAACCCAGATCCAAGTTTTCTGAGTTGAGCATTTGGGGAACAGAGGTAACTCTGACAGAGATAGCTAGTGAGGAACCAACTCACAGAGCTTTATTCTCAATAGACATTCTGCCAGTCCTTCTAGAGTGAGTGTTTCAGTCCTCTCTGGTGAGGAATTCCCAGGAATTTAGTTTGATCATTATTATCAATTGAAACAAACATGTATTGTGTCTGACTGTATCTACCTTCCTTAGTAGGATGGTTTTATTTTTCTAAGTTCTTTTGTTTTGCTTAACTTTGTGTTTGTTTGCTCACTGCAGGCCAGTTTGGTATTCCTGAAGGGCTTGTCTTTTCTATGCCTGTAAAATTTGAGAATGGAAGTTGGGTAGTTCTTACAGATCTTGAAGGTATTGAAATAAGTGAACCAATAATGACCAGAATGACAAGTGATATAATTCAGGTAATGTCAGAATAGATAGAAGGAAAATGACTTTGATAATGGCTTGAAACTGATTCTCTGAGGCCAATGCATGCATTGGTCTTCCGTGAGTTTAATCTTGGAACTTATTCCTAAACATAACAAGGAATCAATAAAAGTTTGAATAAATCAGCAGAAGAATGCTACTCATCTGGTTATTTAATTCCTGGTAGGATAAAAATAACTATTGGTTATTAAAAAATCAAGAATCAAAGTGTTTTTCTATTAAAAATGACTAAATTAGTAACTGTGGTCATTTAATTCTCTGATTTTAAAATTTTTCAACAGGAAAAACTTGTGGCATTTGGAGATGTTATCTATTTTGAACCATACCAATCAGGTAATACCTTAGATGTGATATTTTAATTGGGTGTCTATTAAACAAGTATTAAAATATTTGTTACAACTCCATTACTATTTAATATAGATAACACTAATCTATATTTGACCATGTTTAAACTAATTTGTTGACAAAGTAAACTAAGTTATAGTTGTCCTTTGAGACAATCCATCTCAGAAGAATCCTGAAGAAATCACATCTTTAAAACTCTTAAGAACTTTTTTTCGTGTGCCATATTTGCTTGAGTGGAGAGGCACCTGATCAAGTTTGATTTTAGTTTAGAGAACAATTGGAAGAAGGCAAGGATCTCTACAAAAAGAATGGTATTAGGAGGCTAGTGCAGGGACGCAGGGAAGAGATGATTACACCTGAGGCTAGATGTGATGGAAATTTGAGAGATAGATAGGAGTTGAAATTACCACAGAGATCATAGGCTTCTTCTGGTTGAGCACCTGGCTAGATTTCCTGATGGGGGAAAATGTGAAAAATAACATTATTTGAGAGAGATGAGAACGTAACGTGAGTGAATGTGTATATGTGTATGTGTGTGTGTTGGATGGTGGAGGAAAAGACATGGTGCCAGCAAAAAAGAATTTGTGAGTTCAGGTTTTTACATTTTGATTTTGAGATACATGCAGGCTATCTAGACAACAGAAATTTCAGGTAGAACATTGAATACTTTGTGGAGCTCAGAAAGATCTGGATTGCGGTTATCAGATTGGGAGTTGTTGCCTCATAAATAGAAATGAAGTCTTGAGCATTATAGAGTTCATCTAAAGAGAGTGCAAGAAAAGAGAGACTGAAAGAATTAGCATTAAATCATTTGATAGAGCAGGAAGAGCTGATATGACTGTGAGCGGGGGTGATCAAAGAGAAGAAGAGAGGATGAACATCCAAACTCTGATGTCACAGAAGATCTGAAGGCAGAGAATGTTCCAAGAATAAGGGCTGGTCTACTGGAACAGAGGCTGCTGGAAGATTAAGTAAATTGAAGTTCGGAAAGTTACCATTGTATCTGTGATTTAGAGCTTATTTGTGTCTTTGGTGAAGTCATTTGTGGGATGGGGAAGGCAGAAATAAAGCAGGAGTGGGGAGAGAAGAGACCAATATAGGAGGGTGAGCCCTGGCCTTGAAAGCCACAGTCTTGCACGGAGCCAGTGTGCTTAGTGCTGTGGGCCAGTGTGATGTGCCAGGTGCCAGAGAACAAATCAAAGAGCCCCATCAGGTCTTTAGAAGATGGACAGTCTTCTGGGAGGAGGTGCTCTCCAAAGTGAGTCATGAAGGAAGACCTTACCCAAAGTGTAAGTGAATGGGACGGCTGTTCCATTCAGAGAGCAACATATACAAAGGCAACTTTGGGCCTTGCTCAAAACATTATTCCATGGATTCTAGAATCAAAGTACTGAAAGTAACTTGACCTCTCATAGTTCAGAAATTTCTACATATTAACATAATCAATGAGATGACCCATGTATGAGGTTTGTTTCACCTTTTCAATTAATTTAATATTTAATTCACTGATTTTTAGGAAATGACTTAGCCAAAAATCATGAAAAGGTCTTACCCATCAAAGATGACAGCCATAAAGATGAAAGGCCCGCAGAAGGTTGGTACACTCAATTGGGGGAAAAAATCTTTTTAATCCAAGTATTAACACAAAATGTCAGAGATTTGATTCATATTAGCCATAAAATGGGAATTAAATCCATCACCTTGCTCCTGTATTCAAAAATAAGATCATATTTTAAATCTACTTAAATCTTTGGAGGAAATTAGCAGAGACTCATGGAGCATCTTCTATGTCCTAGCCACTGTGAGAGACTCTAGGGAACAAAATGAGGGAGTTATGGTCAAATAACCAGGAAAGGGAGGGAGCAGGAGTAGCCTTGGAGACCTCAGGAGCAGCAGGATATTCCGGTAAAAGGGGGGGGGGCAAGGCTAGGCCCCAAGCCCCCTAGAGCCAGGAAAGGGGGGGAATGGCCAGGGACCACAGAGTGGCAGGTTCCAAGGAGGAATTGGGTAAGGGGAGGGTGCAGAGGTTTCCAGCAGCTAAGGGAGACAAATTTGTCTGTCAGTTTGTCATCCTATGATGCTTGTACATTGCTGTGAGGCTTTGGGCTGTGCCACTGGTGTTTCAGATGCCAGCAGAGTTGCACATGGTGCACAGGTTGCAATGCACCTTACAGACTAAGACAGACTAGGAAGAAGGACGAGGCCATCCACTTCTCAAAAATTGGCCAGGGAAAACCTTATGAATAGCAGAGAAACACTGTCTAATACAATACTGGACAACTTTATGAATAGCTTGGAAACATTGTCCGACCCAGTGCAGGAAGACGAACCCCTTGGATCAGAAAGCACTCAATATAGGACTGGGAAAGAGCTGCCTCATCAGAGTAGAACCAACCTTAATGATATGGATAAAGTAAGTCTTTCAGGACCTCCATAGGCTGACATGGCATGCCCAAATTGAGGAGAAACAGCTACAAGCATCCATTAGTAATGGGAATATGGAATGTACAAAGTATGAATCTAGGAAAATTGGAAGTTGTCAAAAATGAAACAGAACACATAAAGATTGATATCCTAGCCATTAGTGAGCTGAAAAATGGATCAGTTTTGGGCATTTTGAATCAGACAACCATATGATCTACTATGCTAGGAATGACAAATTGAAGAGGAATGGCATGGCATTCATCATCACAAAGGATGTTTCAAGATCTGTCCTGAAGTACAATGCTGTCAGTAATAGGATAATATCCATACATCTACAAGTAAGACCCATTAATACTACTATTATTCAAATTTATACACCAACCACCAAAGCCAAAGATGAGGAAATTGAAGATTTTTATCAGCTTCTGCAATCTGAAATTGAACAAACATGCACTCAAGATATGTTGCTTATCACTGGTAATTGGAATGCAAAAGTTGGAAATGAAGAATCACCAGTTGTTGGAAAATTTGGCCTCGGTGACAGAAATAACGCTGGAGATCACATGATAGAATTTGGCAAGAGCAACGATTTATTCATTGCAAATACCTTTTTTCAACAACACAAACAGCACCTGTACACATGGACTTTGCCAGATGGAGTACACAGGAATCAGATTGACTACATCTGTGGCAAGAGGAGATGGAAAAGCTCAGTATCTTCAGCCAAAACCAGGCCAGGAGCTGATTGTGGAACAGACCATCAACTGCTCATACGCAAGTTCAACTTGAAGTTGAACACAATTAAAACAACTCCACAAGAGCCAAAATATGACCTTGAATAAATCCCTCCTGAATTTAGAGACCATCTAAAGAATAGATTTGATGCATTGAATAATGACCGAAAACTGGAAGAATTGTGGGATGACATCAAGAGCAAGAGGTCTTTAAAAAGATGAGAAAGCAAGAGGTCATTAAAAAGATGAGAAAGAAAGAAAAGACCAAAGTGGGTGTCAGAAGAGACTCTGAAACTTGCCCTAGAGCAAGAATAGCTAAAACAAATGGAAGAAACAACAAGATGAAAGAACTGAGCAGAGGATTTCAAAGAGCAGCTTGAGCAGACAAAGCCAATTACTATTATGAAATATGCAGAAACCTGGAGTTAGAAAACCAAAAGGGAAGAATATGCTCAGCATTTCTCAAGCTGAAAAAACTGAGGAAAAAATTTAAGCCTCGTGTTGCAATATTGAAACATTCTATGGGCAAAATATTGAATGATGCAGGAAGCATCAAAAGAAGATGGAAGGAATACACAGAGTCACTGCACCAAAAAGAACTGGTCAATCTACATCCATTTCAGCAGGTGGAATATGTTCAAGAACCAATAGTATTGAAGGAAGAAGTCAAAGTCGCACTGAAAGAATTGGAGAAGAACAAGGCTCCAGGAATTGCCAGAATACCCCTTGAGATGTTTCAACAAGTAGATGCCCTGCTGGAGGCACTCACTCAGTTATGCCAAGAGATTTGGAAGACAGCTACCTGGCCAACTGACTGGGAGATATCTATATTTGTACCCATTCCAAAGAAAAGTGATCCCACAGAATGTGGAAATCATCAAACAATATCATTAATATCACATGAAAATAAAATCTTACTGAGGATAATTCAAATATTATTGCAGCAGTATATTGACAGAGAACTTCCAGAAATACAAGCTGGTTTCAGAAGAGGATGTGGAACAAGGGATATCATTGCTGATGTCAGATGGATCTTGGCTCAAAGCAAAGAATACCAGAAAGATGTTTACTTGTGTTTTATTGACTATGAAAAAAACATTTGATTATGTGGATCATAACAAATTGTGGATAACATTGAGAAGAATGGGAATTCCCGAACACTTAATTGTACTCATAAGGAACCTATACATAGACCAGGAGGCTGTCATTCAAACTGAAAAAGGGAACACTGCGTGGTTTAAAATCAAGAAGGGAGTGTGTCAGGGTTATATCCTTTCACTATATTTATTCAATCTGTATGCTGAGCAAATAATCCGAGAGGCTGGACTATATGAAGAAGAATGTGGCATCAGGATTAAAGCAAGAATCATTAGCAACCTGAGATACACTGATGACACAGCTTTGCTGCTGAAAGTGAGGATGACTTGAAGTACTTACTGATGAAGATTGAAGAATACAGTCTGCAGTATGGATTACATCTCAATATAAAGAAAACAAAAATCCTCACAACTGGACCTATAAGCAGCATCACAATAAATGGAGAAAAGATTGAAATTGTCAAAGACTTCACATTGCTTGGTTCTACAATCAACACCAATGGAAGCAGCAGTTAGGACATCAGACAACATATGTTGTTGTTGTTATGTGCCCTGGAGTCAGACCCGACTCATAGCGACCACTCCTTGGGGTTCCGATATATAGCACTGGGCAAATCGGTGGCAAAGGACCTCTTTCAAGTGCTGAAGAGCAAAGATGTCTCCTTGAGGACTAAGGTGCACCTGACTAACAGGTCTGTCCTGGAGGAAGTGCAGCCAGAATGCTCCTTGGACGAGAGAAAGGCCAGACCTCGTCTCACCTACTTTGGTCATGGTGTCAGAAGGGACCATACCCTGGGGAAGGATGTTATGCTTGGTAAGGTGGAGGGTTGACGAAAGAGGAAAAGGCCCTCAATGAGACGGACTGACACAGTGGCAGCATCAGTGGGCTCAAGTGTAGCAAGAATCACGGAGCTGGCTGACGACTGGGCGGTGTTTCGTTCTGCTGTCCGTAGGGTCGCTATGAGTTGGAGACGACTCGACGGCTCCTAACAACAACAACATGATCACATAACCATGTCTGGGGAAAGGAGCCATGAGTATTTGAAAAGGCAAATAACAAGATAATGAATTTAAAAGCTCAATAAACAAGACCTGTAACCTTTTGCTGTAGAGTCTATTCTGACTCATAGCAGCCCTATAGAACAGAGTAGAACTGCCCCATAGGGTTCCCAAGGCTGTGATCTTTACAGGAGTGGACTGTCATGCCACATCTGTCTCTTGTGGAGCAGCTGGTGGGTGCAAACTGTCAACCTTTCAGTTGGCAGCCAAGCGTTTACCCACTGTATCACCAGGGCTCCTTCAATGAATTGGGCAAGACAAGTCAAAAGGAAGGATAGTGTACAATAAGTAATCTAGAAACTCACAAAAAACGAAGATCCTTGAAGGCTCTTTGAAGGAGAAAATTGAATCACAGCTTGAAATCTAGTGGGGACTTAATATGACTGAAGATAAGCAAATGGGGAATTATATATTCAGAAACTGTGGTAGATGCTAGGGACATAAAGATAAATAGAACATGGTTCTGCCCTCAAAGTGCTCACCACCTAGTGTGAGAAATAAAGCAATTAAAAAAAAAAAAAAAACCTAATATGAGGTAAGAGCTATGTTAGAGAGAGACCGAGAGACCCAGGGTACAATGGGACCACATAGGAGATCTACTGACATAGAATGGGAGGCCAGGAAAGGCCTTCCAGGGGAGAGGACACATGGGAGCTGACTCTAGAAGAAAGAGTATGAAGTAGTTTAACAAAAAGTGGTGTGCAGGTAGAGGGTAGGTAAGAAGTTGGGAATGAAAGGTATCCCACCAGAAAGAACAACATGGGCAAAGAAGGCATATTACATGATTGAGTCTTGACCAGAAGCACAAACCTGGGTAAGTATAACATTGTATCCAGAAGACATTAAGTAGAGTTGCTGGACTAGAGCAGGGTATCCAAAAAGAATGAGTAAACCTGGGGAAAGTAGGTAGGGGCCAGATAGCAGTTGGCTAAATGGCTGGTTAAAACCTTAGCAAATGGCTGTTGAGTGGAGGGGCAAAGCACGAATTAATGGAATCAGTCTTTTTATGATAAGCATACCTTGGAGATACTGTGGGTTCGGTTCCAGACCACCACAATTAAGTGAATGTAATGATAAAGTGAGTCACACAACCTTTTGGTTTCCCAGTGCATAGAAGAGTTATGTTTACACTATACTGTAGTCTATTAAATGTGCAATGCAATGGCATTATGGAAAAGTTTGAAGTATTGTGAGAACTGCCAAAATGTGACGTAGAGACATGAACTATGCAAAAACTGTTGGAAAAATCACACCAG
This sequence comes from Orycteropus afer afer, assembly GCF_000298275.1. NCBI lineage: Eukaryota > Metazoa > Chordata > Mammalia > Tubulidentata > Orycteropodidae > Orycteropus > Orycteropus afer. The sequence goes on from NW_006921589.1 coordinate 25,791,048, forward strand.
AAGATTGCTCAACACAGGGTTGCCACAAACTTTCAATTTGTAAAAAATTGCAGTATGTGCAAAGTACAGTAGAGTGAGGCATAATAAAATGAGGTAAGCCTTACTGACCATTCCATATCATTGACCCTTTAGAGCCCAAATCACTGTCCAGAAGAACATGGAGAATTTGGTGCCACTCAGAATTGGTGCCCTAAAGAGGTCCGGTCAGATAGACAGTGCCTCCAAGAACCTGAGTGGCAGCACTGTTATTCTAGCTGATACAGCTACTGTAAAGCAATACTCAAGGACTTAGGGCACTAAACCAAAACCCCAAACTCACTGCCATTGGGTCAATGCTGATGCATAGTGACCCCCACTGAGTTTCCAAGGCAGTAAATCTTTACAGAAGTAGATTGCCCCGTCTTCCTTCCATAGAGCAACTGGTGGGTTTCAATTGCCAACCTTCTGGTTAACAATCAAATGCCTTAGGTACTGCACCACCGAGGTCCTTGAGGGCACTAAGGCCCTTGTGAAATAACTGAGAAGAAACTATAAGGTTTGTCATGAAGACGGTGATTTGTAGCTTTCTGGAACAGAGGTTGTTGTTGTTGTTGTTGTTATGTGCTGTTGAGTCAAACAGAGGAGTAGAAGCTAAATTGCAGAGTAGTGTTTCTCATGTATTCCCAAGACTACTTGCATCAGAACAATTTAAGTTATTAACTAAGACTTAGACTCCTAGACTGCCTAAGAAGTCATAAGCTTATATAGACTAAAGAACTTTAGTGACAACAAAGTGAGAAAATAGGATTGACTTCAGGTTGTTTTGCAGGTCATTTTTCAAGTGAGCAGGAGATTCAAATATAAGTTATTATAGTGTTTTCCATATTATGGGTAATAATCTTTATGTAGGTCATAAAAAAAATAGTGAGTCACAAAATCAACTTAATGAGTTGTGACCAGCATTTTTCCCCAATGAATTGGAATGAAATTGATATGAAAAGATAAAGTAGGAAAGAGAAGAAAAGTGTAAGACCAACACTCCCCCCACACACACACACACATGATGAACTAGAAGAGATAAGAAAAAGAGGAATAGAAAAGAAAAGGGAAAGTAAGAATAGATCAGAAAAGGGTAAGTATTTTATCCTGTAATCTTTTGGTTTCATTTATACTTGCGCCTATATGCCAGGCTGCAGTGGAAAATGCATTTTGTGCTGTGGGTCATGGTCAAAAAAGTTTGAAAAGCACTGACTTAGAATATCTCAAAGGTTGTTAATTTTATCCTAAACAAACATGTTTTATTTTTGGTTTCAGAACATAAACATGGCTTACACTCTGATAGAATCCAAGATGAAGAGAAAGATGTAGCTTTATCAGCTAGTAAGTTGGTTGATTTATAAACAATTTCTGTAGTGCTAATTGTCACAACTCACACTGTCCATACTTAAAATGATGTTGTGGTCAGAAGAACATAGTTCAGTAACCAGCTTAATTGTAAAATAACTCATATTCTGTCCTTTTAGTTTGTAAATACTCTGAAGAGGAGCTAAATAATGCCAACAGTTTTTATTTTTTAATTTAATACTGCAATTGCTTCCTTAATCATACTTATCTCAAATTTTTCCCAAATCCTCTAACTGCAGCTCTGCCCCCTGTGTCTCATCCTTCCCGCCCTTCTGTTTTCAGTTCTTCATTACAAAGCCCAAACTAACCAACATGGCGATTCAGGGTCCTCCTAAGAAGGAGGAGACTGAGAAAGCCACGTTAGAATTTTCTTTAAGAGGGAAACTTTGGGAAATAGCTTCTTATCTTTGATCACATATAATGTGAATACTTACAAATAATTATGTAGAGGCCTATATATTTTCTGACTTTGCCTTTACAAATTGTATATTCAAAAAATGCCAAATCTAGTCTGTTTCCATTTTTACCACTCCTTTACCTAAAATTGCCTATATAGAAGGGAGCTGGCAAGCATTGGGGAGTTTCCCTGTGATTTTGACTGCATATCAAGACTTCACAGGGAGATTGGTAGAAAATCACTACACTGAGCCACTGAGCTAACATCTGCCTGTTTCACTTGCCCTCAAGAGGGTTGAACAAGACAAATATCTTACCCTTACAGTTGTGGGCTCTTAGAAGACTGAAAAAAAAAAAAAAAACCTCATTACCGTCAAGTGGATTCTACTCATAGTGACCCCTTGGCTTTCCGAGACAGTATCTCTATGGAAGTAGATTGCCCGTCTTCTTTCTGAGGAATGGCTGGTGAGTTTGAACCACCAGCCTTCTGATTAGCAGTCAAATGCCTTAGGCACTAGACTAAGACCATATAAAAGTAGTCTAGCATCTCTCAACTTCTATGAGAGCAAGGCACTCAGAGAAACTTGGAGTGGAAGGAAAATGATAGAACAAAATAAGAATAACTGCACAAATCAATGTGCTTTAAATAATAAATGCTCTATTCTTTTCATCTGTCCCTCCTTCAGTGGAATTTCCAGATCTGAATCCTCAAAGCATCCCAGAAAAGGCTTACAGTCTAGTAGCCACAAACAATATGTGGTAGACAAAATGTTCAGTAATCTTTTGTGTTCTACAAACGGAACTGTGTAGAAGAAGACCAAATTCCCTTGGAATGTAGTTCTTTTCAAACTCTCTCCTCTCCATAGGCACATCCCCAGGGACTCACCCTTACTTGCTTGCTCTTCTGAAACCTAGCTTCCCACTGTTATAGCCATGGCAATGACAGCAAGAACCTGATCCTTCCCTCAGAATGGATAGATAAGAAAGTAGACACAAATATATCTGCAAGTCCAGATGTTCCAAGTATATTACTGAGTTGTCATTATTGTATATGAAAGCAAGGCTGATGTAGATTTCTTTGTGGCTGACCAATCTGGGTATTCACCCAGGCTTCCACACTTTTATTTAAGTGTCCCATAAAATGAAAACAGTCCATTGCTCATTTTGCACTGTTTGAAAATGTACAGTTATAATGGGCTTTGGAGTGGAGCTAACCACGGGGAATAAGAATTGGTGCACAGAGGAGAAACCTGGCCAAGAGAAGAAAGGGAGCTGACAGTATGGCTGAATAGAACATTCAGAGTGAGAAACAAAGGAGCCAAGAGTGACTGACTATGTAGAAATAAACTCAGGTCCAGGAAAGAGGCAAAAATTTAGTTTTGCTATTAGAAATGTCTAATGATGGCCTTGTGGTTTTATTTCCCCATAGAAACCCTCTCACACTTGCATTCCTTCAACATTGAATCTGATTGAATCCAGTAAACAGAAGAGGGGGAAGCAAAGAAAAGCTAAGAAAAATATAAGTTACAATGTGTTTTTTTAACATAGTTATAGCTTTTCATTTTTCTTCCTTTTACAGACTCTGAAGGCAAAAGCATGAAACGGTAAAAGATCAAATTATATTCAACATAAAATTATTTGGTAGTGCAACAAATATAGAGACCCATGAACGTCTGTATTCAGGGAATAACTTGAGTCCTAGATGATATTATGTTGGCAATTTAATAACAATGACAACACAAATAAATTGTCAGAATTCAATCATTTTGTCTTACTTGTATTCATTCATGTTAGTTTATTATTATATTTTCTCCAAAATACCAAAACCAAACCAAACTCACTGCCATTGAGTCAGTTCTGACTCATAGCAAGCCCCATTGGGTTTCTGAGGCTGTAAATCACTACACTACCAGAGCTCTTTTTATGTAATTAGATTGACCCATCTTCCTTCTACAGAGCAAGCTGGTGGGTTTGAACCACCAACCTTCTGGTTAGCAGTCAAATGCCTTAGGTATTGTGCCCTCAGAGCTCCACAGTTTGGTATAAATAGCTATTTTTAAAAACAGAATTCTCAGTTGTTGTATTTCTTGCTTATATATCCTTCTAAGACAACCTGTTTTAACCTACTGCCTGTACTTAAGAGTTGGAGTTAGGTGGCTGTATTTGCTTAGATGACCTTTCCACCACCACGTCAACTGATTGAACCAGGCTAGACACACCTCTCCCACTTGTCTGACAGTTTGTCATACTGTGGTAATTTGAGTGTTGCTATGAGCTTGGAGGCTATGCCACTGGTATTTCAAATACCAACAGGGTCACCCATGATAGACAGATTTCAGTGGAGCTTCCAGACTAAAACAGACTAAGAAGAATGTGGCCAGATACACTTCTGGAAAAACTGACAACTGAAACATTACAAATATCAGTGGAACACTGATATGGTGCTGGAAGATGAGCCCCTCAGGTTGGAAGGCACTTAAAATACAACTGGGGAAGAACTGCTTCCTCAAAGTAGAATCAACCTTAATGATGTGGATGGAGTAAAGCTTTCAGGTCCTTCATTTATTGATGTGGCATGATTCAAAATGAGAAGAAACAGCTGCAAACATCCATTAATAATTGGAACATGGAATGTACAAAGTATAAGTCTAGAAAAATTGGAAGTTGTCAAATATAGAATGGAATGCATAAAGATCAATAGCTTAGACATTAGTGAGCTGAAATGGACTGGTATTGAACATTTTAAATTGGACAATCATATGGTTTACTATGCTGGGAATGACAAATTGAAGAGGAATGGCATTACATTCTTCATCAAAAAGAACATTTCAAGATCTATCCTGAAGTACGATGCTTTTAGTGATGGGATAAGCATAAGAGGAAGACCAGTTAATATAATTATTATTCAAATTTACGCACAAACCACTAAAGCAAAAGATGAGGTGATAGTTTGTGATTTCAGTGTGAAAGTTGGAAACAAACAAAAAAGAATCAGTAGTTAGAAAAAACAGCCTTGATGATTGAATTGATACTGGAGATCTCCTTATACAATGTTGCAAGACCAATGACTTACTCAGTGAAAATACATGTCTTCAACAACATAAACAGAGACTACATACATAGACTTTGCCAGATGGAATATACAGGAATTTAATCAATTACATCTGTGGAAAGAAGCAATGGAGAAGTTCAATATCATTAGTTAGGACAAGGTCAGGAGCTGACTTGGAACAGACTATCAATTGCTCATATGTAAGTCTAAGTTGAAGCTGAAGAAAATTAAAACAAGGCCATGAGAGCCAAAATACAACCTTGATTATATTCCACCTGAATTTGGAGACCATCCCAAGAATAGATTTGATGCACTGAATGCCAATGAGATATGTTGTGGTGTTACAGTTGGAGCTGTGTGTCAACTGGGCTGGATCACAATTCTGTGTAGTTTAAGCAGTTGTGATGTGGGTTATTCTCGTGATGGGATCAGATGTATATGTTTTGAACAACCAATCTGTTTAAAGGGAGTTTCCCTAGGGGTGTGGCCTGCTGCCAATATATTTATGGACATTCTGGGAAAAGAGATATTCTTCTGTGGATCAGGATCCTGTTGTGCTGCCTACAACTGTCCGTGAGTGAACAATCCACCATTCTGCCTGGAGATCTTGGATTCATCATTCGTTGGAGTCAACAGCTGATATACTGCCTGCCAACCTTGACCTCATCAGCCCCTGCAGCTGCGTGAGTTGGGAAAAGCCTCCAGCATGACATTTGATCCAAGAACTTGGGACTTTCCGGCTTCTCTAAGTGTGTGAGTCATTTTCCTAAGATAAATTTCTCTTTCTCTATATGTATATATGGGAGCTCCGGTAGCATAGTGCCCAAGGCACTTGACTGCTAACCAGAAGGCTGGCGGTTCAAACCCACCAGCCACTCCTCAGAAGGAAGGTTGGGCAATCCTACTTCTGTAGTGATACTGCCTC
>NW_006921589.1:25797598-25805419 GCF_000298275.1 Orycteropus afer afer
GGTGGGTGCTTTGGGAGGAACGGTTGGAAAAAGGGCTGGAGAGGGAAGGCAGCATGTCTGGCCTGGCAGGAATAGGCCTTGGGTTACTGCTGGTAATCCTGTCTTCCTTTTATGGGGTTAGAGGAGGTCAGAACATGTGGCCTCCCTGCCGTTTTAGCAGTGAGCTGAACAGAAGATTTCAAAGGCTGGCTTGAGAAGACAAAGTAAAGTATTATAATGAAATGTGTAAATAACTGGAGTTATTCACAAAAGGGGAAAACACACCCAGCATTTCTTAAGCTGAAAGAACTGAAGAAAATATTCAAGCCTTGAGTTGCAATATAGAAGGATTCTATGGGTAAAATATGAATGATGCAGGAAGCATCAAAAGAAAATGGAAAGAATATACAAAGTCATTGTAGTACAAAACAGTTGGTCAACATTCAACCATTTTAGAAGGTAGCATATGATCAAGAACCAATGGTATTGAAGGAAGAAGTCTAAGCTGCACTGAAGGCATTGGCAAGAAACAATGCTCCAGGAATTGACAGACTACCAACTGAGATATTTCAATAAATATATGCAATGCTGGAAGTGTTCGCTCATTTATGCCAAGAAATTTGGAAAAGAGCTATCTGGCCAACTGACTGGAAGGGATCAATATTTATGCCCATTCCAAAGAAAGATGATCCAACAGAATGCAGAAATTATCAAACAACATCGTTGATATCATATGCAAATAAAATTTTGCTGAAATAATTCAAAAACTGTTGCAGCAGTATATTGACAAGTAACTGCCAGAAACTCAAGACAGATTCAGAAGAGGACATGGAATGAAAGATATGACTGCTGTCATTGGATGGATCTTGACTGAAAGCAGAAAATACCAGAAAGATGTTTACCTGTGTCTTGTTGACTATGCAAAGGCATCCAACTGTGTGGATCATAACAAATTATGGATAACACTACAAAAAATAGGAATTCCAGAACCCTTAATTGTACTTATGCTGATTTGTACATAGACTAAGAGGCAATCATTTGAACAGGACAAAGAGATACAGCATGGTTTAAAATCAGGAAAGGTGTACATCAGGGTTATCCTTTCACCATACTTATTCAACCTGTATGCTGAGCAAATAATCTGAGAAACTGCACTATATGAAGAAGAAAATAGTGTAAGGATTGGAGGAAAGCTAATCTAATCCCACCTTAGGCACTGTGCCACCAGAGCTCCTTATGTAACGGATCATTTCAAAACCATGAGTGACTTTTTCTTGCTTCCAAATTCTGTAGTAAACTTTGATGTTATTGTGAAGAAATTTAATGTCTATGTTAATAACTTTGAGTGAGGTTTTGTCCCCTAATACTATTTATTCCCACTGTCTATCCTTGTGGGTTCCTCAATCAAGAGTGTGATGACAAACAACAATAAGTGGATGACAAACCAAGTGGTGCTTTATACATAGCTGGGGATATAACAGTTGCCCATCAACATATAGGGCTTCTTCATGGCAAAATTGAGCTACGCTGGAAAATGCAATTCTGGCCAAGAAGCCAAAGCAAGCCTTCCTGCTCTGTTCCCCAATGAATCATGTCTGGTAGTCTCTTACCACCAGAACCAGGTGGAAAAGCTGGAACAGAAAATATGACCATGACACACATCACCTTTCAATGCAGTGGCTCTGTTCTTTAGTGATAGTCTTCCCAGTGGGTGTCAAGCTCTGACCAATCTGAAGAACAGCTTCTTCAATTGGTGGATTTCTAGGAAGGGGCTAGAGAGAAAGAGCAGAATGTCAGCAGAAGTTTGCTCCTCTTTAGGGACACTGTCAGTTACATTCAGCCCCGTCCCCAGCAGGCAACATTCCAGCATGACTATGACCTGTCATATGTTTGAACCACTGCAAGATGACCACGATCCTCTAGGACAGACTCCTATAGGAGAATTCAACAAATTTATTTTAATCACTGTCACCTACTATCACACGTTTGTACCAAACTAAGACAACATATGGAATTACACTGGGATGAAAATCTTAATGTTGACTATTGTTTAAAATTAATGGTGGTGCCATTTCAAAAATATCTTTCAGAGAGTTTTTGTTTGTTTGTTTGTTTAACCTGGTACATGGTCTCTCACAGTAGCCTGATATGTGTAATGGACCTACTTGGGAAATCTCAATTCTGATCTTCCCAGTAGAAGTAATCTTAATGTGAGGCTGTTAAAAACGATTTCTCTATTTTGTTAAAACTGCCATGGTAAAGGCATGGGGGATGAAAGATATTCCACAGAAAATTTAGAATATGACTCAGAGAAAGTCATAATCTGAATAAAGTAATTACTTTATTGGTTACCAAAATATGGGTTGATTTTCTGTAAATCTGTAACTTTAGTAATCACTGTTTCTTGGCCCTGTCCCCATTCTCTTGACTAATGAAATTCTGACTTACTACTGTAACCACTGTGCCCAGTCCTAGGGCATGAATGCCCTGGTTTTGACAGTGATATATAAGGGCACATCTTCTGTAGGCTTATGGAAAAGATCACTTTTCACTAAACAAAGAGACAGTATGGTATGCAAGAAGAAAGCTCTTTGACTCACATCTACTTCCTTCCTGCTTAAAGTGCTGTCCTACCAGGATGACATCCTTGCAGCTTTGGCAGCCGTCTTGTGCCCACGAGGAGAGACATCACCAACATAAGAGGGTGGCAGGGCAAAAAAATGGAAAAGAGAGTCTGAGGCCTAGACCAAGAGAATGTGTTTTAGAAAGAGAGGATTTCAAAAGGTAAGTTTAGGATTGAGCAAATAAGCGAATTCAATATTTTTGAAAGCCAGAGTGATCACTGTTGGAATAGGGAGAAACAATTATGGAATTGAGAAAGGCAAAGGAGAATCCTGTGGTTTTGTATTGTTGGATTGGAACTGAAGGTATCATGATGAACTTATGAAAGAACCTAAAAAGCAATGAGCCTAATAATAATGAGCACATTTAGTACACAGATTTTAGTTTATAAATCCATTCCCACCAAAAGGAATCAGGGCTTCTTAGAGAAATAACTGATTCTGAGGCTGGGGCAGGGAAACTATTAAATAAACGTGGAACATCTGGTTGAGGCAGAACATAAGGAGATGATTTTTTTTTTTTTATAATGATGTAAAATGATTTTTATAAAATATTTTAAAAACCAGATGCCAGCTTTGGGGGCAGTTGGCTTCCATTGGCCAAAATGAAACAAGTTAAGCATCAAAATAAATAATATCAATAGTAGAGTATAACCTATTCAATAATATAATAATCCATGAATCTTTAGTTATCACAAATAATTAAATAAGCAAAGAGAAGGAATAAGGAACCTTGGTGGTACAGTGGTTAAGCATTTGTCTGCTAACTGAAAGCCAATCCACAGCAGAAAGATGGATCAGCTTCCATGAAAATTAGTCTTGGAAATCCTATAGGGAAGTTCTACCCTGTCCTAAAGTGTTGGTATGGCTAGAAAAAAGGTCCTTCCCTGTAGAATAATGGAAGGAGCTCTGTGTGTTAGGCATTACCCTGTTAACCAGAAGGTCAGTGGTTCAAACCCACTAGCTGCTCCAAGGGAGGAAGATGAAGTTATCTATTGCCATAAAGATTTACAGCCTTGGAAATCATGTGAGGGTCACTATGAGTCAGAATCAACTCGATGGTAGTGGGTTTGTTTTTGGTTTGGTAGTATAATGGCAGCTAATAAATGTCCAAGGAATGATGAAGTTATAAAAGTCAACAATTTGCCAACATATTTATAATTGACTCAATAAGAATTATCAATAAATGCCAGCACTAGTATCAAAGTTCAACAAGACAGAAAATAACAAATGCTGGCGAGGTTGTGGAGAGTTTGGGACTCTCATACACTGCTGGTGGGACTGTAAAATGGTACAACCATTGTGGAAAGCAGTATGGCGATTCCTTCAAAAGTTGGAAATACAAATACCATTTGACCCAGCCATCCCATTACTAGGTATATACCCTAAAGAAGTGAGAGCCATAACAAGAACAGATATATGCACGCCGATGTTCATCGCAGCACTATTTACAATAGCCAAAACTTGGAAACAACCTAGATGTCCAACAACTGAGGAATGGATAGCCAAACTTTGGTACATTCACACAATGGAATACTATGCAACGCTAAAGAATAATGTAGAATCTGCAAAACACCGCATAACGTGGATGAACTTGGAGGACATTATGCTGAGCGAAATAAGTCAGTCACAAAAGGACAAATATTGTATTAGTCCGTTATTGTAAAAGTTAAGGAAAGGTGTATATATTGGAGGACATTTTCTTTGTTGGTTACCAGGGGTGGGAGGGGAGGGGAGGGAATGCTGTTAGATAGATAGAGATAAATATTGATTTGGATGAAGAGAAGGGCAATGTACCAAATGTGAGTGACCAATATGGCAGCATTGAGGATGAGAAAGACATAGAGAGTTACATGGGCAGTACAGACAACAAATATGAACCCTTTTGCATATACAGTACTGAGTTGTCAGTGAAAGCAAACATGGGTATAGGGACGGATAGATAAGTGAACAAGCTAAACAATTAGGTATGTCTAAATGGAGAGTGTATCCAAGATCATATATAGGGTTGGCAGACAATGGGCCTATAAGTTCATGTGAATGATCAGAATTCCCAGGTGTATAGTAGAGCTGACAAGGGGCAAGGTTATGGTCATTACTTGGTCACAGCCAGCTACCCAGAGGGACCGAGTAGTTGATCCTGCGGGCTTAGGACCATGGTCGCAGGGGACATCAAGCTCAATTGGCATAACATACTATACAAAACATTGTCCCACCTACTACTTTGGCGAGTAGCGACTGGGACCTTAAAAGCTAGGAAGCTGCCATCTAGATGCAACAACGGGTCTCTCCTCGTCAAGAAGAAAGAAGAAAACCAAAATTAATGGAAACAATCAGTCCTAGCGACTGGTACACCATCAGATCTGCAACCTATACAACTATGAGACCAGAAGAACTAGATGGTGCCCAGCTACCACTGCCATCCACTTGGAAGGGATGTAGGAGATCCTGCATAAAGAGGGAGAACAATGTGGTACAAAACTCAAAATCATTTGGAGGCAAAAAAAAAAAAAAAAGAAGGTGGGGACCAGGTTTGCTGGTCCAATGGAGCCTGGTGTAACCCTGAGACTGTGGCCCCTGGCTGCCCTTCAGGTCTGGAGTTGAGCCCACGGCTGTGGTTTCCAGCCAAGCAGAGTACAGGCATGTGAGTTGAACATTTGCCTCGGGTGGACACACGCCCTGGGGAGAGCGGTCATGGGAGAGGGAGGGGCTGCTTGTGCGCAGGGGGATAGCTCAGGGTGCAGAGGAGTATGGGGGGTGGACTCTGGGAGGAGGTGACTGTGGGGGGGGAGGTGGAAGGGGAGCTGCTGCATTGTGGGTTTTGGACAATGACATGGGACAGGGTGTGTGTGGACTGCTGTGTGAAAGGTGAATTTGCTCTGTGAATCTTCACCCAAATCCTAATGAAAAAAAAAAAAAAAAAGAATTATCAATAAATGATAAAACTCTTGGGTGAAAGTTTGATGCAGAACAAGATATTTACATAGACTCAAAATTTCTCTCCACAACTTATTAAATATAGAGAGTAAAATGTATAGGAAAACTGGACCCTTTTGTTACCTGCTTCCTCAGGAGGAAGCTGCTGGTTTTCAGAGGGTAAAGAGCATGTCAATCACCAATTATGATTTCTAGACACTACTTCCATTCATTGGGAGCTCTGGTAGCATAGTGGCTAAGGCACTTGACTGCTAACCAGAAGGCTGATGGTTCAAACCCACCAGCCACTCCTCGGAAGGAAGGTTGGGCAATCCTACTTCCGTAGTGATACTGCCTCGGAAACCCAAGGAGGGGTCGCTATGAGTCAGGGCTGACTCGACGGCACATAACAACAACAACACTTCCATTCTAGCAACAACAAAAAAAATCCCCTTATTACTTACCTATCATGTGGTAAAATTGCAATAACTGGTTGTGACTTATAATCCAAAACATTCCATGATTAGAAAAAAAAATTATTAATGTGACTAGGCCTATCTGAACTTAAATCAAGAGACACAACAGTAACCAAAAAGTTCCAGCTAACAGAAGCAAGTGAAACCAAAATAGCCTTCTGATCTTTTGTCTTAGTCTCTCCAAAATCTACCCATGGCAAGTGCTCAGGACTATCAATTTCTCACTTAAATAAATTACTTTCCAACTTACTCTAGTTCATCCCAATGTACATAAACATTTGTCTAATTATGACATGTTGACTAGAACTTTAGAAAATTATTCCTTCTGTTTCAAGATTCTTGATCCACATAATTAATTAAAGTCAGAGATCTCCTTAAATTTCAATATGGCAGCATTCAGAAAAACATTCAAACCTCTGTGTTTTGGAAAACAGAATGGAATATAATTATCTAAACATAAGTTTAACATTGACTCTGCAGTACTCAAGTAGATACAGATTTCATTGAGATAGACTTGCTCTCTTCTTTGATTTTGAAGTCGGACCAAACATGGGTCCCTGCCCGATGTGCAATCAGGCCCAAATAGTCTACATACTGAGTGATTAAGAGGAGATAAAATTATTTATTGCAAAGTGGCAATGCAAGGAGACAGGAGCCAGTACCCAAATCGGACTCCCTGAATGGAGGTCGGGATACAGTTCTGTAAGCTTCAGGAGAGGAGGGTTGTACATATTCGTAAAAACTTCAGGAATTTGGGCGTGAATTTACTGGGGATTGGCTGTGGTTTCTTTCACCTTGGTTTAAAGGGACAGTTGTTCTTAATGCAGTATGCTTGCACACTGGATGAGTCACATAGGCTTCCTGTTATCAGCTGATTGGGGCTTGGGCAGAGGGGAGAATGTCAGTTCCCAGAAATTTTGTTCCCGTTTGTGTCACTGTGCACGTCCATGGGCCAAAGTTAATTTTCAAGGTGTTTCCTGAAACACACATTAACATACTTTATCACCTATTTCTAGGGGAAAAACTTGGAGAGGATGTGTGAATTGACCTTTCATTCTATTCAGTTCTTAAGGAACTGAGTTATCATGTTTACTTATCTGCCTCCAACTAAGGACGAAGGCTTGATTTTGATTCCACTCTGCTTCAATTTAGATCTTATCTATTTCCAGAAAATTGGAATCAGAAAGGCAAATGACAGGTTTTCTCCCTCACTTTGGTGCCATTCTTGCCTCACTACTAATTAATTTTCATTTTAAAAAATGTTCCAAGTTTCAGTTTTTAAGAGATCAATAGCGTAGTGTTGATAATATTCAAAAAGAAAGGAAGAAATTAGCTGCTCACTTCCCAAAGCTAATTTTTATGATGGGAAATTCTAGAGTAGATTAACTAAAAAAACTCCCTGCCATCAAGTCAGATCAGACTCATGGCTACCCCCTCCTTGGGTTTCCAAGGTGGTATCACTATGGAAGTAGATTGCCCAATGGTCCGTCCAAGGAGTGGCTAGTGGGTTTGAACCCCCAGCCTTCTGGTTAGCAGTCAAATGCCTTAGGCACTACCCCACCAGACCTCCCAGAGTGGATTAGTGCCCACTTATCACAATTGTTTAAAGTGTATCTGTTGGTGTTGTGCCCAGGTTATGAAGGAGATGCTCGGAGAGGAATATGCCAACACACGACAATGCAAATGCAGTAGGAAAGTTTATTAGCTAACTTAAGTTAGGGTCTTTGCCCTTACCAGGTCAGTGGCTTAAGCAAAAGACCCCGTGCTCCAGTATTCTCACAAATTTATGGAACAATATGGGGAGGGGCAGCACCAGGGCAAGAGGGTAC
>NW_006921589.1:25805639-25852694 GCF_000298275.1 Orycteropus afer afer
GTGCTGAGTTCGGAGGAAGTTCCTTGATACCTGCTGAGACTGGAGGGCAGATAAAGGCCCTACAGAGTCCAAAAGTTCTGTTAGTAATGCTGACACTAAAAGGTTTCTGGTTAAAGATTTTCCTGGAGGCTACTAGAGCTCTCAGACTCACATTGGGACCATGGACATTTAGATAGCTGGCTCCCTCAGGAACTCATGGAGTAATATGCCTGTACTTTGGGCTCTACCCTTGAAAGACATGTTAAAATTGCCTGCCTGACTCCTCAGCAGCCTGAAGATATAAATGGTAAAGCTTTTAATACATGAGATATATTTTGGTTCATAAAATGTTTTAACACTTTTGAGGTTATAATAGGTTTACTTGTACTCTGAACATCTAAAAAATAAAATATTTTCAGATTATATTGAAAATTTAAGAGGAAATGCACATTCGTAACAAATTAATATTATCCTTTTGAAGACTTGCATTATCTTTGGTGCCTTTTTAAAATGTGTAGCTATATCTGTATTTATAAAAGATTTAGCACCATGAATTAGATTCTACCACTAGGTCATCTGATCTGGACTGATCCGTAAAGGTGACATCACCTTAATGCCTGGGATTCAGGGTCCTTCTTGTTTCCTGATCCCTGTGACCACCCTTGCTCTCATCAGCCTCTGAAGATAAGCATAATTACCTGCCTCTCCGGCAAACAAAATTAAACAGAAAGGGCCCTTTGAAACAGAGACATAGGAGTGGCCTTAAATTATTAAAGAGCGTTATTACTAATGAATGCACTTCTGTGAATGAAGAAGCCTTCACTGCCAGTGTTTTGCATATAGTTTGCTGGGGAGTCAGAACTGGAAGTGAACTCTACACAGGAATGCTACATCTGGAAATCTGCTATTACTCAGCTTTTCCTACGTCCCTAACTGCCGAATACTGCAAAATACTGGACGCAAAGGATTCTCCAGGGAATCTAAGGAAGGTGAGGACCTAACCTGTGGAGGCAGATAGAGGCATTGCTGGCAGCACTGGGGACTTCAGGTCAACCTTGGGGGAGCATTTCTACAGCAAGAAGGACTCTAACCCAACGTCTTTTGATAGAAATCTTCAAAACAAATCTTACCATACTACATTCTGGCAAATCTGGTATTATCACTATTGTCATCACTTTTTTGAAGAACTAACATATTTTGTTTTTGCAGTAGTTTCTCTCTCTGTAGACTGTTATTAATCTGACCAAATAACGTTTGCTTTAATTCATTCATTCATTTTGTGAGGGGAAAAGAGCTATTTACAATTTAATGATCATGCAACATTTTCAAAGAATTTTAAACTGCTTATGTTAAGGACTATCATTTTTGACCACATAAGGATCATGTAGCATGACCCATTCTTTTTGTTGAAAGTATGTTAAGAAAGAGAGAGAGAGAACAGTTTCATATTGAACAATAGTTGCAATATAAAACTATTAACAGGTAGCTAATTGGGTCCTTTTGAAAAATAACATTAAAAACTGAATTCTCTCTGTGTGTGTGTGTGTGTGCGCGCATAAATGTGTGTATATATACATTTATTTATTTATAGTATTTAGAACCAAATCTTCAGAAATCAATACTGTGAATACTTAGAACTTTTGAAGCATTATGATTTTAAGAGTAGAGTGGATTCTTATTTCAAAAAATGTAAATTTTATGTGAATATCAAGCATAATCTGAAGCTCTCAAATGTTTAAGTTTATAGTAAACTTTATGCTAAATAATTCTACATATTACATTTTTTATCAAGTACTATCAAGTCAAAGGGAGCTCCGGTAGCATAGTGCTAAAGCACTTGACTGCTAACCAGAAGGCTGGCGGTTCAAACCCACCAGCTGCTCCTCGGAAGGAAGATGGGGCAATCTACTTCCATAGTGATACTGCCTTGGAAACCCAAGAAGAGGTCGCTATGAGTCAGGTCCAACTCGACAGCACATAACAACAACAACAATCAAATCAAACACCTTATCATGTTATCCTGCTGTGAGATTTCTTTGAAATACACATGAATATTCATATCTAAGGGAGCTCTGGTAGCATAGTGGCTAAGGCACTTGACTGCTAACCAGAAGGCTGGCAGTTCAAACCCACCAGCCACTCCTCGGAAGGAAGGTTGGGCAATCCTACTTCCGTAGTGATACTGCCTCAGAAACCCAAGGAGGGGTCGCTATGAGTCAGGGCTGACTCGACGGCATATAACAACAACAACAACAACAATTCATATCTGTGTGTGTGTGCATAGATATATATGTGTATGGATATTTGAATATAGATATACAGATGCATCTATGTATCTATACATATATTTAAATACTTCTCCAGGAATGCATGCCTACAAGTTTGGCCAGTATAAGAAGCCTCTATTCTTTATTCTCCCAAGAGGTTTGACAATCTCCCTAAACACTGTGGATTCTTTGTTCCCCAGGTAAAATGACTCTTTAGTTGCCTTTTTGTTTCTCCCATTCTTTCCCTCCCCCCATTCCCCTGCAAGACGTTTTGTTTAAAATATTGACTCATTTCTAGTTACAAGAATCCTCTTGCCATCTGTCATTCCAGGAAATTCCTGAAATGGACCTCGATAAACAAGGTGAGTATTACTGTCAAGTTTCTGTGCACAGTTTGTAAACAAAAAATATTAGGCACATATGTTGTATTTTGAAATTTCTAAGTTGCAGAAGAGAAGATATTTGGTAAATTTCTGGTTGGAAAAGAAAATAGACTTTTCTCTCTGTTCTAAAGAGAGATCAATAACTAATTGAAGAATATTTGGTCTACTTTCTCCTAAGCACCAAAAAATAATTGAACGAAAGAATTTCAATCTCAATATAATTATATTTTAAATTGCTATTCAAATGCACAAAAGTGGCTTCTTTTTATTTATCTTTGCAGGTTACTATTAAAATGACATCACTGTAGATATTTTAATGTCAAGGGTGAGTTCCCAGTACTATGTGATCCCAAAGTTAGGAGAAAGGTCTCACAGTTGTCACTCTAGGAATATTTGATAAATTGATAGGAAGAAACCCTTTTCTCAGACAATTGCCCTTTGTTGCAATATCTTTGAATGCCAGTTTAGGCCCAGGACTGATCTGTGACATTGTTATTGCTGGATCTATTTGTAGCCTTATTCCCCTAGCTAAAATCTAGATTGTTAATCTTACATCTCTTATACAAAAATTCCATAACATCTCAAGTTATTTATGTAAAACATTATGAATGGTTCAAATTATCTTTGAGTTTCCAGGATGTGGGCCCTCGTGTTAGGAAGCTAAACACAAAGTAGCAGGTTAATCTATTGCTCAGTTTTCTCGCTGCAGAGTGGGGATCCCAAATGGAGAGTAGAATCAGAGTCACCCGGAGGGTTTGTTAAATTGTTAGGCTCCACCTGTGGAGTTTGTGGGGCATTAGTTCTGCAGTGGGGTCCAAGGATGTGCGTTTCTAACAAATTCCCAGGTTTTGCTAATGCTGTTCACTTAGGACCAAACTTAGACAACCACTACCATAAAGCATCCTTTTTTGGACTATGTAACCAGACAACAGGCAGTTGTTGTTGCCACTTGCTGTGGTGTTGAGTCTGACTCATGGCATCTCTTGTGCAGAGCAGAACTGCTCCACAAGGTTTCCAGGGCTCACCTTTCAGAAGCAGATCTCCAGGCCTGCCTGCCTTCCAAGAATCCTCCAGGGAGGTTCGAAGCCCAATGTTTAACAATTTGTGCCACGCAGGTGCCCTTAGTGGACAATTGAAAGAGGTTTTATTACATTCATCTCAACATCTATGAAAAATGGCCCATTTGTTTGACTAAGCAAAAAAATAAAGCATTATTTAAACCAAATTGCTTCCACAGAAAAGAACATATGTAGCTTGCATTATTATTTTGTTAAGCTCTAAAGCTACTTTGCTCGTAGCGTTGGGCCTGATGTATCCAGAAATGTCTTCCTCTCTTGAGTTATCTCCCACCAGAAGGATGAAACCCAATGCAGCCTTGAAGCAGGGCTGGCAGGGAGACTCAGCTGGGAGACTCATTTTCTGTGTTGCACCGACTCGCAGCTTGCCATGCTATGCTGCGTGGCTTGATCAGATGACGCTGCAGAACATAATTTCACAAGAGTGCAGAGCACCAGATGGTAGAGCAGCTCCCGAGCCGCCCCTCCGTCAAGCAGCACCTGGGAAGCCGCAGAGCCCCTGTCC
Organism: Orycteropus afer afer; assembly: GCF_000298275.1. Taxonomy (NCBI): domain Eukaryota; kingdom Metazoa; phylum Chordata; class Mammalia; order Tubulidentata; family Orycteropodidae; genus Orycteropus; species Orycteropus afer. Next base: position 25,809,850 of record NW_006921589.1, read on the forward strand.
TGCTGATTCTCCGGGTCTTTTTGGTGCATCTGGGAGGAATCAGGGCACAAAACCTGGCCGATTTCCAGGGGAAAACAATGTTGGGCATTAAACTTCTATAAATTATTTCCATACTATTATTATGCTTATTTTCCATTTGTTTTCCTTCTCCAGATGGAATGCAGAGGCATTTCTTAACTTCCCTCTTAACTCAAAGATTGGACTCTTATCTGAACACTAAGCATTTTTTAAAAATAAGGAATTACTAAATAACATACGATTTAGAGCAAGTTACAAGAAGTACAAGTAGTAGATTCCTTAGTATGTTTGCGCCTCTTTGAAAAGATGTGGAAGGTCCTTAGACAAGATGGCTTCTTTTGGTGCCAGTTCTGGTTACCTAGTGCCACTCTGACAGGAATATACAACAAATGGGATGACCTTAAGAAACAGGAATTTATTCTTACAATTTGGAGGCTTTAAGTCCAAGTTCAAAGTGCCAGGCTCTAGGAGCTGTTGAAAGCCCCTCGACCTTGAGCTTCAGCTCTGCTTCTTGCTCCCTGCCCACTAAAGCTAGAGGCATCTCTTTACTCAGGCAATTACTGGCTGCTGAGGCTAACAAGCCCAAGGTCAACAAATAAAATGGCACAGTCCCGATGTTACCAAACCACACGGAAGGCCATTAATTTAAGTCCATTGTAAGTCCCATGGTCAGCAGAGCATGGCAGGCTGCTGAATGACGACACGACTACATGCAGGACCAAGCGTGCCATAAACTAGAGACCATTCCCCAAGGTTTCTGCTTATATACAGAAAGCAGACCACATCCCTAAAGCAGCTACTCAGCGGTTCACGGTAGATTCCACCATGGAGTTGATGACCAGTCTTATCATGGGGAGTGCTACATCCAGCTGCCCAGCCACTCAACCAGGCCTAGCCAAGTTGACACACAAACTTAACTACCAAAGTGCCATTCTTTAGACACAGATTGCATATACCTGAGATGGGGGTTCTCAACTCCTGATCATAAAACAGTCACTGATGCAAGCTTCAGAGAGAGGCCTGTGGTGCACTCTACCTCCTCAGGAATGGGTCTGCCTGGCTCAGCACGGAAACTCCTCAGTTGCTCAGTATAGTGCCTGGCGCTTAACACCCACGTGTATAATGTCTGGGAAAAGGTCCTTAGGTGGCACAAATAGTTTGCACCAGACTACTAACCTAAAGACTGGCACTTCAGACCCACTCAGCGGCATCACAGAAGGGCCTGGCTTTTTGGTGGAGCAGTGCTGCTCTGAAACACATGGGGGGGTCGCCATGAGTTGGAACTGACATGATGGCAATGTTGGATTTTTGGGAGTTTTCTGTTTTGTTTTGTTTTTGTAGCTAGGACTTTGCTCCAATTTCTAAACCAAAATTAAGTCAATGTGGCTTGGTATGAAATTCAGACTGAGTCATGTTTGGGGAAGAGCCATTCCTTGGAGACAGACAGAAACCTGTAAGGTTTTTATCCTGATCATATGGTGAAAGACCTTGATTTTTTATAGTGGCCACCGCTTGCTATGTTCATTGCCTTTGGCTTTTGGATCGACTTGAAGGCATAAACTCCATGTCAAGACTGAACATAGAAATCCTTGCCGAACCTAGTGCCTGGCCTCCCTGCTTATGCTACACAGCCACTTCTTCTTCTGTCTTCCTTATTCATTGTCTGGAGGAGTCGTTGCCACCTTTGGGTGGGTTCTCTAGTTAGGACATCTCAGAGAGATGCTCCCTAGGGTCACTTACAGCTCCAGGGTCCTGTGAGTCTACTATTATTTGTTTGCAGGTCAAACAGAGAGCTTTAAGCCTTGGTTTTCTCACTTGCAAAATAAAGGTAGGCTGTATGATCTCTAAGAAGTCCTGGTGGCACAGTGATTAAGCAAATCTGAGTGGTCTGCAGCTCACACCAACTGACCCATGGGAAAAGGACATTGCAGTGCTTCCACAAAGATTACTACCTAGGAAACCCCATGGGGCAGTTGTACTACATCCTATAGGGTCACTATGAGTCAAAATCGACTCAATAGCAATGGGTTTGTTTTTTGTTTATATGATGTCTAGGATTCCTTTCCGGGATGTGGGATTTATATACCAAGACCATCCCTTATTCATACTAATTCATGTTTTCTTCACAGATGCTCTTAATAGTATTGAGAATTCCATTTATAGAACAGCTTTCAAATTACGATCTGTGCAAACTCTGTGTCAACGTAAGTACAGGTTCTCCTGGAGCATTTGAAATAATCTACTTCTGATGTGTGATATAAAATTCTCAGAGAAAGCAAAAACTCCCTCTGTGTGAGTGACCCCAGGACAAGTTACCCTACCGTAACAAAGAATATTGTGAGGAATATTCCATGTGCATCCAGCCCCTGGGTGGCTCCACTGACTAACGATAGAAAGGGATTTGTTTTTTCATTCTTCCTGCTTGGTTTCTGGAAATTTTTTGTTTCATTTTTAAGATACCAATATGGACACAAAATAAAATAACAAACTAGTTTAGAATCTGTTCTTCAAGATTTAAGTCTGAAAATTTAAAATTTCTCCACATAACCAAACGCACTGTGGTCAAGTTGGACCAGACTCATAGCGACCCCTTCTTGGGCTTCCCAGGTGGTATCATTACGGAAGTAGATTGCTCAACCTTCCTTCCAAGGAGTGGCTGGTGGGTTTGAACTGCCAGCTTTCTGGTTAGCAGTCAAGTGCCTTAGGCACTATGCTACCAGAGCTCTTAAACAGTCAAAAGTAGGTCCAAATAAATAATCCATGGGCTGTCAGTTTCAAAACAATCTTGAGAATTCCTTGAAAACCACCACTTTGCATTAACTTTTTATCTGAGTCAGTGTTACAATTTTGGTAGCACAGTGCCTAAGGCATCTGACTGCTAACCAGAAGGTTGGTGGTTCAAACCCACCAGCCACTACATGGAAGCAAAACTGGGCAATCTACTTCCATAAAGATTTACTGCCTTGGAAACCCAATGGGGGTCACTATGAGTTGGAATTGACTCCACGGCAGTGGGTTTGGTTTCGTATAGTGTTATTTAGGCAAAATAAGGTAAAATGCAGTGAAAAAAATTTATCCTGTCAAATGCTCCAAATTGAAATTATATAGTACCCACTAATTAGTAGTCAATGATTTCACTTTGGAGCGTTTTGACAGGATAAATGTTTTCATTACATTTTACCTTATTTTGCACAAATAACACTATACCAAACCAAATAGGAGCTCTGGTGGCATAGTGCCTAAGGCATTTGACAGCTAACCAGAAGGATGGTGGTTCAAACCCACCAGCCACTCCTCAGAAGGAAGCTTGGGCAATCTTCTTCCATAGAGACGCCACCTGGGAAACCCAAGGAGGGGTTGCTATGAGTCCAATCGACTCAATGGCAGTCAGTTTGGTTTTTGGTTTAGTTATTATATATATATATATATATATATATATATATATATATATGGGGCATTCTGCATATTTAGAGTCATTGATTTCCCATAAGATCTTTATGGCATGAAAAAAGTGCCATGTGAGATGGTTTCTGACACTTAGACTACTGTTGTTACATGTATGACATTTCTACTAAAGGTTAAACTTATTCTATGCTTTTCCATCTGCCTGATAAGTTGTAGAGACCAAAGGCTTTCAATAGTGCTTTACACAATGTGAGGGATGTGAGGCTGTGCATTAAAAGGTTAGCGAGGTGAGAAAGTGGGAGGTAGTCAAGTTAGAAAGGCTCAAGGACCATCCCTTCAGCAGGAACAACTCTGCCTTTCTCTATTGTACATACTGTGCTTCTCTATGCACCTTCCTTTGGAAAAAGACTTCCTGGCTTTTAAAGGACATTTATAAAATCACTGATCTAGACAAATAAACCTACATATGACTATTATTTCTTATCCCAGGGATCAAAAAAAGGCAGAATATGATCACTCAAAGTTTACTCTCAATTATGTTATTTTCTGGGAGAATTTCTCCCATTAAAGAAAATGTTTACAAAAGTCTCCCTAGGAGTTCCTGATGGTGCACACAGTGCACATGGTTAAGCAGTTGGCTTAGTAACTGGAAGGTTGGCTGTTCAAACCCACTCAGAGATGCCTTGGAAAAAAGGCTAGCTGATCTGCTTCCAAAACACCAGTGCCACGAAAACCCTATGGAGTGCCGTCTACCCTGCTATACATGGAGTCTCCATGAGTCAGGGAGACTTTTTTTTTTAATTTGTATGCATAATTTAAGAATGTACAGTTTTGGACTTTTTGTTACCACTGGCATCAGAAGCACTTAGTATAAATAATACTCATGGGAAATATGAACAGTACATCAAATCAGTAGTTGAAAAGTTCTACCTAGAGAGATATGGGAACAAAACTTTGAAAACAACAACAAAATATCCCAAACACATGGCATGAGCTCTAGGGAGCAGGATCTGGAGAGCATAAACCTTGTGGGGAGATGAGTGGATGCTACCGTTACCTGTTTGTCGTAACAGAGAAGTCTCAGCAGAGTTTGTCTTCTATTTACAGAATGCCAGGCAGAGGGGTGGGCGATGCTGTCAGATAATGGTCAACGGGTTTGCAGCCTCTGCCAGCTGCAGCCCTGTTTTTATTCACGTCACACTCCCCAAACCTGCTCCTCACTTGCTGGGACTCCTTAAAAGCAGTATCAAACAACAAATAAACATTTTTATTATACTTGCTAGATTTTTTTTTATCTGCGAGGTTGATTTACGAAGTAGAGAGAAGCATGGGTTTTACTATGTTAGAGGCTAAAGCATTTCAAATGCCAGCGGCTCTTGGTGCTGCTGACATCCCCACCTCTCGGAGAGCAAAAGTGTGTGTTTATTAATTTTGCCTGTCATACTCTCTTGTCGAGAAACCATAGGGTTGGTTCCATTTCATTCTTCCTGCTATTCATTGCCTTGTAAAAGTTTTAGGAGAAAGTGTTAAAAAATATATAAGAAATGGTTAAACCATCAGTTTTTTGTAAGCAACTCTGGTTTTATTGAGTGCCTTCCCTAGTTAATAATACCGATAGAACCAAGATGGAAAAAAAAAAAAAAAAAGATATTACTGAGGCAAGGAGCTCTGGTGGCATAGTGCCTAAGGCATTTGACTGCTAACCAGAAGGATGGCAGTTCAAACCCACCAACCACTCCTCGGAAGGAAGGTTGGGCAATCTACTTCCGTAATGATACCACCTTGGAAATCCAAGGAGGGGTCATTATCAGTCAGAATTGGCTGGACGGCAGAGAGTTTGGTTTTATCTATTTATTTATTTATTTTTGAGGCAAGGATGGGACCTAGAGTCTGATACTTCAGCCATTGCCACTTTGTAAAGATCACTGTGTTTTCAAATTAGGTTATATTGTTCTTCTTGCTGCTGGGAGGTGCCAGTGAGTCTCTTTGACTCTTAGCAGCCCCATGTGACAGCATAGCAATGCCCCATCTGGATTTGTTGGCGGTAATCTTTGTGGAAACAGATCACCAGGTCTTTCTCCTGTGGAGCCAATGTGTGAGTTTGAACCACCCAACCTTTTTGTTAGCAGCCAAGTGCTAAACTGCTGTGCCACCAGGGCTCCTTTAAATTACACTGTAACATACTATATTCCTTCTGGAGCTGGGCTAATAGTTCCTCTCAACATTTATTTACATGAATATAAATAAAACTATATTTGAACAAGAAATGTCAATTTTCTCAATACTCTTAAAGAGTATTGAGAAACCGTTTCTCCTAACTTTTCATTGCAGTGCCCTAAGTTGCTTAAAACAAAAACCTATTGTCACTGTCAATTCCAAGTCATAGCAACATTATAGGACAGAGTAGAACTGCCCCATGGGGTTTCTAAGGCTGTACATCTTTATGGAAGCAGACTGCCTCATCTTTCTTCTGCAGAGCAGCTGGTGGGTTCAAACCACTAACCTTCTAGTTAGCAGCCAAATGCCTTAACTTGCTTGGTAGGCTATTTTTTCAAGCTTCTCACTTCTCCTTTTAACTTCATTCTATAAAGCAGTCATCTTGGAGGTTATATTGGTAATAATGTTACAACTATGCTTAACTAACAGACACACTTTTCCAAAATCAAATTGACTGTCAGAATAGTTGTGCTTGAATTATACTCAAGAGATGGGGGTTTAAACAATGGTCATATTTAATTCTCTTTAAAAGAAAATTGCTGCCATAAAAAGAAAATCTTAACTAAACAGTGGATGGCATTTGCTTTATTTGAAGCCTTTTGTTTCCAGTCAGAAAATAAGATTCTGCTCTCCACTTGCTTCCAGCAGTGGACTTGATCGACAGCTCCATGATCCAGGCCCTCCTACCATGCCAGCACTGCTCGGAAGCCAGGGAGAACTCCCTCTCTGTGCAGCAGCTTTTCCAGGCCCTGCAGGAGTTGTTTGAGAGAGTCAGGGTAGAAAAACCAGGACAGTTGCATCCTCGAGCTGCGGAACTCACCCTGAGCCTTCTCACAGCGATGTATGACAGGTGAAGATGTGGGTGCTGGTCCTGGAACCTCAGGGGCAGTATTTATTCATCACTGTTATTAATATGGTCTAATGTTTAGAGAAAAACCTAGTGATCTGTTCCTGTAAAGATTAAGCCTAAAATGCCCTATGGTGAAGTTCTCTGTCCTATACGATTGCTATGAGTTGGAATCGATTTGACAGCTTCCAGCAACAACGTTTGCTTGGGGTACCTGGGTGGTACAAACAGTTTATGTGTTTGGCTGATAACCATAAAGGTTGGAGTGTTCATGTCCACTCAGATGCCTCAGAAGAAAGGCCTGGAAATCTGCTTCCAGAAAGCCAGCCAGAGAAAGCTCTATGGAGCCCAGTTCGACTGACGTACATGGGCTCACCATAAGTCAGAATCGACTTGATGGCAACTAGAACTGGAATATTTGTTTGGCATTTGGTGTAGAAGACTTCTTTGTTTGATTGATTTCCATAAAGGTATTATGCATCAAGGAGTGGAATGGAGGCATACGTAGTTATCAAGAGCTCTGGTGGCGTACTTATCAGCTTCACTAAAATATATTACTACTGTCGGAAAAGTGGGAAAAGAAATCCTGCATTACTTTTTCTCTCATACAAATTAGTCTCCACTCAAGAGAAGCATGTACCCTTTTGCGAGGGTGATTACACATCTGTACAAACGATCAAGTACCCTTTGCCTTGGAGTCCCCTGTTGCCTCCTTCTTTGCTCATTTGTTTGTTATCTGTTACCAGTTGTTTTGTGTTTTGGCTGGAGTAAGGATGAATGTCCTTTGCACGGATGGCTAACCTATACCAACGAGTCGACCTGACTCATAGAGACCCCTCTGGGTTTCCGAGGTGGTATCACTATGGAAGTAGGTTGCCTAACCTTCCTCCTGAGGAGTGGCTGGTGGTTTTGAACTGCTAGCCTTCTGGTTAGCAGTCAAGTGCCTTAGGCACTACACTACCAGAGCTCTTGTAAGGATGAATATCCTTTGCATGGATGGCTAACCTATAGACCAATTTAGGGCAAGTCAAAGGGCTAATCCTACCTGCTCTGGAGCCAATAGTTATGTTTATTAGTGTGTGTGTGTGTGTGTGTGTGTGTGTGTAGGAGCTCTGGTGGCATAGTGTCTAAGGCACTTGACTGCTAACCAGTCAGACTGCTAACCTCCAGAAGGCTGGCAGTTCCAACCCACCAGCCACTTCTCAGAAAGAAGGTTAGGCAATCTATTTCCGTAATGATACCTCCCCAGAAACCCAAGGAGGGGTCGCTATGAGTTGGATAGGACTCCACGGCAGTGAGTTTGTTTTTTTTAAAAAACGTGTGTGTGTGCATGCACACGCACATATGTACATGCATGTACACACATGTATGTACTTCTCCATGTGTTTCACTGCACTGTGGGGTTTACCATTCCTCTGCCCCATTTTGTTTCTCTTACATGGTCCTGACCCAACAGGCCTCATCTTTCAGAAGAGACTTTTAAAAACTCTCCAAAACTAAATGAAACTCAATGCTGTCGAGTCAGTCCCGACTCATAGCGACCCCCCCCCTTGGGTTTCCGAGGAGGTATCTCTACAGAAGTAGATTATCCAATCTTCTTTCCGAGGAGTGGCTGGTGGGTTTGAACCACCAGCCTTCTGGTTAGCAGTCAAATGCCTTAGGCACTACAGCCCCAGAGCTCTCAGTGAATGCAAAACATTTGGAGAGTGTAGAGGGAATAAAGAAAAGAAATATTATACACAAGCCTAACTCTCAGAGCTCTGGTAGCATAGTGGCTAAGGCACTTGACTGCTAACCAGAAGGCTGGCGGTTCAAACCCACCAGCCACTCCTCAGAAGGAAGGTTGGGCATTCCTACTTCCGTAGTGATAACTGCCTCGGAAACCCAAGGAGGGGTCGCTATGAGTCGGGGCCGACTCGATGGCAAACAACAACAACAACAACAACTCTCAGAGGCAAACAGTTTGTTTAATCATTTGGCAAGTTCCTTAGAGTTGTTTTCTTTCCCAGTTTATTTATTTTTTCAATGCTCAAAATATAAACCCATTCACATGTAATTTTTTAATGATCTTCAGCCTCCTTGAACATTAGACTTCTAACTGCCATTTCTACTACCAGCATCTGCCTCTAACAGTCTTCCTGCCTTGGATAAAATGGTTTTATAGGTTTGGAAACTACATAATCAGTGTGAAAGGATTAAGCTCTGAGTGAAGACTTATGAACTGGTGGATTTTCTTTCTTTTTTCTTTTTTGCCTGCTTGCCTTTGGGTCCTTGTCTCTGTTGTTTGGTTTCCAGGCAGTTGAGTTCTAAGTAAGTGATATTGCCTGCTCCCCGAAGACAGAGTTTACTCCTGTACCACCAGTGCCCAGCACTGTGCTTAGCAATAAATATTGTTAAACAAATGAGTGAATGAATAAAAAATGGTAAAATGGTTTAATTCAATGTATGTGTGTGCATGTTTGTGTGTGTATGTGTGTTTGTGTGCGTGTGTGTGTTGTTAGCTGCTGCTGAGTCCCTTCTGATGCATGGCGACTCCATGTATCACAGAAACTCTGCTCAGTCCCACATCATGCTTACCATCACCATTACCATCACCAGCGTGCTCTGGTCCACGGTCATTGTCATCACCAGCGTGCTCTAGTCCACGGTCATTGCCATCACCAGCGGGCTCTGGTCCACGGTCATTGCCATCACCAGCGGGCTCTGGTCCACGGTCATTGCCATCACCAGCGGGCTCTGGTCCACGGTCATTGCCATCACCAGTGTGCTCTGGTCCACGGTCATTGCCATCACCAGCGGGCTCTGGTCCATGGTCATTGCCATCACCAGCAGGCTCTGGTCCATCATCGTGGCCACTGTGCCAATCCATGTCACGGAGGGCCTTCCTTCCCTCGTTGGCTCTGTTTCATCAAATACAATGTCCTCCTCCTGTAACTGATCCCTCCAATGTGTTCAAAGCAAGCGAATCAGACAGTGTTCTGCTGTGATTCATGGGATTCCATTGGCTAATTTTCAGAAGTGGATCTGCAGGCCTTTTTTCCTAGCCTTTCCTAGTCTGGAAGCTCCGCTGAAACCCATCCACCGTGGGTGATTCTGCTGGCATTTACAGTGCCAGTGACATGACTTCCAGCATTACTGCAATATGCAAGGTGTCACAGTACAACAGATTGACAGACACGTGTGGAATTCAATGCTTAAGTCTGTCAAATTCTAGATTTAGGAACAAAAAGGTCACAGAAAGCTGGAATTTGTAACAGCATGTAAGAAATGTCTATTCACAGGCTTTTTTGAACCGTGTCACCAAGGGTAATGCTGCACTTCCCATCCTTGCCTCTGTTTTGTTGTTTGCAGCATGGGAACGGGTTTTCTCCAGCTTGCACCTGCAGCTGCTGCCCTGATTGCGCTCTCAGGGGACGACCCTCTTACAAAATACAGAGGTAACATACGTGGGAGTTTTGAGTGTCTAAGCGCAGGGACCCCTAAATCTCCAATCCCTTACCTTCTTCATTCACTCTGTGTCCCCACCACCACAGCTGTTCTTCAGCATGTACTCAGCATGACTCACATGTTTGGTAAGGGAAAATGTTTAAGGTTCAGAGAATTTGGAATTTTTCAAGATGTCTAGCTATACTTTCTAATTGTTACTTGGTTGTTCTTCATATTCGTTTGTGTAGGGATCATTCAGACACTGGTCATAATTATTCCTTTGGAACTAGGACTATCCTCACAGTGCTGTTTGCCAGCCTTGCAGCCTTTACCTTAGATGTGCTGAATTACCAAGAAGTTGAAATGTGAATGGATTTGCATTAGTTACCAATTTATCTAGTTTTAGAGGCCTTCAAACTAATAAGACAATCATCAAGAATATAGCTTTCCCTCTCCTTTCCCTTCATACCCAGAAAGAAACTAGAATTCAAAGATATATTGCAAGTATTCAACTTAAAGATTTCTTTTCCCCTTAATGTGTCTAGCTCTTTTTCAGCTCTATGCAGGGAACAACAGGGAGCACTATGCATCTGGGGCACGCATGACTCGGAAGATTTTGAGGAACCTACTAACTGATCTACAGCAGGTAAATTCCTAATACTTAGGAATTCTAAATTTGTTTCAGTTATAATAACCATATTTGTTATTAAAGAACCTGATTTTTATTGTGTTAAATTTACCTTTATGGAGCTCTCCACAACCCCTCCCTTCTATAGCCACCACTGTAGTCTGAACATATATATATATATATATATATATATATATATATATATAACATTCACTCCTGATCCAGTTTCAACTCATGTGACTCCATGTGTGTCAGAGGACAACTCTGCTCCATGGGGTTTTCAGGATTGATCTCTTAGAAGCCGATCACTAAGTCTTTCTTTCGAGATCCCTCTGGGTGGACTCCAACCTCCAGCCTCTAACTTTCACTTAGCAGCTGAGGATGTCAATCATTTGTACCTTGTAGGGACTCTGTTTAATTTCTACAGAGGTATAAAGTAGCCTAGTCAAGGATATCTCTATAGGTTCAGATAATCCCTATTGGAAGATATCCAGTGGTCTCTTTTGTTTATTCATTTTTGCATTTCATTTTTCCTTGTACCCATTGTACAGTTTTCACTCCTGAATATCAAAATCCTCACTGTGCCTGATATGTCTAAATTCTCCATGCTTGCTTTCTATTGTTCCTTCTACCAGTAATACCATTACTTACTCTTCAACTTGACACATTCTGTTCATATTTCATCATCATTGAAATCAGTCAGCTCTTCATGAAAGACTTCATTAACCCTTGTGCATATCAATGTATGTAACTTTGTTAGAACACTTGTCAAACTGTATTGCAATTATTACCTAGATGTAACACTCCCTCACTAGACTGTTTCTCAAGAACGAGGATGATATCTCATTTGTGTTTCTATCCCCAGTGTCTTGAGCAGTGCCTGGTCCTCGAAGGCCTTTAATGGTTGATGTATGTATAGATGAAATGCAAAGCTAAATGCTCAAATGGTTAAGAGTTCCATTATTTCCTGTGTGTTAAGAATATGCAAATATGATATAGTTTCTATACTTACCAGGCAAGGGAATTTAGCCTCCTTACAGTAAATATGTTCGTTAAGTGTTAAAATGATGCAAATTGGTGTAACCAAGCAGGAACGTCTGCAGTGGATGGAGATGTCTAATTAGTTTCTGCTCCAAAGTACCTTTTACCCCTGTTTCAAGCATGTCCCCAGTCTTCTTCTAGCTCTTATAAAATCCTTAAACTAGACTTTTTGCACTGTAAATCAATAAAATACTCATCAGTCATTTTTAGTCATTTTGCTCCTGGGTCTGGACCAAGGATTCTGAACTAGAGATAGTCATGATGGGTAGCAGGAAAAGATAAAGAGGAAGATTATCAGAATCTCTTATTGTTGTTGTTAAATGCTGTTGAGTTGGCTCTGACTCATAGCGACCCCGTGTGCAACAGAACCCTGTGTACTGCCTATTCATGCACCATCCTCTCAAACCCTGCTATACTTAAGCCCATCGTTGCAGCCACTGTGTCAATCCATCTTGTTGAAGGTCATCCCCTTTTTCGCTGACCCTCCACTTTACCAAGCATGATATTCTTCTCCAGGGAATGGTCCCTTCTGACAACATGACCAAGTAGGTGATTTTTGCTTCCAAAGTGTGTTCCAGTTGCACATCTTTGGGACAGATTTGTTGGTGCTTCTGACATGCTTTAGAACAGGGAATATGATTTGGAAAAACTTATCCAAAATTAACTTTGCTTTGGTTTGATTATACTATTAATATTTTATATCAATTTTTATTTTAATATTTTTCTGGAAATTCCAAATGGCATTTAATATGTCCCTATTTTTTAAGTGGAACAATGACTTTTTACAGAATTTATAGAGTGAAAATGTTAGGCCTAGTAGTGCTGCTTCAACAATTTCTCTCAGAAAGATCAGCAGAAGGCCGGTCCCCATGAGGTAGGTTAAAGATGTCCCCAGTGACCAAACTACTGTGCCACTCCATCATTTCAGACATTAACTCCTCCTCCTCCTCTCAGTAATCTCCCCCATCTTAGAGTTCTGTATTTTGCTGTAATACCTCACAGAACTCACAGACACCCAAGGGATCGTCTCACATAGTGGTAGTGGAGGCTGGCAGGCTGGCAAGTCCCAGGTCTGTAAGCAGGTCTGGAGGATCCTTCCAATTCTCAGGGTTTGACAAACCTCAACGAGCAGATCAGATGATGGCTGCTGTCCCAAATCCAGGGGTGAGGTGATGATGAGCCAAAACACAGAACTGGAGCAAGAGGAGGGTGAACCTTCCCAGGAAAGTCATAGGTATACCCTCAAGGAAGCTAAGGATGTGATTTGAGTTATACTCTCCAGCAGGGCAGGACTCAAGATATATCCCACCTATGTTGCTCCAACAGAAGTAACCCAAGTGGTTGGCTTTAACAATCAGCAGCTACTCAGTTGCCCAAGGCAAATCCCACTACAGAGTCAATTGCCAGTCATTATAGGGAATGACTACTATCAGCTGCCCAGCCAAGTTGATACCTGACCTTAACTACCACGCCACCCCAAACAGGCCTGGATAGTAGGATTTACAATACATCGCAAAATGGAGGACAATGGCTAGAAGGGCCACATCAAGCAATTCACTGCAAGTGCCTAAAGCATTTGACTGTTAACCAGAAGGCTGGTGATTCAAACCCTCCAGCCATTCCTCGGAAGGAAAATTGGGCAATCTACTTCCGTAGAGATACCGCCTAGGAAACCCAAGAAGGGGTGGCTAGGAGTTGGCTCTGACTTGATGGCAGTGTGTTTGTTTTTGGTTTTGGGTTATTTTTGGTAGACACTCCAGAACTGCTCTAGTAGTTAAAGCAAAATCCAGACCCATCCACAGCTTTCTGCTGATTCTCAGGCATCTCTCAGGGAGCCATGGAGCACAGGTTCTTCCCCAACAACCTGGAATCTCAGAACTCAAGCTGGTAGGGAGCCAGGGAGGGCAGGGGAATCTGTCTCTCCATTTCTGCCACCAGGCTTGAAAGACCAGAGTGTTCAGAAAGTTGCTGTTGTTGGGGGCTGTCGAGCTGATCTCCGCTCACAGTGACCCCATGTACCAGAGGAGAAGTGCTCCATAGGGCTTTCTAGGCTGTAGTCTCTACAGGAGCAGATGGCCAGCTCTTTCTCCCTTGGAGCCGCCGAGTGGGTTCACACTGCCAACCATTCAGGTAGCAGCCGAGTGTTTAACTGTTGCAGCAGTGGGACTCCTTGTTTAGAAAGTGAATGTGCAGAAAGGGGATGGGCTGAGGGGCATTTTCCTTCTCATGCAGAAATCTTTGTGCTCTCCTCGTGACCCTGCAGCTGGCCCCAGGCCAGCAGTCCATCCAACAGGCCCTCCATGTCTGCCCTTAATCCAGGCTCAGCTGAGGTCAGTGAACTGCTGAGTTGGCAGTTCCGGAAGCTCTCTGTCCCCCTCATACATTAGTATGCTCCCGAGAAAGCTGTTAGGAATGTTGATTTACATAGCAAATTATCATCCCATCAACTTCCATTATGAATTCAGAGAGAGATTCCCACAGAAAATTCCAGGCCCCACTATGTGATTCAAATTCCCCCTAAAAATCCTAATTGTTATTTCAAGTAGCGTTCTCCCTGTGCCAGTATGCCATCTAGCCACATTTAATTCTCCCATAGAACACCTGCAAGAAATTAGTCAATTGGGCAATTAATCCATAAAATCTTTGCGCACGTACTTAAAACCAAAATGTAGGTTAAAATACACCACAGAAGGGAATTTTCTTTTCACTAGTGTCAGAATCACAGAGCTGGTATGAGTTTGTCCCATCTGATCCATCTCCCTCATTTTAGAATGAGATTCAACCCAGGGCTCAAGGACACCAGAATAATGTGAATGTTGAATCACAGTCTATGCCAGTGGTCCAGTTACTTCATCAGCACTTGAAGGTTGGAAGATAGACGATGATTATTTTACAGACAAACGCCAGATAACATGTGGAATAGTTATGATCTAAGGGTGGCAGGATTATTACAATTTAAAATGCAAGCCATCTTGTCCCCATTACACAAATGTTTGTTGACTTCTGCCTGGCTAATTGTCAGCAAAGAGGTTCTAAGTGCCACTTTCCTGATTAGAAGAACGTTTATTGGAGTTGATGGACTCAGCAGGGGGATCTTTGAAATTACCTCTGAGGTTGCTGGCAAGGCCTGCTGACAGCCTGAGTTATAGAAGACATCAGGCTTGCCATTAGATCCCATGACAGGAAGGGAATAAGTGGAGGTGACAGCCACACATATTTGAGCATATATACAATGTCTGAGCCAAGTCCCTGGCTATCTTGGCAGTCACAGAGGTTCTTAATCCTTAGTTAGAATCCTTATGGTGACTGTGGTTGAAAGAAGGAAACCATGGAGTCAGGTAGTGTAGATTGAGCCAATGAAATAGATTTCAGATCAGAGTGTGACAAAGCTTTGTGAAAACCCTGGTCAAAAAGTAAGGAGTCCTGGAGGTAGACTCCAATTCTGCTGTCAAATCTCAATCATCCTTCACTTTAAACAAGGGTAATGATCACCGCTCTACCCTCAGAGATTGGCATTTGTTAAAATGAGATGATGGGAAAGCATTTGAAAAGGTCTTCTTTAAACCACTACAAACTTTAATACAGCAGCTGCATGGTTATCTGCATTTCATAGGTAAAGAAGAACAAAGAGAAGTTAAAATACTTTGACATCATAAAGAATGACACAACCAAAGCCAACCCTCCGTAACCCAATTACCAGACTTGCTCCTGTTGTCTTCCTTCCTCCCTCCCACCAGCCCCACTTCCTAGCACTTGTTCATCCGTGGAAACACTGCACAAAAGCCACACATTACCTTTGATATCTTGGTTTGAGACAGCTTCTCAGTCTCAGCAACCCAATATCTGTGACTCCTTGGATATAAGCACTGTCACTCAGGTCTGCTGATCCTGGTGGCCACGTATTTCTCCATTTGCCAACAACTGACATGAGGTCTCTCCCCTCTTGCAGATCCCAACTGTAGTAGGGGAAAGTAGCGTTCTTTGTTCTGTGGAAAGTGCTACACAGAGCTGTTTCCAAGGGGTGAGTACATTGTCCAGGGAGTTGGGGATAGACATGCCTGAGTCACGTTCTGAATGATTTAAATTGTTGTTGTTATTGTTGGATGCCATCAAATCAGTTCCAACACATGGTGACCTTATATACAGCAGACCAAAACACTGCCCAGTCCTACACCATCCTCACAATTGATTTACGGTTGAGCCCATTGTTGCAGCCACTGTGTCAATACATCTGGTTTAGGGTTTTCTTCTTTATCACTGACCCTCTACTTAACCAAGCATGATATTCTTCTCCAGGGATTGGTTCCTTCTAATAACATGTCCAAACTACATGAGAAAATGTCTCACCATCCTCACTGCTAAGGAGCATCATGGCTGTGCTTCTTCCAAGACAGATTTGTTCATTCTCCTGGAAGGTTTAAATTAGAGACCAACACGGAGCTCTGGTAGCGTAGTGCCTAAGGCACTTGACTACTAGCCGGAAGGCTGGTGGTTCAAACCCAGCAGCCACTCCTTGGAAGGAAGGTTGGGCAATCTACATCCATAGTGATACTGCCTTGGAAACCAAAGGAGGGGGTCGCTATGAGTCGGGTCTGACTCGATGGCATATAACAACAACAACAACAACATTAACCAACACAGCCTCCCAGACAATCTAATTTAGGAGGTAGAGTTGCCTCCAACTTTTCATATGATAAACTTCTTTGGCAGATCTGATAACAATAGAGCCAGAGGCAAAAAAAACCAAACTCACTGTTGTTGAGTTGATTCCAACTCATAGCGACGCCTCCTGGTGTTTCTGAGGTGGTATCTCTATGGAAGTAGATTGCCCAATCTTCCTTCTAAGGAGTGACTGGTAGGTCTGAACCACCAGCCTTCTGGTTAGCAGTCAATTGCCTTAGGCACTCCACTGCCTGAGCTCCCAAGAGCCGGAGTAGATGGAAATAAATTTTTATCTATACTAGAGACCAAAGGCATGTTTTAAAATGCATCTGAGCACATTACTGTTTTTCAGGTGTTGAGCCCAGCAATCAAAGAAGAGAAATTCTTAAGCTGGTTGCAGTCTGAGCCACCCATCCTCTTATGGCTCCCCACCTTCTACCGATTATCAGTCACTGAGATGGTCAGTCATCCAGTTCGGTGTAGTATCTGCAGGAACTTCCCAATCACAGGACTGAGGTACAGTCACTCATCAGCATTGACATTCTCTAAATGTGTCGGATATTAGAGATATGTCTCTCTAGATTCTTGCTGAGGTCTTTCTGTCACATTTACAACTCAGTCATGGCTTTTGGCGCAATAATTTTCTGTATGAGGGCATTCTGGTGGATAAAAACTATATTTTATTTTCTATAATTGATGGAATATTGAATTATTTCACTGACATATCCTCCTAAATTCAGACCAATGGAAATTTTTGTTCCTCTATGGGGAATTTCATCAAGTTTAGGCTGAGTAGTTTACATGGGTAATTTCATGTAAAACTCATGATAAGCCTATGAAAGATGGTGTTACTAATCCCAATGACAGATAAAGATATTGAGACTTAGAGACCTTTAAAAACTTGCTCAAGTTTATGGGGTTAGCAAGTGGCTGAGGCTGACAGTCTGAATCCAGAGTCTACATTTAGCATTTATGATGCTCTGCTGCTTCCCTCTGCAGATAACTGTGAACAAGATCTCACACCTAAGGAATTATCCAATTTTGTGAGAGTTCAAACATCTTGGGCACCTTACAGGCAAGGGCAGATGTGAAAGCTGGGTTTGTGCATGGAAGAGTCAGACCTTTCTACAGCTTTGAGGATGGCTGTCACTACCCCATCTCATAGAGTCAGAGAGGGAATGAGGGAGGGAAGGAGGAAGGTGGGAATGCAGGAAGGCAGGAAGGGAGGTAGGGAGAGAGAGAGGGAAGGAGGAAGGAGGGGAGAAAGGAAAGAAAAGAGGAAGGAAGGGAGGGAGGGAGGGAAAAAACTGAAGTTATTGTTAAAGCATTGGGGAAGACAGAAGAAACCAGCAGGCCGCGGTCATATGTGGGGACCCCAGCCTTCATGGTGAGTGAACATGAGAAAAACCAGTAGGCCGGGGCCAGATGTGGGGGCCCCAGTCTTCATGGTGAGTGAACACGAGAGAAGAAACCAGCAGGCCTGGGCCAGATGTGGGGCCCCCAGTCTTCATGGTGAGTGAACACGGGTATAGGGGCTGGACATGAAGTAGCTAAAAACAAGCCAAAGATGGGGTGCCTAGAATATGGGAAAGGGGTGAGAACTCAAGGCTTGACTCCTACTCATTTTTTTTCTTTCCCTTCCTGCACTTCTAGACCTTAACTAGCCCAGATGTTAGACATGCTCCTCAAAGTTAAAAAACACATCTGCTGGGTTCACTAAAATACTGGAGACCAAGTTTTAATATTGCTGAGAAAATAAACTGGGTTTGCAGAGAATTCTGAGAGCACAGAACAACCTCACTCATGAGAAACCCTTTGCAAACGTCTGAACTTTAAATGATGAGACATAAATATGGAAAGGACTGTTAGAAACAAAGCAAGATGAGCTAAAGAAATCTCTACACTACAATGAAAACTAAACTCTTTTATATTGAACAATGAAGGAACATGAATATGCATATTATAATCATTTAATCAATAAACATGTAATAAACAGTCAGTGCATGTTCTGAATTATACAGAATTTACATGTTTTACAAAATCACTGTGGTAGTTGTGTGTCAACTTGGCTGGGCCTGGTTGAATGGCTGGGCAGCTGGTGGTAGTTTTTCCCCATGACGAGACCAGCAGTCAACTCCATGTGGGATCTACTACAAGCACCTGAGTAGCTGCTTTAGCAATGTGGTCTGCTTCCTGTATATAAGAAGCTGTTTTGGGAATGGTCTCTAGTTTGTGGTATGCTTGAACCCTGCATGTAGCCAAGTCGTTGTTCAATAGCCTGCCATGCCCTGCCAATCTTGAGACTTTCAGTGGACTTGAATCAGTGGCCTGCTGTGTGGTTTGTTAACATTGGGACTGTGCCATTTTATTTGTTGACCTTGGGTTTGTTAGCCTCAGCAGCCAGTAGGTGCCTGAGTGAAGAGATTCCTCTAGTTTCAGTGGTCCGGGCAGAGCTGAAGCCCAAGGTCAAGGGGCTTTCCCAAAGCCTCTAGAGCCTGGCACTTGGAACTCAGACTTCTAGCCTCCCAAAATTGTAAGAATAAACTCCTGTTTGTTAAAGCCACCCCATTTGTGGTATATTCTTGTCAGAGTGGCACTAGGTAACCAAAACAATCACTATGTAGAAAATAAAGTAGATACTATTATTCCTATTTAATAGATGGCAAAGTTGAGTGCCAAAGGATTTGAGTAACTTGCTCAGCTCTCTTGCTAAAAAGATAGCAAAGGCAAAGGGCTAGAAGTACCATACTTAAAAAAAAAAAAAAAAAAAGCCATACTCCACATTTTAGCATTTGTCCCTATTGAGAATGAGATTAAGCTTCCCTTAGAGATGCCTCCATACAAACCACATTTCCTCCTGAACATCCCAGGCAAAGCACATATACAGGTAGCTGGGTGATCCTGGATAAGGCATTTAACCTCTCTAGACCTGAGTTTCCTCATAAGTAAAATAAGAAAGGAGGGATCAAATGATGTCTGAGGCTTCTTTGGTTCTAGCCTCCTGAGTCTATTAAAAATGGAATATGTTACAGTGTGAACATTAGATGCATGTTTTTAGCTCTCAGAAAACTCAGGGTTGTGTGACCTGTGTGATTTGCAGTTTCCTCATTTGTAAAATGAGAATAGTCGTAAGAATACTTGGCCTCCAAGAGCTGTCATAGGGGTTAATTCACAGTACATGCACACTGCATGTCACACAGTAGGTGCTCAAAAATGGCAGGTACTATGGTAGCCATTCGATATTTTTTATTAATGCCCCACCATGTGACTAGAGGTTATGGGTACAGTAGTGAACAAGAGTACTATTTTCATGGAGCTTACATCCTCCTGCTCCACCATCAAACACAACTGGCTAGACTTTCAAGCCATTCTGGAAACAGCCTCAGGAGGCATTCCAAGTTTTACTTCCTCTGTTCTTAAGGGTAGTCACCAGGTCTGATAGTAAGATGTTCTTGAACCTATTGTTGTTTGCCCCAACCTCCTTCACTGTACTCCTCCTCTTTCTTCTTTCTACCTGGAATATCCTCACTTTAATCTCAAGCTCAGGAGCTCTGGCAACATAGTGCCTCATGCAGTTGACTGCTAATCAGAAGGCTGGTGCTTCAAACCCAGCCATTCCTCGGAAGGAAGGTTGGGCAATGTACTTCCGTAGTGATACCACTTAGGAAACCCAAGAAGGGTCACTATGAGTTGGGTCCGACTCGACAGCACATAACGACAACAGTAAATCTCCAGCTCAGAGTTCCATGCATAGCGCCAATCTTACTTCTTTCATGAAAGTTATTCTGCCCATACCACCAGCCCATGGGGATGTCATTAGTAGTCCAGCACAAACTGTTTGCACCACCCAAAACCAAAAAAAATCCAAACCCGCTGCCATGAAGTCAATTCTGACTCATAGCAACCCTACAAAACAAAACAGGATTTCCAAAGCTGTACATCTTTTTTTTCTTAAAAGAAAGAAAGGCTGTCCATCTTTATGGAAGCAGAGTGTCTCATCTTTCTTCCACAGAGCAGCTGGTGGGCTCAAACCACCAACCTTTTAGTTAGTAGACAAAAGCTTTAACCACTACACCACCAGAGCTCCTTTAGTTCCACTCTTAAATGTTAATTCATGGCTCCTGGGTCTTGCCAGCCCTCTCCTGGTATCACAATACGTTCTCTTCCTCTGACTGTGATGGGACATATCCTCTTATCCAAGTGTCTCCAGATCCCTCCTCTCCTTCTGACCACAAGGAGATTTAAGAATGGAGCTGTTAGTAAAAGGAAGTCTGCAATTTTGATGTGCTAAGAAACTTGGGTGTGGTTTTCACTCAGCTTTTGGCTGATGAGAACCCTCCCCTCTCCACCACTTTATATCTTCACATTCAGATGTCAAGGAAGTGATAACATTTTATTTTAAATTCTATATTTTAAAATGAAGTTTTGTCATTTTACCCAAGACCACGCAAGAAGGCAGGTCCAATTTTATATCTTGCAAATATTCAAGAGAAGCCAGCTTCCAAATTATTTTGAAATCTCCCAGTTTATTTGTTTTTTTAAGTTGACAACTAAATACTCAATACTTACATGCACCTTGCAGCTAAACAAAATGTGGCTGCAGACTTATGGGTCTATCCTAGGGATTATAGCACACAGGACCCTACATCATAGAAAAGGTATCCCATGTATATTTTGGATGAATCAGACTTCTATCCCATACTTTAGTGGGTATAACCATACTAACATAATCCTGTATTATTAAAAAAATGTTGTAAAAATAAGTTGTTTTTTTTTTTTTTCCTTTAAATCAATACATCAAAGTAATTTAAAATCCAAGAAAGTCTGAGAGAAACTGTAAACTCTGTTGATAGCTCAAACATCTCCTGTCTGTCCTTGGGTATACATTCTCCACCTGAATATGATTGTCTTTGCTCACCTACTAGTAGTGGTGTAAACCGCACTTCCATTTTAATGGACAGATACCGCTGTCTGAAGTGTCTCGACTTTGACATCTGCCAGGCATGTTTCTTATCAGGGCTTCACAACAAGTCCCACCAGAAGTCTCATCCTGTGACTGAGCACTGCGTTCAGGTAAGGTTAACATCTAACACAAAGTACCAAACTATTTGTGAGTTAAATCAATATGTTTCAGCAGTTAAAGACCTCCCTATCAAGAAAATCACAGATCTCACTTCGTTCATACCTTATAACGTTCAGACAAAGGAAATGGCGAACTCAATATCAAATACCTCTCGATATATGTATTTTTTCTTTACCTTAAAAGGAGCTCTGGTAGCACTGTTCCTAAGGCGTCTGACAGCGAACCAGAAGGTTGGTGATTCAAACCCACCAGCTATTCTGTGGCAGGAAGACTGGGCAATCTGCTTCTGTAAAGATTTACTGCCTCAGAAACTTAGTGGGGGTCACTATGAGTTGGAATCGACTTGATGGCAGTGGGTTTGTTTTGGCTTTTGAGGGGGTTCTTTACCTTGTAGATGTTAATAAAAAGCTTTTAGAGACAGGAGAATATCTGAGAAGAATTAAAGGGGGGAACAGGTGTTGGAAATGGACAGAGGGAAAAGAAAACAGCTCTAGAATGGTAAAAAGTATGCAACAGGGCCTCCAGTAGTTAGTAGATTTTTTGAGAACTTTTTTTCTTAAAAAACTTGCATTTTCCTAAACTCTAAATTTCTAGTATTTTGTATTTTGGGGAAGAAAGAGAAACATTGCTGTTTAGTTTTGCCTGAGTGTACTACAGCTGCCTTTTAAGTATTTTTAAAGGAAATTATAAACGGCTAGAAAGAGAATTCAGCCTTTTTTTTTTTTTTTAAAAGAGTAAAGAGAAACCAATAGTTATTTTAAGCAAAGAACATTTTAATTTTTCCCAGAAATAACTGTTTCTTTTTGTCAATAAGTTCCTGTGAATCAGCTTCTCCATACAGAGGGCATCACCCTGTAATTTAATGCCACGACAGTGAAGGTTGTGGGTTATTACTTTTACCAAGAGCCGCTGTCTCCTCTTTCTCTCTTTAACATAAATCATTCACATAAGTCAGGTGCCAAGATGTTGCCAAATAATATCTAGAGGACACTGCTTTTAAAAAACTGAATTAGGCTAGTCCGTCAGTCTCATTGGCCTAGGATCTTTCCATTTCTAAAAGCCTGGGGAGGACTAGGAGTTGGAGTTAGACTATGTTGGAGTGAAGGAGCCCTGGTGGTCCAGTGGCTGAGCACTCAGCTACCAACCAAAATGTCAGGGGTTCCAACCCACTAAGCACCGCTCTGCAGGAGAAAGATGTGGAAGTCGGCTTCAGTAAAGGTCTACAACTTTGGAGACTCTATAGGGCAGTTCTACTCTGTCCCATAGGATCAGTAACTAAGAAACTTACTGCCATCAAGTCAATTCTGACTCATAGCAACCCCTCCTTGAGGGGGTATCACTACGGAAGTAGATTCCCCAACTCCCCAACCTTCCTTCCAAGGAGTGGTTGGTGGGTTTGAACTGCCAGCCTTCTAGTTAGCAGTCAAGTGCCTTAGCCACTATGCTACCAGATGTCCCTAGAACTCCCTATACTAGGATCACTGGGAGTTGGAATCACCTGACAGCAACTTTTTTATGTTAGAGTGACACCATGTGGTCACTTTGTTATTACACTTTCAAGTACAGAAAAGACGTTAATGAAACATCTCTTCTTTGATTGATTTTAGCAGAGATTCTTAACCTGGAGTCTATGGATGGATTCCAGGTAGTCTATGAATTCACTGAAATTGTATACAGAATCAAATGTTGGAGTATTTTTCTGGAGATGTGCCTATGAGTTGTCTGATTTTCCAAGGAATCTATAATCCCAAATGTTGACAGCCATAAGCTTAATTCTCTTTCATGTTCCTTTCTAGCTTTGTTGTTGTTGTTGTTGTTATGCGCCGTCGAGTCTGACCCGACTCATTGTGACCCCTCCTTAGGTTTCTGAGGCAGTATCACTACAGAATAGATTGCCCAACCTTCCTTCTGAGGAGTGACTGGTGGGTTTGAACTGCCAGCCTTCTGGTTAGCAGTCAAGTGCCTTAGGCACTACGCTACCGAATTATTCTAAGGAAGAGGAGCTGTTGAATAAGTTGGATTATTTAATTTGGAGAGTTATGCTCTGTGTGTGTGTGTGTGTGTGTGTGTATTTATAGCGTGAGGATGTGAAGAAATTTAGGAAGTAAGATGATTTTTTTTTTTCTGAGGTCATGAAAGTTAAGTAGAAATAAGTCCAAAATCATTCATGATTCGACCCAAGTAAGGAAAGATCATGTTTGGACTGATCTGCCTCCCTTTTCATGCCGGTCTTTCCAGCAGATGTCAGCAAAGGAAAATGCAAAACTCCTGCTCAGGACCCTGAGGAACAACCTGCTACAAGGGCGCTGTAGGAGGAAAGAAGCTGAGAGAAGGCAGCGGCTGCCGGACCAGGTGAATCCAGAGGGCTTGGCTAGCCCTGCCCACTCCAGGTGAGTGCCTGCGTGAGTTCCTCAGTGTGCAAACCCAGGGGATCTGGGGACTGGGTTACACAGCCGCAACAGGGAATTTGCAGCAGTGTTCCTAATACTGACCATCTTAAAGAAGGCAAGAAGTAGGGATGAGGGAGATTAAGATTTTTTTTTTCCCCCCTCTGGAAATGGCCTTTAATTTTAAAGCAAAGCTAAGAGTCAGTGTATTCCCCGGGTGGTGTAGACTGTTAATGAACTTGGCTGCTAACTGAAAGGTTATAGATCCAAGTATATACCCAGATGTACCTCAAAGGACAGGCCTGGCAATCTACTTCCAAAAAAATCAACAGCAATGCCCTTAAGTGACTTATCCAATAATTTCGAGCTATTCTTCCAACCACAGGCATCAGAAAGACACAGATTTTTAACAATATTAGAATATTTGAATAACTTTGTTCTGTACCCCTAATTTTTATTGGTTTGCTTCGGAAACCTAATTCAGAATCAATCTTTTATTTAAAACAAAACAAAACAAAGATGCCCATTATTCCACCACTCACTCTGAGTGCAATAGGGTTGTTTACCAAAGTAACCTGTTTATGTAACAATTTTTAGTTCAGCCTAGATATTGATGAGCTCA
This sequence comes from Orycteropus afer afer, assembly GCF_000298275.1. NCBI lineage: Eukaryota > Metazoa > Chordata > Mammalia > Tubulidentata > Orycteropodidae > Orycteropus > Orycteropus afer. Next base: position 25,834,186 of record NW_006921589.1, read on the forward strand.
GAACTTCTGATTAGAGGCTGATTCAGGAAGAAAGGATGTGTAACATTATCATTTCAGAATGTGGTTACAAGAGAAAAAAATGCATCCTCGATATCTGTTAAGTTGGGACATGAGTACAAGCTATTTTCCAAGAGGTTGTAGTTGCTGTTAGGTTTCATCAAGTTGATTCCAACTCAGAGTGACCCTGTGTGCAACCGAACAAAGCATTGCTTGGTCCAGCCAATCCTCACTATTGTTGCTGTGTTTCAGTCCATTGGTGCATCCACTGTGTCAACTGATCTCCTTGAGGGCCTTCCCTTTTTTCACTGAACCGGCACTTTACCAAGCACGCTGTCTCTCTCCAGGGACTGGTCCCTCTGATAACATATCCAAAGAAAATGAGGCCAACTCTCACCTCCTCACTTCCAAGGAACATCTGGTGGTACTTCTTCCAAGACAGATTTATCCATTCTCTGGCAGTCCAAGATATATTCAGTGTATTTTGCCAACACCGTAATTCAAATGCATCCATTCTTCGGTCTTCCTTATTCATTGTCTAGCTTTCACATACATATGTGAGGCGAATGGAACTGCAGTGGTTTGGGTCAGGCATACCTTAATCCTCAAAGTGACGTATTTGCTTTTTAACACTTTTAAGAGGTCTTTTGCAGCATATCTCCTCAATGCAATATGTCATTTGATTTATTTACTGCTGCTTATATGGTCCTTGATTGTAGATCTAAGTGAGAGTAAATCCTTGACAACTTCAATCTTTCCTCCATTTATCATGATATTGCTAATTGGTCCAATCATGAGGATTTTTGTTTTCTTATATTGAGGTGTAATCCAAACTGAAGGCTGTAGCCTTTGATATTTATCAGTAAGTGCTTTGGTCTTCATTTTCCACAAGCAAGAGTCTGTCATCTGTATATCGCCAATTGTTAATGAATCTTCCTCTAATCCTGATGCCACATTCTTCTTCATATAGTCCAGCTTCTCAGATTATTTGCTCAGCATAAATATTAAGTGTGCTGAAAGAGTACAACACTCATGTCCATCCTTCCTGATTTTAAATGCTTGTTCTATGCAAATGACTGCCTCTTTGTCTATGTAGAGGTTCCTCATGCGCACAATTAAGTGTTCTGGAATTCCCATTCTTTCCATTTTTATCCATAACTTATTGAGATCCACATAGTTGAATGCCTTTGCATAGTCAATAAAACATAGATTAACATCTTTCTAGTAAACTTTGCTTTCAGCCAAGATCCATCTGACATCAGCAATGATACCCCTCATTCCATGTCTTCTGAATCTGGACTAAATTTCTAGCAGTTCCCCATCAATATACTGCTGCAACCATTTTTTAATTATTTTCAGCAAAATTTTACTTGTGTGTGATATTAATGACATTGTTCAGTAATTTCTGCATTCTGTTGGAACACCTTTCTTTGGAATGGGCACGTATATCAATCTCTTATGGTCATTTGGCCAGGTAGCTGTCTTCCAAATTTTTTGGCATAAATAAGTGAGCACCTCCATTGCTATATCCATTTGTTGAAATATCTCCACAAGTCTTCTATCAGTTCCTGGAAACTTGTTTCTCACCAGTGCCTTCAGTACAGCTTGCATTTCTTCCTTCAGTACCATCAGTTCTTGATCATATGCAATCTTGTGAAATGGTTGAACGTCAATCAATTATTTTTGGTACAATGACTCTGTGTATTCCTTTCATCTTCTTTTCCTGAGTTATTCAATGTTTTGCCCTTAAACTCCTTCAATATTGCATCTCGAGGCCTGAATTTTTTTCTTCCGTTCTTTCAGCTTGAGATATGCTGGGTGTTTTCCTCCCTTTTGGTTTTCCAACTCCAGGTCTTCACACATTTCATTATAACCATTTACTTTGTCTTCTTGAGGCCCCCTTTCAAATCTTCTCTTGAACTCTTATACTTCATCATTTCTTCCATTTGCTTTAGCTACTCTCCATTCAAGAGCAACTCTCGGAGTCTCTCTGACATCCATTGAGCTCTTTTCTTTCTTTCCTGTCTCAGTGACCTTTTAATTTCTTCATGTATGATGTCCTTGATGTTATCTCACACTCATCTGGTCTTTGGTAATTAGTGTTAAATGCATCAAATCTGTTCTTGAGATAGTCTCTAAATTCAGGTGAGCTATACTCAAGGTCAGGAGCTCTGGTAGCATAGTGTCTAAGGCACTTGACTGCTAACCAGAAGGCTGGCAGTTCAAACACACCAGCCACTCCTCAGAAGGAAGGTTGGGCATTCCTACTTCCGTAGTGATACTGCCTCAGAAACCCAAGGAGGGGTCGCTATGAGTCAGGGTCGACTTGATGGCAAATAACAACAACAACAACATACTCAAGGTCATGCTGTCACTCTCATGGGCTTGTTTTAAAATTTTTCAGCTTCAACTTGAACTTGCATGTGAGCAACTGATGGTCTGTTCCACAGTCGGCCCCTGGCATTTTTCTGAGTGATGATATTGAGCTTCTCCATCATCTTTTTCACAAATATAGTCTATTTGGTTCCTGTGTATTCTATCCAGTGAGATCCTTGTGTATAGTCACTGCTTTATGATGCTGAGGGGTGGGGAGGTATTTGCAATAAATAAGTCATCGGCCTTGCAAAGTTCTACCATTATCTTAGTCATTATTTCTAACCCCAATGCCATATTTTCCAGCTACTAATCCTTCCTTGTTTCCAACTTTCACCTTCCAATCACCAGTAAGTATCAATACATCTTGATGGCATGTTTGATCAATTTCAGACTGCAGAAGATAGTAAGAATCTTCAATTTCTTCACCTTTGGCATTAGTAGTTGATATATAGATTTGAATAATAGTCACATTAGCAGGCCTTCCTTTTAGGTGTATGGATATATCTTGAGATGTTCTTTTTGATGATGAAAGTGATGTCATTTTCAGTTTGTCATTCCTGGCATAGCAGACCATATGATTGTCTGATTCAAAATGGCCACTGCCAGTCCATTTTAGCTCCCCAGTGCCTCCAAACCAAACCAAACTCACTGTCATCAAGTCAATTCTGACACATAGTGACCCCCATTGGGTTTCCAAGGCTGTAAATCTTTATGGAAGTAGATTGCCCCATCTTCCTTCTGTGAAGTGGCTGGTGGGTTTGAATCACTGACCTTCTGATTAGCAGCTAAATGCCTTATCCATGCTATGCCACCAAAGCTCCATAGGATATCAATATTTTTGTTTTTCATTTCATTTTGGTGACTCCCAATTTTTTAAAGTTCATACTTTGTACATTCTTCATTCTAATTATTAATGGCTATTTGCAGTTGTTTCGTCTGATTTTGAGTTGTGTCACATCAGTGAATGAAGGTCTCAAAAGCTGTCCTCCACCCATGTCACTAAGGTTGACTACACATTGAGGAGGCAGCACTTCCTCAGTCATACTCTGAGTGCTTTCCAACTGAAGGGGCTCATCTTCTGGCACTGTATCAGACAGCATCCCGCTGCTGTTAGTAAGGTTCGCACTGGCTAATTTTTGTAAGGTAGATCACCAGGTCCTCCTTCTAGTCTTAAAATGGAAATGCCTCTGAAACTTCTCCCCTATGGGTGACCCTGCCGGCATCTAAAGTACCAGCGGCATAGCTTCCAGCACCACAGTAACATGCAAGTTACTACAGTATGATAAACCAACAAAAGAGTGGTGGTAGAGAAATAGTCATTGCCAAATGGTCCCATTGAATGCATTCTTTGGTCCATTTTTTGATCTGCATGGCATCCAGCCTTCTCCTTTTTGATGTGGATTCACTTATCTTACACATAGTGGTTCACACTGAGAATACTTCCATTACAAAAGTATAATTAAAAGCTAGGTTCAAAATACCTCCACTTTTAATAAATATTTTGGAAGGTCTTGCAAATAAAATCAAAAAGAGATTTGAAGCATTGACAAAGAAGGGAAAAAATTACTTTCATTTGTAACTAATATTATTAATCAAGAAACTAGCAAAAAACACTAAAATTAATAGGCTTTGAAAGGTGATAGAAAATAAAATAAATATGCAAAAAATTAACAGGCCTTCCCTAAACTAGCAATAATCAGTGAGAAGTTTAATAGAAATCCTATAGACAATACCTGTAAAAATTATTTTTGAAAAACTTGGGAAAAAGTTTAACAAAATAAGCATGTTATTGTTGTTATGTACCGTTGAGTTGGACTTGACTCATAGCGACCCCTCCTTGGGTTTCCAAGGCAGTATCACTACAGAAGTAGATTGCCCAACCTTCCTTCCGAGGAGTGGCTGGTGGGTTTGAACCACCAGCCTTCTGGTTAGTAGTCAAGTGGCTTAGGCACTATGCTACCAGAGCTCCCTAAAATAGGCATAGGACCTATAAAAATCATAATATTTCATGGAACTACTGAAAACAAGACATAAAAAATTCCTAAAATAAAAATGTCTATCTCTACAATATTGATACTTAAATTAAATGCATTTCCAGTCTCTAGAGAAGGATATGAGTTTGCTAAATACAGGGGAAGCTATAAAGGGAAGACTCTTGTTGTGGTTACCTCTATTGCTGCTCTAACAGAAAAATACCACATATGGGTGGCTTTAACAAACAGGAATTTATTCTCTTACAGTTTAGGAGGCTAAAAGTCCAAGTTCAAAGTGCCAGTCTAGGGGCTGGGTGAAGGCCCCTTGACCTTGGGCTTCACCTCTGCCTCTTGCCCCCAGCCCACTGAAGCTGGAGGTTTCTCTTAGCTCAGGCAGCTGCTGGCTGCTGAGGCTGACAGACCCAAGGTTGACAAGTAAAATGCCACAGTCCCAAGATTAGCAGACAACATGGCATCCTCTGGTTCAAGTCCAGAAATAATCCCAAGATCAGCAGACCACATGGCAGGCTGCTGAATGGAGACTCAGCTACATGCAGGGTCCAAGCGTGCCCAAACCCTCAGAGACCTTTCTCAATGCTTCTCCTTATATATGGGAAGCAGACCACATCCCTAAGGCAGCTACTCAGCTGCTCCAGTAGATTCCACTATGGGGTTCATTGCCAGTCTCATTATGGGGAATAACTACATCCAGCTGCCCAGCCACTCAAAACCAGGCCCAACCAAGTTGACATACCAGGCCAACTACGACAACTCTGAACAAGATGGATTAACAAATGGCTGTGACCGTGGGCTCAAGCATGGCAACAATTGTGAGGATGCTGCAGGGCCAGGCAGTGTTTCGTTCTCTTGTACTTGGGGTCACTGTGAATCAGAACTGGCTCAAGAGCACCTAGAAACAGCAATGATTTGAAGGTTCATCTATGTTGTAGCAGGTATCAGAGCTTCATTTCTCTTTAAGTCTGAATAGTAGTCTACTGTGTGTATATAAGTTTTATTGATCCATTCATCTGTTAACGAATACTTGAGTTGTTTCTACCTTTTGGCTATTGTGAATAAAGATGCAATGAACCTTGGTAAGTATCCCTTTAAGCCCTGCTTTCAAGTCTTGTGTATATGTGTATACAGGTTTTCCCCCTCATCTGAAAGTAGAGAGTTCTTAGAAAGCTTTTGTAAGCCCAAATGGTGTAAAGCAAAGAAATAATTACCATTAAGTTAAATCAAACCAAACCTACTGCCATCAAGTCGATTCTGACTCATAGCAACTCCCATAAGGTTTCTAAGGCTGTAAATCTTTATGGAAGTACATTGCATCATCTTCCTCCTGTGGAGCAGCTGGTGGGTTTGAACCACTGACCTTCTGGTTAACACCCAAATGCCTTACCTGCTATATTACCAGAGCTCCTTTGCCATTTATGGGAAAAAAATTTGAGCATTCTCAGACCCAAGAAATAACCTATTAAATCATACCAAATAACATGAAATCTAAAATAACCTAACATATAGTGTCCACAGACAGTTCAAAGCTGTGGTGGCTGGATGCTGAGATGCTGAGTGTAGTTCCCAGGGAAGGAGCTTGGCTATTCTCGCTGCTCACTGTAAAACAAATGCTGCATGCTAGCATCACTTTTTGCCTTTTTTTCTGTAAAAGTAAAAATCCTCTTCAGATTTCTTTCTGTTAGTGAAAACAGATATTAATGTAGGTTGTTTGTAAAGCAAAGTGGCATAAAGGAAACTTTCAAAAGGCAAGAGATACCTGTACACCTAGAAATGAAATTACTGAGTCATATTATAATTTTATGAGGAACAGACAAACTATTTTTCCAAGATGGCTGCATCATTTTACAACCCTACCAGCAATGGATGAGCGATCAAGTTTCTCCACATCCTAGTCAGTACTTGTTGGTTGCCATTCTTCTGATAATAGCCATCCTAGTGGGGGTGAAATGGTATCTTATTCTGGTTTTGACTTGCATTTCCTAATGACTAATGATGTTGAGCATGTTTTCATGTGCTTAATGGTCATTTGAGTGTCTTCTTTGATGAAATGTGTATTCAAGTTCTTTGCAGTTTTTGATTGGGTTGTTTGTCTTTTCACTGTGGAGTGATTTTTGAAATCATGAGATTGAGATCACCAAGGAGTGAATCTAGATTGAGAAGAGAGAGTCAAGGACTGAGCCCTGCAATGCTCCATGTTAAGAATCAAGAAGTTGGGGAGAAGAAGGAAAACCAGCAAAGTAGACTGAGAACAGATGATGAATGAGGTGGGAGGAGCACCAAGGAAATGCGGAATCTTGAAAGACAGGAGGAGAACATGATCTACTGTGCCAGATGCTGTTGCTAGGTCAAGAACTGACCTTTGGATGTAGGAACGAGAAAATCATAGATGACCTCAGAAAGAGCAGTTTGAGGGCAGTGGAAGAGGCAAAAGTCAGACTCTAGCCGGTTTAAAAGAGAATAACCAAATGGGGGATGAGAAATTGAAGAGATCAAGTAATAAAATTATTTTCCAGGATTTTTTTTACTGTAAAGGGAGTGAACAAATAGTGGTAAGTGATAGGGTGACTAAGATTCAGAGAACGCTTGTTTGGACAGGAAAGTAACAGTATGTTTGTTTGCTGAAGAGAATGAGTTAGCGTAGAACTCACAGAAAGACTGATGATTAATTTGGTTTGAGAGGAGTGAACCTCTGGGCAGTGGCATTCAGCAGACAAGAGGGGATGGGACCCATAGGTAGAGGGATTAGCTTCACGAGAGTGGTGTGTGCTGCACATAAAAATGTATACAATATTTTCCCTGTGATTTATTTTTAGAAATCTATCCTGTAAGAGTTAAAGCATCACTACACAGTAAATGAGGATGTTTATTGTGGCACTTGAGGGCAGAGCTAGGCCTGTCAACTGGAAACAAATATCCATTGGTAGGAAAATGTTGCAACTCATGTGATACAGCCACATAATGGAACATTATAAGCCTATTTAATGAAGTCTTAGCTATATCTAATGTACTAGAAAGGAGCTCTGGTGGCGTGATGGTTAAAGCATTTGGTTACTAACCAAAAGGTCAGTGGTTTGAACCCACTAGGTGCTTTGCAGGAGAAAGATGAGGTGAAGATTTTATAGCCTTAGAAACTGTATGGGACAGTTCTACTCTGTCCTATAGGGTCTCTATGAGTCAGAATCAACGGATGGCAGTAGGCTTATTATACTTGAGAGTATTTACCATCATATGTTAAGAGAAAACAAGCAAGTGGCTAAATATGTGTATAGAATGATTACATTTTTGTTTCAAAACAAATTTAATATGTATTTTTATGTTTGTAAATGTTTATATGGGTGCAGAAGACAGAACAACCCTGAGGTATGAAAATTATCTCAGATAGGATAAGAATTGGAGAAGTTGTGAGACAAAGAAACTATGCTATGGGTTATCCTGTTTTTCTATTCTAAAATTCCCACCTTTTAATAATTAAGTGCACCACAGAATAATTGCTGGTTTTCCCAGTGTCTTTGCAGTTTTGGAAATTATCCCATTATATCCCAAATGATTATTTGTATATCTATCTATTCATTGGACACTCTGGTAGTGTAGTGTCTAAGACATTTGACTGCTAACCAGAAGGCTGTTGATTCAAGCCAGTCACTCCTTGGAAGGAAGATTGGGCAATCTACTTCTGTAGAGATACTGCCTCAGAAACCCAAGGAGGGGTAGCAACAAGTGGAATCCACTTGACATCAGTGAGTTTGGTTTTTCGTTTGGTTTATCTAGTCACTACACATGAACTTTCTGTGAGCAGCAATAAGATATATTTCTTTTATCTCTAATAATTCGAGATGGTAAGATGCTTTAATTTTTTTTTTTTTTTTTAAATAGGCCAATGAAACTCAGTGGAATTGCATGAAATGACATGTATCTGACCTTGAGCTAGTCTGGGCTAACCTATGTTCTTTCAGATCTGATACAATAAACACCCACCTGCTCTCAGAACCCCTAGCATCTGACCTGGACATGATGACCTGGGGAATTTTCTGCAGTCATCCCTGAATTGCTTTTCATCCTCATTTCTAGCTTATCAAAGAGGAGGCAACATGGGACTCTCATTCCTGTTATTGGCTAATTGTCTATCAACTAAATAGGCTGGAGAAGAGCACAGAGGAAAAAGATGGGCCAATTTATTGCTTTTCTTATATAATGACTTTATTTAACATTTTCTAATAATACTTTCCTCAGTGTCATAATTACGAATTAAAAATTGCTACAACCTCTTGTGAAACTCTGTAACAGGCTCCCCACGCAGTACGATAGCTGTACAGTACCAGGGCATGTAAGTCCATGTGGACCAGTGGAAGGGACAGCAAAGGAGGCTTCCAAACAGATACTTCAAAGAGTATCTCAGGCTCAACAAACTGATGACAGCAGCTCACACCATCAGGTGAGTCTGAAAGGGAAAGGAACCCATGGGAACAGGCAACGAATCTGAACCACTTTGTCATATTATAGAGAGGCTTAGGGAGCCACACCTTAGTTGGTGAATGTAGTCAAGACATTAATAAAAGAAAAATCTAGGAATGTGCTTTTTAAAATAACTTTTGATCTCCAATCATAACCATGCTTCTTATTTTAGATTTATATATATATATAGATATAGATATAGATATAGATATAGATATAGATATAGATATATCAGAAAAGAGCCAAGAAAACATTTAAGTGACAAAGAACCCAAGATATAACCGCTCAATACTTGTGGTGCATTTCCTTCTCTATAAACATCTCTCATGCACTTTAGGTCATATTTGCAAAACTTACTGATTACATAGTTCTGTATCAGTGTAAATTACATTGTAAGCATTTCCCATTGTCATTAAAATTCTTTAAAAGCATTTTAATGGCTGTAAATTTTTCATTTAAATGGCCATGTCATTATTTACCTCCTCCCTCCTCTGTTGGATATCTGGGTCATTTCCAACTTTTGTGATAATTTTAAAATTTGCAATTAAAATTCTTGTATATAATTCTTTGCGTACTTCTCACCAGTTATTTCCTTAGCATATATTTCTTGAAGTAGAATCACTGGAATGAAAAGTGGGATTGTTTGCAAGATTTTTCATACTGACTGCAAAATTTCTTTTTGTAAAGAATTTACCAAGTTACATCCTGGTGAACACAGGTACCTGTCTCACTTGATACTTGTTATTACCCTGGCTACTACCATGTTATAAATTTTGGGAATTTCTTGAACAAAACATGTTCTATTTGAATTTCTCTAAGAATGAAATGAAACTTTCTCTCCCATATAGTTAGAAGGGTGTGGTATTTTCTCTTCTACGAATTATGTGTAGGTGTAAGTCGAACTGACTCAACTGCAGTGAGTTTGCTTTGGTTTGGGATCCTTTCTCCACTTTTATTGGTGCAACAGGATTTGATTTATAAATATATTTGAACTTTCTATATTTTAAGTTTAACTAACCTTTTATTCTAATTCATTTCATTTCCATTTTATTTATGATGTGATTTGCTGGAGAGATATTTTCAATTTTTATGAAAATACAATCAATCTTTTCCTTTCTGATTTTGTAACACCATTTTATGCTTGGAACAAACTTCCCCACTGAGACATCTGATTACTCTTTAAACCAGTCATACTCGTAATGCCTCCATGTCTGAGCACAGCTGGGTGGTTTGCCAACCCTTTCTTCTGAGGCACACTGGAGGGGGCTTGACTGTCTAACCTTTGGTAAGCAGCTGAGTACATTAAAGGTGCTAACCCCAGACAGGGACACTATAACATGAGTCAATTAATCTTTGCATATAATTTTGCATGAGTCAATCAATATGAGTCAATTATTCTTTGCATATGGTTTTGAAATCTACCTGGCTTTTATTTTGATACATGATAGGAGGTGAGAATAAATCCCCTATTCTTGCTTTTTATTTAAACAGCCAATTTTCTCTACCTTAAAAAAATCTTTTCCTTTTTGATTTTTGAGTACTGGCTTCAGCATATACTAAAATTTTCACCATTTTAGAATGTGTTTATGGCTATCTGTTCAGCTAAATTGCTTTTAATTTTATTCTTCCATAAGAACAACATTGTTTGAATTATTGTAGCTTTATGATATCCATTAACATGGTACACAGAAAATTTCCCTTCATTTTTCTTTTTTAAGTGTCAGCTAATACGAAACAGTTATTCTTCTAGAAGAGCTTTAAAATTTTTTTTGTAAAGTGAGAAAATTGAGATTTTCAAATTAATTAGTTAAGAAAAAAAAGCCAAAACCAAACTCACTGCCATCAAGTTGGATTCAACTCACAGCGACCCCTCCTTGGGTTTCCGAGGCAGTATCACTATGGAAATAGATTGCCCACCCTTCCTTCCAAGGAGTGGCTGGTGGGTTTGAACCACCAGCCTTCTGGTTAGCAGTCAAATGCCTTAGCACTATGCCACCAGAGCTCCCAATTAGTTAAGAAAGGTATTTTAAATGATCATTATATTTCTTTTCCAAATTTTCAAATCTTCATTCAATTCAAATATTATCAATCATTACCCACAAATAATAAAGTCACATTTGCAACAAAAGGATCACATCAAATATCTATTAAGACTATTTATAATGTTGTCAATATAGATAACTAGTGACCAGTCTTCATCTATTTAAAATAACCAATTTCATCATTTTCTTAAAGAGTAGAGTAGACCTGGTTAATCTGATGCGTGCAAGCAGCCCGTTGTAAGTCCATTGTACGTTTTCTATCTAGACAAGAATTGTGAATTAATAGCAACAGTGTCATACTGTCACATACAATTAATTATTTTGTTGTTGTTATGTGCCGTCCAGTCAGACCTGACTCATAGTGACCCCTCCTTGGGTTTCTGAGGCAGTATCTCTATAGAAGTAGATTGTCCAACCTTCCTTCCGAGGAGTGGCTGGGGGGTTTGAACCGCCAGCCTTCTGGTGAGCAGTCAAGTGCCTTAGGCACTCTGCTACCAGAGCACCTTCTTGCCATGTGTTGTTGTTGTTGTTATATGACGTCAAGTCGGCCCCAACTCATAGCGACCCCTCCTTGGGTTTCCGAGGCAGTATCAATACGGAAGTAGATTGCCCAACCTTCTTTCCGAGGAATGGCTGGTGGGTTGGACCACTAGCCTTCTGGTTAGCAGCCAAATGCCTTAGGTACTACGCTACCAGAGCGCCTACAATTAATTATAGTATAACTTATATGGTGCCTTTGTTGACTGTATTAGAAGATTCTATAGTAAAGTACTTCAGGAGACAAAAAACTTATCCTTATTTAAATGTAGTTATGCAACATGAATTTTATCTGTTGCCACCAAAGAGTAGGCAATTCAAACTCCAAGAATACTTGACACCTCTGATATGTAAGCAGTGGATGTATCGTTCACTGCCCAAGTGGACAGAGTTCAGCTTTGAGGGGATGGTTCTTATGTTTATATCCTAAAGGTAGGCTGCATTCAACTGAGACCTTTAAATTACAATATTGTCCATAGATAGGAGGTCTGCACCTAAGACTTCTGAATATAATTTACATGCAAACAAGGCTTTCTTCTGCTCATAGTGCCTTAACTTGTCAACTTATTATCACAGGTTTGATGTTATTCAAAAAGTTGGGTGTATGTGTGGGGATCAGCTAATAGGGAAAATCCTTGAGAACTTTAAAAGAGGAAGAATGAGAGAGGGAGGTAAAAAAAAAAAAAAAAGTAAGGTGAGGGAAGGAACGTAAAAAATATACCAGTGAAATAACATCAGGAAAGGGACTAGATGATTAGATTTAATGTGTACAGTCTCTAAATACTTTATCATTTTTTTGGATCAGCTATTTATGTGCCTTCCACTTGTAGTCTTTCCCTCAATTTTGTAATCAGCACAGTCTGATCTTAAGGAAGTTCTTCAGAATATGATCATCTGTAATAGTTTTCAATCACCAAAGAGAAATTAGAGTTCCCTTATTGCTATGTTCTGGGTGAAAGTGTGAGCCGAGAGTAAGCCTCTTAACCAACTGGTAACAAGCGCCTGGTAAAAGCCTCTGCACTGTGCATTCTGGGTGCGCTTTAATCATCAGCTTTTGTGGGCCGGAGCCACTCCAAGGGCTCCTTGCTTCACAGGGAGCAAGTGTCTTGCTGGAGGGCTGGACAGAGAGGTGGAGCATCCCGTGTGAAGACAAATGAAGAGCTGCTTTGTTTCCAGCGTCAAATAATAAAAGAAGAAAAGGACATTTCCACGATGCAGACTTTGTGTGCATGTGTGTGTCTAAACTGTCTTTGTTCTGTGGGAAGACATTTGAAAGAGACTTTGGTGTTCAGTTGTCCTGCTTTGCCACTTTCCTTTTTCCTCCCTCTTCTTCCATTTTCATTTTTAAAGTTGCTACATTCTATTTCATGGACACTTCTTTTTACACTGACTTTTAAAAAATAACTTTTAATTATATAAATAAAGCATGAATCAGTATATCTTATAAACAGTTAAACTATTCCAGATACAATTTCTTTACAACCACAATTTACCACCTAGGTCTGGTGTCTAGTTCCCCAGAAGCCATCTGTTTGGGCTATGTCTTTGCAGACATTTTTCTGTGCTTTTTCAAATACATGCATGTATGTGTGTGTGTACATGAGCCCTCAGAGAGAGTAAGTCCAAAGTTCCTTATTAAATCTAAAAACACAGAAACTTGCACTTGTACTCAAGAAGGCATGTACAACTTTGTTCACCACAGCATTACTTATCATTGAAATATTGGAAACAGCATACTGTCCTTCAGCTGAGAATGACCACATAAACCACGATCTCTCTTCTGCAAAGGCGTTAGTGGTTCCATGGTAGAATTCTCAGCTTCCAAACAGGAAACCAGGTTAGATTTCTAGCCAAAGAAGCTCGTGCTCAGCTACCGCTCATCTGTCAGTGAAGGTCTGTGTGTCGCTATGATGCTGAACAGGTTTCAGTGGAGCTTCCAGACTGAGACTAGGAAGAAAGGCTGTGACCAGCTTGCAACACGAAGCCAGCGGAAACCCTGTGGAGCGCAATGGGCTGATCCACAACTTCACACAAGACTTACCATGTACACGGCGTTGCCCTGACTCTGGGGTGACTCCATGGTGGCTAACAGCGCAATACCACTACCGTCTATTCTAAGGATATGCCAGACAACAGTTAGAACACCAGGGCTCCATGGGTGCTCACCTAAAATGTTGATCAAATTACAGAGCAATGTTGCCCTATGATAACATTGATGTAAAACTCCTTTTAAAGATGTGTTTTCATATTAGTAATATGAAGTTCACTGATTCAGAAGTTGTAGGCATAAAGAAGCTGTTTGAGTATTTGAATGATGAGGCAGGGCATTGGGAGGGGCCTCAGAGACTGCATGCCTACCGGAGGATGTCACTTCAAGTCTGTAGCTCACTCTTCTGCTGCCTTCTCCTTCTTCCATCTGTTTCTATGGGTGAACGTTCCGAGCAGCCAGTCCCTCTTCAGATCCTTTGCAGGGAGGAGAGAAGGTTACGGAGTGTGGCCTCAGCTGCTTACGAATGTAGAGTAATAAAATCCAATCACGCATCCTGGCATGTGGGACAAGAGCTGGGACATGGTGCCCTAGGAGCTGGGCCAGCTGGGTCAGGCCAGGACCTGTCCTTGGGCTGCAGTTCAGGGAGCAGAGGGCATTGTGAGAGATAAAAGATTTGGTGGGGAAAATCCAAACTGAACACCTGGCTGGTCATGATGAATTCAAACAGACTCCGGGACTTCATAGAGAAGGGATGACTCCAAGTGTATGTTCAAGGAGAAAGCAATGGAAAGACAAGACAATTTACGAGGATGGTAGAAGAAAGAAGTGAGAGATTTCCTGGACCGAGGGAAAGTGACTCAACTGCTTTATTATTAGCAGATCTATGTCTAAGATATACAGTACCCTGCATGGTACAAAGAGTTAACGCGCTCAGCTGCTAACAGAAAGGTTGATGGTTCTTCAAGCCCATCCATAAGTACCTCAAAAGAAAGGCCTGGAAATCTCCTTCTGAAAAAGCAGCCACTGAAAACCCCATGGAACACGGTTCCCTGATACACATGGGGTCAGCGTAAGTTGGAATCGACTCGATGGCAAATGATTTATTTTATCAATAATTCACATACCATATAATTCACCCGTTTAAAGTGACAATTCAATGATTTTTCATATATTCACGGATACATGCAACCATCATCACAATCAGTTGTAGAACATTTTTATTACCTCAGAAATTCTGTCCTCTTTAGCCTTCACCCTTCTCCATCTCTTAGCGCCTCCCTGCCGGCCCCTAGTAACCACTAATCTACTTTCTGTCTCCATGGATTTCCCATTTTGGACTTTTATATGAATGAAATAATATAGCATGTCTTTTGTGACCACCTTTTTTCATTTAGCAAAATATTTTCAAGATCCACCTATGTTTAGCAATGATCAGTTCCTTATTCCTTTTTATGGGAGCTCTGGTAGCATAGTGCCTAAGGCATTTGACTGCTAACCAGAAGGCTGGTGGTTCAAACCCACCAGCCACTTCTCGGAAGGAAGATGGGGCAATCTACTTCTGTAGTGATACTGCCTTGGAAATCCAAGGAGGGTTCGCTATGAGTTGGCTCCGACTCGACAGTACATAACAACAACAACATTCCTTTTTATGGATGAATAATATTCCATTGTATGGATAAACCACATTTTGTTTATCCTCTCATCTGTTTTTGACCATCTGAATTGTTGCCACCTTTGGCTGTTGTGAACAATGCTTCTTTTTATAGATTCTTTTAGGGAAGGACATGGTCAGGGCAACAACCTAGCTTAGGCAAAAAATTATTGTAATTTATTTTTAAAAGCTCATACATTTTTTAATCTCTTTGAAGAGATTTATCGTGTCCAAATGAGATCAGGTGACTGGACTCTGAATATATGAACATCTGCACCATTGTATGTGAACATAACCCCAAGCACCAGTCATTATTTAAAATAGATTCTTGTGTCTTTGAAAAACAATCATTGTTTAAAGTGTGCTCCTAAGAATGTGGATTTAATTTAAACTACAAACTTCTTTTCTGTATTTTCTTGCTTCTCTAGACTATAGTCAACATTAGGAATGAACTGTGGAAGACTCGTGACTCCCTTAATGCTCTCCATAAGGAAAGAAGGTAAGGACCAAATGTGTATTTCCCAATATTAACAGCAAAGACAAATCATTAGCACATCTCATTACTTTTACAGGAATATTTTCTACAAAGATTTTAGGTCTTTTTCTTTCTTTCTTTCTTTGTCTCTTTCTTCCTTCCTTCCTTTTTGTGTGTGTGTGTGATTTGGGTGAAAGTTTACAGGACAAATTCATTTTCTAAAAGCAGTTCATACACATTTTGTTTCATGACATTGACTGCAATTCCCCACAATGCAACAGCTCTCTTCCCACTTCCTGCCCGTAGTTTTTCCCTGTGTTCTTCCCTCCCATGCACTCCCACCCCCAGAGTTATCTCCCTGTGCAAACACTGCCCTTCTATTCTGCCATGATTGATTGATCACTCCCAAGGGTGTATCTATCTGCTGTAAATGTTCACCTTATATGCCTGTCTGTTGTTTGGCTAGAAGCCGTAGGAATGAGTTCAGTTTCAGAACTTCAGATATGAAGGATAACATATCTAAGATGTCTAACCAGGCTCTATCAGACCAGCAAACCTGATCTCTTCTTCTTCTTCTTCTTCTTTTTTTTTTTTTTATGATTTTGAGTTTTGTTCCACATTATTTGTCCATTCTATCCAGGATCTCCCGCACCGATCCCCCTCCAAGTTGTTGACAGTGTTAGCTGGGCACCACCTAGTTCTTCTGATCTCACAGTCATTTAGGCAGAGGATCACATGGTCAACCAGTCCTCTGGACTGTTTGTATGCAACTTTGGTTTACTTTATTCTACCATGGTCTTTTTTTCAGCATTGCAAAAGAAAAAAAATCCTTAAGCAGGAATAAACATGTAAGAGATAAAACACATAAAGAGATAAAAGTCTACAGAGGCAGATTTCAGGCCATCTGAGAATTATTTTAAAGTAGTCCAAACTGTTTGTAATAGTGGAGATTTGCCTAGCTCCCTATTGCTGGAAATATTAGCACCCAATGAATTGTGCTTTCCAGAAATACTCCATGAGAATTTCTGCTTTAAACAAGGGAAAAAACACTGGCAGAGTTATGGTGGGGTTAGGGGGTGGGCAACACAGGAAAAAGAGAGTGTATCATTAGTAGCTTTAGCAAGCACAAAGCTTTCGGTACAGAGCAGACTCTAGAAAGGCCTTCTGCAAATGTTTTCGAGTGACTCCTTTCTGAAAAACCCATCATAAATATCCACTTGAAACTCCAATTACAATAAAAAATTTTGGAGTCAGATTTCTGTATTCCCCCAAGTACAACTGTCTGGAAGTTTGAGGATTATCTTTCAGGGTAATCCTGCTTTGGGTGGGTCCCTGACTAAACTCCAAGACATCTTTAAGCTCTATAGAAATCAGGAACATTCATTAATGTTGCATTTCACATCAGAGGATTTATTTGCACAAATTGCACAAATATACAATAACACTGATCAAAGAGCAAAACTCCACTTTCTTTAGTCAATTTTGATTGCACACTTACTATGTACCATGGGCCTGGGGATATAGTAGTAAACAAAAAGAAAAAGAAGAAATATTTGTCTTGTGGAGTTATATTCTAATGGGAATAAAGAGACCAAAAACAAATAATTCTAAGCAATAGAACAAAGCAATATATAAGTAAAATAATAAGTAAGATAGTGTGACTGTCCAAATGTTTGAAGGCTTGAGATGAAGCCAAAATCTAAGACCTCTTCAAACTCTGTATCAATTAGGAATTTTAAAGGCTACGGACACAAGTCAAGCAGGGAAAAGGAAGGGAGGTTCCAGGTACAAGGCTGGGAGTTACTGGTTTCAAATGGCGTAGTCAGGAAAGACCTCACTGAAAATGTGGCATGTGAGCAAATCCTTGAAGGAGGTAAGAAAGTTTGCTGAGCAAGAACCTGGGGGAAGAAGGAAGGTGGGTTCCAGGCAGAGGGAACCAAAAGTGCATAGTTTCTGATGGGTGTGTTCAGAGAATAGCAAAGAGCTCTGTGTGACTGAAGAGCAGCAAGTGAGGAAGAGGAAGCAGGAGATGAGATCAGAGAGGTAACAGGGAGTGTTAGGCATCTTGTAGAGTCATCATGTAGGGTCTTGTTGGCCTCTGTAAGAACTTCAGCTAACCCTAAGTGAGACAGTGAGCCACTGAGGGCTTTGAGCAGAGGAGTAGCATGATCTGCCTTTCAAAAGAATTACCCAGACTGCTTGATTTTTTCTTAAGCCAATGAACAACTAGACTTGGAAAGAAAAGCCAAAGACCCACAATTCCTGAATTGAATCACCATTCCTTCCCTATGGTTTTTGACAAGTGTTAAATGGTTAGCCATGACTTGTATATGATAGGTACATGAGTGTCTCTAGACAAGATGATAATCAGTAAAGCCAATATTCAAATGTAAGTAGCCATAAAGGGTGTGCTGTCAACAGTGATCCACAGCATGCAAGAGAGTTTTTGAAAACACCTCTAACAGCCAATGAAATTCTTAGTTGACTGTATAATGATGGATATGAAGGGCAGGGTGCGTAGCAAATAGTCATAAAGTTTAACATGTCAGATAATCATTGAAGTACAGGCTCCTCCCGGCATCTGCTTCCACAGGGAGGACTTGGCATACAACACGGTAGAGCGCTAGTTTCTGTGCTGGCTTTTTGCCCTTCCAACCTACCCAAATCCCTTCTTTTTGCAGGTTCCTTAAAAAACAGTTAAACCGATACAAAGACAAGCTGAAAGCAATATATGCCTCCCAGGAAGAAAAAAATTACAGATTTGAAACAAAGATTCACCAGCTCACAACCAACCAGGATAGTCTGTGGACCAACCTACAGCAGATGGGACAAGACCTCCAGGTATCAAATGTGTGAGACATTAGCTCTCTAGACTACTTGGAAGTCAGACCCGAACCTTCCAGCTGAGAGAGGGCTGCAGCCTGAAGGGGTCCCTGATAGTATTTGGTCCCTAAACTGTGGGTCTCAGGATCTTTTACATTCTTTTTTTTTTTTTTTT
>NW_006921589.1:25853225-25868712 GCF_000298275.1 Orycteropus afer afer
ATGACATGGTTATATATAATATTTTTAAACTAACTATATTTTTAAAAATACTTCACAGGAAGAATGGCATTATTTTACAGTTTTGTAAACCTCTTTAATGTATGCCTTTAATAAAAGATTGCCAGATTCTCATATTTGGCTCTGCAATCAATCTATTGCAAGATGTTGTTTTGGTTGAAATATATGAAGAAAGTCTGGCTTCACACAAATTTGCAGTTGAAAAAGAAAGGAGTGTTACAACATTACTTACAATATTACAGCCTTTTCAGATAATTGGTGATATTCTTCTTTGGTACCACACCAAAATATAACAACTGGTAGGTTATTAAAGGGCAATATCTATTCCACACTCTGTTTTAATAAAACCTAGTATTCTATGGTGCACTTTGAATGAATTTTCTACCCAATTTTCTACCCGTGCATGACTTTATAGCATCATGCATTGGTCATTTAGAAAATCTTGTTTCACTGACCTACACCAAAGTTCCTAAGACTGACCCTCTTTAATGTTAAAAGAAAAGTCATTAAATCACCACTAATCTCACCAGAAACATTACGAATTGGAAAGCTATCAAGCTTTGAGTGACAGACACACATTTTCTAAAATTCTAATTTTTGCTTGAAAGCTCAACTCTTATAATTTGCAACAAATACCTTTAGTTATTTTCCTTGAAGTGAGTCTCACTTCGTTCATTTTTGTGAAAACATTTGCCAAATACCCAAGTCTGAAAAACCATAGTGTGTCAGTCATTCTTCTCCCCAAGTGCTTGTCCTTCAGTCAAGTTTTGTATTTCATTGTGCATCAGAGTTTTTATGCACCTTTCCTGTTTCAACACACACACTGTTAAAAAGATATGTTATTATTAAAATTAATAACTTGTACTGCTCCATCAAGTGTGGAACTGGCACTTATTTTTTTAACTGCATGGTGTTGAAGAATACCGTGACAATTAGCACTGCTTGCTGATGCTGCGTTGATTAGTCAAGGCACCACCAGTTTTTACTTACTTTTGTTTCTGCAGCATCAGTACAAATGTCAACACAAAGAAAAGGCAAATAATTTCTGAATGTTATTATGAAAGTACTTTT
This sequence comes from Orycteropus afer afer, assembly GCF_000298275.1. Lineage (NCBI taxonomy): Eukaryota > Metazoa > Chordata > Mammalia > Tubulidentata > Orycteropodidae > Orycteropus > Orycteropus afer. Next base: position 25,854,315 of record NW_006921589.1, read on the forward strand.
GATGTCATGGACCTCTAAACGAGTTTTGGAATACCCATCAGGAATCTATTGATGACATATTGAGACCTGAGTATTACAGGAAGCAAACCCTCTTCGACTTTTTACCTGTGGTTTGTCATAGAACCCTTCACACATTACTACCTACAGAGATCATTATAAAAATGTTTTATTATAAGAATCTTCATGTATAAATTCAATGTATGCTGACATTTTCCTAAATCCCTTATGATACTTCTAGGAACTGGACTTTTTAGAACATAGAATCTCCCCAAAATTCCTGGTGACACTCTTTGTGGTAATTAGAATCGGAGCTGTGCCAACTCTTGCAGAGAGTTTTATGTTGACACTGAATTAACAACATAAAATAAAATTTATAGTAATACATTTAGAGAGCAGGAAGAAAAGCCTTGCGTTAGCATTTTCTATTGGAATACTGAAATTCAATCCATTTATGAAAAAAGTAAGATGACTATTAATCTCCTCATAAATGACATTTTCTTTATCTAGGCAGTGTTTCAGCCACTTCATCCTTTGTCTTCTTCCTATCAAAATATGGCTTTGAAGAGTGGCCATCCCTTGGCTAAAAGGTTTTGGAGGGAGGGAGATTCTTCTCAGATCAAGATCATTGAGAAGGGCTCAGAATTGGAACCTCTTCCTAACCCTGCCATTGTTGGCAGAAGTCACCAGAGGCAAACAAATACAGAGTATGCACTACCTAATCCAGAACCATCAGATGCCATTTTGGAGCCAAGGTCAAAGCAAAGCAGCAGGGCACAAAGCCACGCCCAAAAGATGCTAAAGGAAACCCTACTTGGTACTCAGGAAGGATTACTGCAGGATGCTCCTCAATTTATCCCTGCTGAAATGAGCAGTCCTGCTCTGGAACCTGCTGGAAGGAAAGAGACCACTAACGCTGAGGAGAGGAAGGATGAGCTGGAGGAAGAGGAACTGCAAGAACTGCTGTCAAAATGTATGACAGCCTTCACTCTTGAAATGCCATCAGGTAAAGTTGTCTCATAACGTGTTGGCAGCTACAATTCATCTAGTGAGTAACAGTCAGAATTCCACATCTTTTGGATGTCAGTAGCATCTCTGAACTTGTTTCTCTACATCCTAGAATTACAATAATTCATTGAGTTGTTTTGTGCATTAAAAATTATAAACCACGTATGACTTTAGTGCAACATGTGGCACATAATCGTTGGTGATTGTCATAAAGTTGATTCCAACTCATGGTGACTCCATGTGTGGCTAGAACTGCTCCATAGGGATTTCAAGACTTTGACCTTTTGGAAGCAGTCTGCCAACCTTGTCTTCCAAGGCACCCGGGTGGGTTTGAACTGCCAACGTTTCAGCTAGTAGTTGAGTGCTTAACCTTTTGGCACATAATCATTTATGCCATCATAATGCTTATTATTTTGTCATTGTAATAATTATTACTGGCAGCCCTAACTCATATGTACCTGGGCAGTCTGATGTCACCATTTTAAAATGGAAGTAACAGTGGTGTTCTCTTACTAGAGGAGATCTAATTAATTTTCTCTGGTGACAATGGTTAAGTGCTTGGCTACTAACCATCCAAAGGGCCATGGTTAGAACCCATCAGCCACTCTGCAGGAGAAAAGACAAGGTGATCTGCTTCTGTAAACATTATAGCCCAAGAAACCCCACAAGGTAGTTCTCCTTTGTCCCATAGTGTTACAACGAGTTGCAATCTGGTGGATGGCACACAACATAAAACACATAGGTAGTACCATCATTATAACCATCTTTTTCACAAACTATGACTCATTGCTAAATTCTGAAGTTTATTTTTTCTTTTTGTCATCCTTCTTTATCATAGCTATTTCTTCTGATTTGGTGCGGTATTGTCTTATTTCTAGCTAGAATGCTTTATTACCTTATTTTGTATCTATATCCATATCTTCTTTAAGAAAGCCTAAGATTTTTCTTTTGCACTGATCATCCGTCAACTTGTGATAAAAACAAAGGATAACATTCCCTTGTGTTTCTGTGTTACAGCAAGATTTCTCAAAATGTGTCTGAGTTGGTGAACTGTAAAATGGGCACATAATAATGTCAGTTTTTATACAGACCATAGTAGAACCAAGTCAATGAAGTAATTATTTGTTGATCCTAAACAACTCTCTCGGAAGGAAGGTTGGGCAATCCTACTTCTGTAGTGATACTGCCTCAAAAACCCAAGGAGGGGTCACTATGAGTCGGGGCGACTCGACGGCACATAACAACAACAACAACAATACAAACAACTCTACTGTGAATGGAGTTGGAGGTTTAATTTTTGCACTACAGCAAACAAGGTCATAAAGATGCCGGAAGCACACTCAGGCTGCCTGAGGCAAAGACAGGGTGGAACTCCTTGTGCCAGATTCTTAGGCTGACACAAGATTCCACCCACTGAATTTCCATTCAAACATCCTTGGGGTCATGATGAGTTTTAAAAGCAAAGTCAATATCCACTTGATCTTTTTAGGAAAAATGCACATAAAAATTGGGCTTTATAGGAAACTTTTTTAAGTCTTTGACATTATCATCTTGTTTTTATTTCTCCAAATGAGTTTATGAAATGTGCTTATTTTTAACATATTGTTAGCCCTCAATTTTTACTAGGCTGAGCTCTGGTAGCATAGTGCCTAAGGCACTTGACCGCTAACCAGAAGTCTTGCAGTTCAAATGCACCAGCCACTCCTCAGAAGGAACATGGGGCAATCTACTTCTGTAATGATACTGCCTCAGAAACCCAAGGAGGGGTCGCTATGAGTTGGGTCCGACTCAACGGCATGTAACAACAACAATGTGTTACACATTTTAGATTTTTACTAGATTAGGTTGATTATACATGTTTGGAAGACAGTATCCCAAACCTTGTGCAGTTTGATACTTACAGCAAAAAGTTTCATACATATTTTAAGTGACTTTATCAAGTGCTATATATAAATACGTAATTATAGCCATGTACACACACATCATTATATCATTAAGAGGAAAATTATGAAATGATAAAATTTATTTCTAAATTCAGGTGATATAATAATATATAAAGATGAAGTTAATGTTATCCAATATTTCAGAAAATATATAAACCTCAAAAAATTCATCTCTTTCAGTCTCAGTAGAACCAATGTGATGCTTCCATATGAAGTCCATGCAGTATCACCATACAAATGTGCCGATGATCCTAGAATCAAGGTGCACATTTTCTTTTTGTTATTATAATGTTCTATTCTCCTCGATAATTCAACAAATGCTAATTGATGAGATCTAGATTTATAGTCTTGTTTCTTTTACATTAGTCCTATTTCTTTTAAGCATGTAAGCATCAGATCTATATTAATTTTCATGGCTGCTCTTTACATTTTTAAACACTGTCACCTCTAACTCAGCCAGATATTTCTAATTAAGTTTGTATCTTTACTCACTGTGGTATAGATAATGAGCTTGTTTATAAACTCTATGTGGCCATTGTCAAAATGGATTACAAAAGTACATTCCATAATCCATTTATGTTTAACAGAATTGCACTAATCAGGGCCTAAAGTATATTAAGCATGTTGACAATGAACAGGGAAGGAAAACAAATTAAATGAAGATATTGGTTACCTTCACTTTATCACTAACCACCAGATAACAGCCAGCAGTCTCTGATCACGTTACTGTTGTGGTTGGGTGTGCCTAGGTATTGATTCCAATTCATAGTGACATTATAGGGCAGAGCAGAACTACCCCCACAGAGTTTCCTAGGCTGTCAATCTTTACAGGAGCATGTTGCTGGGTCTTTTCTCCCATGAATGGCTAGCGGGTTCAAATCGCTGACTTTTCATTTAGCAGTCAAGGGCTTAACCATTGCATGCCAGAGCTCCTTATGTTACTGTAACAAGTTAGATTTGTTTGTTTGTTTTAATTTGAAGAATGTTGAGAGAATTAGAAAGATTTATCACTTGTAACATGCTAAGATTTACTCAGAGTACCAATATATTTCTCCAGTGTTGTAATTACAGTAGAAGCTGACTACCCTTTTGGATTTCAGATTTGCTAAGGAACCAACTCATGTTAGAAATTAAGATGAACTTTACATTACTTAAAGACTTAATATGATTAAACCAGAAAATCTGATGGTCAGTTTTGGGGAGTTGTTGACATGAACTGATTAGAGTGATTCAGTATCAAGATCTAGGATAACAGGATTTCAAGAGACTTTGAGAGCTTAATGGAAAAGAGAAAGTCATGTAGAAGGGGTTTCCCAAACCTCTTTAAATTCCAAATGTTAGACTGAAAATCAGTAGTAAACAGTTTGATCAAAACTTCCAGCAAAGGTTTAGATTTGAAAGGGAATCTAATGCTACTTGCTTCTGTGTAAAAATGAGGACATAATCCTCTGGTTTGACTTTTTTGTTAAATTATTTTCTCCCCATCCATGAGCCAAATTTCCCCTGAATACATCTCCAAAGGTATTTTCCCTGATTCACTCCCATCTGGTTGTCACCCATTTGTCACTGTGGATTTCAATAATGAGATAGGAATTGGGGGGGTGGAGAAGAGAGTGGGGGATTAGGGGAGGTATGGCTAAGGGTGAGGATAAGAAGACTACTCCAGTTCCTTTCCTCCCTACCTGGATCCACCACTTTAAACTATGGCTTTAACCTCCACATCTAACATTCTGGCAGGCTCATCTTCCAGCCCTGGGTCATTCAGAGACCACATACATTTTTAATTACATCCAAGTGAATTATTTCCCACTGTGATTTCCTTTGGATTGTCCATGTCACAGGTATTTTTATCTAACATCTTATTAGACCCTTATATGTGTTATATTAACTCAGTCTGTACATTTATTAAATTTCAACTGTACACCAAGTGACATACTAGGTACTAGGTGTATATCTTTGGCTATTTCTGATATTTCAAGGGACTGGACCTTACAAAGAAAAACAAACAAAAACAAGAAAAATTCCTGTATATAAAATGGATTATTGCCTCCTGATTTCTCTATTGCTATCTTTTAGGTTTTATCACTGTGGGTGAGTAACAGAATATCCTAAAATAAGTTTGCCTTTGGATAAGGTGTTTTAGTCAGGCAGTAAGAATTTATTTATTCAAGGTCCTTATAGTCCTGGAGAGGAGCTCTGGTAGCGCAGTGCCTAAGGCACATGGCTGCTAACCAGAAGGCTAGTGGTTTAAACCCACCAGCCACTCCTCGGAAGGAAGGTTGGGCAATCTACTTCCATAGTGAAACCGCCTCAGAAACCCAAGGAGGGATCACTATGAGTCAGGTCTGACTCAGTGGCACATAACAACAACAACACTAGTCCTGGAGCAATGTTAGAGGATAGATGGACTAAAAAGACATGAATTCTCACTTATGTTCAACAGAAAACAGCATGGATGGAGACACAATGTATATCATATAATGAAAAATTATATAACTAGCAAAATAAGCTTTTCTACTTCCTATGAGATTTTTATATTTTAATTACACAAGTAATATAATACTACATGTTCTCTATAAAATTAAAGTGCAGAAGTACACATATTTTTTAAATATAAATCCATCATTATGCCCCTGTCCTTCTCACCTGTTTCTTAGCTGTAACCAATATTAACAATTCAACAAGTTTCCTTTCAAAACTTTGTCTATTAATATATGTATGCCTTTACTTTTTCAACCGAAGTTAGGTCATACTAGCTCTTGCTTTTTCAATTGGCAATGTATTTGAGACACTCAGCAGTGACGTGTTTCAAACGTTACATAATATCCCAGGGGAAAATGTATTTACTATTGTATAATTAAGTTGCTTCCAATCTTTTATTATCATTAAAAAATGCCTTGGTGTGTATCCTTGTAACATATTTCTTTGTACTCATATGTAAATATATTTTTCTAGTATCAATTCCTAGGAAAGAACTCTTAGGTTCAAGTTTATGCCTATCAGACTTTTGGTTGCTAACTGCCAAATTGTAGATCTTTCCACAGTACAATCCCTATTACAACAGATCATAGGTGACCACTTAAACAATTCATCAAATAGCTACTGAGCAGTGGTTCTCAAAATGGTCCCCATACTGGCAGCATCAGTATCACCTGAGAATTGCTTACAAACACAAATTTTCTGGCCCCACTGAAGACATACTGAATCAGAGACCTAACAAGCTGTTTGAACCAACCCTCTTGGTGATTCTGATATACACTAGAGTTTGGCAACCACTGCTCTTGAGTGGGCTTCTAGCAACTCAGGTCTGTGCTAGGAACCATGAGAAAATGTTCGTTAAGAACCCACACACTGGTTGAATTAGTAGTATTGTTCATGGTAACTAACAGTCATCATATTTGCTAACCAGCTTAGAGAAAGGACATTGTCATCAGGAACTGAGGAGAGATGGGTTCTATTTCTCTTCTGTGCTACAGTTTTATAAAAATCAGTTTGAGAACCTACAGGTGCATTTCTCTGAAGGACTCACATGTTTGTTGATTTCAGGTCAGCAATCTTCTGTAAACATGGACCTGTACTGTGGAGCTCAGCAGGTGAGCAGGGCTTTCTCTGCCCTGATTGATCAAATCACCTCGCCCAACTTGAAGTAGGAAGAGTCCAGGCCCAAAGGCCCTTTGGAGTGATGATGAAACACATCTTCAAAATCTGTGTTAAAACACTTTGAAGCCTCTCTCACAGTGTGAACTATGAACAGAAGTTTTATTTTTACTCTCTCTATTCATTTATCTTACTTCTTCAGAGTAAAGCCTGGAGGTGAAGGTTGGTGGAGGTTTCAAAAAGGAAAGAAGGTAACAAGAAGTCAAATTCAACAGTCCTGTGTTTCTGTGACAGGGCCATTCATTCTTACCTTGAATATTTTGGGAGTAATTTTCAAGTGGGTGATTTATATGAACACATGCAACTATCTTCTTCAAGTATCATTTAAATTACTGAATTGATGACCTAATTTTCTATCTGGATGTTCCTGCTAGGGAATTGGCTTGGCAAATCACAGAAGACCCTCCTCCAAAAAACAAAAAACATGAAACCATTGCCTTCAAGTTGATCTTCAATCCTCAGAGCCATTTAATTGGTCAGGTCCCTTTATGGCCTAGGGCTTTTCTGAATCTCAATTCCATGATGCAAGTCCCTTCAGTTTTCTTGTAGATATATTGATGGGAAGATTGGTTGACTGATTGATTACTTCCCCCACCTACTTTGAGGTGACTTAACATAAAACACAATGTATTCATATCCTATGGATGCTGTAACAAAATACCATAGAATAAAAAAAAAAAAAAACACTGCCATCAAGTCAATTCCAACTCCTAGTGACCCTATAGGGAAGAGTAGAACTGTTCCATTGGGTTTCTAAGTTTGTAAATCTTTACAGAAGCAGACTGCCTCATCCTCCCATGGAATGGATGGTAGATTCAAACTGCCAACCTTTCGGTTAGCAGCCAAATGCAGACTAGAGATCAGAATCAGGGTATCAGCTGTGTTGATTCCTTCTGAATATTCTCAAAGAGAATGGTTCCATTCCTCCCTCCTAGCTTCCGATGACTCCTGGCGATGCTTGATGTTGCTTGGCTTGCACCTGTGTCCAGCTCACATGATTGCCCTTCCTTTGCCTGTATCTGTCTCCATGCTTGTTCTCTTTTATAATACACTACTCAGATGGGATTAGATGTGCTCTCATGTTAACTGATAACACCTTCATAGACTCTATGTCCAAACAAGGTCACGTTCACAGGTACCAGGGTTAGGACTTCAACATATCTTTTTGAGAGACACAATTCGGTCCATAACACACAGGTCCCCTATGATCAGGCCCAATTAAAAGCATTATCATTTCCATTAATAGAAGCACAGTGGGGACAGAGGCTTGGGGAAATAATCAGAATGTCTCTAATATTTCAGTCATTCCCTCATACATGTGTCCCATGTGAACTATTGTTTTTAACTTAGTGTTGCCTTTAACTTGACTTATTCTTTGGGAAAAGTAAAATTTTTAAAAGGACAATTTATAGAATTCTTATAAATCATAAACCAGTATCACTTGCTATAAATAAAAGATAATCATTAAAATACATATAAACTGTTAAAATAAAACTTGTTCATCCTCATATGACTTGTGTAATCTCTTGGGCCATCAGTGACATCACTGTGTAAGATATAGGTGCCTTGCCCTGGAGGAGGCAATGATGCCATCCCTTGGTATCATCAGGAAATGTGTCCTAGTTGCCTACTGGTGCTATAACATAAGTAGTACTAGGGAATGGCTTTAAAAGACAAATTCATTTTTTCACAGTTTAGGAGGCCAGAAGTCTGAATTCAGGGTGCCAGCTCTAGGGGAGAGCTGTCTATCTCTGTTAGTCTGGGAGAAAGTCCTTGTCTTTTCAGCCTGTTTTCTGGTTCCTTAGACATCTCCGTGTGGCTTGGCATTAATTTTTCCCCCATCTCTGTTTCTCTAGCTTGCTTCTATAGTCTCTTTTTATATCTCTAAAGAGATTGACTCAATATACACCTACACTGATCTTGCCTAATTAACACAACAAAGACACCCCTTTCTGAAATGGAATTATAACCACAGGCATGCCATTGTTGTTGGGTTCTATTGAGTTGGTTTTGACTCATAGCAACCCCATGTACAACAGAAGGAGAAACTGCCTGGTCCTCTACCATCCTCACAATATTGGTAGCCACTGTGTCCAGCTATCTCATTAAGGTCTTCCCCTTTTTTTGCTGACCTTCTATTTTACCAACATCCTTTTCCTGAGACTGATCCCTTCTGAACATGACCAAGTATGACAAAGTCTGGCCATTCTTGCTTCAAAGGAGCATTCCAGCTGCACTTCTTCCAAGACAGATTTGTTTGCTTTTCTGGAAGTCCATGGTATTTTTAATATTCTTCTCCAACACCACAATTCAAATACATCAATTTTTCTTTGGTCTTCCTTATTCATTATCCAGTTTTCACATGTATATGAGGGTATTGAAGTACCATGGTTTGGATCAAGTGCTCCTTAGTCTTCAAAGTGATATCTTTCCTCTTAAACACTTTAAAGAGGTCTTTTGCAGCAGATTCACCCAGTGCAATACAACTTTTGATTTCTTGACTGCTGCTTTCTCTCTAGTAGTGTAGTGCCTAAGGCACTTGACTGCTAACCAGAAGGCTGGCGGTTCATACCCACCAGCCACTCCTCAGAAGGAAGATGGGGCAATCTACTTGCGTAGTGATACCGCCTCAGAAACCCAAGGAGGGGTCGCTATGAGTTGGGTCCGACTCGAGGCACATAACAACAACAACAGCTTTCATAGGTGTTGATTGTGGATCCAAGTAAAATGAAGTCTTTGATAACTTCATTTTTTTCTCCATTGATCATGACGCTCATTATTGGTCCAGTTATGAGGATTTTTGTTTTCTTTATATTGGGGTGTAATTCAAACTGAAAGCTGTAGTCTCTGACCTTCATCAGTCATCTTCACTTTCAGCAAGTTAGGTTGTGTCACTTGCATATCTCAGGTTGTAAATAAGTCTTCCTCCAATCCTGATGCTGTGTTCTTCTTCATATAGTCCAGCTTCTTGCATTATATGCTCAACATACAGATTGATAAGTATGGTGAAAGTGTAAAGCCTTGACACACACTTCTCTTTTTCTGTTTGAATGACTACTGCACCTTGGTCTATGTATAGTTTCCTGATGATCACAATGAAATGTTCTGGAATTCCCATTCTTTGCTATGTTATCATATCTTGCTATGATCGACAGAGTTGAATGTCTTTGCATAGTCAATAAAACACAGGTAAACATCTTTCTGGTATTCTCTACTTTCAGCCAAGATCCATCTGACATCAACGATGATATCCCTCATTCCATGTCCTCTCCTAAACCCGGTTTGAATTTCTGGAAATTCCCTGTTGATGTACTGCTGCAAACATTTTTTTGCATTATTTTCAGCAAAATTTTACTTGCATGTGATATTGATACTATTTTGAGAATTTCTGCATTCTGATGGATCATCTTTCTTTGCAAGAGGCACAAATACAGATCTCTTCCAATCAGTTGGCTAGGTAGCTGTCTTCCAAATTTCATGACATAAATTAGTGAAGCTTCTAGCATTGCAGCCATTTGTTGAAACATCTCAATGGGTATTTTGTCAGTTCCAAGAAACTTGCTTTTGCCAGTGCCTTCAGTGCAGCTTGGACTTTGTCCTTCAGTATCAACGGTTCTTGATCATATACTACCTTCTGAAATGACTGAACATTGAACAATTCTTTTTGGTACTATGACTCTGTCTATTCCTTCCATCCTATTAAGTTTAATTTATCTTAACAGCCAAAAGAAATACCCACTTTTCCAAATAACTCAACTTTTTTAATAATTGATAAGCATGGATTCCAACTCATATGTCATTTGGTGGCATTCATGTTATATGTTTTATGAGTATTGAGAGTTTTCAGAAAAGACAAAAAATATTCTTATTTCTAAGAATCTTTCACTTGATTCACTATTACAAAGTAATAATACATTTTTAAAATTGACTTTCAAATTTGTATATAAAAATAAACTAGCCATCAGTCAAAAAAGTTTCAGATTAGATGTTTTGCCTCACTTAAAAGTTTAGAAAAAAAAAGAGTTTAGAAATAATTACACATAAACCATAATTTAATAATTGTAATTTACTCAGACTTTCAGTGTGTTTTTAGATTCTTTCTGCTATATCAACAACCTAAGTGATCAGAGTTTTGTTGTTGTTGTTAAGCACCACTGAGTAAGTTCTGACTCATAGCAACTGTATCTAAAACAGGACAAAATACTGCCCAGTCCTACACCATCCTTACAATAGCTGTCATGTTTCAGTCCGTTGTTGCAGCCACTGTGTTAATCCATCTCAATGAGGGTTTTCCTCTTTTTCACTGATCCTCTACTTTACCCAGCATGATGACCTTCTACAGGGACTTGTCTCTCCTGATAACATGTCCAAAATGCATAAGATGAAATCTCATCATCCTCACCTCTAAGGAGCATTCTGGCTGCACTTCCTCCAAGACAGATTGTTCATTCTACTGGAAGTCTGTGGTATATTCAGTATTCTTAGTCAACATCATACATAATTCAAAGGCATCAAATCTTCAGTAGTCCTTATTCATTCTCCAGCTTTTGCATACATGTGAGGTGATTGAAAATACCTGGCTTGGCATACCTTGCTTCTCAAAGTGACATCTTTCCTTGTTAACACTTTAAAGAGGTCTTCGGTACAGATTTGTCCAATGCCATACGTCATTTGAATTCCTGACTACTGCTTTCATAGGCATTGATTGTGAATCCAAGTAAAACGAAATCCTTGACAACTTCAATCTTTTCTCCATTTATCATGATGTTGCTTATTGGTCCAGCTGTGAGATTTTTGTTTTCTTTATGTTGAGGTATAATCCATACTAAATGCTGTAGCCTTTGCTCTTCATCAGTGTTCTGGTTACCTAGTGCCACTCTGACAGGAATATACCACAAATGGGATGGCTTAAACAAACAGGAGTTTATTCTTACAATTTGGAGGCTTTAAGTTCACGTTCAAAGTGCCAGGCTGTACGGTCTGGGTGAAAGCTCTCAGCCATGGGCTTCAGCTCTGCCTCCAGCTCCTGGCCCACTGAAGCTAGAGGCTTTTCTTCACTCAGACAGTTGCTGGCTGCCAAGGCTGCTAAGCCCAAGGTTGACAAGTAAAAAGGCACAGTCCCAATGTTACCAAACCACATGGCAGGCCATTAACTTAAGTCCATTGTAATTCCCAAGGTCGGCAGAGCGTGGCAGGCTGCTGAACAACAACATGACTCCATGAAGGGTCCAAGCATGCCATAAGCTAGAGACCATTTCCTAAGCCACTGCTAATATACAGGAAGCAGACCACATACCTAAAGGCATACTCAGCTGCTCACAGTAGATTCCACCATGGAGTTGATTATCAGTCTCATCATGGGGAATACTACATCCAGCTGTCCAGCCACTCATCCAGGCCCAGCCAAAGTGACACAAAAGCATAACCACCACAATCAGTAAGTGTTTCAAGTCTTCTTCACTTTCAGCAAGCAAGGCTTTGTTATCTGTGTATCACAAATTGTTAATGAGTCCTCCTCCAATCCTGATACTGTGCTCTTCTTCCTATAGTCTGGCTTCTTGGGTTATTTGCTCAGCATACAGATTGGATAAGTATGGTGAAAGGATATAACCCTGACACACATCTTTCATTATTTTAAACCATACGGTATCCCTTGTTCTTTATGAACAACTGCTTCTTGGTCTATTTGAACACAAGAACACTATTAAGTGTTCTGGAATTCCCATTCTTCTCGATGTTATCCATAATTTGTTATGATTCACACAGTTGAATGCCTTTGCATAGTCAAAAAAAAAAAAGTAAACCTTTTTCTGGTATTCTTTGCTTCCACCAAGATCCATCTGACTTCAGAAATGATATCCCTCATTCCATGCCCTTTTCTGAATTCAGCTTGAATTTCTAGCAGTTCTTGTCTGTGTACTGCAACTTTTTTTTTAATTATCTCAACTTTTTTTTAAATTATCTTCAGCAAAATTTTACTTGTGTGTGATATTAATGATATTGTTTGATAATTTATGCATTCTGTTGGATCATCTGTCTTTGAAATGGACACAAATACGGATATCTTCCACTTGGTTGGCCAGGTATCTGTCTTCCAAATATCTTTGCATAGACAAATGAGTGCTTCCAGCCTTCTATCCTTTTGTTGAAACATCTCAATTGGTATGCCATCAGTTCCTGGAACCTTGATTTTTCACCAGTGCCTTTGATGTAGCTTGGACTTCTTCCTTAAATACCATTGGTTCTTTTGGTTAGCAGCCAAATGCATTAACCATGCCACAAGAGCTCCTTAATGCCATTGGTTCTTGATCATATGCTACCTCCTGAAATGGTTGAACATCAATCAATTCTTTTAGCTACAGAGACTCTGTGTCTTCTTTCCATCTTCTTTTAAAGCTTCCTGCGTTGCTCAATATTTTTCCCATAGAATATTTCACTATTACAACCCAAGGCTTGAATTTTTCTTCAATTCTTTCAGCTTGAGAAGTGCTGAGAATTTTCTTCCCTTTTAATTTTATAACTCCAGGCCTTTGCACATTCCATTTTAATATGTTGCTTTATCTTCACTCGCTGTCCTCTGAAATCTTCTGTTTAGCTCTTTTACTTCATCATTTCTTCCATTTGCTTTTGCCACTCTCTGTTCAAGACCATGTTTCAGAGTCTCTTTTGACATCCATTTTGGTCTTTTCTTTTTTTCTTGTCCTTAAATGACCTTTTGCTTCCTCCATAAATGATGTCCTTGATGTCATCCCACAACTCATCTGGTCTTTGGTCATTAGTGTTCAGTGTGTTAAATGTATTCTTGAGACGCTCTCCAAACTCAGGCAGGATACATTCAAGGTTGTATCCTGGCTCTTGTGGACTTCTAATTTTCTTCAGCTTCAACCTGAACTTGCATATGAGCAATTGATAGTCTGTTCTGCAGTTGGCCCCTGGCCGTCTTCTGACTGATGATGTTGAGATTCTGCATCTCTTTCTTCTTTGTACAGTTTCAGAACTATGAAAAAATACTAAAAGACTCTGCAACCTAGGGAAGGAAATTTTCTATTGGTTACGAGGGATGGGAGAGGAGAGGAGGAAAAATTGCTGATTAGTTAAGAGATATATGTTGATTTGGGTGAAGGAAAAGGAAATATAACAAATGTGTGTGAACAGTATAATATCACTAAGGAAAAGGACAACACAGAGAGATGCCCAAGAGCTGCAAACAACAAAGGTAAATACTATTGCTTACATGATACTTTATTATCAGTAATAACAAACACTAGTCTATGGGTAGATACACATGTAGACAGGCAGGAAGATCAGGCAAAAAGGGATATACCCATGACCATACATAAGTTTGTCAGATGATATTCCCACATGTGCATTTGTATGTGCTATAAAAGTGTCCAAATACATTATAGAGCTAATAGAGGACAAAGGATAACTTCTTACCCACAACCAAGCACCTTGAGGTAGTGAGTCACTGGACTTGTGGGCTTAGGACCATGGTCACAGGGAACATTGAGCTCAATTGGCACAACATAGTACACACAAACATTATTCTACATTCTGAATGTGGGGTCTTAAAAGCTTACAAGCAGCCATCTGAGATGCAACCATTGGTCTCTCCTGGAGCAAAGAAGACTGAAGAAAATCAAAGACATATGGAAACAATTAGTCCTAGGGACAAATGGACCATGGGAACCTAAGCCTACATGACCCTGAGACCAGAAGAATAAGATGGTGCTTGGCTACCAATGCCAACCACTTGGAAAGGGATCAAAATTAGAAATCCTGGATACAATGGG
>NW_006921589.1:25869082-25876179 GCF_000298275.1 Orycteropus afer afer
GATTGTTCTCTCCAAGGAGTGTATCTACCTGAGGTAAATGTTCAACTCATATGCCTGTCTTTTGTTTGGCTGGAAACCACAGGTGTGGGTTCAATGGAATTAGATTCACTCTTGTGAATTAGCTCTCAGCCAAACTACAACTATGCCAGAGAGATGCATACCTTAGAATAGTCAAGGGCAGGAAGAAAACTAGACAGTCAGGAATGCATAGGTGAGAAGGACACAGGGAAGGGGTAACCACAGGAAGGAGGGAGGAGGAGAGCTATTACATTGTGGGGATTGTAATCCATGTTGTGAAATGTCCTGTTGAGTGTAAAATTAACCTGCTTTGTAAATTGCACCCAAATCATAATAAAAATATTTTTAACAAAAAGAAGGCAAATAGATCTTGAAAAAGGAAGAAGAAAAACAGATTCTGCAACCTAGATGTGAAAACTAAAACCACAAATTCTTGGAAGAAAATGCAGGGGTGCTGCTATTTTAACAATAGATAATTTTAACAATAGATCATCTACTATAAAATAAAAGCACAAGCAATGAAAGATGAAACACATGAATGAGACTTCATAAAAAGGAAAAACTTTTGTTTATCAAAAGACTTACCAAAAAAGTGAAAAGCTGTGTTTCTTGGTTCTCTTGTTGTTGTTGTTATTATGTGCCGTTGAGTCAGACCTAGTGCTGCTATAGCACAAGTGGACGCCTTAACAAACAGGAATTTATTCTCTTACAGTTTAGGAGGCTAGAAGTTGACCTTGGCCTTCAGTTCTGCCTCTTATTCCAGGTCCATTGGAGCTAGAGGAGTCTCCTAACTCAGGCAACTGCCAGCTACTGAGGCTGACGTACCCAAGATTGACAGGTAAAATGGCGCAATCCCAAGATCATCAGGCAGAACAGCAGACCACTGGTTTAAGTGCAGGAGCTGGAGAGGAAGACTTAGCCAAATACAGAATCCAAAGGTGCCAAAGAGCTAGAGACCTTTTTTCAAAGCTTCTCCTTTTATACTAGAAGCAGGCCACACCCCCAAAGGCAGCTCCCTTTCCACTGATTAACATCTCACAGCAGATTCCACTGTGGAAGTGATTACAATCTTATCATAAGGAATACCATACAGCTGCCAAGCCACTCAAAACCACTGCCCAGCCAAGTTGACAAACGGCCTTAACTACCACAGCAAGCTACCAACTGGGAGAATATCTTTGGAAACCATATATATGATCAGAATTTAATAGCTAAAACACATATAAACCTTTGATAACTTAACAACAGGAAGACAAATAACTCAATCATAAAATGGTCAAAGGACTTGAATAGATACTTTGCTAAAGAGGACAGTCACATCACCATCAAATACGTGAAAAGATGCTCAACATCATTAACCATTAGAGAGAAGCAAATCAAAACCACGGTGAGATATCATTTCACTCTCAGGAGGGCAGCTAAAGGAGCTCTGGTGGCTCAGTGCCTAAGGCATTTGACTGCTAACCGGAAGGTTGGTGATTCAAACCCACCAGACGCTCCATGGAAGAATGATGGGGAATCAACTCATGGCAGTGAGTTTCTTTGTTTGTTTGTTTTTGAAGGGCAGCTAAGATTTAAAAACAAACAACTACAACAACAAAACAGAAGATAACAAATGTTGAATGTTGATGAAATGTGGGGAAAGTGGAACTCTTACCCATTCCTGGTAGGAATGCAAAATGACACAGTGGATGTAGAAAATGGCATGGCTGTTATTCAAAAAACTAAAAACAGAACTACCATATGGCCCAGCAATTCCACTACTAGGTATATACCCAAAAGACTTGAAAGCAGAGACTGAAACAGAGATTTGTACACCAATGTTCATTAAAAATAAGAATTATCATTTATTACAATGTATAATTAAGAAACTCTGGTGGTGTAGTGGTTAAGGCATTTGGCTGCTAACCAAAAAAAGTCGGCGTTTCAAACCCAGCAGCTGCTCCTTGGAAGAAAGATGAGGCAGTCTGCTTTTGTAAAGATTTACAGCCTTCAAAACCCAATGCAGGTCACTATGAGTTGGAATCAACTCGATGGAAGTGAGTTTCGTTTATAATAAATAATTAATATATATTATATGTTGTTGTTATGTGCCGTCAAGTCAGACCCGACTCATAGTGACCCCTCCTTGGGTTTCCTAGGCAGCATCACTACGGAAGTAGATTGCCCCATCTTCCTTCCCAGGAGTGGCTGGTGGGTTTGAACCGCCAGCCTTCTGGTTAGCAGTCAGATGCCTTTGGCACTGTGCCACTAGAGCTCTTTCAGTAGGAACTTTTAAATTTACTTTCTAGTGTATGGTCAATGTATTTCCTTATGTACAATATATTTTGGCTTAAAAGAAAAAGTTCTTAGACCCTGAGAGTGGGAAATAAAAGGCAAACAAACCAAGCACGCTTTTCATTTACCCTCCCGAACTTGTATTCTTGGGCTAAATTGTTCTCTGGAATGTTTGCACTTCAATTGATCTTACTCTTTCATCTCATTCATTCCACAGTAACAACTCTCCACACTGTGCCTGTCAAGTACTGGGATTACCAAAAAAAGGAAAAAAAATGCTAAAAGGACAACAGCCTCTGACCCCAAGTCAATGGAATTAATATAATCGAAGTGTGGAGAATTTAGCATTACAATGGTTATAATTTTTGAGAGAGAAAACTAAGGAGAGAGTGGGGTTTTTGTTTTTGTGAGTTTTTGCTTTTGTGTGGGGGTAGTGGGCTAGGGAGGATTTGGAGAGAGTAAGCAGACTGCCTCATCTTTCTCCTGCAGAGTGGCTGGTGGGTTTGAACCACTGACCTTTTAGTTAGCAGCTGAATGCTTTAACCACTTTTAACCAAGGAAGCAGTGAGGAGTTCAAGTTGACTGCTTCTCCATCCCACTCTCACTTGGCCCCACCTCACCTCTTTCCCGCTGGCCTCACACTTCTTCCTCCAGCTACCAGTTTTGCTCTCGGACCCCTCCCTCCTTTGCATCTCTCTATTTCAAATAGCTTATAGCTTCCTTTGAAATAGAGAGATGCAAAGGAGGGAGGGGTCGGGCCGACTCGACTCGAGGGCACATAACAACAACAACAAAGCTTCCTTTTGGCAGCTTTCTATTTGGCATGCCAATAGAAAAAGACCAGAATAAATGTTGCATGGCAAACATTTTTAAAATGTGATTTCATTCGTGGAGTATTCATACCATGAAATACCACTCAGCGGTAGAAAGGAAAAAAATGATTGATCCCCATAACTTGGATGAATCAGAAGGGGATTATGCCAAGTGATAAAAAGCCAACCTCAAAAGGTTGCATACTATATGATTACATTTATGTAAAATTTCTGAAATGACAAAATTAAAGGGGTGGACAACAGATTAGTAGTTTCCAGGGTTTAAGGAAGTGAGGTGGGGAGGGTAGGTACCAGAGAAAGCACAAGGGATCCTTGTGATGGAACTGTTCTGTATCTTGACTGTGGTGGTATTTACGCAAATCTACATATGTGGCAATACTGTATAGAACTAAATACACACCCACTTGAGTGCATATAATACTGGTGAAATCTGAATAAGTCAGTGGATTATATCAATATCAGTTTTCTGGTTGTGCTATTGTAGTATAGTTATGGAGAGTGTTACCACTGGGGAAAATTGGGTAAAGAGTATTATTTCTTACAAGTGCATGTGAATCTACAGTTATCTCAAATGAAAGTATTCTAAAAAGGTGAATATGTCAATGTGAATATGTCTAACAACCCAACATCTAATGAATTTTGCCAAAGTGCTTCTGTGCTTTCTTTCTCTGTATGTGTGACTAGATCAACATGCTTAACAATAGTGTACAAAGTAATAGTGTCTTAGAGTTACAATGCTCAAAAACAAACAACAACAACAACAACAACAAAAAAAAAACACCTGCCATCGAGTCAATTCCAACTCGTAGTGACCTTATAGGACAGCATAGAACTGCCCTATAGGGTTTCCAAAGTTGTAAATCTTTACAGAAGCAGACTCCCTCATCTGTCTCCTGCAGAGTGTCTGATGGGTTTGAACCACTGACCTTTTTGTTAGCAGCTGAATGCTTTAACCACTGTGCCAGCAGAGCTCCTAATAGTGCTCTAGAGAAGCACTATTTTATATAGATGGATGGATAGATAGATAGATGGATGGATATATAGATAGATAGAGATATATTTTTAAAAAACAACTCACTGCCATCGAGTCAATTCTGACTCATAGTGACCCCCCATTGGGTTTCTGAGGCTGTAAATCTTTATGGAAGTAGATCACCCCATCTTCCTTCCACAGAGCAGCTGGTGGGTTTGAACTGCTGACTTTCTGGTTAGCAGCCAAATGCCTTTTCCACTATGCCAACAATCTCTCTCTTTCTCTCTTTCCTTTCTTTTTTTTTTTCTTTCTTTCTTTTTTTTCTTTCTCTCTTTCCCTTACTTCCCTCTTTCTCTCTCTCTCCTTCCATCTCTTCCTCCCTCCCTCTCTGCAAATGAAAATAATTCACACAGTTGTAGAGGTTGGCAAGTCCCAAGTCTGTGGGTCAAGTATCAGGCTGTAGGCTTCTCCTGAGTCACGTAGCTTCAGGGACTGACAAACCCAAGGACAGCAGGTCAGATGGCAGGCTACTGGCTCATGGGCTGCAGAGGCTGATGAATCCAAAATATGTAGGTAAGAAGATGATGAGCTGGATGGAGGATCGAGAGCAAGTTTTGCCAGAATGTCCATATTAGGTGTAGGCCACATTCCCAAGGAAAATCCCCTTACAACTGATTGGCTGATCACATAAGATCATATCACAGAGGATGATTACATCATTTCATAACTGCCAAATTACACATTACATAACTGCCAAACAACTGAGGATCATGGCATTGACACTCAATCTTAACCATCAAAAATAGCTAACATTTTTTTACTTAGAACTAATAGTGTCCTAAGAACTTTATATGTATTAGCTCATTTAATCCTCACAACAAATCTAAAAAGTACATATATTGTTTTATAGATGAGCAAACTGAGGAACAAAAGAGGTTCAGTAACTGGTCTAAAGTCATTTGACCATACTTGATAAAGTTGGGCTGGGAATGTGGATCTTGACCTGTACTCTAACCACTGCTATATACTTTCTTTCAGTACCTGTGGTTATAATTCAAATATTTCACTTGTTGTCTTGATCTATATTACATCCAGAGAGGCTGTGGGTTTTTATTTATATTGTCAATAGTTCCTAATACTATTTCCAGGTGAAATAATGTCCAGTTGGATAAGATTAGGGCTAATTTATCCCAATTGGATATCATACAAATCATTCAAATTTTCTTCTCAGTCTATCACAAATATTTAATTTAGTTTCTGTCATTCAGTGTATCTGCTCTTTTACTTACTTCATCCCATCTTGTTCCTTACAAGTTTAATAAACATGCCCTAGAACATGGGTCACCAAACTCTAGCCCATGGGATAAATATTGCCTACTACCAAGTTTTGCATAAGCTGTGAGCTAGGAGTGGTTTATACATATACATATACACATACACATACATATACATATTATATATAGGTATTTTTTAATGGTTGAAAAGAAGAATGTTTCATGACTCACAAATTATATGGATTTAAAATTCAGTGTCTATAAATAAAGTTTTATTGGACGAGAGCAATGCACATTCATTTATGTATTGTCTGGCTGCTTTCTTTCTACAGAGGTATAACTGATTAGTTGCAGCAGAGATTAGATGGCCCATAATGCCTCAAATATTTCCTACTTGACACAAATAAAATTTACAGAGAAATTTGCCAGCCCCTTCTGTAGAGTACCCAGGGGAAGGAAGAGCAAAGGGCAGGTACTTTCATAAGCATGTTCTCCAAGAGTGATGCCTTTATCACAAATTATAAAAGATATGAGCTCGTGTGATGTTTTTTAAGAATATGGTGACAAGACATTCATGAAGGCATGAAGCAAACTATGCAAAGATACAGAAAAGTAGACAAAAAGTAGCAGCTTTTTAATGTGCTCACTTTCTCAACCAACCAAAACCTGGACCTGGGCCCCCTCCTCCAGCCCTTTCCCCAGGCCTGTGTCCCCATTGCTAGGATCTGTCTAATCCTCAGATGCAACTGTGATAATAACCATTTACATAGGATTCCTAGTTGGTGGTGCTGTGGTTAAAGCATTGGGCTGCTAGCCAAAGAATCAGCAATTCAAACCCACCAGCCACTTCCTGGAAGAAAAACAAGGAGTCTACATGTGTAAAGACTGACAACCTTGAGTCTGTGACCAGCATGATGACACTAGGGGAAAGGAAGGACACTGAAATGTGCACATAACATATAGACCACAGAGGCAAATACTAGTACATGCACAATACTCAATTATACTAACACCAAACACCAGGCTATGGATAAATGCATAGACAGGGACAAGATCAGGTTGGGGTAGATGAACAGGAATATACCCTGGAACAAGGATAGATCTGCTGAAAATAATCTTACATATGCACCTATGCCACAAAATTAGCCACTTACATTACAGAAGCAACAGAAGACAGAGTTGGCATAACTTCTCAGGGACAACCAAACACCTTGAAAGAGAGAATCACCAGGCCTGCTGTGGTAGTTAAAATTGTATGTCAACTTGGCTGGGCGTGGCTGAGTGACTGGGAAGCTGGTGATAGTTATTGCCCATGATGAGACTGGCAATCAACTCCATGGTGGGATCTATCACAAGCAGCCTTTGGGATGTGGTCTGCTTCCTGTATCTAAGGAGAAGCCTTGGGAATTGTCTCTCACCTATGGCACACTTGGACCCTGTATGTAGCCGTGTCATTGCTCAGCAGCCTGCTATGCTCTGCTGACCTTGGAACTTATAATGGACTTAAGTTAATGGTCTGCCGTGTGGTTGGTAACATTAGGACTGAGCCTTTTTACTTGTCAACCTTGGGGTTTCTCAGCCTCAGCAGCCAGCAACTGTCTAAATCAAGAAATCCCTCTAGCTCCAGTGGGCCAGGAGCAGGAGGCAGAGCTGGACCCCAAAGTTGAGGGGCTTTCACCTAGCCCCTAGAGCCTGGCACTTTGAACTTGGACTTAAAGCCTC
>NW_006921589.1:25877009-25888934 GCF_000298275.1 Orycteropus afer afer
GCTACTCGCCAAAGTAGTAGGTGGAACAATGTTTTGTATAGTATGTTATGCCAATTGAGCTTGATGAGTGACTGGAGTCTTAAAAGCTTTTGAGCAGCCATCTAACATGCAATTATTGGTTTCCCTTCATCTGAAGCAAAGAAGAGTGAAGAAAATCAAAGGCATCTAGAAACAATTAGTCCAAAGATAATATGGACCACAAGGACTTAAGCCTTCACAACCCGAGACCAGAAGAACTGGATGGTGCCTGGCTACCAATAACAACTACTTGGAAAGGGATCAAAACTGGACATCCTGGATAGAGCAGGAACAAAAATGTGGAACAAAATTTAAAAACACAAAAATGACCAGAATTACTGGTTGGATAGATTCTGGTGAAACCCCCAAGACTATGGCCCTGGGTTACCCTTTGGGCCTAGAAATGGACTCACTCCCATGGATTGACTCTAAGCCCAACAGTACAAAGATTTACATGCAGAACACCTACCCCAGGGCGATGCACCCACCTGCTCTAGGGAGATGCACCCCTTAGATCAATCAGCCATGAGACACCAAGACTGACAGCATTCACATAGAGGGAAAGCTGGACAGATAGAAATGCCTAGTCGAGAAGAGCACAGGGAGGGGGTAGTCACAGGGATGGGGTAGTCACAGGGAGGGGGTAGTCACAAAGTTGGAAGGGGAGGAGAGTTATATGATTGGGGATGGTAATGGGGCATGAAATCAAATATGCATGAACTGTTGAATATAAAACAAATTTGCTTTGTAAATTTGCACCCAAAGCACAATAAAATTTAAAAAACAAAAAACAACCCTATCAGGCAGTTCTATTTTGTCCTATAGGGTCACTATGAGTCAGAATCAACTCTATGGCAGTGAGTGAGCTACACCTTAAGTAAAAAACATTTACTGAGGCTTCCTTTGGATCTGAAATTCAAACTGGTTGTCAATGTTGGTTATGGTATAGTGACTGGAGAGATAGGAGTAATTAGGCATTGTGTATGGGACTCGAATACGTTTGCTAATTGGACTTCCCTGCTATGAATCTCATTCAGGCCTGATTACTTTTCTAGTGAAATTCTTTTTCCTTAAAATACTTCACTTTAGGTTTATTTTGCTTTTCAGGACAAAGTATAACCAAGTGTAGAGTTTTAATATTTAACAAGATAACAAAATCCTAATTAGGAAATAAGTTTATACTTACCACCATTTTATTAGAGTTTGGATCATAATTAATGATAACATAAAATAGAAATAAAGAGACTCCAATGGAAAATAACATTTCTTGAGGTCCAGAGCTTTTATTAATTTTGCTTCCATTAGAAGAGTGTTTCATTGGCAGTTTTAGTGTTTTGCTTTGTTTGGTTTTTCTTCATTCAGTGTGCAAAATATTCTTCAAACAAGATTCAGGTATCAGATTCTCAATAACTGGTAATTAATAAAGAGTCTTTTGTATGCCTGTGCATAAGCAATCCAGTGGTTAATGGCTTAAAAGTCATGCAGTGTATTCAAGTTAAAGGCATAGCACTCTACTTCATTAACAATGTCAAGCAACCCTAAACAAAATATCAAAAACAACTAAAAAAATCAGAGTCTCTCAACCCCAAGGGCATCTCTGGAAGCTACTTTAACTCTTTTAGACAATAGGAAGATCTGTCACTAATGTCAGGATTTGAAGGAATGTGCTAGAAGCCTAAATGAATGAAGCTTTTAAAAAACTAATCTGAGAGAATTTAGCTTAATATTTATCTTTGGACAGTCCCATCATTTAAAATAAATGATCAATTGTCAAGGGAAAAAAGGGTGGATAGATAGATAGAGATAGATAGATAGATCGATAGATATTAATCCCAAAACGTGAGTTAGGTTTATTTTCTCTTTATTTTCAGGCCACTGGTCACTTTTCCTGTGAACCTAGACCCACTCCTGGGCACATACATGTTTATCACATCTTCAACCAACTCCTTCTTCTTTAGGAAAGGTGTTCTTAGAAGGTGAGAATATGCATCTGAAAGTAGAAAAAAAAAAAACCCTCATTATTAGGTCACCAAATTATTTTCAGATCAATGAAATACCAATCAATTGTTTTAAAAAGAAAATTTGCCATCTCTCACATTCTACTATCAAAATTATGTTAAGTGTATTGTTGTAGCATATATGTAAATTTGTGTTTATGCAAGTTTTTGTGATTTCTGCTATTTATACAATCCAAATTAAATAAATTATAATAAATATGTTCTTATTAACTAAATATGCATTAAATATTTTTGATAAAAAGTCATTATATAATTTAATATAGAGAGTTTAAAACATTCATAATATAATCGTTCCAGAGATAACCATAGTTTTATACAAACATACTTTATACCATAATTTATTTAACCATTACTCTATTGTGGAACATTTAGGCTGTTTCCAACTTTTCTATTACAAATTTTTATTACTATACTGTTACTAATACTAATACCCAGTGATACCACTGATCTGCATCTGTCAAGATTACAGTCAAGAAAACATTTTGAATTCTATTTTGTAACACATGAGGTCACCATAAATTAGAATCGGCTCAACAACTAACAACTATTTTTATTACTATAATTACAAATGACAAATTACATTCATTATTCCTATTAAATAATACTGCGATGAAGGGCCTTGTATGGCATCTTTGGCTACATCTCTGAGTGATTTCCCAGAATAGATTTCTAGATGGGTAATTGCGAAGTATGTTGTTTCAGAAGTTTCCTGCAGTGAGCAAAGTAGGGAATCAAACATTTATCAGTCTAATTACTTATATTTATCACTTTTTTCCTCTCTTGCTTAACGTTTAAAAAATAAACACTATGAACATTTGCCATAGTTAGACATCAACTGCAAACACCATTCAATTAAATCCAAAGTTAAATTTTCTCATCATGGAGGAAAAACTCCTAATTTTTTTGGAACACACAAACTTCCAGGACCAGAAAGGCAGGTTTTTCTGTCCTTCTGAGTGGCACAGTGACACTTGTTACTAGAAGAGTCCACTATTCCTGAATAAAGAAGGATGCACTTCAAAAAGGTCTTCTTCATTTGCATTGAAGTTTCTATGGCAGTCCCTGAGTTAAACTCAATTCTGTTATTTTCTACTTGGGAGTTACCATCAGCTTTCTCTTCCCCTAAATAAATTAAGGTTGGGCAATCCTACTTCCGTAGTGATACTGCCTCGGAAACCCAAGGAGGGGTCGCTATGAGTCGGGGCCGACTCGACGGCACATAACAACAACAACAACAACAAATAAATTAATCAATTTCTATCTCTATCTCTTCCTAACTCTTTCTCTGCCTTGACCCAATCCATTGTGATCCAGTGGCTGAGTCTGGGTACACACTCTTCACACTTTTCCAGGTAGTACAATATTCAGTTATTAGCCCACGTCTTTCTAAACTAAATGTTGTTAGTTGTTACCTAGGCAGAAACTCATGGTGACTTTATCTATAACAGAACTAATTGTTGCCTGGTCCTGCCCCATCCTCACAATTATTGGTATCTAGACTAAATAGCAATGGACTTGTGAGTCTTTTCTGAGACGGTGACATCTCTAGAGCTCAAGTTTTTTGTAACTTTCATTTCTGGATCACCTCTGTTCCTGTCCTTCATCCTTATAAACTGCCACAGTGTCCAGATCATGAGCAGTACGGTCACCTATCCTTGGGTAAAGCTCTTCCTGATTCTTTCCATAGATAAGTATGTGCTCTTTGTGCATTTATTTTTTATAGAATCATAGAACATTAGAACACAAAATCTGAGGAATCATCATGAGTCATCTAATTCTTTCTATACCCCTCTTTCTCAATTGAAGAAAACATCTAAATAAGTTACTTGCCCAAGGTTACATAGCTATTTGATATTTTTTGTTTCCATTTTTGTTGACCCCATATTAACAAATATATGAACATACTAAGTTATATGGATGCTGTATGTTTTTAAGATTGCATGATTCATAACAAGATTTTTCAAATGTGTTCAAACTTTGAGTTGAAGACATCAAAAATAACATGTTTGCATACTTTGCAGACACTTATTTTAATTCTCCTCTTCTGCCCCGATGATGTGATTTTGCTGAGAACTTCAGAGACAAGGACCTCTTCACCCTCACTCCCACCCCAACCTGGCAGCAGCATACAAATTCCCCAGGGACAAAAGAAAAAATTAGCAGAAGATGACATGCAGGTACATCCAGAGCCCATTTGAGCCACTAGAGATTCAAGCAAGCCTCTTGAGATAAAATCTCAATGTTCCTGTAACTATTTAACTTTTGGATGTGGTGTCTCCTTGACCCAAGATTATACAATCCAAAAGGAGAGTCTTATTTCCTGATCTGCAAACAATTGTTTGCGTCAAACTTTAACTTCAGTGAAGTGACATGTTCACTCCTGCTTCTTGCATAGCATCTCCTGTTGAAGTTTACAGACCAGCTGAGTCAATAGCAACTCTGCAGTAAGGTGAAGGAAGTGTCTTCCAAAGCTGAAATTAAAGCTACCGCATTTTTTTTTTTCACCAAAAGAAGATAGAAATGCCATGCTACACCAGGGTTTGTAAGCTACATGTCCCCTCAGGCTATTCTGATACCATTGCTGCCAGCACTCACTACCATCGAATGGATCCCGACTCATAGCCACCCCTCCTCTTGGGTTTCTGAGGTGGTATCTCAATGGAAGTAGATTGCTCAGTCTTCCTTCCTTCCAAGGAGTGGCTGGTGGATTTGAACTGCCAACCTTCTGGTGAGCAGTCAAATGTCTTAGGCACCTTGTCACCAAACTGAAATCTGTTTTAGAGAAAATGTATACAGCTTTAAATGAGAGACCAAATTTAACTACAATTTCATGTTCATGTTCAGGTAAACACAATGTTATTTTCATTCATTCTGTACCATACTTTTTTAGAGTTAAAGTGAGTGCAAATGAGGGAAGAAAATGGTAATGATTTGAGTACAACAGCTAATATGGTAAAAATGGAAGAAAGGGCTCTACTGACCACCCCCAGCAGCACAGATGAATCAAACTGATGGTCCTTACTTATGCTGATGTCTGGACAGTCTCCATCAAAAACCATTTTATATATTTGTAACCAACATTTAAAAACACCCATTTTCTATTTCTACTTTAATACCTAAAACTTCTGAGAGAATATTTCCTCTAAAAAAAGGAAATTGGTCTAAGTTATAATGAGGAGCTCTGGTGGCATGGTGCCTAAGGCACTTGACTGCTAACCAGAAGGCTGGCGGTTCAAACCCACCAGCCACTCCTCGGAAGGAAGGTTGGGCAATCCTACTTCCGCAGTGATACTGCCTCAGAAACCCAAGGAGGGGTCGCTATGAGTCGGGGTCCACTCGACAAATTATTATATATATAATATTATTATATAATAATACAAATTTATATATATTTTTTTATTATTTATTTATTTATTTATTTAAACTCAGTGCCGCTGAGTCAGATCTGACTCATAGCGATCCCTCCTTGGGTTTACAAGGTGGTATCACTACAGAAGTAGATTTTCCCAACCTTCCTTCCAAGGAGTGGCTGGTGAGTTTGAATTGCCAGCCTTCTGGTTAGCAGTCAAATGCCTTAGGCATTATGCCACCAGAGCTCCCAATAATACTAATAGTACTGGACTATTATTAATAATAATAATATTGGCCTAAGGCACTTGACTGCTAACCAGAAGACTGGCAGTTCAAACCCACCAGCCACTCCTCGGAAGGAAGGTTGGGCAATCTACTTTTGTAGTGATACTGCCTCGGAAACCCAAGGAGGAGTCACTATGAGGAAAGGAGTTAGCTTGCATTATTACTGTTAATGCACATGCTAATAAACAAAAAACAAACAAAACTCACTGCCTTTGAGTCAAATCTGACACACAGCAACCCCTCTTTGGGTTTCTGAGGCAGTATCTCTACAGAAGCAGATTGCCCAGTCTTCCTTCCTTCTGAGGAGTGGCTGATGGGTTTGAATCACCAACCTTCTGGTTAGCAGTCAAATGCCTTAGGCACTATGCCATGTTAATAGAGATATATAAATACACTACAATTCTCATAATAAAATACACAAATGCAAAGATTAGCTATGGCTCAATTTTCCTATGATACATAAATAATCCTAAGAGTTATTGCCATCTACACAGCACTTCTGCAAAGTTTAGAAACTTATTGGTTAAATTATATCAAAAAAGGAGCAAAAATAATATGAATAGGGCTAAGGCATCTCTTTACTCATTCACTGGGACTCACTTTCCCTTACTTTAATTTTATAAGAGATATTTCTTCTAATACCCCATATAAGACTACATGAGAATGTAATATATACTTCAGTGAAAATTTCTTAATTGATAGAAAGTTCCAACCTACATAAAATCAATTACTCAGTTAGCTGGAAGTCAATTACTTATTTGGGATTTGTGTAAAAATCAATAGGAAATGAATTTGAATGTCAGTTGATTTTTCTATTCTTTATTTCATGAACTAACTACTTCTCAAATAGTCCCTCCATTTTCATGAAAGTGATGCTTTCCTTTTGTTTCTTCAGTAGAAAGAGGGCAAGAACTTGTGTGTTGTGAATGTTCCCCAGGCTAACATTCAAATTGTCATAATTTCATAGCAAATGAACTGTCAGTTTCTTACTGTCAATCTTCAGACTAATGTGGAAAAGGTGTCAATTTGGGGGCTTTTACGATGTATTTTGGGATCATGCATTTCCTTGCTTGTCTTTCAGGTTCTCCTTGGCTGTTGTTCACATGAAGTGTGAGCATCAGGACAATACAGTAATAAATACAGCTATCATGGGGTGCAAAAGGGGGTGCTGTCTACTTTCCTATGCCATGTGTGCTCTGGGGGTGCACACCTTGAGAAGCACGTATGTAGTAATGGATTTCCCTTTCCCTCTTTATTATAATTTAGTACATTCATACTTGATTGACACTTTGAAAAACATAGGACCTGACATTGACCACCTTGTTTACTCCTTGTGTGCCCTGACTGTGCTGCTGAGATTCTGTCTTCCTCGCCAGCCAATTGCCTCCTTCCCAAGCCGTGGTTCCTGGAGAGGACACAGTCCACATAGATGTCCCAGAAGAGTTGGGCTAGATCCCAGAACAGTGCCCCATGCTTCAAGTTCTCAGATGACTTCAGATAGATCATAAAATCCCAGAAGCCTGAAACAGTGTTGGAAATGCGAGGCTTCTGCATTTCCAAAAGAAGCACTGAAGAGGATTCCCAGCACTGAGGATCAGCTTGGTGAAGAGCCAGCAAGTCTGTCTGGCTATGACAGAAGAAAGGAGACACACAGCATATTCCCACAATGAGCAGGGAACAGGTGAGGCTCAGGGGGCGGTGAATCCTTCCTCGGCTCCCAGACTCAACCATGGCCTTGAAACTGCACAGGATGGAAATAACTCAAATGAATGCCTGTATTTACTCCACTCGGTATATAAAATAATTGTGCCCTTAAGAGCCTTGGTACCAGCAAAGGAAACCCACCAGTCTCTAAAATGAGAAAAGTCTTATCCCATCTTCCATATCATAGGCAGCATTTTATTTATAATGATTCCTTGCCTAACTAGGTTGTATAAAACCATGATATCATTTAGGCTAAGAATTACCTATTTCTAAGATGTGCTCCTTTCTAAGATGAATAAGTAAAATTGCTTTTCCTGATGCAGAGGAATATAGATTTAAAAGAGAATAACTTGGGGGCGGGGAAAAAAAACTTGATCCATGACTTTTGTTGTTGTTATGTGCCATCAAGTCGGACCCGACTCACAGTGACCCCTCCTATGAGGCAGTATCACTACCGAAGTAGATTGTCCAACCTTCCTTCCAATCCATGACTTTACATCATCTCAGTGAAGCTACTATCCTAATCCCAGATTCTTATGTAATTAAAATATGTTTTTTTTTTTTTTTTTAACTCTTGGATGCTTTCGTATTTAGGATGACTTTTAACTTTTAAAAAGATATCAGAGTTGAGAAATGTTATAAATATAAAACTCAGCACAAGACAGTGTGCTAAAAGTATGGGCAAATATAGGTGGGATTAAGGGACGTATGTTCAGTTAATTAGGGCAGAATCAATAGAAACTTTGCAAACACCCAAAATATTCTGCGATTCTGATGTAACTTGCCTCCAGATTGTATTTTCTCATCTCTCTTCTTGCTATAAATTTCAAGGATTTTAAAGAAAATTATTTGCCACTCATTCCATTCTTCTGGCTCTCAGTGTCTATTGCAATAAAATCAAGGCATCCACAAACCACTTTGGAATGATTCTTGTTACCACGTCAGACAAGTGCAATGAGAAATAATGCCCTTAAATTAATAATAGCTTAAGTTTTCCTTTTTTCCAGAAAAAAACTTATCTAAGTTCTCACAGACTATATACTATGTATATTACATTTAAACAACTCTTACACAAAGAAAAAATAGAGGAGGGGCATATATAGATCTCACTTTCCATTTTACACATTCAAGCCTTTTAGGTATCACTAATCTTATCATCAAAGCAGCAAGGCACAGCTCCTGGGAATACGTCTGTATCGGAACATTTAAGGGCAGCACCATTATATGGTATCTTTTCCCACAGCAGCAGGACGTATTGAAGCACTGTCAAATCGACATTTCAAGAACTATTTTGAAGCAATTTGTTTGAGAGACAAGATTATTGGAAAGTATTTCCTCTGTCTTTCAAATGTCTCTGTCGGAACAAACTTATATTCTATTTCTCCCCGTTTGAACTAAAATATGGAAGTCGAAGGTCCCCAAAGATCAGGGTTTTCCGTAGAGGGCAACTTGAAGCTGTTAGCCCTACCCTTACCAGAAGGCCCAGGCGGGGCGCTGTCTGTGGTGCTGAAGTTGGCGCTCTCCAGGACTCAGCGGACCCTGCCTGCTGGCGCCGCAGCGCTCCACTGGCTCCTGCAGGCACCCTGCTCTTAAGTGAGTCTTTCCCGAGCCTGAACCGGGGCTTCTCCAAGTTCCTTCTCCAGCCCTGCGGTCCTCCACGTGACCCGCGCTACTGGCTCCGCGCTGGGCTCGAAGCGCCTAAGACCCGCGCCTGGTCCTGCAATGTCGCCCTTCTCCAGGGGGAGCTGCCTGAGATCCGCTCTGTCCTAGTGCCCCACTAGCTTCCTTACTCCGAGGTTCTGTCCCCAGGACGCAGAAAGGGCGCCGTCTCCCGCACTTACCAGCGCAGCGCTCTTGGTGTTCCTCGAGTGGACGGAGAGGAAATGCCCAGGCTGCTTTCTGAGCGTGTGACTGTCCCGAGCTTCCGAGTTCTGAAGGCGACACACTGCCTCTTCTTAAGCTGTGGGAGTGAGTGTTCTGCGCCTCTTCAAGTGTACGTCAAAGCACTGGGAAACTCGGCCACTCATCTCCCCTCAAGGCATCTCCCGCCCCCCTCCTCTTTCCCCGCTCCCTCGAGGATTTGGACTCAGGAGACCACAAACAGCCTCCTGGACCCTGGTCCCTCGCCACCCTCCGCCCGACAGAATTGAGGCTTCGTGCGGTTGGGCTTCCCAGACCTACCTCCGGGGAGAGGCGCTGCCTACAGGGCTGCAAATTTGGGACCCAGCTCTGCGCGGGTCTAGGAGCGAGGGGGCTCCCCACCCCCTGCTCTCTAGGTGTACCTCGTCTGAGAATAAAGGAATGTGAGAGAAACCCGGCATTCTTGAGGTGGGAGGAGGGAAATGGGCGCCCTCCCTGCGGTCACCAAGGTCCCGGGAGAAATGAGGTGCTTCCCCAAGACGTTCTGGGCGTGAGCTCTTCTTTCTGAAAGGTAGCCTAGGGCTGGGAAGAGAAAACCTCCCTTGAGCAGGCTTGTAGTAGGAACACTGAGCAGCTGGAACTTCCTCTAACTGGGGCCAGTGGCTCCTTTATGCCCAGGCTCTGTGGCCTGAGTTACCTCAGGAGCCCCTCTTGTTGGTGGTATCACTTTTGTTAGTCTGTGGCTCCAGATTTCACAGTGGGGTCGCTGCTTTCCAGAGAAGAGGTAGCAGCTGGAATTCCTTAGAAATTTTCCTCACAGCTGGTTAGAGTTCTGTCTCGGGGTGTAGGGGGTGCTCTGCTGAAACATTAGCAACCACTGTAATTGAAACACACTCAGCTCAGGTGCCTGAGGCATAAGTCCTTCCTTTGCAAGTGTTTCCAGGCTTTGCTCCACGCCTCATGCCTAATCTTCAAGACGTCCTGAAAACCACTTGTAGTCTCCATTAACTGAAGGCTTTTGTGCCAACTCAATAGTATCCATGGTTACCCTCCAGAGGGGCACAGGGAGGCACCCAGGCTTATAGCACGGTTTACCAAATCACGGAGGAAGCCCCCCCCCCCACACACACACACAAGTGATAGGAAGGAGGACCTCTGAAGAGGAGTCCTGAGCGATTCTCGGCTTTTCCTCCTGCTCTGAAACTGGATGGAGTGAATGTCAGTGTCTCCATCTGTGAACTGGGCATACCAATGCAATTTCTATTTATCCCTGGGGATGTGGTAAAAGATCACTTAGCTGAGGTCTCGGACTTGCTTCCTGCCTGACACAGCTCCAACCTACAAGGAGCTCACAGTCTTTTAAAGAAGGTCACCAGAGAAACAGGACATTTTAACAACACAGTGTGAACACAGAGGTAGAGATTGCCAAAGAGTCCATTTTGACCCATAGCGACTCCCATCAGGTTTCCAAGGCTGTAAATCTTTATGGAAGCAGATTGCCTCATTTTTCTCCCTCAGAGCAGCTGGAGAGTCTGAACCAGTGACCTTTGGTTAGCAGCCAAATGCCTCAACCTAGAGGCAGAGATTGTTGTTGTTGTTGTTATTTGCCGTCGAGTCGGCCCGGACTCATAGCAACCCCTCCTTGGGTTTCCGAGGCAGTATCACTACGGAAGTAGGATTGCCCAACCTTCCTTCCAAGGAGTGGCTGATGGGTTTGAAACGCCAGCCTTCTGGTTAGCAGTCAAGTGCCTTAGGCACTATGCTACCAGAGCTCCCAGAGATAGAGATTAGTATTGGAAAACTCTGAGGGGGGGGTGGTGGTGAGGCGGCAGGAAGGGAGCAGAGAAGGCATGTTGGAGGAGGTGAACTTCCTAAAGAAGGAAAAGGAGTTCTATAGGTTTCCTGGGGCTAAAGGAGGGGGGTCTTCTCCAGGCAGAGGAGAGAAGATGAGCAAATGGAAAAAAAAAAAAAAAACCCTCAACTGCAATTGACCCCACTCATAGTGACCCCTCCTTGCATTTCTGATGCAGTATCACTATGAAGTACATTGCCCAACCTTCCTACCGAGGAGTGGCTGGCAGGTTTGAACTGCCAGTCTTCTCGTTAGCAGTCAAATGCCTTAGGCACCAGCAGTTCCCCCTTCTGGAGAGCAAAGTCACAGAAAGGGAGTGGAGACCCAGAAGGCAGAACAAAGGTAGGGATGTGAGTGGTTCGATTTGGTTTTGGACATGTTGATAGTTACAGTACCCATGAAAAGATCAACACATAAGTATACCAATATCAGTTGTTGTCAAGTCCATTCCAATTCATACAGTGCTTAGTTTATTTTCAAGGGTCTATGTGTCAACCAGAGTCTCTGCGTGGTGCAAATAGTTAATGATAACACATGGAAAATAGAATGGTGTCTACATGCAGCAAGAACTTGACAAATGCTAGTTAGTATTATTGTTTGCTTGTTTTACCTTTTGCTGGTACTCACCTGAGTGAACTTAGGAGAAAACAATGGCCAATCATCACACTGGTTCAGTTGTTAGAGCTCTGCTGAGCAGATGCTGATGAAGGATAAAGATGGAAGGGAATCAAAGGTAGAAAGAGGAAGAAACTTGGAGCAGGGAGATGAAAGACTGGAAGGAAAGGGAGGACCTGGAGGTCTTACTGGAGGGAAAAAAATAACAGATGGAAGGGTGCC
>NW_006921589.1:25889769-25893076 GCF_000298275.1 Orycteropus afer afer
GGTAGCATAGTGCCTAAGGCACTTGACTGCTAACCAGAAGGCTGGTGGTTCAAACCCACCAGCCACTCCTCGGAAGGAAGATGGGGCAATCTACCCAAGGAGGGGTCGCTATGAGTCGGGTCCAACTCAACGCCATATAACAACAACAACATTTGTTTACATCTAGAGTTTATAACACATTATTTTCATATACATGATCTCATGTGATCCTAAGGAAAGCACAATTTTTACCCTCCCCTTGCCCCTGTTTTGCCATCAAGTTACAAGATTATCCTTGGGTCACTAGGCTGGTAAGAGTCAGAGCAGGGTTCCCATCTTACTTATCCAATGTTGGCAGTTCAAACCCACCAGCCATTCCCCGGAAGGAAGGTTGGGCAATCTACTTCCATAGTGATACCACCTTGGAAACCCAAGGAGGGGTCACTATGAGTAGGGTCCAACTCGACAGCACAAAACAACAACAACAACAAAATAACAATATAACAGAAATATCACAAGTGGACAGATGACTTTAACAAACAAATTTATTCTCGCAGTTTAGGAGACTAGAAGTCAGATTTCAGGGCACCAGCTTTCAGGGAAGCTTTCTCTCTCTGTGGTCTCTGGAGGAAGTCCTTGTCTCCTTTCAACATCTGTGTCCTTTGGAGATCTCCACATGTATTGGCATAGATCTTCCCTTGAGTCTAGAAAGTTCTCAGTGCAGGGACCCCCAGGCTATTTTTTCTTGGTGATACTGAGGTCTCTCCTTCTCTGCTCACTTCTTTCACTTTTTATCTCTTAAAAGATCAAAGGTGATGCAGGTCACACCCCAGGGAACCTGAGTAGGAGTGTTCTATCCCACCCTAATCCCCTGATTGTCTGATCACGTCAGATCACACCAGGGGGATGATTACAACACTGCATAATTGCCAAACCACTGAGAACCAGGGCCCAGCCAAGTTGACAGATATTTTTTAAGGACACAATTCAATTGATGACAGTTCATTTTCCAAAATTTGGATTCATTTCTCGTCCCAAATAGTGTGCACATACATACACATGCACATAACTCTATTCTTTTCACTGTACAGCTCCTTACTCCCCTGTTTTCTCCACTGTATCAACTGTGAGGGGGCATATGGTGTGTTCAACTTACAGGGAAAACAATTTTAACAACTGACATCTGGACTCAGTTCATCACATCATCACTCTGACTTGTTAAAAAAATATTCAGGAAACTAATGGGTCATTTTAAATTACATGATGCTAAATAAATAGCTTGACTGGCATTTGTCATCCAAAGAGTTATTTCAGTTTTACGCAGTTGCATAAAACTGAAAGGACTGAAGAATGGCTAGTCAAGAAGTAAATTGTAATTAGCTGAATGCACCCCATGGGCAGATTTTCTGATTTTTGCCACTTAAAGCAATTCTCAACAACATTAAAAAGGACCTGCGATTAATTTTAATGAAATTCAAGAGCCGTTATATAGTTTGCATCTTCAGCAGCGCATTAATTTGAGAATGATGGGGACAGCCTTTAAGAATAAGGTGCTTCTTTAACATTTTGGATCAGATAGTAAAAATAATTATTTTGTTCTCATTCTTTTGTGCTTTTCCATCATTTGAAGAGGACAATAAACAAGGGCAATTTCCTGGAATGTCCCTTGGGGTTAGTGCATGAGTCATTCTTTAAGTGTCATCAAACTCATGAGGACAAGTTGCAGGGAAGTAATCAGATGACACTAGACATTGATTCCAAAATGTGAGGGAAAAGAAAGTTACTCAGGGACAGAAGTAGTTCATTCATATTTTTCCTACTTGTCCAAGTGAAGATATTGTAGTTGTAGTAATAGGTATAGCAGTAGTTTCTTTCTAATGTACTTATAAAGCTACATTCATCTTTAACCCATTCTTTCAAGTAGGTTGGAAAGTTCATTGCGATTCCTATGGCTAGGCCAAGAATTGAGTTTATTTTCTATAATTACTCAAGCTGTTCAAGAGGGACCACTATAGGTAATAGCTTTCAGAATTTTTCTGTCTTTTGGCCTATTAATTTGGAATGTATACTGCAATATAAGTTATTTCTTTCAATTTGGTACAGATACCAAGGCAACAATGACAAAGGTCTAAGGTTTTGGCAATAGTAAGCTTCTTTTCCCCAAGCCTTCAATTATGATGGAATAGATATAGATATCCATAAAATCTCTACTTCAACACATACAGGAAGAGCACAGGCATCCATGAACCAGAATACCAGGGGCCAGTGACACTCATGGAATTTGGCTAAGAAAACACTAAAAATGCAAATGAGGGTACAGACCTATATATTGGACTTGATAATCATCTGAGCATGAGCAGAGTTCCTGGAATGAGGAAGTATTGGTAGCATAGTGCCTAAGGCACTTGACTGCTAACCAGAAGGCTGGTGGTTCAAATCCACCAGCCACTCCTCGGAAGGAAGGTTGGGCAATCTACTTCCATAGTGATACTGCCTTGGAAACCCAAGGAGGGGTTGCTATGAGTCAGGTCCGACTCGACGGCACATAACACACATACACACACGTGTGTGTCTAAGGGAGTTGACTCTCCTCTGCTCTAGGTTCCCAAATAATTTTGTTTATACCTTCATTATGCATTTACTGTTCTCTAATTTTTATATATGTCTATCTTTCTCTCCTCATCTTCCCACTATCATCCCAACCAGACATATAGCTCCTTCGGAGTGGGGCTCATGTCAGACAACTCTCAGTAGCCTTAGAACCCAAAATACAAACAGTAATTTCTCAGTCAATGTAGTGAGTATTATTAGTTAACTTTGTATTAATGGAATTTCTTTGACATGTCTGGACAAATATTTCAAGGAGTAAAAAAGTCAATTAGCCAATTTAGTTTCTTTTTTTTTTTATTTTTCTTCATTCAGTGCCAAAAACTTTTATTACATTTTTACTGAATGAAGATAATTACTTTGATGTGATTATAGACTCATCCTCAGAAGTAAAATTTTGAATTGAAAGACTATAATGTAAAAGTAGACACTATATATGAAAGTAGAAATTCTTTTTTCCTGGAGAAAAAACATTTTCCATTCAATGATGAGACTCTAACTTCTTGTCACTGGAAAATCAGAAACGTGTTGAATCTAGTTCAAGATATAACAATTTCTGTAACATATAATATTAATTAGGAATGCATTATGCTTCAAGTAACAAAAAACCTGACTATAGTAGATTATGGGAGCTCTGGTAGCATAGTGGCTAAAAGCACTTGACTGCTAACCAGAAGGATGGCGGTTCAAACCCACCAGCCACTCCTCGGAAGGAAGGTTG
>NW_006921589.1:25893176-25897904 GCF_000298275.1 Orycteropus afer afer
AATCCTACTTCCGTAGTGATACTGCCTCGGAAACCCAAGGAGGGGTCGCTATGAGTCGGGGCCGACTCGACGGCAAACAACAACAACAACAACAGTAGATTAACAAAAAAGAGTTTATTTTTTGTACCTTAAAAGAACTTTGGAGGCATGTGGTTGTTGATGTTGGTTCAGTGACCCAAGGATATCAGGCCTTAGGTTTCTATGAGTTTATGATTCTCTTACCCTTCCCTTAGACTCACACGATAGTTGCCACAGCTCCAGATATCATACCTGCATTTAAGGGAGGAAGCAAGTGGAAGGATTGCTCCAGCCCAGCCCTATCCCTTTTTAATCGGGAAAGCAAAAACATTTCCATCGCCCTTCTCACTGGACTTAGGCTTGAAATTCATGGGCAACAACTAGGTGACATGACTATTTATACATGCTAGTAAGGTATGTGGAGAGCATAAGCCTCTTCACCACTCAGTCACTCTGCAACCAGTTCCTGTTTAAATATTCAGCCCCCCTTTCCTTGAAAATATTCAGAAAGACAGGTGACTCACTCCTACCATAGCAATCAGCAGTTCCTAAAGAAGATTAACTTTCTTTTAAGTCCCATGCATATCTGAGTGTTATATACTAAGGGAATAATACACATTTGTACATGTAGGTACAGATTATGTATATATATACTCTACCTTCCATCTTGAGGGCTCATTTTCAGACTAAGCTTCATATTCACACCCATCTTAGGGCAACCAATCAATCAAACATGGCTTAGATTAGTAATCATGTAGAAACTTGTAGAATCTTACAACTCTATGATATCAGTCAATTAAATCTTAGTGAGAGGTTCATATATTCCTACATATTCATAAATTCCTACATATTACTTTATGATTTTTTTCCACCTATAAACCTGATCTAGAAATACTATCAGAAAACTGGCCACCTCTCCTTTGAAGCATACATTTGATTTCCAATGTGGATTGTCATCTCCAGAAGAGGTAATTTGATTTCAGAACAAATTTCTAGAGTGTCCATTTCAGCACCTCTTCCTTACTAGGTAAGGTACATGTGAGAGAACTGGCCAGGAGTTCTGTTACACAACAATTGCATTGACCCATTTCAATGGGTCCAAAATGACATTAGACAACAACCCACACCTAAAGCACTTTCACGAGACATTTCAGCAAAGGCCTGGCAGTTTTTGAAACACTCTGGTGAGCTGCTGGTTGTGAAAATGGCTGACTCTCTTCTTTACGTTGCCCAGTTGTAAATGTTTCAGACATAAAACCCAAGACTAGGGGAGGAAACCAACACAGCAAATAAAGGAAAAACCATGCTTATCTGCTAATAAGCCCAAGTCCATTTTCATTGACCTTTTCTGAAAAGGTATAGTAACAAATATATTTCACCTCCTTTGAGCACCCCAGTTCATTTCTCCTCTATACATAGTCCATATAGAACCATGGTCCCAAGTAGCTTTGCTGACATCACACTTTTTCCTTTCGCTAAAACGTGTAACAGAAGTTAGACCCATAACACATTCTATAGAACAGCC
Organism: Orycteropus afer afer; assembly: GCF_000298275.1. Taxonomy (NCBI): domain Eukaryota; kingdom Metazoa; phylum Chordata; class Mammalia; order Tubulidentata; family Orycteropodidae; genus Orycteropus; species Orycteropus afer. Next base: position 25,894,720 of record NW_006921589.1, read on the forward strand.
TCTCTCACACTGAATAATGGAATTGGAGGTATTCTCAGGCTTTTATAAAATTTAGAATGGGAAAAGAGTAATATGAGGGGCTGGGAGTATTCTGTTAGGGATAAATAAAGTAATTTATTATTACAAATTGTTGTTGTTGTTGTTGTTATATGCTGTCGAGTAGGACCCGACTCACAGTGACCCCTCCTAGGGTTTCCGAGGCAGTATCACTACGAAAGTAGATTGCCCAACCCTCCTTCCGAGGAGTGGCTGGTGGGTTTGAACCGCCAGCCTTCTGGTTAGCAGTCAAGTGCCTTAGGCACTACACTAGCAGATACATTATTTACCAGGATTAAATTTTCCCATGTTAGAAAAAACTCATTTCAAAAAAAAGATGTCAATGTTATTTTTAGCTGTCAACCACTTTTTGTGCAAAGAGTTCAGTTTTAGATATTGATCTTTTATTATGATAGAAATTAAAATTTTCTCTCTTTTTAAATAAATGAAAGTAAACATATACAAAATTTGCTAACCAAACTAATTGCAAACCCACTTAGCTAAGTATCACAACATTGCAGACAAATCAGTCAAACAGAAATTATCAGTTACAAAATACTCATAATATTCCATTAATATAAGTGATATATGGTTTATAGATAGGTGATTTGTTTACCTTCTTGGATAAATAGAAATTCTACCATTCTTGGTAGTCAAAGAATTTTCTCCAGGGACAGTCATCTATAATTCATTCATCTATGAAAAGGTAGAGGCTTTTGATTGCATATGAGCAACTATCCACTCAGTATACATCCTGAGAACAAAGCAAAAATTGATTGAAATGACTACATTTTCCTCCTTTCATCTGAGTATTTGGTCTCATACAAATATTTGAGTACAAGGCTTTTCGGAGGTTTTCAACTTTAATAAAGAAAAGTTCATTTCTTTATGTCTAACCATAGATAATTAAATGTGTTCCTGAGCAATAAATAAACCCCTAAGAAAGGACAAGTGAGCCAGGTTTCTAAGAATTCAATGAAATATAATCAGAACCATTTTAGTTGCCTGTCCTCATGCTTTTCTGCCTGGATTGGCCCTTTGATTTTTTATATTCAGCTCACATCTCTCAAAACACTAAACCAGCCAAGCCAAACTCAATGCCATTGACTCGATTCCACCTCAGAGTGACCCCTTTTGGGTTTCTGAGGTGGTAAATCTTTATGAAAGTAGATTGCCCAGTCTTTCTGTGCAGATTGGCTGGTGGGTTTGAACTGCCATCCTTCTAGTTAGTAGTCAAATGCCTTAGGCACTACACCACCAGAACGGCTTATATACTTGATAAATAGAGATTAAATACCTGATAAAATGTCCTTCTGTGTCTCACCTTTTCTTTGAGGCACTAAGGAGACTCAAGAATGATTACCAAACTTCTTTGTGCTCCACCCTACACCAAATTACTGCTCTTATGTCATTGTGGCTCAAGAATAATATTTTTCTATGAAGACCTGGTATTATTGATAAACAACTATCCTGTTGATAAATGAGCACTTGTCTTCTAAATAAGTACAGTAGCATCATTCTTGTTTCTTGTTTCTGGAATGTCAAATGCCTATAATTGCCGCTTCAGCCTAAATAAAGTGTAATTGTCATTACAGTAATAGAAGGGACAGGGTTTATAAAAAAGAAATCATTCTTTGTTGCATAGGATATTGACAAAAGTTTGTTCAGGTGTCACATCCCAGTTTCCTTCAGAATTTTTTCAGATATCCCAATAATGTCACCAGGTATTTTGGTAACGGAGTTGTGTATTACCCTCATGGGATGCCACTACTGATTCCCTTGCCATTGGAATTGTGGCTACAACAGGAGGCTCTGAGTTGCCCTTCTTGTTCAGTTGTTTTCGGGACCAATAATACTCAGTTGTGATGTCCAGTGATCTTTTAACACACAGCTTCCATCTCATGGAAGTAATCTTGTCTCCTTGCTGCATTTATTCCACATTTTTTTCCCAGTGTCCTCAACCCTCTCTCACCTTCTTGCTTTCCTTTCCCTACCTATGATATCTCCCTTAGAAATAGCCTCTAATATCTTGGTTTAAATGGTTATGTCTACAGATAGTTCTCAAATAAATATTTCCATTCTGAAACCTCTAATGGGTTCCATACCCTCATTTCAGTGATCTCTTGGACATTGTCACCTAGATGTTCTGCCAGCCCATCAAATCCAGCAGACCCAAAACTGGACATGTCTTTGCCCCCTAAATCAGAATTTCTCCAGACTATCCTCACCATCCCAATCACCGGGTATAAACCTGATTCTCATCTTTCACTCTTCCCTTTCTCTTGCTTCTGACAATCAACTGCCCAGTTCTGTCCATTCGACTTGTGTGCTCTGTCCCTTCCTTTCCACTTTGTGTTGCCACAGCCCTGGGTCAGCCCTGCATTATTTTCAATCTATTGTAAGTCCTTAGAATCCTAACTAGGAGATGGGTCTGCCCATCTCCTGCCTCTCTTACTCACAATCCATGTAACATATTGCTGCCAGATAATTCCTTTACTCAGAACTTCAGAAACCTGCCTGCAACTGCCTGTAGAATCAAATCCACACATAACAGTTCCATGGTAGAATTCTTGCCTTCCATATGGGAGATCTGGGTGTGATTTCTGGCCAATAGAATTCATGCTGTCTGTCAGTGAAGGCTTGTGCATTGCCATGATGCTCAACTAGCTTCAGTGGAGCTTCCAGACAAAGATGGACTAGGAAGAAGGGTTTGGCAATAGACTTCTGAAGATCAGCCAATGAACATCCTGTGGATCACAGGGTCCAATCTGCAGCCAGTCTAGGGGATGGCACAGGACTGGGCAGTATGGGCTCACCACTCAGAAAACATCAAGCAGCAGCTAACGCCTGTACTCAGGTTCCAATTCATTGCTCGCTTCCTTTCTTTCCCCTTTTTACATGCTCTGATTAAACCAAGCTGCTTGGATGCCCTGGTAAGTAGCCCCTGGGGGAGAGGCTAGAGGGCAGAGTTTTTATGGGAGAGTACACTTCCACAGAGAGGGACCGGGTCTCCGGGAGCAAGGTAAACACGGGCGTAGCACAGAGTAGCAGGCCGGGAGAGCAGGAGAAAGGGGTAAAACCCAGGAAGCCAAAGAGAAGAGCAATCAGCCAAAGGGATTAGGTGAGGAGGGGAAACTCAGGGACGCCCA
>NW_006921589.1:25901414-25947840 GCF_000298275.1 Orycteropus afer afer
CTCTGCAGCTCCGATAGCCCCACAGAGCTGTTCTGAGTGGTTGTGAGGAGTTGAGCCTTGATAACACTTTGATTGGGTACAAGGTGCCTCTGGAAGGGGACTTGGCCTTGAGGGGTTTTCTTTAGCAGAGGCTGTCCTCAAAAGTGCTGACAGTTGATGCCAGTCTTTCGGTGGCACTCCCAGCAGTTAGAGTTATAGACCCTTTGTAATTACTTTATGCCTCAAAACAGATCCAAGCAGGACACAATTCATCCCTGTCTGTCTTGCATCACCCAAGGGCACTTTTCTTTATGCTTCGTGGCAGGCAGATAGCTGTCTCTCAATGGCCCCTTTGAACCTTTTTCCTTTAGTAATAAACCCACTCCATATTTTCTAGCATTCTTTGCAACTAAGTGTGGCTTTGTGGCCAAAAGTACTATAAGCAATTGCCAGATTGCATCTAGGGGAACGGGCAGGCCCTCCATGTCTTCTTCCCTTCCTGCTGACTTGAAGGGAGACAAGGTGGTGGGACCTGAAGAGCTCATTTTTCCCGAGAGGAGAGCTGAGTGTTATGGATTGCACAGCAGGAAGACGGAAGGTGTGTGAGGCCACCATAGCAGCTCTGGATTGCTCACTCAGACACTATGACCCAAGAGAAAGTCTTATTTAAGCTACTAGCATTTTGGTCCAAACTAATACGAGTTGCAATACTTTTCTCCCATTTCTCCCCCAATAGTTCAAATACCAGCTCAAGTGCTAACTCACTCATAAAGAGGTTTGTTGATCTCTGCCCTATGCTACTGAAGCAGGAAGTAGTGTTTTCCTCCACTTAGTGATTTATCTGTAGTTCACTTAACCGGCATGATACTTTCATAATAAATTATAGCTCTTCCCTTACTTCTCAACTTCTCTACCAAACCATAATATCCTGTACAGAAGCATCCAGGAATCATTTTTTTAATGAGTCATTCTGCCTAGCAGAGTTTTTTACTTAGTAGATGCTTGTATACTTGTTGACGCAATGAAGTTCTTTCTAATATGAAGTTGAAATTGGCATTCCCATAATTTTTCACTCATCAATATTATACTCTCAGATGTAGCAGAGAAAAAATCCTATTTCTTCCCTCACTTAATAGGCTGACACGTATTTCAAACTGCAACATAGTCTCTCTCCTATGGAAGACATTTCAACTTTTCCCTTGTGTCTTGCTATTGTCTCTCTCTTTAGTTTTAATTTAATTTTATTTTTTAAAGATTAGAATTTACGTTTAGAGAGTTAAGTTTTTACAAAGCATCCTCTAATCTTGGATGGGAGGCAGTGGTAGTTCAGGGGCAGAATCTTCACCTTCCACGCAGAAGACCCGGGTTTGGTTCCTGGCCAGTACACCTGTGTGCAGCCACGGCCCATCAGAGGAAGCTTGTGTGCTATGATGCTGAAGAGGTTTCAGCAGAGCTTCCAGAGTAAGGTGGGTAAAGTGGATTAGGAAGAAAGACTCAGGGACCCATTTCTGAAAATCAGCCTGTGGAAACTCCATGGATCACAAACGGTCTGATCCACAATGAATCATGGGGATGACACAGGACAGGGAAGCATTTTGTCCCGTTGTGCATGGGGTCACCACAAGCCAGCTCAGCACCAACTAACAATGATCTTGGGCACTTTCTCCCTCCCCTAGTGGTGGTAATTAGTACTGATTCCCACAGCATCGCTGAGAATCAGCCCATGAAATTGGTGAATGTGGCTCTCTCTGAGAATCTGCATTTATATCCTCCTGCCTAAGGCATTTGACTGCTAACCAGAAGGCTGACAGTTCAAACCCACCAGCCACTCCTTGGAAGGAAGACTGGGCAATCTACTTCCATAGAGATACCACCTCAGAAACCCAAGGAGGGGTCACTGTGAGGCGAATCGACTCGACGGCAGTGAGTTTGGTTTTTTTTGGGTTTGGCTCACTTTTTAATTTTTAATTTATTTTTGGTCACATGTTTCATGTTCTACTGGGTCCAGGGAATGATTGAAAATTGGGCTGCCTGAGTCCTGATTCTTATTTGGTCACGTACTAGAATGGAGATCTCAAGGAAAGTGCTAAACCTCTCCAACTTTGAGACTTTTCAACTGTAAAAAAAGAATAATAAAAGAGAGGCAAGAACATAATGTGGTTAGAGCATGGGCTCTAGAGACTGAAACAGTTGGGTTTTCATCGCAGCCCCACCACTTACAGGAGCTTCTGAGTTTTCTGTACGTACCTGAAAAGCTGTGGAAGGGGCAGGTAACGTTTTGTGAAGGATGTGATATTTGAGGTGACACTTGGGAATCTACAGGATTTGATTGGGTCTGTAAAAGGGAGGGGAAGACTTCCTAGCAGCAGAAACAGGCTGGGCCAAAGCCCAGAGGTGACAAAGGACTTCTTTGCCTTAACCTCCCACTGTTTCCAACATTGTCTCTGGTCCCAGTATAATATGGAACATAGCACATCACACACACACACACACACACACACATTAATGGGAATTATACCTTGGTGATTTGGTTACAGGCAATCTCCAGGTTGCATACACCCGATAGTTAAAACCAGCCCTGTATGTCTTTCCTTGAGTGGAAACTCAGAGACCTGGGAGTGGATGAACCCAAGCCCAGGACGCTATGATGGCATGTGGGGCACTCAGGGTGGGCAGTGGCACAATGCCTTTACTGGGTCACCACCCTGCACCAAAGCTCTGGAGTCTGCACAGGCTCAGTTTGGGGTTGGTGAGGTCTTGCAACAGTGGGAGCCTGCAGGTGTGGACCATCTTTACTCTGAACCGCCCAACAGCGACCCTGGACACCAGCTGTCCCTGGCCTTGAGCCAGCTTTACCTCTGCCTCATCCTTGGCCCCCACCCATGCAGCCCAAGAAGGGTACAGGGCTCCTAGGGATGGCATAGAGCAAGGGTTCAGGAGCTGGGGAGATGAGAGTCCTTCCACCACCGAAGCCAGCTGAGGACGCGAGGCCACGTGGGGGGGGGGGAAGTCTTGCCTATGCCACTTGCAACATACAATTGTTTGTAACAACAAATGGGTGCGGCTTTATGCCGTGCATCAAAACATTATCATTAACGAATTATGATGTTAATGATAGTTTAGTGTATCTGGCAGTGTTTCTTTAATTTTTTATGCATAAAAGTTTTTATGCATAAATTTTTTTCCCAAAACTTCTGCAATAAGTATATTATTTAATAACAATCAGGAGTTCTGGTGGCACAGTGCTACTAACCAACAGGCTGGTTCCAACCCACTGGAAGCTGTGGGAAAGAGATTAATCAGTCTGCTTCTGTAATGATTTACAGCCTTGGAAACTCTAAGGGGCAGTTCTACTCTGTCCTATAGGGTCACTATAAGTCGGAATCAACTCAGTGAAAATGGGTGGCAGGCATAGCGCTTAAGGCATTTGACTGCTAACCTGAAGGCTGGTGATTCAAACCCACCACTCCTCAGAAGGAAGGTTGGGCAATCTACTTCCATAGTGATATCGCCTTGGAAACCCAAGGAGGGGTTGCTATGAGTCAGATCTGACTCCACAGCAGCGAGTTTGGTTTGGATTGGCTTGTTTTATACAGAAATTATGCACTAGGGGCCAATGAACCCAATTCTATCCAAAGATAGGCTGTTTATACAGTCTTCATGCACACAGCGTTTTTAAAATGTGAATTGCCCACATCATGTTAAAAAAAAAAACAAAAAGAACAGCAAATTTTATACACAAATCTGGGATGACTGCTCAAGAAAAATAAGAGGAATGGACAATGATGGGCCTATATTTCTCCATGAGGACAATCAGCTGGAATTACGTAGAGGCATGTGATCTTCACCTCAGCAGTCTCCTTCACTACTGTTGAGTAAGATCCTTGTCCTGTTCTGCTCATCTTGGTAGCTAACTGGCTCCAGAAGATAGGAGAGTGTGTGGCTCTTGCTTTATAACCATTTCACGTGTGTAGAAGAAAGCAGCATAAACGTACTGCAGCCAGTCCACTTGCTGTCTCTATGGAAATTGCAATGTGTGTTTGTTGCTGCAAAATAAGAGGCCTCCCTGATGTCTTTTACAATCCAAGCTACCTTTTCCTGGTTTCACCCTGAGACCTGAGTCTGAAGAAGCCAAGAGCTCTGCTGTAAGCTCATTTACCTCCTGACGGCTGGAATCTATTTAAAGCTCCAAAGAGATCTGAAGAACTCTTGAAATACTCTTGATCATTCAAAAATTTGTTTTGTTTTCTTTTGCTTTGTTTTGCCTTGTTTTTGTAAGACCAATTGATATGCTAAGCCAACTTGTCTCTCAATGGTCATCAAAGTCAGATAAATGTTGTCATAAGGATGGACTCTCTGAAGTCACAAGTGCTGTCTTTGCCACTACACCAGAACAAGTTTGGGTGCACACAAAGAGGAGCATCGGCAGGTTCCAACAGGACAACTAATTCCACGTGGTGAGGGGTCACGACAGATCCTTTCTCTCCAAAAGTCACATACGTGGCCAAAAACTTGTTCTAGTCAAGGAGCCATGCATGCTTTGGGCTTATGAAAAGATACTGGAATAATAACCTTCTCTTCAAGGCATAAAAGATAGAAAAACACTAACTTTAGTAGAAAGGAAGTGTGGCTGAACTTTGAAAATTATTTTGACCCCTGATTAATTGAAAGACATCCTAAATGATGCTTTTAAAGCTTTTATGGCTCTTCTTATCCACCCCCACACTCCAAACTGAGATTAGCCAGGGATCTTTTTGCTAAGAACATACCAGAGGTTTACCAGCCAGGTCAAGAAGCACTGTTTATCATTACTGACAGCCCCAAGCATTTAACACTGATCCTGATGAGCACATCAATGGGGAAATATCTAAAAATAGAAAGTCCTGAGATCATAAATTTCATATAAGCTAATGAAACCCAGAGATCTGGAGTAGACCATTACATCTGACCGGTACATGTTGTTCTACTTCCATGGCATTGATGAATAGACTTCCTCCAACCAAGTAAGACCTGGTTAAACATAACAATGTTATGGAATTAAGTCCAATTGCATAGGCACAGTCTTTTACTCAAAAGGCCATCTCCTCTGTGAATGTGTACATAAGACTCACCAGGGATCTATAAGGATAACTTGGATAGCTATAAAAATCACCTCGGGATCTTGTCAAAGTATATATTCTAATTCAGTATATGTGGGGTGAAAATGCAAATTTTCAGCAGGGGATCAAACCAATATGAACTGGCTCAAAGTGTGGTAGTTAAGGTTGTGTGTCAACTTGGCTGGGCTGTTGACTTTGAGTATCTTGGCAGCTGGATGCAGTTATTCCCCATGATGAGACTGGACGTGTTGTAATCAATTCTATGACGGAATGTGCTGCGAACAGCTAATTAGTTGCCTTCGGGGTATGGCCTGCTTCCAGCATATATGGTGAAGCTTTGAGGAAGGCCTTGAACTGCTTGGCACATTTGGATCATCAGTTGCCTGCCATGTGGTCTGCCAATCATGGGGTTGTTCCTGGACTTGAACCAGCGGCCTGCTGCGTTTCCTGCTGATCTTGTGATTGTGCCATTTTACTTGTTGATCTTGGGTTCATCAGCCTCAGCAGCCAGCAGCTGCATGAGTCAGAAGGCGCCTTTAGCTTGGTCCAGTGAGCCTGGAACAAGAGGCAGAGCTGAAGCCCAAGGTCAAGGGGCCTCCACCTGGCACCTGGAGCTGGCACTCTGACCTCAGACTTCTAGCCTCCTAAACCATAAAAGAATAAACTCCTGTTTATTAAAGCCACCCCCTTGTGGTATTTCTGTGATAGCTGCTAGAGAACCAAGACAGAAGCCCTGTGTGAAACCTTCTTGGTGCTACTGGGTAGGGATACAGTCTCCCTCCTTTCCAGAAGCACCTGATACTCACATACGTTAGGGTGTTTGTCAATGTATTTCAATGTTGCATATTTCTCACAAGATAAAGAGCTCATCATTGTGCCCTTGGGGCCAGGCATGGTACTACAGGATTTTATAGGAGATGAAGTATTTGCAAAAGGTAGGAAGGAAAGAGAAATCCCTGGGTAGTACCAATAATGCTCAGCTGCTAACCCAAAGGTTGGAGGTTCCAGTCTACCTAGAGGCACCCACCTTGGAAGAAAGGCCTGGCAATCTACTTCTGAAAAGTCAGCTACTGAAAACCCTAGAGAGCCCATTCTGCTCTGCCATGTGTGGGGTTTCCGTGAGCAGGAACGGACTCAATGACAACTGTTTTCCAGGAAGGAAAATGGAAAGAAGAAAGGGAGTAGGGAGAAATATTGGATGGCAGGAAACAAACTGAATAGATCAGGCACCGAGCGCTACTTACCCCAAGCTCTGGCTCTTCCTCCTCTTGAGCCCAGTACGTGCTACTTCCTGGGCCTCCAGTGCTTTTCCCATTTTCTTCGTCTGGTGAGCATTTAGTCATCGTTCAACATACTTCAAAACTAACTTCTTTGAGGAAACCTTCTTGTATCCCTTTCCCACCCATCCCACATCAGGTCTCTCCTTTTCACTCTCCTTGCATGATTATCTTAGTTTACTTATTATTTGGGGCTTGGAGAAAGCTGGTAGCACAGTGGTTAAAGCACTCAGCTGCCAACTAAAAGGCTGGCAGTTTGATCCCACCAGGACTCCTCAGGAAAAAGATGTGGCCCTCTGCTTCCTTAAAGATTTACAGCCTTGGAAACCCTACTGGGCAGTTCTACTTTGTCCTACGGAGTCGCTATGAGTCAGAATTCACACGACAGCAATAGGTTTTTTGGGATCTTGGCTTGGAGGTTTTGTTGTTAAACACGTGTCTCTCTTCACTAAATCTGAACAACTTCAAACCAAAAATTTTCTTTTGTTCCTTCAATTCCTAGGGATTCTTGGCACAAAGGATACGCTTAATAAATACTTGTTGAATGAATAAATTAACAAGTAGGAGCCCCTAACCCTTGTACATTGACTAACACCAAAAAAAAAGAAAAACCAAAAGCACTGCCGTTGAGTCGGATCCAACTCATATGACCCCTCCTTGGGTTTCCGAGGCAGTATCACTATGGAAATAGATTGCCCAACCTTTCTTCGGAGGAGTGGCTTGTGAGTTTGAACCACCAGCCTTCTGGTTAGCAGTCAAATGCCTTAGGCGCTACACCACCAGATTTTAAATCACAAAACTTACTTATGAATTCCATCGTGAACAAGTGGATTATCTACTGAATTATTTACATTTTTAATTCGAGCGTTGATATTCTATTATGTAGGGAGTTTCTGATTTCTGGGTCACCTTTCTCAGCCAGTTAGTTGCCAAGAGGACATGGAACAAAACTCATTCCAATATCAACTTCAAAAACAGAGTAACTTAAAGGAAAATATGTTTTTTAAAAAATATATTCCTTCAAGGTCAAATATAAGTGTCAGGCCAATGCTTTCTTATCTTTATTATTATTATTGTTCATGCTATTTAAAAGTGCTTTTGTATTTTTTTACATGAAATTACATAGGAACAAATGATGAATTACACTGTATGAACATAAAATTTGTTGTTAGGTACCATGGGGTCCATTTTCAACTCATAGCAACCCCATTTGACAAAGTAAAACTGCCCGGAAGGATTACCAGCAGAACAATTAACCTTTGCACCATCAGGGCTCCCTGGACATGAAATTGACATAAGATTCTCAGGCTTGAGTTCAAGGGGCTCTTTTAGGGAACTTTAAGGAGGGTAACTATGAGAGGGTTGGAGTTGATGTGGCTAGAAAGATAAATAGGGGGTAAGATCATGAAAGTCAGGCATAACTTAAGTGATGTTATTAGGTGTGGACTTTATCCTGGAGGACCCAGGACATGTCCTTTAGGAAATGAAGAGCCCTGAATGACTTCCACCCAAGGCCAGATGTGGTCAGATTAGCACGTTTGAACAACTCACTAGTGCCATGCTTTAGATGTGTCTTTTGAGGCTTGACCCAAGGCACCAGCAATGGGGTTGGAGAAGAAACATACTGAAAGAAATTTAAATAAATAAATTTTAAATATAAGTAATATAGTTTGTTAGGAGCTCTGGTAGCATAGTGCCTAAGACATTTGACTGCTAACCAGAAGTCTGGTGGTTCAAACCCACCAGCCGCTCCTTGGAAGGTTGGGCAACCTACTTCCATAGTGATACCGCCTCAGAAACCCAAGGAGGGGTCTCATGAGTCGGGTCCGACTGAATGGCACATAACAACAACAACAATATAGTTTGTGGATGAGAAATTGTTTCCCTTGAGTATTTTTGATAATATAATTAATATAACAAGATACCTCTATTTTCATTATAGTTTGCAAATTTGATGCCAGGTCAAAAGTGTGAATGTTATTACTAGCGATGCCCTTTATAAACTCAGAAAAGGACACTAAAGAAAAAACAAATGATAACAATAATATCCTAGGGTTCTTTCTTTCTTTTTTCTGATTTATAAGAAGCAAGGCACTTCCAATGAACCCAATGAAGCTGAATCCTAATCAGAAATATATTTATCATTAATCAGAGATTTTATTTTTGTCATTGAATGCTTAAATTTTCAGTGAGTCTTTGATTGAGAGATCAGTGCTAAGACTCTGATGATATCAGGCGCTTGGCCATTTAATCAACAATGCAAGAGAGAGAACACAGAAAAAAAAGTTCAAGAAAAATGATCAAATTATAATCTTACAGCATTCTATGTTAACGGAAATTGGAATACATACTTGACTAAAAGCTGCATACAATGACTACTGAATCTCCATTCATAGGCAGCCAACAAAATAGGAATGAATTTATTAACTTCAAACAAAACTTCAGGTTGGGCACTTAAAAAATTACAAACCATTCAAAAATGAAGATTAACAATGGAAGCACAATGACTATAAAACATGATGGGATGCCTTTAAAGAAAGAGTTCAAGTATTGTTTGTAAAGTTCTTCAGACACTAGTCTCTGAAAAGTTTGTGCAATTCCCATCTTTGCATAGTAAAAACAAAACATACGCACACACACCACTTGATCAAACTCCACAGCTCTACGTGATTCATGTTTCATAACATGCACCTATATGTACTGCTCATTTAGTAGGAAGAGCTCTAATTCAATGGGCTCATGCAGTGTCCCGGGGTGAGCAAGGAAATTAGTGCACATCTCCTCATCCAGGTGTCAATAATCAACACAGCAAAAGTATAGAAGGTGAAATGGGAACTTGTCATCACTTAACACTAACTCTTGTTGGGTAACATTAAACACTGATATGCTTGTGCTTTGAGCTGAAGTTAATAAAAAGGAGCGATTGCATCACAAAAATCAGCAAATTAATGGCATTTGCAAGGAAAAAAAAAATACAGCAAAGAGTTTGGAACTACATAACCAAATACCACCCAAAATAATAATAATAATAATCCCTTGTTTATGATTTATACGGTTATTATCTTTCATATTCATACACACATTGTTTAAAGCTTGTGTATTTGACATAGATAAACAAATAATTTAACATTGGAGCATAGGTTTGGTTACCCACGAAATTACCAGTGTAACAAAAAGTTACACTTTTTGCCATATGTACATAATATTTGGGGACCACTGTGGTCTGATTTAAAATATAACATCGCACATTTACAATGTCATTTGTGAAATGCTCAAAAGTTAACAATAGAGATTAAACTTGTTCTGTAACCACCAAAGGTTTGTTTTTCTAAGTCACTCTGTTGCTCTAGGATAGCAGTGAAATGCGTATAGTGTAGTTAGCAGCAGCTCAGTATCTACTAGTGGACAGGACTCAGCAACAGAAAGCCATTGAGCCATTCAGCAACAGGAAGAGATGCTAAGTAATCTGAGTTTCCTCCAAGTTTCCCCCAGTTGAAAGACTGATACACTGTGTCTTACGAAGCCCAGAGTAAGGCTGATAAGCTTTGTAGATAGCCCTGTTAATCACAATATAAACATATAGCTAGTTCGAGAGAAAGACTGCATATGTGTGTAGCACCTATTACTCAGAAAGCAATGAAAAAGATTGGGATGTTAGGTTATGGTCTATTGTAGCAGATAGAAATTAAGTTTTCTGCTGTATGATTGTGATAGGTTCACAATTAAAGATACTTTTTTAAAAAAAATTAAAAACCCACTTTTTAAAGTACTACATCTTTAGGAGATAATCCTTCCCAAAGTCAGAGAAAAAGCTGTGATTGGTGTCATGAATCATGAGGAAAAATGACTTACAGCTAACACTAGCAATTGATTCTGTGTCATGAGGAAGTAAACAGTGCAAATGCATGTCCTGCCCCAAGAGGACATTAGAGAAGTATGGGCTCTTTGGGGGCCTTTAGAAAAGTTCATCTCTTTACTAAATGAGGTGGATGCTCACTGAAGTGATCATGTATAAGCTTTTACATTCTAGAACAAAGCCAGAACCAATTTTTCATTTTCCAAATTAACTTATTCACTTAACATGGAAAGCTATCTTGACCAGAAGTGGAAGACTGTGAAAGTGAAGGAAACTCAGAAGGACTGTGGAACCCAGATGACGGGTGCAAAGATTCTTTACCATACAGGTGCCTGGAGGATAAAGAAGAACATGAATTTGCATACAATAGAATCCCACCAAAACCCAGTACAACACTTAAGGATCAGCAAGGACTGCAGGTCAGTCAGTTCCTTGAAAGCACACAAACGAATCATTTGCCATCTGGTCAATTCCGACTTATAGCAACCTTTACAGGACAGAGTAGAACTGCTCCATAGATTTTCCAAGGTTTGAATCTTTATAGAAGCAGATGCCACATCTTTCACTGGTGGGTTCAGACTGCTGACCTTTTAGTTAGCAGCTGAGCTCTTGACCACTGAGCCACCAGCACTCCTACATAGAGACTAATAGCCTTTTATAACAATGTTGACAAAAGGTAATGAATTTGCTTCTGTTGTCCTCATTAGCAGTTTTACAATGAGGTTCTACCATATGTATTTTGAGACAGAAAGATGAAAAATGAAGGATCGACAAAAACAGGTACAAATAAAATGGAAAGCTTAACTTTTTCCAAGCTTCCAACATTTAAAAATTATTATTATTATTTTTTATTTAAGGCTTTAATTATACTCCTTTCACATTAAATATAGGAAAAGTAAATGGTCAAAACCAAATACTAAAAATCATGAGCTTGGCACTTTTGTGATTAATTTGAGAGGGTGTCTACTCTCTTACATTATATACATATGTTTATAATGACATCAAAAAAATTCTAGCCTTGTTGTCAGTACATATATATGCATTTACCTCTCTTTTGTGTTTTTCATATGGGCATTTTGTTGTTTGTGTCCCCCCCTTTTTTTTCTTTTTGGTTTCAAGCACACCAACTGTAAATTGTACCTGTGTTGTTCCCAAACTCCATGCATCTGTGGCGACTTCTGTCGTTTTAAGCAAGCCCAACAACCATTGTATAGCATGTTACGAGAGAAGGACAGAGACGAGAGAGAGATGAGAGAGAGAGAGAGAAAAGAAGAAGAAGAAGGAGGAGGAGGAAGAGGGAGGAAGGAGGAAGAAGAAGAAGAAGAAACAAAAATGAGGGGCAAATGAGAAACTCAAAATTTACAGAGAAACTTTACAAAAAATATTTCAATACAGACAAGTGAAAATGATGTGTCAAAATCTCTTATTTCCATATTTACATTTATAAACAACTTTACAATAGCATCCCTGTCCAAATTCCAGCTCCCATTTCCAAAGGATGCAAGGTCCAGGAGAAGGAACAATGGGGTTAATGAATCAACAAGAGCAGGGCCCATGAATTCACGCAAGGCCTGTTCTAGATGGGGGTTGGGGCAGGAATTTCTGTGAAGAGGCCCAGGCCAGCTCTGTGTGTCCATCTGTCATCTTCACCTTAGGAATTCAGTTGCAGGTTTTGCTGAGGAGTGACTTGCTAGCTTGTTGTTGTATATATGCCATGCAGTTTTTACCCTTTCGTAAATTAGAACTTCATGCCACTGGAGTTTGTCATTGGTAGGGAAAGGGGAAAAAAAAAAAAAACATGCCAAATCATTTAGAAGATATTAAGTGCCAGCAGGCTAAGGGGAAAAAAAATCATCTGTTATTTTTAAATGATTCTTTTATTGCACTTATTTTTTTTGTTTTGTTTTGTTTTTCCTTCTTCCTTTAGTTTGGAAAAAAAAAAAAAAAAGATTCTGAAACAGTTCTCTTTATAGCATTGTCCTCCCCCCTCCTTTTATTGACTGGTGATGGGAGGGGTTTTTTGAAATTATTGCCCAAAAGGACAGTTTTCTTTTACCCATTCCTGTCCCCCAACTTTAGTTCTGTAGTCATTACCCCCAGCGCTCTCGTTTACAGAGTTAATAGTTCTGGCAACGTTGCTCTAAGTATGTCACACCCGGAGTCCAACAGCACAAGGTGAAGTTCATCTAGTGCAGCTGATTCAGATGGGGCCTTGCTGGCTCGGATCGAACCTCCTCTTCTTGACATTTCTTCCAGAGTGCGTCAGAGAGGATGCAAGCAGAGGGGGAAAAATCCACAATATTAATCAGATCCTAATGAGAGAAGGGTGGTGATGATGATGATGATGATGATAATGCTAGTTCCAGAGTAAAGTAATCAACTCACACCGAGGCAGACTTTCCAAAATAACTTGAAATTGAAGCACAGAATAGCTGATGCTTTTGAATGTCTTTACAACATACCCACTAGAGTATACCCAATTGTGAGGGCCAAAGAAGCTTTATGTTGTTCATTTTAAATTACAGGAAGCCTCAGTGGCCCAATTTGTCTCTTATTTCTGAAGTAAATGGCATTGCTAATTAACTGGATGAAAATGATTACAGGAGAACTCTTCCACTGAGGGGACTACTAAGAGAATTAAGAAATGCTCTAGGGTCTCATAAGCCATTGCCTTCCAGGACCCGAGAGTTCTGTATCAGTTGGTGGGCTTTTGCCAAGGTGGCAAACAAGCCTTGCTCTATTCAGTTATCTTGGTGCCTTGGGTGTAGGAGCTCTTACCCCACTACGGAGCCAAGCATTCTTCCTATCTAGAAAATTGGAAACCAGAGTGCATAATAAGATGGTACACTCAAAGGAGAATGGACACAGGCTTGGGTTAGTTAAGCAAACGCAGCAGATTAGCTAAATTGGGAATCAGCAAGTTAAAATGCCTTGCTCACAGTGTCCAGTCTCCTGACAAGTGGTTCCTATGTTTAAAAAAAGGGAAAAGAAGAACCAGCAAGACACTACAAGCCAACAACAAAAGTTGGTTGCAACCTCCCCATGGTCTGGCTTCATGTGGGGCATCAAGCAAAGGGCTCATGCATTTAGTCTGCATACTGGGCGTGTGCAACGCTGCTGCCACAGAGGCATCATGCAAAACTGGAGACCCAGGAGTCCCCAAGATCCCTCAGTCCCCTGCCCACTTGCTTGGGGCCAGTTTGATACCCTACCAGGCTCTAAGTACCAAAAAGATTACAGTAGACTTCTCCTCCCTCATAGATAACTCAAAGTAAAATACTAAAGCACAAAATACTGTAAAGTCTTTATTTTTTCCCAAGATGACCACTTTAGCCCTTCTCTTTTTAAATACCAAATATGGAATCTTTAAAGATTGCTTTTTTGTTTCCTTAAAGTTTTCATTAAACTGCTTCATTAAGGCCTAAGCACATGCTTCCCTGCCCTGACAATCAGTGCCGCACCACTACTGGCAACAGCACAACTTCCTTTGTTTCTCTCTTCCAACTCATCCCTCTTGGAACCAATATGCTTGAAAGGAGGAATTGCTGATGCTGCCCAGGAAACAGAGGTGAGACCCAAAAGGGAAGACTTCCCCACCCCCATAATGCATCCTTCACTGAATTAAGTGGACATGGAGCACCGGGTTGGCATCTGCTACCCATGCTCAAGCCCCCTGAAGGGAGCTGTGTAAGTCAGGTAAGAAAATCTGACCTTGTAAGATGACCCAGAAAGAGTAGGGGCCCCAACCTTTTTAGCTACATAGTGCTGGAACTCAGGAGAAATAGTAAAGTAGTTTCTGCTCAATTAATACACAAATACAGGAGAAAGCAAAGCAAGACAGCACCGTGTGTTGACTCCATTGCCCACATCGAAATTCCTTTAGTCAAACATAAGAAATGCCAGGTAAATAGCCGGGTCTGAGGTAGTAGTGGCAATCCTGTGCATTTTTAACTAAGGATATAAAATTTCATCCCAGCCTCATACACTGGCAACCTCAGGCTCTCAGAAGCTTCTGCTCCTTTCACAAAGTTGTTTTTTGAAGTTCAGCGTGCACTTTTTATAGAAACAATGCTTGACAGAATGAGTAGGTTCCGGGTCAGCTCAGAAGGCCCAGTCACACTGCAGAACTCTGTATTTCCATGTGAAAACAGACTCTGAAATACTGATGGGAGACCCCAGGGACATTCTCCTCCATTGCAGTTCCATTAGGGGGGAAGGCATGCTGTCATAAAGGGAGCAGAACCCTGGGAGGCAGTCGGAGAAGGGCACTCATGTGCCGGTGCTAACTGGGAGAGCTCATCATGTATAAATGGCACAACCGCTATGGGCCACTACATGTTGAAAATTGCCTGACTTGAATTTTCCATATAAAACAAGTGTTTTTGTTCCATTCTAATATGAAAGTACAACTATCATGAGTAGACACTTGCTGTCTTCCTTCTGCAATGGTCTCCTCTGAATTTGAATAGTTTCTGCTCATTAGAATTCTGAATACATTAAACTTACTCATCACACCCTCTATATTTCTCAATCATTATAAAATATTAATGTAATCCATAAACCTAAAAATGGGCAGATTTTTTTCACCCATATTTACTACCTCTGAAAACTCTCTACTTCTGCCCACAATATGCATTACACATATATACATTTATACACAATTAAATTAGAGAGAAGTTCAGCAAAAAAGGGAAAGACCCTCAAGGGGATGGACTCACATCATGGCTACAATGATGGGCCCAAGCACAGCAAGGATTTTGAGGATGGTGCAGGATCAGGCAGTGTTTCATTATTTTGCGCATGGGATCACTATGGGTCAGAGCTGACTCGACGGCAACTAACAACAACAACAATCACTCTCTTAAGGAGCTCTGGTGGCACAGTGCCTAAGGCATCTGAGTGCTAACCAGAAGGTTGGTGGTTCAAACCCAGCAGCCACTCTGCAGAAGGAAACTCAACGGAGGTTGCTATGAGTCAGAATAGAGTCGATGGCAGTGAGTTTTTGATCCCTCTCTCATCTCATGCACACTCACCACCCACTGCTCCACTACCCAGGACCAAGAAACTGGCCACATTCAGAACCTGTCACTTCCCAGAAGGGCCGTGTCAGAGATTCATATTAGATCCTCCTAGTCACCCTGGAACCAGCCCCCCAGCCAAGGTCTGAACGAGAAAGTACCTAACCAAGAAGTCTAATACCAGCAGAATGGAACTCATTTATACTGGGATTTAGTCATGGAATTCAGACAAGTAGCAGGTAAGTAGTCTGGCTACCCTTCTTATGGAAAGACTAGCTAACACTGATTTCATTTTGTAATTCTGTAAAAGTGAAAATTAAAAATACGTTTAATATTTTGAGAAAATATAACTAGGAATATAAAGGTCTTTTCAAATTCCACCCAAGTTGACATCAAGCAATTCAGTTAACTTTCCTTGTGGTAATCCAGATATACCCCTTTATATCTAATTTTATATGAGTCTTTCTTTAGTGTGTCCAACAAAGTGTAACATAGGTTAAACAGAATTTGTTAGAGCCAAAATCAGGTTCTATATGAATTTGCGACTCAAGTAACTTTCAGAGAGAGGAAACTACGTATGACAACAAATAGACTTATTAAATTAACCATCTTTAATGTCATGAGCAGCTTTACTATGGCCACTACTGCCAGTGGTGGAAAACCACTTTGCCGTTGAACCCCAGTGGTAGAGTGAGTAATAGGACACAGTAATGTGTGCTGGAGAATGAATAAGGAAGACCGAAGAAGAAGTGATGCTTTTGAGTTGTGGTATTGGCGAAGAATGCTGAAAGTACCATGGACTGCCAGAGAACTAACATATTTGTCCTGGAGGAAGCGCAGCTGGAATGAGAACTCCTTGGAAGTGAGAATGGCCAGACTTTGTCTCATCTACTTTGGTCATGTTGTCAGAAGGGGCCAATCTCTGGAGAAGGATATTATGTTTGGTAAAGTGGAAGGTCAATGAAAAAGGAGAATGCCCTCAACAAGATGGATGGACACAGCACCTGCAACGATGGGCTCAGGGATAGCAAGGATTGCGAGGCTGGCACGAGACTGGGCACTGTTTTGTTTTGTTGTACATAAGGTCGCTATGAGTCGGAGATGACTTGATGGCACCTAACAACAACAACGTGGTCCCACAAACTAAGACATTATACTGGAACTCAGTATTTGCCCTGGAATTCTTGTGGTTTAAGTTTGTCAGCAAACTATGTTACTGTGACCTTCAAGTTCTTTTCCTATTATCCCCTAAAATGTCTCTTTCCTACCACCATCCCCTATGGCCTCATCTGTTATACCTTTCACGTTTCCTAAGCTCTAGGGAAGAGGCTACTAAAATGATCCTTTATTTATTTAATTTTTTTCCCCATGTCCAGTGGAAACAATAGCGCTACGGTCTCATTGAGTGGCCTTATTATTCAATTTATGTAGGCACCATGCATCTCCACGAGTCAAGCAGGGCAATGGTTTGCAATCCTCTGCTCCATAGTTGCAGGGTGTGTGCACAGGTGGTGGAGAGGAAAAGGAGTGCAGCGTGCAGGGAAGTAAATTCAGATACGGGGAAAATTTGGAAAAGTGGTGGGCCAAGTTCCTGTGTCCCTTTTTCACAAGATCTCTCAAAGAAAATCCTGAAACCCTTAAGACCTGGGAACCCATAGACTGGATTACCCCTTAGTCTCCTCACACTTCTGGAGGTTGGGGTTAATTAACCACTGTGACTCAGGTGCACTCACCACATTACCCAATATATCAAAGTATACTGGGGACAAGAATCCACCAAGTAATCTTTTTCTTTGTTTCTTTTCAGGAATTCATAACCCACTATGTAGCAATCTTGTTTGCATGAACCAAAGCTTTCAGACTCCACTATATCGCTGAAAAGAAATAATCTAAAATTGTATTATTTTCAGACCTCAATAATTTTTATAAACCACCTTATACACACCAAATGCACACATGCACACACACACACACTCACAAATACTCATTTAGTTATTTATTTACCTTCTATTTGGGAGGGAATATGCTTTAAAAAACATAAATAATGGCATACTGGCAGAGAATGTCAGGGCTCAGGACAGAGATGTACTTCTCATTTGTATTTGAACAGGTCATGTCTGGTAGAATACTTCCTCCAACTCTGAATCACTTAGTGTCACACCTTCTAATGAAATGTGCTTTTAGAAAATAGCAGTATTTACCTGAACATGGGATATGTTGTTGTTGTTGTTATGTGCAGTCAAGTCAGACCCGACTCATAGTGACCCCTCCTTGGGTTTCTGAGGTGGTATCACTACGGAAGTAGATTGCCCAACCTTCCTTCCGAGGAGTGGCTAGTGGGTTTGAACCGCCAGCCTTCTGGTTAGCGGTCAAGTCCTTAGGTACTATGGTACCAGAGTTCCTGAGCATGGAAAAATTTTCCTTTAATCTAAAATTTTATGTACCTCAAGTTTCTTCAGGCTACTTCATAAATGTCTGTTTCAGTAATAACATGATTTCATGGGGATTTCCAATAGCAATGCTTTGAACAAGCATTTTTAAATGAACTATTTCCAGTTTCTGATTCTAATGGAACCTCTTCTGTATTTACATTGAACTCAATGAAAACTTCAAAGGTTTTCAAAGCGCAAATAATTATACTTCCAAACCATCTGTAGACTAACAATCTCCAAAGTTACCAAAGTGGTGGAAAATCCTAAATATTTTTCTTCAATCCCCAATGTGTTTTACTTCAAGGCAGTCATCTAAAGTTTAATAACATTACACAACTACTACTAAATTTGAAAGAAAATTAAGACCCTCACGCAGCAATCAACAGTCAACACAAAGAGCAACAGCCTCTCTAAATCTAAGCCTAAAGTGAAAGGTTCCATAACTATTCATAGGCTTCATTTTTTTCTTTGCTTTGGGCATGAAAATATTTACTTCCCACTATTGTGTGCCTTTCTACCATGTTTTCCTTTAAAGTGATTGTGAGGGTCACAGGAACAGGAAGGAGTCTTGACCTGACTTAGCAGTACGTGTGCCTACACTGCAACCCACACACAGCTTCCACAAGGCTGCTTGTCACCTCACAATGTGTTTGTTGATACTCCCTCTTTTTTTTTTTTTTGCTATTTTGATGGTCAGACATCTCTCACATATAACTAATCTGTACAGGGCCTAATCCACTTATATACACAGTGATAAAGGCTTTTCTACCCCAAGGAAACATGCAGTTCAAGCTGTGAGCTAGGCCAGGCCGCTGTTTTGAGGTCCTGCTACAGAAAAGTGCTCTTATCTCCAACCTTCAAAATGGCAAATTTGGCAATGCATGTGGCTGGTTCATGCATGATGGTTCATAGATGATGACTTCCTGGCTCTCCGAAAAGAAGTGTCTGAAGGTGGGCACGAGACTGGCTAAGAACCAAATTTATTTTTCTAGAGTCATATTCATGAAAAAGTTCAAGCTAGCATTATGATAAACTAATGACAGAGTATAGAATTATGATAATGTATGGTGACCTTTTTTTTTTTAAAAAAAAAAAAAAAAATAGTACTGGGATACCAAGAGAGTTTGTACTTGAATTAGGATGACCCAAACAAAAACTCTTTTATTAGGTACACTAATGAGCTGAGTGACGTTAATATCATGACAAGGAATTCAAGTGTGAGTTGAAGATTTAGGTTGTACTTTAAAAAACACAATTACGCCAAAACTGCTTCACTAAACAAGTTCAAGTTTATAAATATCTCCTGTTGAAAAGAAGTACCATTTGATAGCAGCTATCCATGTTGAAGCCACTCACAAACTGTATGCTTCTTCATTAGCAGGAAATGCTGCATTTCTTTAAATCATTTTTTTGTTTGTCATAGTAAGTTTCCAATAATAAATATTTTAGCTGGTTTAAATATACTGAATTCAGGATTCCAAATATAAGCTATAAGGTTCATAATTAAGGCAATTCCTCAGGTAATTCAGGCCAAGCTGCCTCTATTGAGTAATGGCATGCAGGCAAGATGGGTTTGAATTTGGGTAACAATGTTACCTTCCCCTAGATTTGTTTCCATAGTTCTGACTGAAACAGAATTTATCACAGGTAATATTTGGCACAGGAGGTATTATCTATAAACCATAACAATTAAGTCACTACAGCATGAAAAAATGTAAAGAGAATTAGTCAATGAATCTGAGGTGTAAAAACACCTAAACTGGACAATCAGGTCTAAAAGTTACGATCATAATTAAGGTCTGTTTGTGATTATCTGGACTGTCTATTTAAAGAAATCAAGTTCAGTGATCAATGTGCAATCCAAACTAAAAGGTCATTATGAAAACACACCAGGCCTATGAGTCATGGCAATATTAGTAGTTAGTTAGAAACTATCAAGTTTCATGAAGCCATGGATTTCAAATACCAGTTCAGTTAGGGAATTTATGCAATTTTTTTTTTTTTGAAATTTGTTGTTATAAAATAATGAAGCTTTCAAATACTAAAGCTACCTGTAATGTTACATGTGAAAAATAATGACCAAAGGCTATTTAGATTATGACATTTTCAAAATGGATTATATCAATAGAATATTAACCAGTTTAATACAGATATGAGTACTTTATATTCACTTATTTCCAACTACATGGTTTCCTCAACCACGTATTGATAAAGGGGCATATCACAGAATGTTGCTCCTGAAAGCTGGAACGTCTTCTGCTGAAGAGCTTCTGTGTTCTCCTTAAACTAGCACATGTGGATTCCTTCTCCACTCCATGTTTTCCCATTTGCCTAAGGTGACATTTGAGGTTTCATGTTTCTTTTTTCTAACCCATTTCTGAATAAATAAATATTTATTTTTAGCCTTTTACTTTTGAAACTTGCAATCTTGTAGCAGGAACTCAAAACTTGGTTATGTAAGCAGAAAAGAGAAGTGCCAGAGCCCCCGAGAAGAAGACATGCGGCGTTGCTTACTTAAATCCCCATCCTGTGCCCCCAAGGACAATAGCTGCTACCAGGATGGCACCAGCGATGGAGCCTATTATGAGATTGGTGGCACTAGGACCTGTGACAAAGGATCATGGGAAGAGAGTCATATGAGCCAACCAATGTAGTTAGCACAAGGGAAAGGCAGTTAGTGGTTTCAGGAAGTAAATACCCTGGGTGAAAGAGCTACAGACATTTAAACAGCCTTTACTTACTTAGCTGAATTGCATTTTAGATGCTATGTATGGTTAGCTATTGGTTGGATATGTATTCCCCTAAATCAAAGGTTTCTGTACCACTGCTGATTAAGTTCCATTAAATTCACCTTTCACAGAATTTGAAGTAAATATGCCCAAATTGCTGTTGTTACATATCTTTCTTTCCCCCTTCCCCAATATCACAAATCAAACAAAAATGCATAAAGGAAATGGCTGTATTAGCATTTGTTCAATCTGACTAACAAATAAGGGCGTGGAAAGAAGGAAAAATATTCCACTCAAGTGCTCTCTCAAGCAGCACATAAAGTTGCCTGAGTACTAACTTTTTTTAATCTCCCAATGTGAATCAGTTAAAATTTAGAAGTCAGAAGGAGGTTATCAATAAAGATCTGACCCTGAGGTCCTGTCCTTTCGCTCTGGGGCATAATTCTTGTTGCACACAGAGTTAAACAGCACAGGGGGATACCAGAGGTGAGATGGAAAAGCGTAAACCTCATTTGGGTGATTCTGGGGAAATAGATCATAGGTCCCTTAGGTTCGATTGAGAATGTTCAAGTTCTCATTCATTACCAAGAGAAATTTTAAGCTTAGAGATATAAAAAAGGAAGGGAGCATGAAGACTAGCAAGAAAGAAAAGACAAAAATACAAGGTGGAGTTTCTAACAGTGTTTAAATAAGCACGGATATATATCACAGTTAACTCCTGTCCACTCACATGGGAAACACCCACAGCTCAGCATGTTTTAAATCCAAGCAAAGTTAAATTTAGTATGTGAATTATTTTAAATATCACATCCCTCAGGATACTAATATGCAGATTCAGTGCTTTCTGATGGCAAAACTTTCAGTCCTAGCTATATATTTGTGCTTCAGAAGTCACAAGGCCAATTTTGCTAGTTTCTCAAAAATTCATAAGTTTGTGTATACATTCATTTCTACATAGAAAATTCTCTTTTCTGCTCACATCAGTGCCCTTGACTGTGTACATAAATGGATGTCACTTTTGGTAGCACTAACCTTGTGTGTGTAATGTGTTTTTACACAATCAGACCACCCAGTGCTTGGCGGTGTGGGTGGACAGGTGGAGGAAACTGTGGTGGGAGTCTCAGGTGAATGCTGGTCTCTCCCGGCTCCCGAGCCTACGGCACACTCTTAAGAGGAATCACTGAGGTTCTCTAGAACACGAGCCTCAGTGGCCTTCTGAGATACATCAATAAGAATGAGAGCAATAAAAGCAGTTCGTTGTTCTTAGGGGCCATCAAGCCGATGCCAACTCATAGAGACCCCACGTGACAGAGTAGAACTGCCCCATAGAGTTTTCTTGGTTGTCATCCGTGTGGAAGCAGACCAGTCTGTTAGTGGGTTGGAACTGCCAACGTTTTCCTTAGCAGCCTTGCACTTAACTGTTGCTACACCACGGCTCCTTAAAAGTAGTTTGACTACTACACACGGAGCACTTGCTGTGTGCCAGATGCAGTCCGAAGCACCTGGCATATACTATCTCATCTGATCTTCACAAAACCAGTAAGAGAAGGTAGGAACTATGATGACTGTGTCTGTTTAAATGATAAGAAAACAGAGGCTTCTAGAAGGTAGTAAGTGATGAAGGCAAGATTTGAACACAGATTTGTCTGACTCTAAGTCAGAGGTCAGCAAATGATAGCCTGTGGGCCAAATCTGGCCCAACCACTGTTTTTGCAAATAAAATTTACTGGAACACAGCCTTCACTTGTTTGTCTATTTGCTATGGCTCTTTTCCTGTTAGGACAGTGTTGAGAGGCTGTGTGTGATAGGGATCATTTGGCCCACAAAGCCAAAAATATTTACTATCTGACCTTTAATAGAAAAGGCTTGTTAACCCCTGCTCAGATGAAAAATTTTCCCATTTACATATATTTCCTCCTCATATTTTAATGGGGAATCAAATTTTGAAACAAACATTTAAAAAATAACTTTTTATTAACCATGTATGTAAGAGACTCTGTGCTTTAGACATGATTTATACTATATTAGCTCAAAAAAGCATTGGTGGAGATTAGAATAAATACATTACTCGTTAGAGAGAATTCCTGATCCGTGATGATTCTAAACTAAGGAAAAGAAGTAATAACAAAAAACCACAACAAAACAAAAAACTTCTGCCCATGGAAGGCTTATTAACTGAATAAACATTATACTACCAGTTAAACTAGAAAATTAAAAACAATCTGTATTTTACTATGCTAATTTTATTTTTAAAAACTGCATTTGGGAATTTTGGCACAATTTAGAATTTGAATAAATAATATATACAAACAGTACAGAAGCTAAACAATGATAAATAACATCTATTTTTAGAAAAATAGATATACACTTGTATGGACTTACCTGTCACAACCAGAAATAGCCACAAAAACCAACAACACTGGAAAGGATGGATGAAAACAAATGCTGATAACAAGGACTATGTTTTACAACAAAGGCCTTTTGGTTTTGCCTATCTCTAAAAATTCAGGGAGGATCATTAAAATTCATCCCTTTAATGAATGTCAGGACACCATAATTTTAATCAATAAATTGTGAGAAGTTGATTTGGGGTAACTTTTAGAAAATCCCTTTCTTCAATGAGACATTTCATATATGTGCAAATAGGATTTCCCTCATATGCATGTGAGAGCTGGACAACGAATAAGGAAGACCGAAGAAGAGTTGATGCTTTTGAGTTGTGGTGCTGGCGAAGAATGCTGAAAGTACCATGGACTGCTAAAAGAACTAACAGATCTGTCCTGGAGGAAGTGCAGCCAGAATGCTCCTTGGAAGTGAGAATGGCCAGACTTCGTCTCACCTACTTTAGTCATGTTATCAGAAGGGATCATTCTCTGGAGAAGGATGTCATGCTTGGTAAGGTGGAGGGTCGAGGAAAGAAGGCAAGGCTGTGGATTGACACAGTGGCTGCGGCATTGGGTAAGTACAGCAGGGATCGCGGGGCTGCCGCAGGACCGGGTGTTGCTTCGTTTTGCTGCACATAGATAGGGTCACTATGAGTCAGAGATGACTCAAGGGCACCTAACAACAACAACAAGGACTTCCCTGAAAAAGTATTATTCTTGCACATAATCCAGTTGACAGATCCAAGGTAAAAATTTACAGGGCAAATTTCTTATTTTCTCTAAATATTTTACCTCTGTTACATATTTTATATTTTAGCAAGTAAGGAGAAACAATATATCTTTTCCAGTATTTCTAACTTCTACTGGGCTCACTAGTTCATAGTTGATACTAATGACATGTGAGTTAGAAGAAGCAAGTCTGGTAAAGTCCTTTCATCCAAGGGATGAAATGTGCAACTCAATGTGTGGTCAACAGATCTGTTCACCTCTTATTGCTAGTTTGGTGCTGTTTCTCCCAATCCCACTGTGTAAGAAAAGGATTGGTGTGTCACAACCAATGTGACCAAGAGGGAAGGTGTCTGAAATTACCAACATGCCCATGATTAGGCCTGGCTGAGTAGAGAATATCTGATGATTCCTTAAGATGCCATTATTTCATTCCTGAATCACTTTGAGGTGTTACGAACACCACAATGAACAGAAAAAGACAGATGTGAAGGGGCAGTTGTGTCATTAGTGAATGCTATCTCTGTAATTAGGAAACAGCCATGGTGATCATTTAGTTGACAAATTAGCAATCTCCTGAATACAATAACCCACAGAGAGCTGACAATTCTGAGGGTCTGAACTAAGTAGTGAGTGACCTAAATAAAGGTACCAGGAGAGTTGGACCTCTGTCATAGTGTAATGGGAAAGTGGTGGACTGTATTTTTTAATGCCCTGGCTATTTTTAAGACAAATCCATTGGATAGTTTCCAAATACTCACTTAAGGCTATGTAGGTTTTTCTGTACTTAATTGTGCTCGCTCCCAAATATTTACACAAACTTCAAACTTCTATTATGAATCTATTTTATACAAAAATGAAGGCAGTAACCTAAACATTTTTTTTTTTTTTTTTTAAATTAGGTTGAAGCCTCCTGTATGACAAAAAAAACTGAGAAAATATTAGTGGCTGTTATTTAGATTATCTTTAAAAGATGTATCAGCCATTGATAATTCCTACTTGCATATGTGGATCTATTTGGGTGAAAATTAAACTCATTATAAGCATCCTAATAAAATGTTCATATAATAGCATTTTTGTTAATAAGTGGTAAAAAAAAAATCTGTATTTTAAAATTACTTTTATAAGTTGAGGAGTAATTAAAAATTTTAGACCACTGCCTCAATTATGAAGATACAACAAGCACCCCTGACATTATTTTATGCCCCACATAGTTCCAGACAGGAGAAGGTTCTACATTACACAAAAAAACCACAAGACACAAACACATCCAAATCACACCACAAGTTGCACTACCACAGGAAACATAGTCAATGAGACGATACATAAAGGAGTCAGGTACCAAGGGCCACCTCACACACCAGGCACCAAACACAAACACTCTGAAACTCATAAAGATGCTTACTCTATTCCCCACCCTGTGCCTCCACAAATCACCCCCAGGGCCAGAATCGTGCCTGCCACAGCACCTATTAGCCGGCTTGTGGCCATGTTCACTGTTTGGAGGGAAAATGGAGATTTTTTAACAGAGGAATTATACAGTGATTTCACTAACATACAAAATATTCTATTCAGGACATTCTCTGAAAGTCAGTTAAATACTGAAATCTTTAAGACCTGAAATTAAGATCTGCACATACACTGAATATATTTGAGGATAATTTTGAATTTACTTTCAAATTTCACAAATCCTCCTTAAGAACAAAATTTCTAAATACTTTTAAATACACAAATAAAGGAACCAATTTGAATTATAGTTTCTGCAAAGTGTAAGGTAAAATTAAAATGTAATTGCAATTGCACAATAGCAAGTCTCTATTTTAATATCAAAAGGAATAAACTATTTGTATACTTTTTACAAAATTCTCAAACTGTAAAATGTGCATAAGAAGCTAGGTCTTTTTAAAAGTTTGAGCATATAATTCAGTTTTGTGAAAATCTTTACATATTTAAAATGAAGTATTTTTTAAATTAAATGAATATTTCAAATAACTCCATAGTGTTTGGATTTCTGTCACAGTACTTGGACATGTTTTGCTTCTTAATTTGTTTATACTCTGTTGTATAAGCTGTGCTCAGAGAGAAAGTCTCTGGAAAACTGCATTGCTTGTTTCACACCACCAAGTAGTGGATTTCTGTTGAGTGGAGGACACTCAATCCCTGCACATCACCGTTCCTGCTATACTGAAATATCAGTCTGGTTTAAGGAGGAATCTCCAAGGTTTTCTCTGCACAGACAAAATAAACTTTGGTGTTGAAGTAGGAAGCCAGATTATTTAGGGAAGTGTGTGTGTGTGTGTGTGTGTGTGTAAGGAGCCTTGATGGTTTAGTGAGTAAGAGCTCGGTTGTTAACTGAAAGGTAAAACCTCAATGGTTTGAGCCCACCAGGTGCTCTGCAGAAGAAAGACTGGGTAGCCTGCTTGCATGAAGATGTCAGCCTTGGAAACTTGATGGGACAGTTCTACTCTGTCCCAAAGGGTCGCTATAAGTTGGTGTCCACTCGACAGCAGCAGGTTTCAGTTTTTGGTGTGTATGTGCGTGCATACACACACAGACACACAGGTGTGCACTTCAACTCACACTTCTGTGTGAAGCAAAGCAATGGCTTCAAATTACCAATAAAAATAGAGATTAGCTTCTACAAGGCTGCACTTCACACAGATTGTGTGTTGTGAGACACAGTAAAACAAAACAAAGAATGATAACTTGGAGTCACAACTTTTTAAGGCTTAATATTGGGCTCACTGAACTTTTATGCTAAATATTCTCCTAAAGGAAAAGAGAGAACCTTGGATTGATAATCCTGTTAAGCAATTGTACATTTACTTCATTTTAGCATGGAGGAAATAATATGACGGCAGATTCTAATTTTATTATTAACTAAGTACAATCTGAGTTATTCTTAAAAAAAAAAAAAAGATTGGGACACAACAGAAAACAGAGAAAGTCTACTGAGATTATGAAGAGGAAGAGAAGACCAACACATAGGTGGTTGTAATGTTTTCCAAGTATGACAACATATTATAATTCAAAATAATCAAACTTTATCTCAGATTTTTAAATTTGGTGCAAACATTGGGATGGAAAGGTATTTCAAATATAAAGTCTCATTTTTTAAATTCATAGAAAATTGTTATATTCAAATAACTAAATTAATTAGAAGACATAATTTTTTTTTTTTTTTTGCTTAAGTCATATATGCTAAATTCTAGGAGAAATAAAATCCCCCACCAGTACAATGTGATTCTAAATGAATATTTGTTGATTTTTTTAAAAAATTATAATAACTGTCTAAAAGATGAACAAAAATAACAATTTAAAAAGGCTTTCATATTTGCTGTGGATATAATTCTCATGCAGAAACAAAAGAATATGGCAGCCCATCACGTAGGCTTTAGAAACTCAACTGGAGGAACAAGACATTTCTGCATATGATTAAAATATTTATTCAAGATAAACAGATACAGTCTGTAATCTCCATTGAGCAATTGTAATTATCTCCAAATTCTTCATTGATAAGTATTCTTATCACCAAAGCAGCAGTAAAAGAAAGTGGGAAAATAGCTTTTCAAATGTATTCTCTCCCCTCTTTGGTCTTCCTCCCTCCCATCACTTTTAGCTCTAGTGCACTAAAAATACATGAAAAGATCCATTTGTTTTTTTGCCATTATATTTAACAACATTTTCTCTTTGAGTAGGTAGGGAGGGACACAACCTTTTATCAAAGTGACTTAGATTGAGTGGTTCACAAGAGGGTGGATTTTGACAGAGGAAAGTTTTGAAAACTGAGATCTCAGCTGGTGTTTACAGCTACAAAGAATTTATCTTTTCATTAAGAAAAAAAAATATCCTTGGGCCTTTGGGGGCTAATAATCTAGTTTTACTTCTATGCTAACATTTTTTATGTAACTGCATTCATCTGTTTACTCATTATACTGGGCACACATGATCCATACTTTTAAGAGGTGGGACCCTTCAAGCCTCTAACTATATGAGGAGCTTAACCTTGTTCTTCTTACCTTTCATCATTATAACTTGGCTGTGGAACCTGTTTATTACCTAGAGCCATGTTGTCATCTTTGTTTTCTTGTGTGTTTTTGCTGTTTGCTGGTTTATTATTATTAGTCTTGGTCATTGCTGTGTAGTTCATATGTGCTAAAAGGTAGAATTTTTTTCTAAGTATGTAATATTATGAAATAAACTATAACTTTTCTTCTTAAGATTTCTATTTCATATGTAGAATATGTCAACAGATAAGCCATGCTTTAGATATTTTGAAAGTGTTCTATTGAAACTCAGTAGTTTGTTTTTTTCAGTTACTTTTAGAGAGCATCTGAAGCAAAAAGGTGAAATATTTTGAATTATTTCATTCATATAATTCCAATGAGCCAACAGGTCTAGAAGTCTTCATCCCATAAAACTTCAAAGGCAGGAGGTATGAAAGCCACTCACTGTATCCTCTAGACCAAAGTTCTTTCTGAGGGGATTTATTATTTAGCCAAAAATATAAATTGGAAGTAAATACTGAATACATCTTTGTGGCTCAGAAAGTAATACTAGTATTAGAAACATATTTATCTAGCTTGATTTCAATATATTAAACATACAATCAGATCTCTTTTCTCCCATGAAATAAAAAAAAAATTTAAAGCACATTTTTTAAAATTCGTATGGAATATTATTATTTCAGCTTATGCTGTCAATGAAAATATCACAGTGTTTGTGGCAGTTAAGGTTGTGTGTCAACTTTGCTGGGCCATGGCTCTGAGTGGCTGGGCAGCTGGAAATAGTTATTCCCCATGATGAGATTGTAATCACCTTCATGGTGGAATCTATTGTGAGACATTAATCAGTGGAAAGGGAGTTGCCTTTGGGGTGTGGCCTGCTTCCAGCATATATGGAAGAGCTTTGGAAAGGTCTTTAGTTTGTTGGCACATTTTGGATCCTACACTTGGCTGAGTCTTCATCTCCAGTTCTTGGTCTTGATCCAGTGGTCTGAGTGTTGTCTGCGTTTTGGTGTTGTTCCTAGACTTGAACTAGTGACCTGTCGTGTTGCCTGCTGATGTTGGGGTTGTGCCACTTTACTTTTCAACCTTGGGTTTGCCAGCCCCAGGCTACAGCAGGCTGAAGCTGTCTGAGTTAAGAGAAGCTTCCAGCTCCAGTGGGCCTGGAACAAGAGACAGAGCTGAAGCCCAAGTTCGAGAGGCCTTGCCAGCCCCTAGAGCCGGCACTCTGAATTCAGGCTTTTAGTCTCCTAAACTGTAAGAGAATAAATTCCTGTTTGTTAACATCTCCACTTGTGGCTTTTCTGTTACAGCATCACTAAAGAACTAAGACAGTGTTTTTCTGAAGTCCAACAAAATAAACTCACAGTTATTGAAATGTTTTTGTTGTTATTGTTGTTGTTTGCCGTCGAGTCAAACCCGACTCATAGCGACCCCTCCTTGGGTTTCCGAGGCAGTATCACTACGGAAGTAGGATTGCCCAACCTTCCTTCCGAGGAGTGGCTGGTGGGTTTGAACCGCCGGCCGTCTGGTTAGCAGGCAAGTGTCTTAGCCATTATGCTACCAGAGAAATGTTGTAAGACATGTTAAATCCTTAAGTTACCAATGAAACCACTGTTAATGAGTAAAGTAGCAGATGACATATAATTATTCACAAGTATAATCATATATGACAATCATAACATCTCATATCTAATCATCTTACTACAACGTCAAAGATTTGCCATTCATAAAGAATGCCACCCAAGCATATATGCAAAAGGTAAATGTAACAAAATACTCCTCTCCTCCTTATTAAGGCTTAGAAATGATTGGCTTCAAATCCTAAAATAATATTTTCATTGACAAGGAAGAGATCAGCTCATAAGTTTAGTCATTACTTTCTTTTTTCCTCCTTTCCATTTATTATTGTGCTTTAACAACTAGGAAGGTAACTAATGCTCATTTTAAATGAGGTAATGTGGAATAATAGAAAAAACAGTGGGCTCAAGATCAAGTAATGTGTTTGATTCTTCATTGGCCACTAACTAGCTATTAACCCTGGCAATTCACTTAGTTTTCTCATTTGTTAAATGATGTGTCAATCTCTGACCTAATAACTATGGTGAGCTATGGTGAAATGGACCAAAGCTTCCTAGCAAAAACATCTCTCTGCCCATACATATTACTGAAAACATTTGATATGGTCCAGTTTCTTCTTGTCCCTCTTATAATGGGAACGCAAACCATCAAATGAGAAAAGTCCGTAAGAGGCACCACGCAACCATGTCTATAGATTGACAACAATTAAGGATCCTTGACATGGATCTTCCTACAAAAAAACCAAACCAAACTCGCTGCCATCAAGTCGGATGCAACTCATAGTGACCCCTCCTTGGGTTTCGAAGGCGGTATCACTACAGAAGTAGATTGCCCAATCTTCCTTCCGAGGAATAGCTGGTGGGTTTGAACTGCCAGCCTTCTGGTTAGCAGTTAAATGCCTTAGGCACTACACCACTAGAGCTCCCAGATCTCCCTACAGCAGGTGGGAATGTTAGCTCTTTTAAACATAGTTTAAAGCAAACCAAAATAATTTATTTCAGTGAGTTCAGCAGAAACAAGTTGAGAGAAAAGGGAACAGAAGAGTTTTTGTATATGAAAACTAAATGATAACATAGGAAAAATGGATTAAGCAATATGTAATAGAAAATCTTTTAAAAAAAATCCTTGCACAAATGGTTTGTGCTATCAGATCCTATTTCTTACTTTTTAGTGATTTTGGTTTAAGAAGGTAGAGCAAATGCTCTAGCGTGCTTTAAACTGTGGGTTCACAAACTGCTCAGTAGACATGGCCAGAGATTATAAACTGTGGGATGTCCTTGGTAGCAAGGATGTGCTATCTTTCATAGAGCAGGGAGCCAATAAATATTATTTAAGTAGATAAAAATACATTGTTTCTCTCATAGCATCTTCTTTTAACTGGAACATCAAAACAACATTAAAAACTTCATAACAAAGTGTTAAGATGTTTGATTTCTGTTGTTTCCCATTTTTCTAGTGCATTGATAGATAATATTTTTTTCTACAGAGACTGAAAATCTAAAGCCATTATAGATAGAGCTATTATTTACTTGTATTAAAATCACTTCACTTTCCTGGAAATTTAATAATTTGCATTTATAATTAATCTACATTAATTCATGAATTATTTTTAATTGAATCACATTTATTAAAAATTTACCAGGATTTTAACAATTTTATGACTAATGGGCATCTTTTCTCTAATACCACCATTGTTTTCACTGAGAAGTTAGAGAAAATATGCAACAAGAAAAAAATAGGAGATTAAGGGTAATTTTTAATTTCTTTTTAATCTTTTCTGTATTTTAAAAATTTTCTACAATAAACATGTTTTACTTGAATGATTAAAAAAAAACTATATTTTAAAAGCTGGTATATAAAAGCACTACATTATATGGGAACAAAGCAAAATAAAGGGATGTTGTGAATGCTCTCTTCTCTAGAGTGGAGTTTTTGCTTCCTGCCTTCAAATAGGTTTTCCAGGGATGAGTAGGTGAAGGCACAGAAAATAAAAGCAGACAATGAAGAATTCCCCAGCCCATCCAAAGAGAAAGACAGAAGACTGGGCAAATTCAGCTCTGCTCATCTATCAGACATCTTCATACCATCATGTCTCTAACATCACTTGAGAAAACAGCATCTAGAACTTTAAAAGATCACAGACTTGCTAAGGAGAGAAAATTTGGTATGAATGCACTTGTTTCTTTTGTCACAGTCTGTCTTCTCTAAACCTAATTTCTGAAGGTGGATCTAAGAGTTTTGTGTTCTAAAGTAATAAAGAACTGAGCTTAGAACTGAGCTTCCCTTTCAGAAATAGACACTAAGGGTGTAATTATGACTTGTAACAAAATTTTGATGTCATGACTATTAAGCAAATGCTTGAAATGTGTTTTAACACACCCACGATTACTGAGCAATTCACCCAAATCTGCCCAAATCTCTTTAGGGACTAAGGACAACAGTGCATCATTTGCTTTTGGAGTCATATTATCCCATATGGACTCTTCTCTAGTTCAGAGACTTGAAATAAACTTTCATCTACAACTAAGCAGATTATGATGATACTATTTCTGTTTGTATTTTTCTACCTGCAGGAAAAAAACATGGCATTTATTTGTAAGATACCATTAGCAGTACCACAAAAACAAAAACCATGATATATAATATTATCAGGGTACACAATTAATACTAATAATTTGCTAGCTTAATCACTAATGTAGGTTTCTTGGGAACAAGACAACAAATGCTATAGTAAACCTATTGACACTGATGTCTTTTCTCAATCTTTTGGACTGACAGTCACACAAAGGGAGGGAGATGAGGAAAATAGTGAGCAAATAGTTATCATACTCATGATGACACAGACCATATGATAACATAATGGAATGGAAGGGGGCATGGGCCAGAGATCGGGAACTTGGGTCCTGGTACCAGCCCTGTCACTCATTAGTTGGAAAACAACAGCACATCACTTGACCTCAGGGCCTCAGATTAGTCACCTGCATAGTGAGAGGATGGTCTCAGATAGCCACTAAGAATTCTCCTATTTCTATAATTCTCATTTCTCTCCTCTTAATGGTTGATTAAACAACAGTCCACATCTTTCATGTTTTCTTCAAAGAATTAAACTTTTGTGAAAGATTCCAACTTCTAACCCCTAATTAAGAGAATGTTTAAAAAGAGTATGGAAGGCTACAACTTCAAGCTTTGGGGACTGGCCAGAGCCTCACGTCAGCAGAAATATTTTATCTTTTAGAAAACTGGCATAGCTTAGACAAACTAGAAAAAAAAATGAACATCTGTGAACATGGAAAAACAATGAAGTTTAAAGGACAGAAAAGAAGCTGGAAGCAAAGAAATCAGTAGACTTACTTCTTCCTAGTCTCAGTACTACGCTAAGGAAGTACAGTTCAAACACATTTTTTTTCTTCAGTATGACATACAGAGAACCCTAACTCTGCAGTAGCATAAATTATATATTTTAATGACAAAAAAAGACATATTCTTATGTATCTCCTTTCAAATTTCCTAAATTCTTAAGTTGATGCCATTGAAAGAGTACCAATGAATTCAGTATACAATGGATTGAAACTGAAATCACACAAACCCTTGGGTCCTTCGTCCTTGGGGGGGTGAAGATTCCTAACTGGATCCCGGATACTGCAGTCTGTTCCTGCCCAGGTGAAATCACAGATGCAGGTGGCTTCATTACTACATATCTGTGAAGAAGGAAGAACAGAGTTAGGGCATTTCCCTTGTGCTTTAGAGAACAGTGCCTGAAAATATAAGAAAGACACAGGAGACAGAGAGGAAACTTTAAAAACTATTTGAACAATTTAAAAATGTTTCCCATGGTTCTGAGCACTAGAAAAGGGAATACCATGTATAGTTCAAATTGTTGAATGCTATGTTTCTGGTTCAAACCCACCAGCCACTCCTCGGAAGGAAGGTTAGGCAATCCTACTTCCGTAGTGATACTGCCTCGGAAACCCAAGGAGGGGTCGCTATGAGTCGGGTTTGACTTGACGGCACATAACAACAACAATAATAACATGTTTCTGGTTAATTATAGAA
Source organism: Orycteropus afer afer (assembly GCF_000298275.1). Lineage (NCBI taxonomy): Eukaryota > Metazoa > Chordata > Mammalia > Tubulidentata > Orycteropodidae > Orycteropus > Orycteropus afer. The sequence goes on from NW_006921589.1 coordinate 25,934,553, forward strand.
AAAGAAAGTATAAAAGGAAGAGAATTTAAAATTGAATTTTAATTTTTTATACTGATATTATTTAAGTATACAAGTGTGTGTGACAGTGTAGTTTTTTCTGAAGTAGTTGTCTATAGGAACATAGATCTATGTTAAAAATAGATAGATAGATAATGAATAGATACTGGGCTCAGCAAGACATGGCCAGAGATCAAACCAAACTCATTGCTCTCCTTGCCAAAGAGCATCTCTTCCACCTTCCTGCCTGTTCGTGGTATCACCCTTTTCTCTGTGAGCCAGACTGAAGATCTTAGTCTCCTCTCGCTGCCTCTGGGCATGGACTTGTAATTTAGATTAAATAAATAACCATCTGAAAAAACTTCCAGTGGTTGTATGTAAACCCTTATCTTTCTGTGAAATACATTCAGAGACATATTATTAAAGATGATAAAAATCAAATTTAAACTTTTCGGTGTAGGAAGTTTTTTAATCCGAAATGTTATAATGCCAAGATAATGATCAACAAGCCTGAATGTGACTTTATTTTTTTTAAAAAAAACAAGATAAAAAAGTGGGATGGAATAAGTAGGGAAGAATAAGCATCTTTTGACATATTAGATTTTATAACGCTTTTATAGCAACAATTGAAATAACTTAAAGATCTTCCTAGGGATTTTATTCTAACAACTATTAAGCACTTACAGGTGCCAGACACATATGCTAAATTCTTTCTGTGTTGTTGCTGTTACTGCTCTCACAGCAACCTTGTAATCACAGAAGTAAAAACAGAACAAAAGGTTGTTGGGTGTGCCCTCAGGATAGTAGGTATGTTTCAGCTCATTATTGCAGCCACTGTGTCAGTCCATTCACTGAGGGTCTTCTTCTTTTTCACTGATTTCTCTAATCCTCACACCAGAATCCTACTGACTAAGAGAGATTAGATAAGCAGCTGAGCCAGGATTTAAACCCCAGATGTGGTTTATCTCCAAAATCCATGCTCTTCATCACTAGGCTATAACACCTCCCCTGTGTGCCCAAGAGTCAACTAAATCCAAAACTCCAGATAGTCACGCACCAGCTTCTTAGATCTTTCCACCTTATTTTACTCCATATCTCATGCCATATCTCAGATAATCTTTACCTTCATTCCAGCATTTCCTTTTCATATTATTCTTCTTCTTCTTCATTTCATCATGTCTCTTTTTACTCTTCAATTCTGAAGTCTTTATAAATTTTGAGAGACATTCCCTTCCTTGAGTCTAATTTAAGTAATAGTTAAAATTTAGTTCTGGATATTAAGCTTGGTTGTCAGTAAGCCCAGCTTGTCTAAAAAATATCTTCAGGAAATTACAGATATATTCAGGTGTGTCTACAGCATCTTCTCTTTGGCTGAGGGTGGTCCAAGCATAATTGTACAACTTTCAACACATGCATTACATCAGTGATCAAACCTCTAGTTTAGTGTGATCTTGTACTCATGGATACTTAGTATGCATAGTGAGCAGCTGAAAGTAAATTACCGAGAGGATTTAAAAGTTCCTTTGAATGTCATTGAATTTTATATGGAAAAATGTTGAATTAGCAAATGTTATGATTATATATAATATAAATATATTTACAATAATAAAAATGATGAAAAAAAAGTTGCATGGAATGATACGAAGTACTCACAAGAACTTTACAGTTTATTTAGGAACGGTATCAATTTCCTTTCAACTTCTTAGATGCTGTGGTAGTTAAGCTGTGTGTCGTCTTGGCTGGGCCTGGTTGAGTGGCTGGGCAGCTGGATGTAGTTATTCCCCATGATGAGACTGGGAATCAGCTCCATGGGGGAATCTACTGGAGCAGCTGAGCAGCTGCCTTAGGGATGTGGTCTGTTCCCCAGTATAGAAGAAAACACTTTGAGAAAGGTCTGTAGCTTTTTTAGCAACCTTGGGCCCTGCATGTAGCTGAGTCTTTATTCAGCAGCCTGCCATGTTGTCTGCCAACCCTGGGACAGTCTCTGGACTTGAACTAGTCGCCTGCCATGTTGTTTGGTAATCTTGGGACTGTGCCATTTTATTCATCAACCTTGGGCTAGTTAGCCTCAGCAGCCAGTAGCTGCCTGAGTGAAGAGATGCCTCTAGCTCCAGTGGGCCAGGAGCAAGAGGCAGAGCTGAAGCCCAACATTGGGCTTTCACAAAGCCCTTAGAAATGGCACTCTGAACTCTGACTTCTAGCTTCTGAAACTGTACGAGAATAAATCCCTGTGTGTTTAATATCATCCATTTGTGGTATCCTGTTAGAGCTGCTCTAGAGAACCAAAACAGTTGCCAACTAATGAGAAAGCGATACTTTTAATGAGCCAGTGATAATAGAAACAACAAAAATAAAACAGTATCAGTGCATATGGCTGTTATTCTTAATGGATAAGGATGTTAAGGGATAGTCATAGTCAGTGCACAGGTATTGGCAGCAGCCTCAGAAATAGGAAGGCTGATCCAAAAGTCTAACCACTGCAAACTTTCAAGATGCCAGACAATGAAAGCTGGAGTGAGAACACTGACACCTACTTACCCCATGACCTGAGCAGACTTTGCCCTTGGAATCGAGTGGGCAGCTGCTCATATTTAGGGCCTGAATCTGTAGGCACTTCCGATCTAAACACATCATAGATGGGCCACACGGTGTTCCATCTTCTACATAGCCCACATCTGTATCATCATCTAAAACCACATGAGCACCACTAAAAGGAGAAAAATATCCATACAACCATTAGAACCACATTTAGAAATAGAAAGTTAAACTGCACAAGTCTTGCTAGCTATTTAAAGCAACATGAAACAGAAGAGGCTGTCAGGGAACAGGAGAGTCTCCCAGCATACTCTTCTCTTCCTACCTCCCCTGAATAAAAGAACACGATAAAAGGAACCAACTGCCTTTCATTATTATTATTACATTGCATGTCCTCAAGAAAACAATGTCATGTGCACAACATGATTCTAAATTTTCACTTGTTTTCAATACCCAACAGAAGACTAAGGAAGAAGTGCTTGTATAAGAACAAAGAGAAGCAAACTTATGATAAGTTCTCTACGGCTTTAAGTTGTGGCATGGGTACAAAAAAAGAAGACATGAGCAAAAAGAACAAATACAATTTTTTGAAAATTATTACCTTACTTCTGATTGTTCATGATTCAAAAAAAAAAAAAAAAAAAGCATCAGTTCTTCTTTATGGATTGTAACTTCTGAACTTTCAAAGTTAGGGACAAGTTGAATTTGAATGATAATCAATTCCATTATTATTAATAGAGTGTCATGTTGCACATTTTACAAATATATCACTTTAGAACATAACAATATAATTTAGGAGCTCTGGTAGCGTAGTGTCTAAGGCACTTGACTGCTAACCAGAAGGCTGGTGGTTCAAACCCACCAGCCACTCCTCGGAAGGAAGGTTGGGCAATCTACTTCTGTAGTGATACTGCCTCAGAAACCCAAGGAGGGGTCGCTATGAGTCGGGTCCAACTTGATGGCAAATAACAACAACAACATAATTTAACAGGGCTGTTGCATCTGAACTCATTCTACAACTTACACACTCAGAGGAAGCTATGTGTCACAAAGTAACTCACTCTGAAGACTACACATTTATCCCAGGAAGGATCACATGGCCAAAGCGCCTGTTAGGATTGCCTTCAGGGCCATTTAAAAGACAAAAAAACAATGATCATTTGACCAAGACAGCATTAGTCAATTTGGTTACCCAATCAGTTTACTAAATTTGGTTCAAAATTATTTTTGGATGATTACATATGAGAATATAAGATTATGAAATGTAAGAACTTCTATGATTTCAAATCTTATATTTACTCACCTAAAATAAAGGTTTGCTACTCTGGAGATAACAAAAATAACAACTGCAGATGCTAAAGGGAATTCTGTAGGAGGAATCCCAAAAGTGTTTAGGGCAATAACAGTTCCGTTTGAATGGGAGTGCAATATCTTAGAATTACTACCTGGAAGGGAACAATGTTTATTTTTAACATGACTCCCTAGTTTATAAGCCTTATACTTGCAGACAATTGGATATAAAATGTTTGCCTAATATAAAGGAAGAAGCTCTGGTAGCATAGTGCCTAAGGCACTTGACTGCTAACCAGAAGGCTGGCAGTTCAAACCCACCAGCCACTCCTTGGAAGAAAGGTTGGATAATCTACTTCTGTAGTGATACCACCTAGGAAACCCAATGAGGGGTCGCTATGAGTCAGGGCCGACTCGACGGCACATAACAATAACAATATAAAGGACATTTTAATAAATATTTTCCATATCTAACTGGGTATTTATTAAGCCATCTTCTATATCAGACATTTGCTATATAAAAGGTTAAATCCTTTTTTGTCATAAAAAATAAAACACACAGTGTTCAAACAGTGATATATTTTCATGTTAAGACTTTAATCATTGATCAAAATGGAAACCTTCTTTTTACTTTTAAGATTAAGATGACAAAAAAAAAAAAAAGCCTCACCATCAATAACTAGTACAATTGTTGGGCAAATTTTTGGTCATTTGAAAATGGATACTCAAACTGTGGTTTTGAAATGACTCTCAACATGAAAGATTCATAACAGAATCTAATTTTCATCTTGTGAGAACTAGAATCTCCTTTCCTTTTTCTAAATGTGTAATCCTCCTGTGCATTAGGTTTTTCTAACATTTAATACGTCACCTGCAGTCAATCACCCGGCCTTGATGGTAGAAGGAAGTTGGAATGATCTCACCCTGAAGTTGACCAATACGTGGCGCTCGAGTGAGATTGGTACAGAGTAAAAATCCACAGAAGACATCACTGAACATGTTAAAAAGAAAAAAATACAAGCGGAATCAAGCTAAAATATTCAAAACTATTTAATCCACATATGTTTAAATTTCAAAAAATATTCTCTCCTTCTCAACAAAAACATCTGTTGACGATATTATTGACTATAACCCACCCTCCTTCCTTGATAACAGACAGAATCACAGTTTTATCTGGGACAGACAGTGCCTAGCCCTGAGAGATGATATCTAAGCTAGTCACGGCACTCCCGTTCCAACGCCCACTTTCCTGGCCATCTTCCTCCCCGTCCCTGGAGCTGGCTGTGGCCACTGTGCCCCAGCTCTGGCAATGGAGAGCGAGGTAAAGCTAGCGAGTGAGTGGCTGGAGATAATTTTGTTTTCTGGAAAAAGGCCTGTTGCTGCCACCCTTGCTTCCTGCTCTAGAGCGTCCCATCTCCACTGCAGTCATGAGTTTACAAGGATAAGTGAGGGAAAACCTCCAAGCAGAAGGAGGAACGAGCCTGGGTTCCTGGCAACATTGTGAAATGACTCACTCAACCCAAGGGCACCTACTCCCAGTATATTAGGTAGCAATGAACTCCTAGTAAATGGGTAAAGAACTGAACTAGTACAACCTAGAAAAGGAAATCCATGCCCAATAAACACATGAAAACGTGTTAAGCCTTATTGGTAATAAAAGAAATGAAAATTTAAACCACAATAATATAGAAGTTCATGCTCTCTAGAATAGAAAACAGTAAAAAAGTCTAACACCACTAAGTGTTGGTAAGAATATGGTATGACATGATTTTCATACACATATTACGGATATATATGCATTTTGATACATGTGCCTTTTCATACATATGCTGATACATGTTCATTTTGGAGAAATTATATCTGATAACACTAAAAATATATATCCCTTTTGACCTACTAATTTTTTTGTCAGGTACAGGTCCTACATAAACGTTCGCAACATTTGTAAGAATATTGCAAAGAATGTTCACAGCAGTATGGTCTGTAATAGCCAAACCATGGGAAAACACAAACAAATAAACAAAGGTCCACCAACATAAAATGGAGAAATAAATCATGGTATATTCATAGGAATATGAATGAAAAGGAAACAAAAACGAACAAAAGACAGCTACACACACCACAAAAGACTCTTAAAAGTGATGAACGTAAGAAGAAAACTCCAAAATAACACATGCAGTAAGATTCCTTGTATATACAGTTACAAAAACTTTAGGCAAAATATATTGCTTAGGGATTAAAACTTAGGCGGTAAAATTCTAAAGAAAATCAAGGAAGCAACCGCCATAAAAGTCAGGATGAGTACCTCCAGGAGATCGGACAGGGCTGTGATAGGGAAGAACAGGTCAATTTCTGGGAAGTTGCAATGCTCTATTTCTTGACCCAGGGATGGGTCACGTGGGAGTTCACTTCGTAATTACTTGGTGCGCTGTATATTTATGTGTCATTCCCTTTTTTTGTCTATATGTTCTATTTCACAGTTTTCCAAGGCTGAAAATCTTTAAGGAAGCAGATTGCTTCATCTTTCTCCCATGGATCATTAACTAAAGAAATAAAACTTCCCTTAAATCCTGCTCTGCTTCAAAAGTGGCAAAAGATTCTTCTTTGCTATGGAAGAAAAAAGAAGGAGCTTTTGCCTATAACTTAATGGCCTAATACATTCAAGTAATTGAACTAACCTTAAAAAAATTATGAAGTCCCAATTCTAACTTTCCCCAACTAATGAAGAGGAAATATTGCTAATGTGCTTTGAAAGTATCTGATTTCTTGAGTAAAGAGACCTCAGACATGCTCTGCTGTTGCTGGGTGCTGTGAAGTCAGTAGAATAGAGTAGAATTGTCCCCATAGGATTTTCTTGGTTGTAATCTTTATGGGACCAGATTGCCAGGTCTTTCTGCCATGGAGCCACTGAGTAGCTCTGCACCACCAACTTTTCAGTTAGCAGTCAAGGGTTTAACCACTGTGCCACCAGGACTCCTTCAAATGTGCATTAATTCGATGCTTAAAAAAAAAACCCAACTCTGACATACATACTACATGTCTAATTAAATCAAATGGTATTACACACATGAAATGATCAAAAACATGTATTATTTCACTTTGAATGAGCCCAGAAATATTTTCTATAGAATCCATGTATTATGCCTGCTAAATTCTTTGTATATATAAGCCACATCTGCTAGCAAAATAGAAAATTAAAATCTAACATGAATTTGTAATATTTTGGCAAAGTATCACTTTAAACCAATCATCATGTAAAATGCAGTGTGTGAAAAATTTTCAAAATTTTATAGAAACGGTGTGAGTTTCTGCCATAGGTTGTTAGCCCATGGCTATTGTCTCTGGATATATACTGATACAATTTTAAAATGCTTATTTTAAACTTTTGAATAGTTGAGCATTTATTAGGAAAAGAATCCGTCAACACTTATGCTGTGCTCATTTCACGCCGCAGTCAGAGCTCCCGAGCCCAGTTGTCGAGCCACAAAGCTGACCACTCACTGTTTGCTGCACTGGATCCACCGGGCTCCGTCCTTCCCGCAGTTCCCTTTCTCTGTGCCTTCAGTATTCAATTTTTCGTAACAGAATTTATCAGACCCTGCAGCCTCTTTTGGCAATGGGCAAGAGAAGAAAACTTAGTTTAGTTTTCCATTTTATCCATCACTAGTAGCATGCTGATAAATGTTTAACAACTGGCTTTCCGGGAGGAAAAAAAAAATCCTAATTTGCAACATTTGGCAATTTCAGTGCTGTAAATATTCCATGGCTGACTTCAGGATATTAGTGTAATGTCAACTGGACTGCAAAATTCCTGAAAGTGTAACAACCGGCTCCTGTAAGCTAATGTAAGACACTTCCAACACACCACTGTTTTTAGTCAGAGAAGAAACCCTCTTTCAATTCTTGTGGGTTGAGGGTGGGTGTGGGAATGACCATCTGTAGCAGGGGTTAGTGAAGCAGAAAAAAAAGAAGACAAACCACAATGCTAATTTTGCTCAGCTAATGAAGAGAAAATATCATGAATGTGCTCTGAAAGTATATCATTTCTTGAGTAAAGTAACTTCAAACACACTGTTGTTGATAACAAAGCTAATAAACATTATTAATCCTCTTTTAAATCAGGAGATATTATAAAGCCTTAACCTATTGAGATTTTATGTTGGCACTTGGGTTTTAATATTTAATTTTTTTAAAAGATAAGTATGTCTCTGATATCTGCATTTTGTCAAAACGGAAGCACCAAATGGGAATCTATCAGTTCACTGGCATTTGTCACACACAAAGTCTTTCATGCCAGGAGCTCTTTTCTCCTTTTGTTGCTTTCTTTTCCTTTGGGGTGACCCAGCCTCAGCCAACAAGACAGATCTACTGCCCTCTCTTCCAGTCTGGTCCTCATGAACCAAACTTCATTAGGGCAGTGTTGTAAATGTCAGGAGAGAATATATGCATTAATATGTAGAGAATATACTGAAAATCACGACCATGTACCTGAATCTGTAACTGTCTGCACCTCAGGAAGTGCATATACTTCTTAACCTTAAATAGAGATAGTAATTTATAGAATTTTAAAAATAACTCTGGCACTTTCCTGGCAGAAAAACAGAAAGCTAATTTGGTGGGTAAGTGTTAAATCTGAAGTACACAGTAAATGATGTAAGTGGATGGATGATGAATGTGACCACTGCATTCAACCCCATCTTTGCAAGTGGATGCAATGTCTTTTCTCAGACATCCACAACCACTAAAGGACCCTATTCGGTTCCCTCCTCAAATGACAAGCCCTTGTCTTGAGTTGTTTTCTGTATGTTTTGTCACAGCTTCATACTTCTATTTAGTCTAGAATCCTTTTCTAAGTTGCTTTGTAAGCAAAACATCACTCCAAGCTGGGTATCTCTTTCAGCAAGATTAACAGAGAAGAACAATATTAAGAGAAAACCACACAACACATGACTATCAGAAAGCAACACAGGACCTACTTGTTCCCCAGATGTACTGACACTGGTTATCTCGGGTCTTGCATTCCCCATTGTAGCAGCGGCCCTGAGGCAAGAGGACACATGTTAAAAGCCAGTCATTTTCCATAGCATTTTTACTGGAGGCCTACATTTAGTTGTCTTGATAAGCTCCCACCATCTTTTTTTCCTTAATTCTATGCTGATGTATTTTCATAGTGTCCCAAAAGAACCATAGACATCTTAAGAGATGCATAATAATAATGGACAGTTAAAATTTAAAACTCAGAACACAGACCTCACAAGACAGCATTTTAAATTCAAACTAAAACCCCCCCCAAAAACCATTGCCATTGATTCAATTTTGACTCATAGCAACCTTACAGGACAGAGTAGAACTGTTCCATAGGGTTTCCAAGGCTGTAATTTTTATGGGAGCAGACTACTACATCTTTCTCCTGTGAAGCAGCTGGTGGGTTTGAACCACGGACCTAGTGCTCAGCAGTGGAGTGCTTAACCACTGTACCACCAAACCAAAAAAAAAAAAAAACCAAACACACTGCCATCGAGTCGATTTTGACTCACAGCGACCCCTCCTTCCGAGGCAGTATCTCTATGGAAGTAGATTGCCCAGTCTTCCTTCTGAGGAGTGGCTGGTGGGTTTGCACCACCAGCCTTCTGGTTAGCAGTCAAATGCTTTAGGCACTATGACACCAGAGCTCCCAAACAGATTGTCATATTCTCTCTAATAGAGAGACAGGTTGAAATTATTGGAAGACGGCCCCAGCTTGGTAAGTTGGGTTCCTAGTTCTTCAGCTCTTACCTTTTTCTCCTTTCCTTCAGTTTCATCTGGACAATTTATCATCAGAGTTAAACATCTTAAAGTTAGTATTTGCTTTGAAATGAAGCGACTCTGAATCAGAACACCACTACGACCATTTACTGTTGTTTGAGTTGCAACATTACTTCAAAGTCACATTTATGTAATGCAGAGTTGCCGAGACACCAGGACACGGAGTTGTTTCAGAGAAGCAGTTTATTAGCACTCCCGGCCGAGGTTCTCATGCCCTAGCATCAAGGCCAGAGAAATCGCACCCCCGGGCAGGGGGGATAGATTCTTATAGACACAGAGAGGACTTAATTGGGGACACTAAGGAAATGGCAGGGTCCAATTAGCTGTTGGCACTGGTCTGCACTTAATTAGCATGAGGGGGCTTCACAGGAGTAAGTTTGTCATCACGTGGGACTTTTCAGCCTGGGCGGGTTTTGTCACCTCGGTTGTTTTAATAGGCTGTCTCATCAGGGCCTGACACCCAGAGGAAGCTGCTAACTGAAATGTTGGTGGTTTGAGTTTACTCTGGCCTAACAATTTATTAAAAAGGAAAAAATAAAACTCCCAAATGAATCCTTTTAAAATGACATTTAAAACTTATAGCTTAGCATACCTGATTCTGATTGCATGCATATCCATCTTGCTTATGAAGATTTGGTGGGCACTGAAAAATAGAACCTTTTTAGTAAATGGTGAATATATTAAGTACTTTTGGAGAATGTGTATATAATATTAAAATGTAAAAAAATGCAAGCATGGTGAATATCTCATAGGGAACATTTAAAAAAATAGTGTGACTCCTTAAATAGATTATCTAAATTATTTCTAATTTTCCATGAAGAAAGAAAGGGAAAGAGAAAGGAAGAGACAAGCAGATCAATCAATCCATCAATAGGGTTCATGCAGTGGATGCTTTTTATGTTTCTATGTTTACCATGAGGTGGTCTAGGATAACAAATTACATTTCCTTATCTACAGCATTAACAGTAGAAGGGATTAAAATAGACAATTGAGAGAAATGAATCAGCTTGTTATGTAGGAGTGGACACATTCAGGAGCTAATTTACAAGACCTTGCTTGCTCAGCTCAGTGAAAATGTCAGCTCTGCACTGACACCCATGGAACTCACCTAAAGTGTCTATTATATCTACCTTATTAAAAAAAAAAAAAAGAGCTCTCAGTCCCCTGCCTTTCAACTCTAAGTGCTCTATTCCCATTGTCTTTCTGGCCTCTCAAACCACACGCTTGTTACTAGAACAATTTGTGGTGCGATGGTCATTTCTTTTTACAGGCTTATTTATCAAATCACTTTTTAAAAGACATATCATTTTCCCCAAAAGTTACACTGACTAAGTTAAAATTTTTACGTTGTGTACTGTATTTACCATATTTAAGAGAGGTGAAAAGAGATGAAGTTAGTGGCCATGCTACAGTGCAGCCTTTAGCAATCATGAAAAGAGAGAATGCACAGGTGTAGCAAGTGGATAAGAAACAGCTACATGCACAGAATTCTCCCTAAGTCTTCACCTTCTTCATAAATGACGGTTCCACCTTCCAACTGTTCAAGCCAAAACCTTGCAGTCACCTTCCAATTCCTCCCCTTCTCTCATTCTGCCCCCTCCATCCAATCTGTCAACAAATTCTATCAGTTCTATCTTCAAAATAAGTTTCCAATCTGAGCACTTTTCACCCCTCCATGGCTACCACGGGAGCTCTGGTGGTGTAGGGCGTAAGGCATTTGACTGCTAACTAGGCTGGCTGTTCAAACCCACTAGACACTCCTCAGAAGGAAGATTGGGCAATTTATTTCCGTAGTGATATCGCCTCGGAAACCCAAGGAGGGGTCGCTATGAGTCAGATCCGACTTGACGGCAGTGAGTTTGGTTTTTGGTTTTATTGCTAACACCCTGTCCAAGCCCCCATTTTCTCTTGCCTAGATTCCTGCAGTAGCCTCTTCACTGATTCCCCGCTTCCTATCTAGTTCCTTCTATTCCGCACAGCCACCACAGGGATCCCTTTGAAAACCTAAGTCAGATCATTTCACTCCTCTGCTCACAGCTCTCCAACGGCTTCCCATTTCACCCACTGGCTGCAAAGTTCTATGTGGCTGCTTCCACCCACCTCGCTCCTTCACCTTTCCAATCTCATTTCCTACTCTCTACCTCACTCATCTCTCTCCCTGGGAATATGCCCATCCATGATCTTGGCCCCTGCTCTCCCTTTAGTCCTGAAAGATTTTCCCCAAGCTTTCTGCATGACTCATTCCCTCACCTCCTCCAGGTCGTTGCTCAAATACCATTACCTCAGAGAGGCCTTCTGGAACCATGCTCTTCAAACCACACAAACACACTGACATTCTTTGTGCCTCCATTTCCTGCTTTCTTTTTATTTATTTTTTTGTAACATTTAGCAATGACAGAGTTCATATATTTGTTCATTTATGTGTCCCCATTTTAATGTGATCTCCATGTGGACAAGGATTTTATACATGTGTACATGTGTGTGTGTTTCCCACATTCCATTAGCACCTAAAATAATACTGGGTGCATGGCTGGTGCTCAATTCCTATTGACTGACTGAGAAAATAAATAAGTGAGCTACTTAGATACAATTAAGTTATTCTACAGATGACAATCCACCACTCATCTGTCAGTTTGTTGTACTGTGGTGGCTTGCATGTTGCTGTGAGGCTGGCGGCTATGCCACTGGTATTTCAAATACCAGTAAGGTCATCCATGGGAGATAGGTTTCAGTGGAGCTTCCAGACTAAGACAGACTCAGAAGAGGGAAGGTGCCATCCACTTCTCAAAGAATTGGCCAGTGAAAACCTTATGAATAGCAGAGGAATACTGCCTGATATATTACTGGAAAACTTTATGAATAGCCTTGAAACACTGTCCAATATATTGCTGAAAGATGAGCCCCTCAGGTTGGAAGACATTCAAAATACAACTGGGGAAGAGCTGTCTCCTCAGAGTAGAGGCGACCATAATGATGAGGACGGAGCAAAGCTTTTGGGACTTCCATTTGCTGATGTGGCATGACTCAAAATGAGAAGAAACAGCTGCAAATATCCATTGATAACTGGAACATGGAATGTATGAAGTATGAATCTAGGAAAATTGGAAGGAAATGGAGCACATAAAGATCGAATCCTAGGCATTAGTGAACTGAAATGGTTATGGTTATTTTGAATCAGACAACCATGTGATCTACTATTCTAGAATGACAAATTGAAAAGGAATGGCATGACATTCATTGTCACAAAGAATGTTTCAAGATCTATCCTGAAGTAAGATGCATCAGTGATAAGATAATATCCATACGCCTACAAGGAATGCCATTATTATTCAAATTTATGCACCAACCACCAAAGCCAAAGACAAGGAAATTGAAGATTTTTACCAGCTTCTACAGTCTGAAATTGACCAAGCATGCAATCAAGATGTGTTGATTATCATTGGTGACTGGAATGCAAAAGCTGAAAACAAAGAAGAATTACCAGTAGTTGGAAAATATGTTCTTGGTGATAGAAATAATGCTGGAGATTGCAAGATAGAATTTTGCAAGACCAATGTTATTTTGCAAATAACTTTTTCAACAACAGAAACAGCTGCTATACACATTGACTTCACCAGATGGAATACACAGGGATCAGACTGACTACATCTGTGGCAAGAGG